>NW_023494802.1:39762156-40432156 GCF_904425465.1 Colossoma macropomum
AGAGGACATTAGGAGGGGGCAAATACTTTTTCACAGCGCTGTAAATATAGATATCATCACTATCATTTACACTGTTACTGTTATGCCACATTTCCTGTAATGTAAGACTGATTGCCCAAATCATTGAAGAACAAAAATGGTCTAATTTGGAATACAAGAGATTAGAAAAAAAAATCAGACGTTCTTTCTCTTAATGGTCAGATTGAGGGGTTTGACGTGAAGCGTGTGGACGAGTATCACCTGACCGGAGTGCAGGCCGAGGGGTACGTGGGCTGGGAGCACAGACCGGGCAGTGCCAACGACAGCCGTGACAACAAGAACAAACCGGAAGCCCAGAAGCCTGCGGAGAAGAAGAGCGAGAACGTGCAGGGCAAGGTGAGGATGGTGGTTCTCACTGAAGGGCAGCACAGCAGTGCGTGTTTTAGAGGCTTCCTTGCACTCAGCACACCTGATCTAACTAATGAGACAGTTAACCAGCTCTTCCTGTGGAGAACAGAGTGTGTTGGTTTTACTTTTGGATTCGAAGCACCTCCTGCAACTGGGCTTGTAACTCACTCACATTTAGCAGACTGAAGATTCTCCACAAGGGGGCGCCATTAGCACTAGTTTTTGACACTTCACAAGAGAAGTGCCTTGTTGTCTTTTTTATTTGTACACAATATGTTTATGTACAGAGGTTTGAAATCAGTAAACCAGTATGGTGGCAGGTGATTGTATAGAATGATTAATATACTAATAAGTAAAATTAATAAGTACATAAAATAAGGACATTTTAGACTTGTCAAATGAAAAACAGCTGTTGATGCTCCTGACTGCCTGAAGTTAAAATAAAATAAATACCCAGAATGCCCTTCAAAAGTGACAACTCTCGATA
Organism: Colossoma macropomum; assembly: GCF_904425465.1. Taxonomy (NCBI): domain Eukaryota; kingdom Metazoa; phylum Chordata; class Actinopteri; order Characiformes; family Serrasalmidae; genus Colossoma; species Colossoma macropomum. Next base: position 39,763,031 of record NW_023494802.1, read on the forward strand.
ATTTGACTCTTATGAATAGACAATTACACCATTTGTTTATCCTTGAATAATATTTTATTTTAATATAAAAAACTGAAATTACCTATTTTTATGTAAGTTATTTTGTATACATTAAGTATGAATAGTGATTCTGATTTATTGAGCGGTAGTCTATATACATTTATATGTATTCTGCTTACGTTTAATGTATATATTCTATTGTGTGTGTGTGTGTGTAGACTCGTCTGGTGTTGGAGAAGTCTGAGGGTGTGTCTCTGGGGCAGCTGTGGTTGGAGCTGCTGCGCTTCTACACGCTGGAATTTGCTCTGGAGGATTTCATCATCAGCATCCGGCTGAAGCAGCTGCTGCCCAGAGACGCCAAGAACTGGCCGCGCCGACGCCTCGCCATCGAGGGTGAGAGACACTCGCACACACTACCTCTCTCACTCTCTCTGACTCGCACAGTCCAATACAAGGCTATGAAACATCTATTAAAATAGACTAAAATGGAGGCTCTTAGAGGTCGTTTGTAGCTGAATGAAATACTTAGATAACAGTATTAGGGATGGGTGAGATGGCAACAGTATGACTGGCACGGTTGAAGACATTTTTACGTATTATTATATATCAGTATTTCATTTTTCTGTGGTTTGGTCAGTTGTTCTTGGAACGGTCAAGAATGAACCAATAGTTTTAAACCTGTGGGCTGCAGCACTGTCATTTTTTAACTGTGGAACGTTTATTATGATTATTGTGGTAATTACTTATAATCAAAAGTAAAATAAAACGTAAAAATAAAATGTTGTGGGATTTTACAGTCAATAAGCCACATTCAGTTCAGTTCATATACATTTATATAGTGCTTTTTTGATATGGGTGATAAATGTTGTGGCCCATGAAAGCTTTTGTAGCAGATTGTGTGGGACTCAAGTGGCAAAAGGTATCACTGTTGTCAGAACAAAACCTTGTATCTCCAAAACGGTAACTTTGCAGGAGAAGGTAAAAAACATACTTTACTTTTAATGCAAGTCAGTGGAACCAGAACGTTTTCCAAGGAATTTTGGGATGTTTCTTCTGGTCCATTTATCATGAAATTTACACACAATGCAAACGGCAACAAGTATTTTCAAATTACGACAAAAGCTGAAAAACGAGTTACGAGGTTTTGTTTCCGACAGCAGTGATTTTATCTGAAAGACTATGAATACAGTCATTTACATACAGTGCTGCAATAAATCAGGTTAAACAGGACTAATTATGCTCTCTACATACAACTCAGTGTAGTTTGAGGCAAATGGTTGAAGATTTAAAGTGTGCAGTTTGCACTATGCTAATTGGTGGATTTTATTCTTCCCTCATAGCTGCACTGACTTGGGGAAAACTGTATAATTTAGATTTTTCATCACACTTCCGCATTATGTAATCATGTAATCTTCGTCTTGAACCCAAACCTGACCATGAGTTCTCACTGCAGAGCACAAAAATCTGAAGGAAAAGCTTTCCCCCAATATTGTATGTGAAGATCTCCCACAGGTGCGTGTTTTGAGGCCGACATTCTCTCCTTTGCTCTTTCTCAGACCCCTTTGCTCTGAAGAGGAACGTGGCGCGCAGCCTGAACAGTCAGATGGTGTTCGAGTACATTCAAGAGTGCTTCCGCATGGCCTACAGGTACTTCGCCTGCCCTCAGAGCCGCAACGGCCTCCGGGCGAAGAGAGCCAAGCACCGGGCCAAAGCCTCCAGACCCGGCCGCGCCAACCGCGTCCGCAGCCGGCCGGCCAAAGCCCACCGAGGCCAGAAAAAGAGAGGAGAGGAGCGGGACGGAGGGAGCAGCGCGGAGGAGGACGAGGAGAACGAGGAGGAGGATAACGAGGATGAAGAAGAGGAAGAGGAGGAGGATGAAGCCGGTGATGAAGAGCAGTGTGTGAGCAGCGGGGTAGCCAGGCTGCTCGTTACAGATGGGGCGCAGGACGGAGACGCGTCTCAGCAGCCCTCCTCTCCTTCACCCTCACCTCAGAACGGCCTGCTCCTGGACAGCGAGGATGAGGAGCAGGAGGAAGAGGGGCAGAAGGCTCCAGAAAACGAACGCATCGCCCCAGAGGACCTGCACTACGTGTTTGATAGGATGATTTTCACTGGAGGAAAGGTAACATTTTCAGCTGTCACCTATTTCATTGGTTTCTTTTTGGCTTGCTTACTTTTTACTGATTAAACAGCCCGTATCATACGGTTTTCTTGTATTTCAGTTTTTCCTAAGGTCCACTAGTCTTAATTTAACTTTACATGACCTAGTCACCTGTGACTGAAACATAACTAAAAGCATGTAATACCTCCAAGAGCATAAATAACAATTAATAACAAATAATAGCTGCGATTTGATTTGGCCTGGACTGGATAAGTTTCTGATAGGAACATTCACATACAGGCAGAAATTAGATTCATCTGACCAAATGACACCTTTCCAGTCATGAACAGTCCAGTTTTTGTGTCTCTTCGTCCACTGTAACCAGGCAGCTTTGTGCGCAGAAGTGAGCAAAGGCCTCTCACATGCTGCTCTGCTCCATATGTTCATGGTATGCGGTTCCCTGCAGAGAGTTCTTTCAGAAATTGGTTGTGAAGAACCTGCGTTGACTTTTTGAAGCGATTTTTATTCACAAGCCGTGAAACACGCTGTCCATAAGTTTAGTCTTTCAACGACAATTCTGATGAGAATTTCCTGTAGACGGGGATTTTTCGCTACTGCTGGTCGACCCGTATGACCGTACGCTTTGATACACCTACAGACTCAGCTACTTCCTTCACACCGTGGCCTTTGGCACGTCCAAATGTAATCACTCCTTTTTGCCAATCAGTAACATCTGCCTTGTGACCCATTTTCCACACATCAAACGAGACATTCACTGCGCTGTGCCACCTTTTCTCAATCTATGAATCATGTGGCACACCCCACAGGTAATCGTCGTTCTGCAGAAAGATCCTGTCTTTTTTACATTTTTACCATATTTGTTATTGATTGACATTGAAACAATCAGGAAAGACAAGTCCACAAGTATATGTGACTATATAACTGTAATCAGTTATTTCATTAAATTCTGAATAGAACTGCAAAATGACCGTAGTAGCTTCGGAAGTAGGGTTAATTATCTTCTGAGGCTTTATTAAGTGTAAGTTTAGTCAGTCAGGATGTCACCAAACCCTCCAGGACCTCCTTTGAGTTTCCTGCTCACGCAGATTGTCTGACATCATAGAAGAACCACAGAGTCATGATGATGTAATAATCTTGAAGCGTCTGTGAAACTTCTTTATGGAGTTGAGGTGTTAAATCTGTGCATATTTGTTGATGTTGTGTGTGATCAGCCCCCCACGGTGGTGTGCAGCATCTGTAAGCGGGACGGCCACCTGAAGGACGACTGCCCTGAGGACTTTAAGAAGATGGAGCTGGCTCCTCTGCCACCCATGACGGAGCGCTTCAGAGAAATACTGGACAACCTGTGCAGACTCTGCTACTGTAAGCATCTCTCACATCCATGAAAGACCCAAAGACGTCCTGAATGATGCTAAACTTTTGGGAAAGTAGTGAGATTTTATTTTCTAGTCTTTGCTGAGATGAGTTATTGGCACTGCTTAACATTGAAGACCCCTGTAAGAGTGTTCCTGAGGCCTTATTCACACTTTATATGGACATCGCTCTTGATTGATCTGATCACATGCGCACGGGTCAAATGACAAATGACTTAAATATGGCATTTTTCTGCAAATGTTAGTGCACAATTTCTATTTTTTTACATATTGGGGAACAAAATTTCAACACAATGTAAAATATACTTTACCTTTTGCACAGAAGATTTACTTGCACAACATACTTTATTTAATGTTTCCCCCCCAATATGTTAAATTCAGCAAATAAACAGTGATTGTGCATTAAAACGTGCAGAATTTTGTTCTCCGTTTGACTAGGGGCCCCCAAACTTTTGCATACGGCGGTCAGTTGTTGTTGACATCCCTTGGTATTGGTGAGAGTATCACCGTGTAAAGCACTAGAGATTAGATTCAAATTAACATATGAATCGTTTGAGGTTTTTTTGCCGTCACATCAGTATTTAAAATGATCAGCCGAGCTCCAGTACTTAGTCCTGTTCTCTTAGGATCAGATCACCCAGCAGGTATGTTCTGCCTTGTCTTAGCAGGGCCTTAGTAACATGACTGGCATCGTATCATTAAATTGTTTGTTGAGCTGAACTTCAGGTGAACATTAAACTTTCCTTTTATTGAAGTCAAGTTTAGAAGTGGGTGTTTGAGAAGTCATGGAGGAGGATAGTATTTGAAAAACTGGGGGAACCCGTCCTCCATGCTTCACATCGCTCCATCACTGAGCTAAATGTTGTTGTGGATCAGGGGTCATATTACAGAAACTTCTTAAGTCTGAAATCTTATATGTTTAATCACCAGGACAGCTTTAGTTAGGACTGACTTTAAGACAGACGCTATTACAGAACAACAGTTCTTAAGTTCGTAATCTTATCATTAACTCCATATAAGAAAACAGAATCACACAAACATCCTAACTAGACTAAACCTCCTAAATACAGTCCTAACTTTAGGATGAACCCCAGATCCATCTTAACTTCGGTTTTAACCGTCTGTTTCTATTGTTTTGTGCAGTGTCAGGCAGCACAGTTCACTATGACTGGAATAATGACGCTACATTTATCTACACTGAAAACGGTGCTTTGACTTCTGAATGTTTTTTCTAGCAGCGTTTTAAAAACGCCAGACGCTGCAGACTCGATCTCCACCGTCCCCTCTGATCACCTTCGTGTGTTAATGTTGATGATGAAATGTTACAGTGATGGTGGTGAATAATGAGGAGACGGAGCTGAACGTGTGTCTGTTTATTAGGAGGAGTAACGTTAGCGCGCTCGGCTAAAGCGTTTGGGAAATGGTGACTGAAACTGGGGAGGAAGTTAAAGGAATTCACCAAAACCACAACTTATTTATTCATATTATTTTAAAGGTGAAATGGTCTAGATTTCACCTCTGATAAACAGCAGGGGGCGCTCACACAGTAGTCTTAACTTCAAGTTTATTGTGCTTTAGATTTGCTTGGCCTTTTTTACACGGGTAACAGTAGCTAGCTGTCTGGCTGACTAGTTTGATTATTTTGATTACGTGTTTACGTTTCTGCTGTGAGCGTATGGACGGTTGCTAGGTAACAGACATGACAGTTGATTGTCGACTTCGATCGAGCAGGATAGGATAAGATGCTGCAAGATAAGATCCCTGAGTTGAGAAGATTTTCTTCTGTATTGTGAATTTTGGGAAAAATTTCATCTTGACCTGTCAGATCTTAACTTAAGACAAAAAGATAAGAAGTTTCTGTAATTTGGTCCCTGGTTTCCATTAATTGGAGGTATTCTTTGTGTTTGTGTGTAGATGAGCTGTCGCCGACTATTGGAGAGCAGCAGAAGAGGGAGCAGATCCTGGCCAGCCTGGAGCGCTTCATCAGGAAGGAGTATAACGGTACAAACGCACTGTTGTTAATGTTCCTGCTACTCGTCCTCTCAGACTGACTCATTTCACCAATCACTGTGGAGGTGGAGCTTCGTCTTTGTTTTAGTTGGCTCAGAAAGCAGCCGGTGTGTTTGATCAGGTGAAGTCAGTGACCAGCCGAGCATCCTGACAAGTTAAACACCATCGTTTTACATCAGAGCTGATGCTGCGGGGTGGGCAAAATTACAACAAAACATGTATCATGCTAACAAACCTCAGAAAAACTAAATGAGTTGGAACAGGATAAAAAAAGGATGAGTAGTGCCACATACAATACATATTTAAAAAAAAAGTTTATTTTTGTTTTTTATCTTTATTACATTCAGTATTTCTGTTACTACACTATACTAAATCAAGCAAACAGGGCTGACTGTGAATGAAACCTGCAGTTGGTCAGTGTTCTTTAAGCACTGATGTCCACGATGTGCTCACAAAAGCACATTTGGACATAATCTTTCACGATAAATATCTTATTGCAGTGTTTCCTTTAGATGTGTTTGTTAGACCCTTCGAAGCTACTGGCTTTGTGGTGTGCACTAAATCGTATTGACTCTGCACGTTTTGTTTTGAAGAAGCTCCGGATTTGTTTATTTATTTATTAATTTATATGAGAAATTGATATGCTCTCCATTTTATAGCCGGCCAAAAAAGTACTATGTAAGAAAGTTTGCAGTGCTGTGCAGTACTTTAAACACGTGAGGAAATTAGAATTAAAAAGCTGTTTATCTGGGCAGTCGGTGTTTGTTTGTTCAGGAGAAAACGCTGTTGTTAGAATATATACAAATGAAAACGAATACCATTTATCAGAGAATATATAGAGAGAACTGCTACTTAATAATCTTCCAGGTTTGTCAAACACTAGAGGGCGCTCCTGAGCGAATCCAAAATGAATGATTTTTCTATTTAGTTTTGCCAGAAAATCATGGTTTGTAAATGCTCTATCAATTTTATATAGAAAAACGCAGTAAAATTATGAACACCTAACAGCATAAAACATTTCACCACTGCTGTTATGTTATTTGGTGCTTTTGAACTCCAGTTACAGGAGTTTATAACAGGCCTCATGACATCAGTGAGAGCAAACCGGTTCACTCAGCAAAGGAGCTGATCACCAAACAGCCCTCAGTAGCAGTAACACTAATACGGTCAGCGCTCAGTAGTAGTAACACTAATACAGTCAGCGCTCAGTAGCAGTAACACTAATACGGTCAGCGCTCAGTAGCAGTAACACTAATACGGTCAGCACTCAGTAGCAGTAATTAATTTCAGTGAAATACATCCGTCTGCTTTCCACAGTTAAAGGAAGGTCCTGCAAAAATGACAAATATTTTAGCTCAATTCACCCCCAGTTCTGGCATTTTTGCAGTCAGGTTTTTTGATATGATGAAAGAAACAGGAAGTGGCAAGGCTAGTTTTACATCAAATAGATCTGCGTTTGATAAGAGGTTAGGAGAAATCTTTGATGGGTTTTCTCTGGGGAAGTTGGCTTCCTTAATAAAATGACACAAATGTAACACCATGTTTGAATGTCTAATCGCTTCCTGTTCAGGTGATTAACAACATATTCACCAAAACCACAACTTATTTATTCATATTATTTTAAAGGTGAAATGGTTTAGATTTGTATGTTTTAAAATAGCGAAATGTTCAGTGCGGTTTAAATACGTGTTTTTACATTTGAATTTAGTGCATCTTGACTTTTAAAAACATGTTGAGAATTTTATTTTTACTACACAAAAACAGCAGCCTGGCCTATTTAATTATAGGGGTCCTGCTGTGTTGCCCACCCCTAACTGATGTGATAACTGAGCCTTGTGATCCAGAAAGTGTAAACTAGGGCTGTGTTTATGTGAACGTATCCATCTGTATGTTTGTGTGTTTGTGTGCACAGATAAGGCCCAGTTGTGTCTGTTTGGCTCCTCCAAGAACGGCTTTGGTTTCCGTGACAGCGACCTGGACATCTGTATGACGTTGGAGGGTCACGACACGGCAGAGGTAGAATTACACACTGACTCTCGTTTAACGCTCAACACGAACGCTTCAGTCACTTTAATCTGCTTCTCTTTATTCATTCTCATCTCTCTCTCCCTCTCTCTCTCCCTCTCTCTCTCCCTCTCTCTCTCCCTCTCTCTCCCTCTCTCTCCCTCTCTCTCTCTCTCTCTCTCTCTCTCTCTCTCTGTCTCTCTCTCCCTCCCTGTCTCTCTCTCTCTCTCTCTCTCTCTCTCTCTCTCTCTCTCTCTCTCTCTCTCTCTGTGTGTGTGTGTATGTCTCTCTCTCTTAAATATTTCTCTTTTCTCTTCTCAGAAACTGAACTGCAAGGAGATCATTGAGGGTTTAGCCAAAGTCCTAAAGAAACACACAGGTAACTGTCTGCACTCATTCAGCATTTCCAACCCACCAGTACAGTGTAATACCTGCTTATTTCTCTTAATACCAATTCAGCTAAAATGCTCAGTCATCTTAGCTCACTGAGCTTTTCTGACAAGTAGCTGTTGAGTTTTACAGTCGAATAAATGTACACCAAGTTCTGACAATGTAAACCGTCTTCAGGCTGTTTGTGAAACTTTAGAAACTTTTTTCTTTTTGGCTGCCTGGTGTCACTGAGTCACGCTTGTTAAAAGTAGCATCTTCACTGATAGTAAAAAGGCACTTTGGTTTGGATTTGTTTTGAAGGTTTCAGTGCGTTAAATCCCTAAATATCAACTCTGTATAACAAAACCTTGCAATGACTGAACCTTATATTATAATTATAGCTTTTACTGTGTTTGAAATCCAGTCTCTCTCTCTCTCTCTCTCTCTCTCTTTTAACACAGAGGTCACTAAAACTACTATCAGTCATTAGTACTATGTAATTTAGACTACTGCGCTACAATGTGGTCAAATGCAGCAAAGAAACATTTGATGAAACTGCAAATAAGGCAGAAAGAGTTATGTTACAATGTCTGTATAGAACCAGCATAAATAAAATGCATCAGAAACTTGAATGGTTATGGGTAGAAGACAGGCGGAAGATGATCCTCGCTCGACTCATTAAAAATACTTATGAACAAAAATATCCAGCAGATCTTTATGATCAGCATGTAAAAAGTACAGAAATTAATACAAGATATACAACACAAAATTAGTGTAGATGATTACCAGAATAGAGTCGGCTAAGGTCTTTGTGAGATATACCACGATTTTTTTTCTTTCAGCGTGTTTTTTTTGCCCCCATTTTCAGTCGTCTTTCTACTGTTGTTGAAGGTTTTAAACTGTCCTACTGTGTTATTTTCTGCTTTTCATGTGTTTTTTTTTCTCTGTTTCTTTTTGTTTTTCTTTTGTTTTTTACTTGTGTTTTGTATGACTTGTTTCATTGATTGTTATTGCACTATTTTATAATATATAATGTGTCTGCTGGACCCCAGGAAGTGTAGCAGCTAATGGGGATCCTAAAAACAGACAAAAGAAGAGTTTCAGACAACGGGTTGGATACAAAAGCCATAAATGCTGTTAATCTTCAACAAATTAGTAAATGGTCCAAGCCCTACATGTGTAACTGACCATCTCTGACTGCTGTGTTTGGGTGTGCTCAGGTCTGAGGAACATCTTGCCTATAACGACCGCTAAAGTGCCTATCGTGAAGTTTGAACACAAGCAGAGCGGCCTGGAGGGGGACATCAGCCTCTACAACACGCTGGTCAGCCTCTCATCAGTATCTTCACTCTTTCTGTCTCTCTGTCTGCCTTATATCTGTGTGTTAGTACACGACTGTTCAAACGTCTGAAATCACCCCCAGACTGCACTCCTGTAACTCTCTCTTTGTTCTGTTCTCAGGCGCAGCACAACACGCGCATGCTGGCCACCTACGCAGCGCTGGACCCGCGGGTGCAGTATCTGGGTTACACCATGAAAGTCTTCGCAAAGGTAGCAGGAACAACCCCCTCACAGAACGTCTGCCCACATAGTTATATAAGGAACATAAATAAGTGTCTTATTTTAACCGGATTGTAGTAACTGTGTGTGTGTGTGTTGTGCAGCGCTGTGACATTGGAGATGCGTCGAGGGGAAGTCTGTCATCCTACGCCTACATCCTCATGGTGCTGTATTTCCTGCAGCAGAGAGAGCCCCCCGTTATCCCCGTCCTACAGGAGGTACGTATACATACCTTTACACAGTCATGTTTCCTCTGTCTAACAGTGTATGAACGAGAGAGGTCATATTTGTTTTAATAGCTAAATAAAAAAGTAAAGTTGTGGTTCTGTGGTGATGGAAGTACCCAAAGTTGGTTCCACATCCCTGTCTGACTGCACACAGAAGAAAACTTGGAACGCCCACCAACGCCAGAGCGTTCTTTAGCTTGTTTATAACCCTGATCTTTCCCTTCTGTCAAATTTACACCATCTGAAGCAATTTTCCAGGTCAAAAGCTTGACTGAAAGTGACTGATGGCTGCAACAAGTCAGTCTTTAGCCGTTTGAGCAAGCTCTGAAGTGATCAGAGGCCCTCCGATATTTTTTAAGCATTTGATTTTTACATCTCCAAGCGTTTGAGACTTGTAGTGTGAGACGTTCAGCCATGTAACTCTACAAGTGATTCAAGCAGCAGCCGATGAGAGGAGAAGAGATGTGACGAGACGGGTGATGGGCTCTGAGATTTTGAGTGCGTTTTGGACACTTTTGCCTTATCTCTTCTGCACGACCTCACAACAAAATAACAAGAAATTCTGATGTCTAATGTTCTCCGTTTTCGAAATCTGTTAAGATTTTAAAAGCCGTGTAGTGTACGGCCAACTTAAACGTGCTGCTGCAGTGATGCCAGATGAGAACCCAGAACATCTGGGGACAACCATGAGATATGGGGTGCTAAATGTGTGTGGGGGGGCGTAGACTTACTGGTAGCAGAACAAACCGAGAGTAAAATTTTAAACCAATCCAATGCCTCGTGAAAGTGGATCTGAAAGTAGGGGTCTGTTGTTAGCCAAGGATTGTAACATAGGTTAGCATGGCTGAAAAGTCCCCCCCAAAAAACCCATTAAGCATGTAGATGAGTGTTGCACATCACATTCAGTAAAATTAAACATAACCTCTTGCAACGGCAAGTTTCAGTCTAGTTACACAAAACCTCGCATTAGCTTTAGAGCGTTTTGCTGTGCAAGCAGTAAAAGTTGACAGTGGATTACCAGTTTTCTGTCATTCACATTTGTGATGGTACAGCTGGAGTAAAAGTGATGTGGATAAATTGGCAGCTGTGTTTGAGAAAAGATGAACTCCTGGATTTGTGTTAGAACTGGACGATGTGCCGTCACAGCCTTTAAAAAGCGAGCAACGAGGCCACCCGTTATCCACAACAAACAACACGTGTACATCTAAACCACTGAGCAGCAATGTGAACTTCATCCACAGCTACTCCAGCAAAGCTGCTGACTGCAGAAATCTGTCTGAAGCTACTTTCTTGTCTTTCTCTGTGCTGTGACCTGCGTACGCAGCAGGCATTTGAAAACAAGCTCGCTGTTATTGGCTGTGCTCTGGACGTTAAAAGACCACGGACAATGTGGATTTGGGGGGGTTTTAGAGGGGCCGTGCTCGTTAGCAACAGATTTCAAGTATGTTCATTGCAATATCACATCTGCCTCCACGAGACCACCAAATAACACTGATGAAGAACTCCCACTTAAAAAATACTTGAAATGCATAATGTGGAGTGATAGATCTCTCTCTCTCTCTCTCTCTCTCTCTCTCTCTCTCTCTCTCTCTCTCTCTCTCTCTCTGTATGTTTGGTGTGGTGGCTGTTCTGCAGATCTATGATGGGAACTCCATGCCCCAGAGGATGGTGGACGGCTGGAACGCGTTCTTCTTTGATGATCTGGACGAGCTGGTGAGTGAGTTTGGGTGGTATCGATGGTCACATTGGCTGGTTACAGCAGTGAATGCACTGAACCTCCCGAAGCCGTGAGCCGCTGATCGTTGTTTTTCACGCGTGTTGTTCAGCGGCGACGTTTGCCGGAGTTCCAGCAGAACCGGGAGACGGTGGGGGAGCTGTGGCTCGGCCTGCTGCGCTTCTACACCGAGGAGTTCGACTTCAAGGAGCACGTCATCTCCATCCGTCAGCGCAAGCGCCTCACCACCTTCGAGAAGCAGTGGACCTCCAAGTGCATCGCCATCGAAGGTACACCTCACTGACCCCTTTTGAAAACGAAGTCTAGTGGACTCCAGTGTACATCTTACTGAGTTTTAAATGCCAAATCTAGAACTACACCTCACTAACCGTCGGTATATAAGCTCGTGCTGCACCTCACTGGCCACTTCCAGACACTAATGCTGGTGAGGGTTTGACTCTCTGGTCATTTCTGAAAGCCAAGTCTATGGGTGCACCTCAGTGACCGCTTCTAAACACTAACACTGCTGGAGATGCCTCTCTCTGGCAAATTAGGGGTGCACCTCACTGACCACTGACATGCTAATGTTATGGGTACAATTCACTTACTACTTTTAAATGCTAATGCTAGTTAAGGTCTATATGATCTGATCAGTGCTAAATGCTCAGGCTGGGGTATAACTCAGTAGCCACTTCAAAAAGCTGAAGCTGGTGGAGGTTCACTTCGCTGACCAGTTCTAGACGCTAAAGCTACGTTTATCTTAAAAGAATTAAACTTGACTGTCTATTCTCTCATTCTGGGTCCAGTTTAATGCAGCCCTGGCAAAATGCTGGAGAAATAGTTTGTCTGTTTTTCCTCCATCTATGTGGAGAGGTGTGAACTGTTTTCAGAGCAGAGGGCTTCTCACCCTTCTCTCCTCTCACCCTTCATTGCTCACTAGCAGCTCAACGGTCACACAGAGGGACAACATTGTTGTAGTTCATCTGATAAGAGTTACAAGAAGTCAGATTTGTGTTGTTCCCACACCAGGTTCTGTTTCGCTAACTCAGTTCATGTTTCTTTCTGTAGATCCCTTTGACTTGAACCACAACCTGGGTGCTGGAGTCTCTCGCAAAAGTAAGTTTCTTCTGTTCTCTTTGAGTGTCCTGCTACCACAGAGACACACGTAGGTGAACGATAAAGTAAAAAACAAGATTAAGGATTAAAACAAAATTCACGTATTTCATAACTTGTATTGTAGAGTGATTTCTGTGTGATTTACTTTGTACTTTGTTTTATGCACATTGCTTTAGAAGTAGAGTTTTAATGCTGTGTTAGAAGCTGTTGTATAAAAGGCAGATCAACTGCTGTCCTAAATATTGTAATTAAGTCATAAACCAGGCTTAAAAGAAGCGTTTTCTGTTGATTAACTTAATGTTTGAACGTAAGTGTTTGGGGTGACCAGCAGCTGTTGGTGTTGCAGTGAAAATGATATGTAATTAGTTCAGAAATACCAGCGTAATCTTCACATGGTGTAATTTGCCGTAACTCTCTCTCTTTCAGTGACTAATTTCATCATGAAGGCGTTCATTAATGGGAGGAAGCTGTTTGGCACGCCGTTCTACCCTCAGCCAGGGATGGAAGCAGTGAGTCACGCCATCGCAAATATTTCCCCCAAACTCACCTCTCTTATACATTATCCTGTTTAGTCCCAAATTTTCCCCAGCTACGCTAGTCCATGGGCAGCCCTGTGACTGACTTTGATAAAATGTTTTGAATAAGTTAGTGAAAATGTGCGTTTTGTTGTCTGAAAAGAATTGATAAATATTATGATAGATATTACTTATATAACGATGTAAACGCTGAATGTAGTCTTTATTGGGTCATTGTGTTCTAGCATGTCTAAAAACGAAAAGAAAAAATCAAACTATGTGGAATTTTGATGGTTTATCAGTTGTCAGTTGCAAGTGGGAGCCATTGTTTTACGCTACATGTGTGTCTCATGTGAGCTTGATAAAAATGTGGTAATATAATCTTAGCAAAATGTAGCTGTATTGTAGTTTGTTGAGCTTCAGTGCGAACGTTCTATCAATCAAGTGCAGACTTAAAATAAATGGATCTGATTTTGTGACCAATTACCAGCCACATACACAACTTCTCTCTCTCTCTCTCTCTCTCTCTCTCTCTCTCTCTCTCTCTCTCTCTCTCTCTCTCTCTCTCTCAGGAGTACTTCTTTGACTCCAAGGTTCTGACGGACGGTGAGTTGGCTCCGAATGACCGCTGCTGTCGGATCTGTGGAAAGATCGGTCACTACATGAAGGACTGCCCAAAGAGGCGCAGGTGATGCACTATAACACACACTTCCCTACAAGTCTATAAACCTCACCTTGTGTGTAGGACTAAACGTTTAATCGCTTTTATATCAAAATCATAATTCGGCCCTTTTCATATTAGGTATGAACTGTGAGTTCCGCCGTTTTTGGAGCTCTCACAGTTGAGCTATGCATTATATCTTCAATAATACTGTTATTTCGATGGTTTACAAAACCTGAGGCAAAGTGGATTTCCATCTTCATAGGTGAGCAGGCAAGTCAACATTTATACAAGTGTGATTATGTTTAAATGCCATTTTATATTGCATTTATAAATAGCATATATATAGCAGTTGTACAGGATTGTTTGATATAAAGGAAGCTGCAGTTGTTGGTTGTGTCTCAGCTCAGCTGTCTTTGTGGAGAGGTGTGAATAGTTTACTCAGCTGGGGGGTGACTCACCCCCCCGCCTTTACTCAGCACTCATTGCTCAGTAGCAGCTCAACGCAGTGTCAAATTTCACACAGAGAGAAACAAACGTGTCCTAATTAGTCTGATAAGAGTTAGAACAAAAAGTTTGGATTATATAAATTGAAAATGTTCCGATTTAATGAGCGGAATGACCTCTAAGGGGCCTGCAGAAAGAGGCCATTTCATATCGCAAGAGCGGTTTGAGTTATAGAGTTCGCTACATTAGTCAATGTTGTCTTAACTATTTTTAAGTTGTTTAAAAACAATTTAACCTCATGATCTGACAGCCTGGCACACAACATTTGTGGTCCAGCCTGAAGCCCCTGAAGAAGAGAATGTGCTGGTTTTCTGAGGGGGGGAGAAAGCCCAGAGCAGAATTTGTAGAAGATAATGGCATCAAAATTGCAGTTGTAATATTGATAAGAAAACTCTAAATTACACTTTGTCTGCTTGTCTTCCTGCTTTGATTTATCATTGGATTTCTTCCTGCTTTCTCTTCAGTGTGAGTTTGTGGGAACTTTCCATCCTTTGATGAGCTGTAATTGTATCACCTGTCCAAGTAGTAACGGCTAAGCTCTTGTGTGCGTGCAGGATGAAGAAGAAAGAGAACGATAAGGATGAAGATGTTCGGGAGGAGGACAGAGAGCCCAGAGAGAGGCGCTGTTTCCAGTGTGGAGATATGGGTCACGTCCGCAGAGACTGTCCCGACTACAGACACCTCCGCCAGAGAGGAGCGCCTGCACCAGGTACATACACACATGCTCACGTTGAGGGATTAATGTAGAGCAAGAGCTCTGCTACCTGACCGGAGTATGATGAGGGTCAGACAAAGTATCAAGTTTCAGGCCAGATTCAAGGTGTTTTTTTATTTTTTTTCAGGTAGAAATTTTCTGTTTGCCATGGACGAACTAAAAATGAAATAAAAAGCTAAAACGGGAAATTTAATTTGAAATAAAAATTCCAGATGAGTCAGAGACTCATTGGGACTTCAGAGTGGACTTCAGAGTAAATGACGCTTGTCATGTACAGTATAGCTTGAGATGTACTCAGAACAGTAATGAATGCTGAATGCTGAAAGGGGGCATTCGTGAGTCAACCAGGTGAACTTTGAATGACCACAGATCTCTCTTGTTCCAGTTCCTCAGATGGTTCGCACCATGGTGAGCTCTCAGGCCATCCCTATTCCTCAGAGTGGGGTGTCCCAGGACCGGCCCGGCAGGACCAGGCAGCCCTCCGAATGTGTAAGAACCGAAACTTCCCCATGTTCATGAAATGTTAGAGTAGATGTGCAGATCTGTGATCAGTTTT
This sequence comes from Colossoma macropomum, assembly GCF_904425465.1. Taxonomy (NCBI): domain Eukaryota; kingdom Metazoa; phylum Chordata; class Actinopteri; order Characiformes; family Serrasalmidae; genus Colossoma; species Colossoma macropomum. The sequence goes on from NW_023494802.1 coordinate 39,778,480, forward strand.
AGAGATTAGCACCTATGGAAATTGTGGTAGTACCAAGTACAGGTTCTCCAGAAAGTAGGAATTAAGGCTCAACCAATATGAAAGGCTGTATTTTTATCAGTGATATATTTGAAAAAAAAAATTGTGATGTTCTATTTCACATACATAAGCACTTCTGCAATCATTTGTTCTAAAACCAATTAGAAAATTCTCAGTGCTAGAAATGTTTTCTGTTTTTGTTTCTTACATTCTTTTTCTCTCTCCTTCCAGTCTGATACTCGTCAGACCCCTCCGTACTCCCCCCAGCCGTCTTCGTTCACTCAGTCCTCTGTGTCTCCTCAGTCGTCTCAGAGCGCCAAGCCTTCTTCCTCCGGCTCCTCTTCCTCCGCTACTCCGTCCAAACCCCCGCAGCCCCTCCCTCCTCCTCAGCAGCAGGTGCAGCTCTCAGTCTTTGGTTTCCCCACCTCACACCCAGGCCAGTACCACCCTGCCCTGGGTTTGCTGCAGCCCCATGCTCAGCCCGGCCCCACCCCGCTGGCCCCCGGTTCCTGGCCCCTGCATGGTGCCTCCCCAGGGGTCCCCATGCGCAAGGGCAAAGGGAACGGAGGGGCAGGGCAGCAGGCCGTTGGCACCGCCACTGTTAACTTAAATGACCCCAGCATCATCTTCGCCCAGCCAGCGGGGCGGGGGGGCAGCGTCGGGGGGCCAGCCCGGGACGGGGGGCACCACTGGCACAATCATCACCTCAACCCGGGGGCTCTGGTGGCTAACGGCACGGTGGGGAAAGCAGGTACACAAACACATACACAAATATGGGGGAGCACTGTGAGAGAGAGTGATGGCCTTTTTAACTATTTCAGTTTATTTTTTTTACCAATAGTATTTAACCAAAAACAAAATCAGGAGGTTTAACATTTTATTGGGTGCATCTGAGTTTGGCTAACATTTTATCTTACGCTGATAAACAATCAGAAATTTTTGAGAGTAAAACTCATCAAAGTCTAGTCTCTCCATTGCGTGTGTGTGTGTGTGTGTGTGTGTGTGTGTGTGTGTGTGTGTGTGTGTGTGTGTGTGTTGAGAGTGTAGGTGTACTGTATATTCAGGTGAGTGTCACAGAAAAAGGTTGTGGAGGGTCAAAACATCTGTTACACTAAGCTTGTTCTGCATGGGGGGGTTTACACTGGACACCCTTTCTCATCACTAAAACATTACCCAGCTCTGTTGTGGTGAACTGGTGTGTTGGTCAGCCAACTCTTTTCTCTTTTCTCGCCGTCTCTCTGGCGTTTGTCATCTTTTAACTTTTATATTGTTCTAAAATAACTTTTACTCATAGATTGGTTGTTAGCAAAACAAAAAAAAATGGTTTTTATATCTGTCTTGACAAAGTATAACTTCATAACACTTTGTCATTAAAATAAATACAAATAAGCATAAACACAATCAAAAGTAACAAAAAATGTGTTTTCAGTAAAGTTGTTGGTTAGAAAAACACAGGTTTGGTTCCTGACTTCTCGCTGCTCTCCAGCTACACTATATTGCCAAAAGTTTTCACTTTTGGGGGGGTGTTTTTCAGGAGTTGGGCTCGGCCCCTTAGTTCCGGTGAAAGGAACTCTTAATGCTTCAGCACCAAGAGATTTTGGACAATTTCATGCTCCCAACTTTGTGGGAACATTTTGGGGAGTTTGGCCTCTTCCTGTTCCAACATGACTGCACACCAGTGCACAAAGCAGCTCCATAAAGACATGGATGAGCGAGTTCGGTGTGGAAGAACTTGACTGGCCTGCACAGAGTCCTGACCTCAACCTGACAGAACACCTTTGGGATGAATTAGAGCGGAGACTGCGAGCCAGGCCTTCTCGTCCAACATCAGTGTCTGACCTCACAAATGCGCTTCTGGAAGAATGGTCAAAAATTCCCATGAACACATTCCCAAACCTTGTGGAAAGCCTTCCCAGAAGAGCTGAAGCTGTTATAGCTGCAAAGGGTGGGCCGACATCATATTAGACCCTATGGATGAAGAATGGGATGTCACTCAAGTTCATATGCGTGTGAAGGCAGGCGAGCAAATACTTTTGGCAGTACAGTGTATCACATGGATTTTATTCCATCACCTGATTACATTTAATGAAGGACTGATTAGATAAACTAGGCATTAGATGGTATTTATTAATACTGAACTTCCTCCAGGACAGATCTGGAAACACATTCATGCACAATCAAATCACAACAGCTTATTTATTTGTGTTTAATGTCTGATGTTCGCAATTAAACATGAAACATGCAAATTCAGTATTTAAAGACAGATTCATGCTGTGTTTGTCTCACTGGAGAGGCGTGGGTGATGATTCTTGTAGGTTTATTAATTTTTTTAAAGACACTGTACTGAAGTTATTAAATTCTTATGTTTTTCTGTCTGTCTGCGCGTCTCTCAGAAGCAGGTTTCCAGGCTGCGTTTGGCGGAGTAGCTCAGCCGTCTCGCTCGTGGGAGCACAGCAGCGGTGCTGGTTCGTACTCTCTCTCGCCCTCCTGGCCGTACCGCATGCCCCAGACCTACCTTCAGCAGCCCGGCAAGCCCTTCATCTCACAGGGTACGACTGAGGGACGGGGTTGTATGTCTGTGCGCCTGGCATCATGTGCTTAAGAGAAACAAGGGTCTTTACAAAGAATAATACTATTATTGTTTATTAGTATTATTAATTTGGGGCTGTGAAATGATTAAAGTAATTAATCCTGATTAATCACATTATTCTGTGTAGTTACTTGGGATTGATGACGTTTGTCTTTGACCCTAAAGCACTTAAAGCAGGGGGCAGATTGAAAAATGCAGAGGAAATATTGTTTTATTTAGGCACATCTTGGTCAGTGTTTGCCATTCCTCTGTAGCCACAAAGGACAACTACTATCACTAGTAATAATACTATTAATAATAGCAGTGATAGTAGTATAAATACAGTGTTTAATAAATCCTACTGAACGCACGTGAAGTTATTGGAGGCCAGTTGAATCCGTCGTCTCAATGGATTGGTTTGATAACTCCTTTGATTTCTTAATTTCTTACTAAGGCAGATTTAACTGTGTCAAAATTACAATAATAGCAAAGTTGTTCGTAGCCAGATTATTCAGTGTGCAGCATTCATGCTGCTTCAGTTTTAGTTTGAATGGTCATAAGCTGATTTTATATAGCTTATGTTGGGTAACCAGCCCCAGTGACTGGTGGGTAAAGCAAAGCTTCCTGTCAGATGTCAATATTAATCGACAATGTAATCCACAGGAAATCAATAATGGGGATTTTAATGATAAATTGTTAGTCTGTGACGGACTGTATGCATTTGGTGATTTGAGACCCCGGCCCTAAAGCATACATACATGAACATACAATCACATGACTGTAGGGTGAATATGACCATCACCAGCGTCCAGTGAGGGCAACTGTGGCTGCATGTTCCAACTCCTCTACCACTGTAGCCTCTCGCTCTCATACCACCGTGTTGAGTGGAGCTGGAGCTATTATGCTTTTGCTAGTTTGCAGATTGTTTGTTTATCCATAGGTCAATTGCGAGCACTGTCCAGTGCGGTCTAATGAAGGTATTGTCCCGTGATATTAGTGATATGGCCGCATCAGTGCTGTGTGTGTTGCTTGTAAATGACGCGTCAGATTCGATGTACTTCAGTGATAAACAAATTCAAGGCACTCCAGTGGCTGGAAATAACCTGTCAATGCATCTATCAGAGAAACCATTCATTTAGAAACTGTAATTGAACAAGAGGGTTACAGTCACAGTCTTAGCAACAGTGTGTGAGAAGGGGCCACGGATGGTCAAACAAGGAAAATATGTTAATGAATTTTTTACTTATCTTGCTACTTTATGACCGATGTATAATTTTCTGTATTTTCTTGCAGGTGCAGTGGCAAACCAACACTTTCCCCTGCTTCCGCCTGGCCGGCACGTCAATCTTAGTTACGTTCAGCAGAAAAAATGAGTTCTGACACTTTCTTTTTGATCCAACGCCCAAGGTCCTTATTGAAAGAAGAAGAAGAAAGAAAGAAAGAAAGAAAAAAGAAAAAGGAATCAGTCTAACTTTGCATCATTTGGTCTCAAGACTTTTTAAAATGAATTTTATCATTTTTTGTACAGTTTTTACGTTATATTTTTTGTCTCATCACATTGATTTGTGATAAGAAATGTCAAATATTTTAATACCCCCATTTTTGGAGGGGTCCAAAAAAAAAAAGTGTTTTTATTTGTTGTGTAAAGCAAGGATTTAAAGCGATCCTCTTTATTTTTATTGGTGTATTCATATTTTGCTTGCATAAGGACAAAGGCTTTGGATAGGAATTTGTTTTAAGAAAAACAGCATACCACCCCATAATCATGTAGTGCCAAAAAAAACCCACCCTACTCTCTCCCTCTCTTCAGTAAACAAGAAAAAAAAACATACAAAAGCATAAAAAAATCAAGAAAAGACCAAAAATGAAAAAAACTAAAAAAAAATAAAGAAAAAGCAAACCAAACACGCTGATGTTGTGGTTGTTTTTGTCAAGCTTATGTATGTGTTTTTCTTTTGTTGTGTGTGGTTAATATATATATATATATTTTTTTTTTTCCTTTGAATGGAACTACACATGGTCATAGCACTATTGATAGTAGCATACAAGTTTGGAGGCCATGACTGTTGTCCACATGTACTAACCTTTGTTTCAACATTAATTGTGTGAAGTGCTGTACTGGAGTTTGTTTTTTTTGTCAATTTATATTTGTTTCCACCTTGATTTAATTTCAGTGACAACAAAGAACAAATTCTGTCATCCCAGCTCTTTGCATCTTGGATGTCCTGCAACCATTGATGATGAATTGTTTGTGCACCTAGAAAAGTTACTGCGATATTTGCACTCAGAATGCATATGAGGCAAGTTTGTGAATCAGAATGTCAGAGTATTGTTTGAAATGGAACCTCCTTCATTTTATCTTTTCCTCTCCTCACTTACGGACTAACTAGATCAGTCCACTCTTATCTGCAGAGTGCAGGTGTGGTTTCAGGTTTTCATTCCAACAAAGCAGGAGCTCCCTTGGGGTGTGTTTCCTCAAAGCGTTGTTGAACTACCATAGTTAATGATGAGAGTGTGTCCTTCTGGAAACTCTCAATCCACTCCTGAACTTAATTAGAGATGGGACCGATCCGACCTTATATCGGTATCGGGACCGATATTGACGTAATTCACTCATCGGGTACTGTACAGACTGTGCCGATCCACTTACCGAGTCATAGTCCAGTCCACAGCTTGCGTTGGACCATGAACCCACCATAACATAACGTTAACAGGTCACCGATCCAGATGATTACCGTGATCCCACGGCAACAGTCTGTAACTCAGTGAGCAAATACGTTAGCTGTTGGTTTGACTAAAATGCTGTTTGTTTGGTGATATTTTAATCTGGAAACGCCAAAAAAACAAGACGGCTACTTGTGTGTAAAGAGAAGTTGCTCAACTTCATTATACTCGATGACCAACCGCTATCTGTAGTGGAAAATGTGGGATTTCAGCCTGTTGGAGAACTTAGAGCCCAGATATAATCTGCCTCCCAGAAAATACATTTCATTTCTGCTATACCTGAACTGTACAACCGAGTGTCATCACAGTTGTCGGTGCAGTTAGATGCTAAAGCCATGGGCTTCACAGCTGATATTTGGATCTCAGATGTGAGCCCAGTGTGTCTCTCAAGTCTCATTGTAAACTGGGTGAACTCGGAAACATAAGAACTACATAGTGCGGTGCGTCAGGTGAAAAAGTGCCGGGGGTCTCACACCAGCAGTTCAGTTGCAGCCTCCGTTACAGATATGCTTAGTGATTGAAAGATTGAACACAATACCAACAATAATAATATTAATATTAAAGTGAAAAGAGCTCTTGTATCACAGTCTGTATCTGTATCAGCAGTTGTGTCTCGGAATTACATCAGAACAAAAAAATGTGGATCGGTCCATCACTAAACTAAATGATAAGTTCTGGGAGCCTCCAGTAGCAATCTCTGGGTTAACACTTCTGAAACTGGAAAACACTTCTTTGTTGATCTCAAAAAGACTTTCTGTGGTGTCCCTCAGGTGTCTAGTTCAAGTCCATTTTTGTTTTCCTTCCTTCCCAACTCTTAAGGTTCTGTAAATGTGGGGTTCGCTTTCATGGACTTGCTACTGATACACAATTGTGTTCACTGCATGGTTGGCTATATCAGCCTCATGCATCGCTAACAGGTTCCTACAAATTAATTGCACAACCGTGCAAATAGACAAACATTGGCAGTAGAGTGTCATACTGAGGAGGTCAGTGACTTTGTGTGGCACTGTCACAGAATTCTACCTTTCTAACAAGTTTGCTCATCTAGGAGCAACAGCCGCCTAGTCAGGATGCATTAGGTCACGTAAGCGGACAGTAGTGGGACCACGAGTCTTCAGTTACACTCACTGAGGAGTTCCAAACTGCCTCTGGAAGCAGCTGCGAGAACTGTTAGCTAGAACATCATGGGTTGGTTTTCCATGCCGGCAGAGAAGCAGCACACAAGCCTTAGATCACAATGAAATGAGTCATCCGGAGGGGCGAAAGCACGTCGCCACTGGACTTTCCCGGAATGGAGTTGTGTTCTCTGGAGTGATGAATCACGTCTCACGATTTGGCAGTCCTGTGACGGCCTGGCGACCTGTCCAGGGTGTTTCCTGCCTTGCACCCAATGACCGCTGGGATATGCTCCAGCAACCCCCACAACCAGAAGGATGAGCAACTTAGATAAGGTGTGTTTGTGATTTGGCTGTCTGACAGATCTGGGTTTGGTGGATGCAGGTTGCAGAGGTCGTGGAAAATTTTGACTGGCTTTCAGAGATCCCTGATCTCAACCCCCATTTGACACTTGAACTGGAATGCTGACTGTGTTATTCTCCAACTCTCCAGACCTTAACAACCATGGTGTATTACAGGCTTTTGCACGGTTTTATCAGATATAATAATTTCTGTCCAATCACTGTATATGCTGTCATTGTTTTTTTTTATTTATTTTTTGTTTTTTTTTGGAAGAGTTCTAAAAAGTTTTATTTGTAATGTTAAATGAATATTGCTATTCGTATTTGTATTTTCTAATTTCATCCACACAAGTGTTAAGAAATTTGTTGCAGAAAGAATAGCAAACTGCAGTAACAAAGCCAGGTAATATGGAGCCCCTAAGGGGCCGTGGTTTAAAAGTTTGACATTGCGTTCCCTCACAAATGTTTTTCATTATTGCAAAAGCTGTGCCTTTCTCAGACATGAAGCAGCTCATTGAATTTTATGTTGATCTTGGATTGAAATATAAAGACATTGTGTTGCTTCTCAAAATCAAACAAGATTCTGCTGTTAGTGACTCAGACTGAAACTGAGATCGAGTGTCCTCGTACAGTAAAAGCTACATTACAGACACTGCAGAGAACAACTGCTGAATAAACTCAGCACAGACTGGCCAAACTGGGAAAACAGCTTTTAATGTTAAATACACTACAAACAAAGCTCTAATGTAGGCAATGTCGTTGGGCACCTCTGGTCCTATGTTTGCTTGCTGTCTGATATTATATTTTGGGGAATTATTATAGGGAATGCATATATTTTGCGAGGGTATGCAATGTCATTAATTTTTTATTATTTTTTTTTTTGTACTGTAATGTAAGGCTATTTTTGAAGCAAGTATATTTTAATTCAAGTTCTCCAGGAAAAGAACAGAAGCACTTCAACAAATCTTTACAGAGACTTAACTCAATCCAGGTAGCAAGCAAATATTGGTCCGCTGACTTAATAAGGTCGGCCCCCCGCTGACTGTTTGCCACTGCTGGTCCTCCGTGGGACCACCCAAATTACTGTCCTTGATACAGGCTCTAACTAATTTCTAATCCCCTCAAACAGATTTTAAACACAGAGACTTTTATTTTGGAAAATAAACTGAGACAAATATTACAAACAACTGGGAGAAAAAAAATAATAACTAGGCCTGATTTGAAATGGTTTTATAAAAATGATGTCGCTCACACTGAGCTGGATTAAAATTATTTACCAAATTAATTTACAAAGTATAACTAAAGAAAGGAAGGAAGGAAAAATAAGGAAATTGGACTGTGAGTGGAAAATGAGTGATGATAATTAGGATTTTGTCTAAAACTCTGCTCAGTGGGCCGCCCGGAAAACGCTGAGCAGAATGCCAGTGGACCACCAGCTTTGCTATCAGTGGGCCAACAGTGGCCCACTATCCTCCCGCTATCAGGGAAGCAGTAGGCAAGATGAAAGTTGATCACTGTAGGGTAGACGACTCTGGGCTGTTGGCTGAGTGCTGCTTATTAAGGCGAGTGTGTGTGTGAGGATGACTGTAATAGGACAGCATGTATCCACACATCAAGATACCGAAGTAACCTCTCGGAGCACTGTCAGGGTTCTTCCAAGAACCTTTCAGTCGGTGGTTCTTTAAGGAACGGCTTTTGTAAATTAGGTCAGAGTGTCTGGTGGAACAGCCCGCGGCGCGCATGGGCGCTGCGGCGTGTTTAGCTCTCTGAATCGGCCGCTGTGTGTTCGAACGAGCCACAACACGAGAAACGTTCATAGTCGTGCTGAGCTGATTAACATCGGTTATAAATGTCACATCGACATTACAATTCACTTCTGATAACATCCAGCAACAGAACAACAGCCCCGGCTCCACTGGACTAACTGGGTCGAGGAGGCGGCGCAGATATGAGGCGCCAAACATGACAAAAGACGTGCGAGGAAACGAGAATGAGGCTTTAGGACGCGAGAGAGGTTGAAACTGAGAGGTGTTGAACTTCACATTGAGGAGGAGCTGGTTCATGTTAAGCACTGTCAGCCTGCGCCAGTGTTTGCTATCAATATGAGGATGCAAAAGATTCAACTCAGTGTAATGATGCACCGGTCAGGCATAACATTACGACCATACTTGTTTCTAAGCTCATTGTCCATTTTATCAGCTCCACTTACTATATAGGCACACTTTGTCACACTGTGACCACTGATGAAGGACGAGAGGATGACCAACACAAACTGTGCAGCAGCAGATGAGCTATCGTCTCTGACTTCACATCTACAAGGTGGACTGACAAGGTAGGAGCGGACAGTGGACAGTGAGTGGACACAGTGTTTAAAGACTCCAGCAGCACTGCTGTGTCTGATCCACTCAGACCAGCACAACACACACTAACACACCACCACCATGTCAGTGTTACTGCAGTGCTGAGAATGACCCACCACCCAAATAGTACCTGCTCTGTGGGGGTCCATGGGGGTCCTGACCACTGAAGAACAGGGTAAAAGGGGGCTAACAAAGTATGCAGAGAAACAGATGGACTACAGTCTGTAACTGTAGAACTACAAAGTGCACCTATATAGTAAGTAAAATAAACTTTCAATCTCTCGCGCACAGTTTCACTCTCTCTCACAGGCAAAATTTCGATCTCTTGCGCAGTTTAACTCACAGGCAAAATTTAGATCTCACGCAGTTTCACTCTCTCTCACAGGCAAAATGTCGATCTCTCTTATGTGGGTAAACTTTCGCTCTCTCTCTCACAGTTTCAGTCTCTCTCGCGCAGTACCTCAACCTCTTTCACGTCCTAAAGGTTCATTCTGTCTCGCGTTTACTCTCACGTCTTTTGTCATGTTTGGTGTCGCATACGCAAACGGAGGAGCAAAGGGAAGTAAATGTGGGAATGCCAAACAGGCCTACTAGCTAGGCTAAGGAAACAGCCGCACAAACCCTCGTTACCCAGCATCTTCATCACCAACGCCAGATCCATCGTGCACAAAATAGACAAACTAGATCTACAAATAGCAGCAAATGCTTATATTCGTGATCTCTGACGCTGCAGTACAGCTGACAGGCCGCACTACCCATCACCAAGACAGGAACAGTGAAATCTGGTAAGAGCAGAGGAGGAGGATTATGCGTATATGTGCATAACGACTGGTGAACAAACAGTAAGATTGCGTACACCTTATGCTCTCCTGACCTGGAAGCAATGGTTGTCATATGCAGACCCTTCTACGTGCCTAGAAAGCTAACAGCAGTGATAATTACAGCTGTTTATATACCACTAGATGCTAATGTTAACATAGTTCTTGCATCCTGAGGGAGTTGCTGGGGATTTCAGTCAGGCATGCTTAAGGCCAGTGCTTCCCAGATTCGTACAGTGTCCCACCAGGGCGGGGAAACACACTTGATCTAGTTTATTCTAACTTAATGCATATAGCATGCATGTAGAGCAGTGTTTCTTCCACATCTAGGTCTGTCAGACCATCTCTCACTGCTCCTTATCCCTGCATACACCCCCATTAGGAGGGCAACCAAGCCAGTTACAACAATTATTAAAGCTTGGCCTGAGGGTGCATTTTCTCAGCTGCAAGGCTGCTTTGCAAACACAGCATGGATTATATTTGAAAAACCAGACTTATCGGAGTTTTACATAAAGAATTGCACTGATAATGTAAAGGTCAATAAACACATCCGAGTCCATCCCAAACAAAAACGCTGCATGACTAACAAAGTACAGTCACTCCTGAAAGTCCATAATAATGCCTTCAGGACAGCGGACAGGGCCCTGTATAGCAGGGCAAGAACAGACTTGAGGGAGGCAATGAAGCTGCAAAAGTGGCCTACAAAAGAAAAGTTGAAGACCATCTAACACACAATAATCCACAGCAGGTGTGGCAGGGACTACAGCAACTTGCCAAACACAAAGGCAATGCATCTGTGCTGGTCAGCAGAGAAATTGAACCATTTCTTTACTCACTTTGAGACAAAGAGGCCTCATCCAGTTACATTGCCTCCACCAACCTCTAGCCACCATATGCTTACTCTTCAAGAACATCAAGTAAGTTTGGGGCTCAAGTCAGTGATTCCAATGAAAGCTGCTGGACCTGATGCTGTACGGCAAAGTAATTAAAGCTCGTGCTGACCAGTTATCAGGAGTCTTTACTAAAACATTCAACCTTTCCCTAACACAAGCCACCTTCTCATTTTGTCTGAAGTCGGCTACTATCATCCTTGTCCCAAAGAAGCCAGGCATCAATGGTCTAAATGACTACAGACCAAACGCATTGACATCGGTAGTTATGAAATGTTTTGATAGGCTAATTTCACATTACATCAAAGCTGGCCTTCCTCCAAACTCTGATCCACATCAGTTTGCGTATAGAGCAAAAAGATCTACAGAGGATGCCTTCGCTACAGCACTCCATAAGGATGGCAGAGGATGACAGCTGTGCCTTCAATACAATTGTCCCCGATGTACTGATCGACAAGCTCTCTGTCTCAGGCTTTCCGCCTTTCATTTGTGTCTGGATAAAGGGTTTTTTCTACAAATCACCCACAGACAGTAAGAATCGGTCCCCTCTCCTCCTCTGCTCTCATGCTTAGCACCGGCTCTCCACAGGGCTGTGTGCTGAGTTCACTTCTTTATGCTCTGTACACCTATGACTGCACTGCTATCCATTCTATCACTTATTAAATCCGCAGATGACACTACTGTGGTTGGGCTCATAACTGGAGGAGATGAGTCGGTGTACAGAGATTAGGTACAGAAGCTGTCAGAGTGGTGTTCTACGAACAACTTGGTACTTAACACTAGTAAAACCAAAGAAATTGTTATTGACTTTAGAAAGCACAGAGTGGATCCTGCCTCACTTTGTCAATGGGGACTGTGTGGAGAGGGTTTCCACCTTCAACTTCCTGGGAACACACATCGCAGAGAATCTCTCCTGGTCCGCTAATATACAACGGCGGTGGTGAAAAAGGCCCAACAGCGACTGCACTTTCTGTGAGTACTTCGAAGGTACAAGCTGCTGGTGGCCTTCTACCACTCCACAGCACTGGCGTACTGCATTACAGTGTGGTATGCTGGCTGCTCAGTAGCCAATAGGAGAACCCTACAGGTCATAAATACTGCTCAAAAAACCATCGGCTCCCCTCTGCCCTCTATGGAAGACATCGCCAGCTCCCGGTGCATCAGCAGAGCCAGGAAAATAACCAAGGACCCTTACCATCCTAGTCACCAACTGTTCAATCTCCTGCCGTCTGGCAGGCGGTACAGGTGCATTAAAAGCCGGACAAACAGATTTAAGTGTGGTTTCTTTCCCTGGGCCACCAGAACTCTAAATGAAACACATACTAAGTTCTAAGAGCAGTAACACTGAAATAAGCATGTAAGATTTGAAGACTGTGTTTTTGGTGTGTTTCTGTCCGTCTTTATCTGCACTGATGAGGAGTAGTTCTCTAAATTTAGTTGTATATTTTATACAATGACAAAAAAAGCATTCTGCTCTATATTTAAAGATTTGCCACCTAATATAATTGTCCAAGTACAGATTTTTCCACATGTTCAATCCACAGACTGCTTCAGAACCTTTATTTTTGAGAGCTATAGAATCAGTTACACTGTGACCCAGAAGGATAAGCAGTTTAGATGATGTATGTGTGTGTGTTTGTGTGTGTGTGTGTGTATGTGTGGTATCAGTTATCTAAGTTGCAAGTTTCTGTTTGCAGACAGTTTCACTGTGTTGCAACAGCTGTGGATGTTTCCTGTGTTCCTGAACTTTGTCTGCAGTGCCGTACTAGACTTGGAGATCTTTGACCTCCTAACAGGTAACATAAAATGTCTCATCTGAACTTATCTATTGTGACGTAGTTGTATGTAAATGTCCGTTTTCGAAACAAATGGTTCTTCCCCTCCCCATCTCCCTCCCCGCCTGCTCCTGGTTTTGGTGTATAAAGCTGTGGGTGTCTGTTCTCTCCTGCACTTCTCTCAGAATGGAGTCTGTGCTGAGATATTTGGACTGGGTATCAGTGGGCTTGGCCCTGCTGGTTGGTATGTTCTCTCTGCTTCTGCTGGAGATTTTTAGGTTGAAGTCCATCAGGAGCCGCAGCCCCCCCGGACCCAGACCGCTTCCCTTTGTGGGTAACCTGCCACAGATATTAAAGGATCGAATGGCCTTCGTCAAATTGGTCAGTTGCCTTGATCTCTCATATCTTCTTGATGCCTCTCATTTTTAAGGTTTAAATGCTGCTAATAACTGTATAATTGAAAATGCTGTGAACGTGCTGGTTAGTGCCAAAGTTCCAAAGCTCCTAAGATGTATAGTGCTGGACTTTCTTACTTGGACATTTTGGCAGACAGCTTCCATGACGATTAACAGAATGTCAACTAAAAGTTTACCATATCTTATGTGCGAATGCTGCCTTTGCCCCTCTGCTGTTGTGGAGACTACAGTGAAGAGAGCTGAATACGTAGTTATTTTATATTAGTTTTAAATATTTTATTTCTTTCCTTTTTTAAATGTGCAAGCATGTCACTCACCCTTTGCCACACGCCCACTGTCACACTCCCTCACCTCCCTTAAATGATGAGCCAATCCACTGGGCAAGACCTGATTACAGGGCATGTCACCAGGAAAGCCCATTGGCACTACTGTGCAGGGCTCATTGACACAGCTTGAATGAGGAGGTCTTGGATGGACAGATATCAAAGACCTATGAAAGCAAAATCTTTGCCAGTCCTGCGAATATGCGATTTCAGTGAGAAAGGGCTACCCATCAATAGTTACTCTAATGCCCATTCCATAGCAATGGTTTTTTGTTCTATGGCTGCATACCAGCACATAGCTAGGTGAGTTCACAAAAAGCTGACATTAAGAACCATAAATTAATTCTTGGAATAGCTCTGCTCCCTACTCACCGTGCCTTTTCACAACAAAATCACCCTGACCCAGCCCTCTCAGATCACTCTCCTGACCTATCACTGAGGGTCCCCAGAAGTTCCTTTTGAAGTGGTGGCAGATTCTCATGTGCCCATGACTAGGGTGGTCATTGCATTTTCCAGGGCTTCCACCAAGTGTCAGGGTGTTTCAAGATTATTTGGGTTCACAGCTCTTCTTTCTTCGGATGGGAGGGTTCAGAGAAACCGATCTATGGTCTGTGTGATCTCTTTCGGAGCCATTGGGGTCAGTGCTTCCATTAGGGCACCATCTCTTCCCATCCCATCAACATTGATCCTGCTTCCCTTCATTACTTCCATCATGTGCAAAAAATAATTGAATTTGTTGTCTTTAACCAGTGGTCTCTCTTTCTAACTTAGAACCAGCTCTCCCAAGAAATCTGGCTTTAAACTGGTAGACTTTATAGAAACTGCCCTTGTAGCAGTGATGGAGAAGTTTCATGCAGAAACTGTCAGACTCTCTTTGGTCCTGATGGTTTTTGACCTCTCTGTAAACTTTAACACAGTAAACAACAAGACCCTCTTGTCCAACCTTGCCAACAGTGCAATCACCACCTTTACATGGAAGTGGTTTAAATCCTACCTGGAGGGGTGCTCTTACCAGGTAACATAGAGGAGATTCACATCCACTCCATCTAGACTCTCTATCTGTGTCCCAAAAGGCCAAGTGCTGGGTCATCCTTTTTTCTCTTTAAAATTGCTCTTTCAGTGTAGTGTCCATTCATGGCATTTCCTACCACTGATATGCTGATGACCACTAATCCTTTCCTTCCCATCTTCGGACACCCAGGTGTCTGATTGCATATTGGCATGTCTTGCTGACATCTCATCATGGATGGCAGCCCACCACCTGAATCAGGATCAATTTTCTATACATCCCCAGATCCACAGGTCCTCACTGTGATCTTGCCGTCTTCTTTAAAAAGTCTTGGTTTATTCTGTTTAACTGCACAAAATCTTGAGTTATTCTAGATGACCAGTTGTTCTCAGCTCATGTTGCAAAGCTGACTCAGTTTTTTCCTCAACAACATTGGAGGATTTGACTCCTTCTCTCTATGTAGGTCAGGTGCTTGTTCCATGTCTTGTCATCTAGAGGCTTGACTACTGCAACTCGCTCCTGGCTGGTTTTCTCTGTGTGCCATCAGGCTTTTGTATCTGATCCAGAAAATCGTCAGCAGGGGTTGTCTTCCTCTGTCTCATAGAGTTCACCCATGTCGCTCCACTGCTGCACTGGCTTTGTGTGTAGAGGCCCACACTAATTTTTTAGAATAGAAGCTTAGCTACAAAGTCAAAAATAGACCTGCCCTCCCTTACCTGATGGCAATGGTCAAAACTTGATTTAGCTTGACCTGCCGTCCTTCAAGACATGGAAGTTCCCTAAAGTCTTCCAAGAAGAATTCCAATCTCTTTGAGAAGTATTTCAGTCACCGCTCATTAAAACATTCTGTAGTGTGTATCCTTGTACCTGGGACTATTTCTTGTTTCTGCTAGTACCTTAGTGCAGTGATATTTTTGGACTCTAACCTGTTCGTACTAGCAAAAGATACATCGTCTGAGTAGATAAAGCACTCTGAATAAGAGCATCTGCAAAATGTAAACTCTAAAATCAAACTTTTGATGTAATAAATCATGTTTATTAGAGCAGAGAGAGCACTGTACTGAAGTCTTCAGCACAAGGTTGACTGTATTAAGATTCTCATGGTAGATTCTCATGTAAATCAAAAACACACCTGAAACCAAGAGTGGGAGCTTTTGTATTGAGAACATATATTTTTCCATTCCAAAGTTCTAGGTACAGTAAAAATCTTGTAATCCTCCAGATGCCGAAATATGGTGAGATGTGTTCCGTACACCTGGCCAAAAAGCAAATTATCTTGCTGAATAGCATGCCGATTTTGAAGGAAGCTTTCGTTCAGAATGGTGCCATTTTTTCTGGGAGACCATCAGTGCCTGTAGTACGCTGGATCAACAAACACGACTATGGTTAGTCTTGCATTACTCATAACTAACTTGTTTGTTTATGTCTACTGCTACTTTTTCTAAAAGTTATGCCTAAATGTGCCATTCCATCAACAAAAGACACATCTATAGACAACTCATAATCCCTCCCACCTCTTTCACTACCATACTGCTCATCTTTCTCTCTCAACCTCTCTCTGCCTTCTCAGGTATCGTGATGGCCAAGTATGGTCACTCTTGGAAGCAGCAGCGCCGCTTTGCTCTGCACACGCTGCGTGACTTTGGTCTGGGGAAGAAAACTGTGGAGGAACGTGTGGCCGAGGAGGCGCATTACCTCGTCAAGGAGATGCTCAAACAAGAAGGTAGTGCAGTTCTTTGGTCAGGTTATCCTTATCTGATATACAACTATAATGACAGGCAGAAGTGCTAGAATTGATCCAATGCGTTGTCTGTCATTGGTTCGTACATGTTAGCCGGAGTTCGACACAGTATTTGCTCAAATGCATGGCCATTTTTTGTCTGATGGATGCATACATATTTGATAGTGATGATAACAGAAACAAATAGTAACAGAAACAAATAGTAAACAAATAACACATTGTATATTGTCATTGTTCCGTCTTTGTATTCTTCCTCATCAAATACCTTTTCATGCCATTTCTTTGAAGGAAAGGCTTTCTATCCCAAACACCCTCTTATGAATGCAGTTTCCAACATCATCTGCTCCATCATCTTTGGAGACCGCTTCGATTATGACAACAAGAGCTTTGCTACGCTGCTAGATATTCTGAATAGAAACATTCAGCTCGCTGGGTCATACGTGGGACAGGTAATTCTCAGCTTTCCTGGTGATATCATCATCTAATTTTCACAGAGCATGTAGAAAAACCGTCAGAGTGCAAAACCTTATAATTTATTACCTAAATGAATATTAGGCATTTTAAAGGCAACAATCGTGGCATATGCCTACGCTAAAATTATTTCTAATGTTTAATACTCATTGTCGATTTAAAAAAAAAACTCTTGTCTTGGAGCCTGTGTCCAGACAAGAAGTTCGTAATATGAAAAGTTCAAGAAATAAACAGTATACAGTTCTAGCCACCATTATTGGCACACCTGAATTGTATGTACATAATGTACAATATCTGCCAAAAATTTGGCAGATGCCTTTATCCAGGGTGACTTAAAATTTGTTCATTTTACACAGATAGGTGAAGGTAGTTTTAGGAGTTTTGCCCAAGGACTCTTATTGGTATAGTGTAGAGTGCTTACCTAGGTGGGGATTGAACACCAGTATATAGTGTAGAAGGCAGAGGTGTTACCTACTACACTATACCAACCACAAACATGTGTTGTGAAGCATCTTTGGTCAATATATACTCACGTCCAGTACACAATAGCTAAAGTAAAAAAATTAAAAAGCGATTCCAAGTGAAGTGAAGTGAATTCCATTTAGATTAGACTAGATTAGACTCACCTGTGAAAAAATGAGGGCTTACATGGCTTGAATTAACCAATGAATGGTGACTTTAATGCTTAATAAGGCCACTTTACTTTCCTTGATCACTTTTCACCAGAGAGCTGTCTGAGAGCATCAGAAGTGCTATTATTATCTCCAAACACAAGAATGGTAAATGGTACAAGGCCATCTCCAAAGTCCTTGACATCCCTGTTTCAACAGTTTGTAACGTAATTAAGATGTTTATGGTTCATGGAACTGTCAAGAATTTCTAAGGATGTTGGTCAAAGAGGTAAATCAGTGAGAAAAGTCTTGGAAGGTTGGTACGAACTGTGGAAAAAACACCCAGTGTACCATCCAAAGAGCTAAAGGCAGACCTGGAGCAATCTGGAGTGATGGTTTCAACACATACCGTACGCCACACACTAAACCAAGAAGGACTTCATGGGTGAAGGTCAAGGAAGACTCCATTGCTGAAAGAAAGTCATAAAAAGGCACGACTGATCTTTGCCCAAATGTACCTACACAAACCAGAATCATTTTGGGCAAATATTTTGTAAACAGACAAAACAAAAGTAGAGCTCTTTGGCAATGGTGGTGGATCCATTATGTAGTGGGGCTGCTTTGCTGCCTCAGGTACTGGAGGCCTCAACTAAACTGAAGGAATAATGGGATCACAAGATTACCAAGTGTGCTACCTAGTGTAAGGAAGCAAGGTTTGGGTCAAGGATCATGGGTCCTCCAGCATGATAAAGACCCAAAGCACACATCTAAAAGCACAACAGAATGGTTGCAAAGTTAGATGTGGACTGTTTTAAACTGGCCAGCAATGAGTTCTGATCTTAACCCCGTTAAAAATCTTTGGAATCTGCCATAGGGAAGAGACACTCTGCAAATGTCCCAAAAGCTTGAAAAGTTTGCAGTGGGAAAAACTACCAGCAGACAGGTCCAAGAAACTTGTACGTGACTACCAAAATTGAAGGAAGCCGGCATTCATACCAAAGGGTGTGCAACAAAATATTAGCATAAGGTGTCATTAGTACTCTCCTTGTCATATTTGATTTCTTTTCTTTAAAATTGCTTCCTACCAGTTAAGATGTTATTTTGTTTAATAACTTTAGACATCCATTAAAATATTCTGATGATAAAAACTTGGTATATTTACATTTATTTATGAAGACATTGTAAATTTTATATGAAAAAGAAAAGGGTGCCAATAATGGTGGGCAGAACTGTATCTAGAGACTAGGTCTCTGTCTTCAGAAAGAGGAATTTAAAGAGGAATTCAATGGTTGAGATGTAAATAAAGTTATTCTAAATTCTAATGTGAGAATGAAGTGGTGAAATAAGCTGCAGGACGAATAGAAAGCAATAGATCACGAATTCTATTTTTTTCCCTGCAGATCTTCAACTTGGTCCCATTTATACAGTACTTTCCAGGGCCGCACCAGAAGATGTGGCAGAATGCCAAAGCCTTAAGAAGATTTATCCTTGAAATTGTGGAGGAGCACAAGAAGACTCTGGACCCAGACAACCCCCGGGACTTCACTGACGCCTACCTGATCGAGATGACCAAGGTAAGGGCTCAACATTGAGCAGCCGTCAGTATCCTTTTGTAGGTAGTGTCTTACAGAATTAAATCCTTTCTCATTTTGAACAGCAAGAGTCAAAAGAAGACTCTACATTCCATGTGGAGAACATGATGAGGACGACCACTGACCTGTTCTCTGCTGGGACGGACACTACAGCAAATACTCTCAGATGGGGCATCGTTTACATGATGAACCATCCCGACGTGCAAGGTACTGCTGTAGGTCACCAATACCCTTGACCTGATTTCATTTGTCCACCAGTTGTGGTTTAAGTGGTGCTGTTCCTTTTGTTGTTCTATGATCTAACTGATTAGAACACATTATATTGTATTTTCGGTAACATCATCTCTTTTTTGCATTCTCTGTTTTTCCCCACTTTCTCATATGCCTGGTTGACCATGCCAGAGCGCTGTCATGAAGAGATCATTCGGGTTCTGGGTTTTGACCGCTCTCCCTGCATGGATGACCGCGCACGGCTCCCGTACACTTGTGCCACTGTTTATGAAATCCAGCGCTCCGCAAACATTGTTCCTTTCGGTGTGATACACCAAACCACGGAAGCAACACAGCTACAAGGATACCACCTGCCCGCGGTAATGATGGAGGGATAGAGGGCTTGTAGATTGACCAGATGAAAGACTGAATGGATAGAACACTTCCCAGATGGGTGGATGAATTCATTTAAGTATGAGTGGATGAACCACTGAAATGAGGTTACCAGAAAATGTTCTACAAAAATATTAATACAACATTTATTATAGGTTTTTATGTATCTTTTAATTACTTTTTTGAATTTTATAAGTGACTAATGCTAGTTTTAGGAAACTAAAACAATTGGGGCTGGCCAAAACAGCATTTTACAGGCTTAACATAAAAATCATGGTTCAAATCACTCTTAAAAATAATGATATTTATGTTTCATTATCTGAGCTGGATATCAGAATTGAATACCTTTGTGGTACCGAGTGCATAACTTCCAACACTGCAGAGTACCATGAATTTATTTTAGGCAAAATTTTGGCTTGAAAAACATTTTCAGTTACTAAACAGAGAAATTAATACCAATGTAATGAGAATTTAGGTTATTCAGACCAAATATATGTTATTTAGTTATTTCTTTTTGCCATGGCAGGGAACAAATGTCTTGCCCAACTTTACGGCTATCATGACTGACAAAGAGCACTGGAAGTACCCGGACACGTTCAACCCAGAGAACTTTCTGGATGAGAAGGGGCAGTTCTGCAAAAACGAGTACTTTCTGGCCTTTTCTCTGGGTGAGTCTCCTGCTGATGTCCACTTGTCGGGCTGTGTGCAACAAAGGTTGCCAGTTGATAATTAATAATGCATATGGTCATCAGCACTGGGGAGGGTTGAAGTGGGACTCACTGCCTGACTGAGATGTGATGCAGACCAGCCAACATCAGAAGCTTTATCAATTTTCTGTTTAAAAAATTGTTAATTAAATGGAAAAGGTTAAGTTTGAACACAAGCTCAAATGCCAGTTTGACATAACATTTGATCGGCACGAGACCTACTTAGTACAATTCCCACAAAACTATTGGTAGGGCTCCTGTGTGTGCCTTTGTTTCTACAGCGATGAGTTTTCAGGTTTAATGAGTCAACAATGTCGCTAGAGTGTATTTTGTGAATGATTCTAGTGTCCTACTGCTCAAGAGAAACGGACCCTTGAGAGACTGAGGCTTTGAATGAAAAAGATTTGTCCAAAAGCTAATAAAGGCTAATAGAGAGGTGAGTTGTGGAAGAATGTGCTTTTCAGACTGGCTGTCTAGGCAGCAATGGCAGAATATCACAGACTCTGTGTGCAGAGACTGTCTCAGATGCGAGTGCAGGCAAACCTGAGAGTCTCTGTTTTGGAGCTTTGGAATTCACTCCCCATTCCCAAATGCCTGGAATTGGTGAATCGAATGTCTTTGGAATAGACTCTTAGCTCTTCGAAGCTACAGCTTCTTTTGTATGCACACAAATAACTACTTTATTTAAAAGAATACATGTAAATTATACAAGTTCGTTCCCATTTATGTGACCCTGATCTTTCTTATATTTGCATGGTATTCATTTCTCCTTGCACCTGGGACAATATAATAGAGCACTGATGTTAACCCACAGTAACAGGCCCAAAATGTTACCAGCCTCTTTTCTTGATTACCCACTCTGGTACTGAGATTTAGATTTTTATTTTGTTTGTGTGCTGCAGGTCCGAGAGTGTGTCTGGGTGAGACTCTAGCGAGAACAGAGCTCTTCATCTTCTTCACCTCTCTGCTCCAGCGGATAAAGTTCTCATGGCCTCCTGGAGCTCCACCGTACAACATGGCAGGCATCGTGGGTGTGATCCGCTCTCCGTTCCCCTTCGATACAGTCTGCCGCAGCAGAGAGACCACTCACTGAATCACATACACATGATATGGCTTTACATGTAAACATTCAGTATTAGATCTGGAGGACACCATTTGCAGTATCACAACTAAGAGCTCATTATACAGCTCTTAATTATACTATACCTGGAATTCATGATCCAAATTGTACCAAATTAATAAGCGCAATAATTTGTGCTTTTATCCATTATACACAAGAGTTTAAACAGTTTTACAGTTTAAAATGTAAGCTGTTTTTAATAATAGTCACATGTGCCTTATCACTTTTATGCAGTGTACATGAAGCCATTTATTATCATGTGCCCTTTTAAATCATAATGATACCTGAAATCATCCAAATGGCCCTGATCAAAAATTTACACACCCTTTTGTGCTTGGCCCAATAATATACAGACAAGTTTAAGTAGTTATTAAGGTTTAAATAGTTATTAAGGGAAGTTTTCACAACTGTGATTTGTTTGATTGTAATTAGTGTCTGTGTATAAACAGTCAATGAGTTTCTCAGCTCTTGAGAGACCCCTGCATATTTTATTCAGGGCTGCACTTACTTTGCTGGATACTGAGTCACGAGGAACACACAAAAAGCCACAAACCAGCCCACTTATGCCAAGCAAAATCTAGACAAACCTTAAAACTTTTTGGAAGTCACTTGGAGTGATGAGACCAAAATTGAACTTTATGGTCACAACAATAAACAGTATGCTTGGAGAGGAGCCAACAAAGCCTTTGACGAAAAGTACACCATCTGTGCTGTGAGGCATGGAAGTGTGTCTTTTATGTTTTTTGGTGTGTGAGCTACACCAGCACAGGGAGTTTAGTCAAAATTGATGGCAAGATGAATGTAACGTCATCAGAAAATACTGGTGGACAATTTGCATTCATCAGCCTGGAAGCTGCGCCTGGGAATCACTTGGTCTTTCCAACATGGCAATGATCCAAAACACACGGCCAAGTCAACTCTTCAGTTGCTGCAATGGAAAAAGTGAAGGTTCTGGAGTGGCCATCACAGTCTCCTGACCTTAATATCATTGAACCACTTTGGGAAGGTCTCAAGTGTGCAGTTCATGCAAGACATGCCAAGAATTTATGGGACCTTGATGCTTTTTGCCAAGAACAATAGGCAGCTTTACCACCTGAGAAAATAAAATCCACACTGCAAGCTGTCATTGATGCTAAAGGGGGCAATACACAGTATTAAGTACTAAGGGTGTGCACACTTTTGAACGTGGACTATCTCAGTATTTTCTTTAGTGCTATGTTTTGTTTAATGATGATGCTATTCTGTAATGCCTTATGATTTAATCTGAATACCATTAAAATAAAATAAATGTGATTTGCCTGATCATTTGTTTTATTTAAAGAATAGTACACATTTTACACATTCCTCCACAGTATATAAACTTCTGAGCAGAACTTTAGAGCACATTCTTGTTAATAAAGTAGATTACTTAATTAGTCTGAAAACTGAATTATACCACCTAATCTTTGATCCACCTTGTCTTGTTTTTGAGGGAAACAAGGCCTGCCCTCAGCCACTGTACCTCGACTGCTCTAAGCTCAAACTGGCACACAAACCGTGTGATGACGCCTCTGCATCGATGCTTGTCCACTGCTATGGCATGACCATGGCAACGAACATTCTACATGATGACATCACCACATTCATATCCCACCCCTCCCTCTCCCTTCACCCCTTAATCATCTCTCTCTACATCCCAATACCTCCCCTATTACTTTTAGCCTGCACCCATGTATCCTCCAAGTCTTGGGCATTAGTATCTCCTCTCAACCCTGTCCCTCAGCTAGTCCCATCACTTCCTGCACCGTCAAGGCAAATGCCCCTCCACCCTGCTGTCCCAAGCATAAACCTCACCCCCACTCTTGCCCTGCCCCTCCACCACCTCTTTAACTCTTTGTCCAATTTGTGCCACCACCTCCCTCCTTGTAGTTCTACCCACCAAGGCCCAACATCCCATTCGTTTTGGCTGTTGCAGATCCTCAAGGCAAGGACTCATATTTCATCTCCATGCCCTGACCCTCTCTTTGAAGCGCCATGTGTCTACCATTCTGCAGCTTCCTGAGGGATGAAAGAAGAGTTGTGCTACTTGGAAGCAGCCACACCTATGCATTGTGAACATGACCACACAACCTCTGGCACAACTCACTGGCAGTCTATGTTGTTCAAACCTTAAGCCAAGAACAGTGGATACGATGGCTGCCTTCAGCTACCAAATGCATCTTTCCATTCTTACTGGCACTGCCAGAATCTGGAACCACATTGTTATCTTCTCACAAGTAATCTTCACCAAGTCTTATAACTGAACAACCATGGTGCCAACAAGATCCATGCCAAGCTACCTTCTGCACTAACCACAGCATCATTTAGCTTCCTCTACCTTTCCACACCTCATCACCAACTCCCAGCCACTACCTTCTAACAGCCGTCCCTGCTCCATGTCCATTCAATTCAACTAGTTACAATCTGCCTCACTGTCATCTAACCTGCCAAGCTCTTGTATCTAACACTCTGCCAATGTTTAACACGATCTTTACAATCTGATGTTGACCACAGAAGGATGGGGTTCCCTGTTGAGTCTTGGTTCTCAACGTTTCTTCCTCATGCCTTTAGGAGTTTATCTTTGTAACTAATTTGTTGAACCAAATTATTTAATATGCTCCATCTTTTCTCTCAGTTTACAAACCTTAATAGCGACACACTGCCTCTACTCAAGCACCTAACCTCTAAAGACCTCTTTACCTGCTTTACCAGTCTAAACTCCTCCACCAAACCATAGGAATCCTAGCACACTACACTTAACACAGACACCCAAATTCTCCACCATCTGACCAAATCTCATTCCAAATCTAATCCTCTATATCCCTCTGACATACACTTATACCAAGTTCTCTACCAAAGTATCATTTAACTTTAACCACAGTGGTTGCTTAACAATGCTCCAGCTTGTTTAGAATGAAAACCAGCAACTATACTGCCCCTGTGCAGATAAGACTGGACACCCCTGAACTAAATGATGATAAGTTCTGGGAGCATCCAGTAGCAACCTGTGGGTTAACACTTCTGAAACTGGAAAACACTACTTTGTTAATCTCAAAAAGATGAAGTTTTCTGTGGTGTCCCACAGGTGTCTATTCCAAGTCCATTTTTACACAACTGTTTGCAGTACATGACTATATCAGACTCATCAATTGCTAACAGGTTCCTACAAATTAACTGCACCGCCATGCATATAGACAAACATTGGCAGTAGATAGTGTCATGCTGAGGAGCTTCGTGACTGCAATTGTGGCACTGTCATAGAATTCTACCTTTCCAACAAGCTAGCTCATCTAGGAGCAACTGCAGCTCAGTTGTGAAGTGTTAGGCCACATAAACGGACCAAAAAGCCCTTGGAAGCAGCAGCAAGAACTGTTAGCTGGGAGCATCATGGGTTTCCATGGCAGCAGAGAAGAAGCACACAAGCCTGAGATCACAATGAAATGCCAAGAGTCAGCTGGTCAGTGAAAACATGCCACCACTGGACTTTCCAGGAATGGAGTTGTGTTCTCTGGAGTGATGAATCACGCTTCATGATTTGGCCATCCTGTGATGGACTGGCGACCTGTCCAGGGGGTTTCCTGCCTTCAGCCCACTGACTGCTGGGATAGGCTCCATCAACCCCCGCAGCCCAGGAGGATAAGAGACTTAGATAATGTGTGTGTGTGACTTGGCTGTCTGACAGATCTGGGTTTGGGGGATGCAGGTTGATGTGGAAAAATCTGACTGGCTTTCAGAGATCCCTGATCTCAAACCCCATTCAACGCTTAAATTGAAATGCTGACTGTGTTATTCTCCAACTCCCCAGACCTTAACACCCAACCTCATGAGTGCTCTTTTGGCTGAATGAAGTGAATCTCTGCAGCCATGTTCCAAAATTTAATGAAAAGCCTTTCCAGTTGAGTGATTCTGGTGTATGTGTTTGACTTTGAAGAGTTTGCCTGAATTTGTCTGCACAATTCATTCTTCACAGAGTCATGACCTTTACAGTTTTTTTGTTTTTTGTTTTTTTTTGATTCTGGTTTAGAACTGTCTTGTATGAAAACTACTTATGTAAATATGGAAAACCCCATGTAAAGAAAGAATGAATGAAACTTCTGCACCATCTTTGGACTCTCCAGGTCAGAAGTAGAGCTGAAAAAATAACCGGTCCAAAAATGTAGTCCTGTGGTTGCAGCAGTTGCCAGTAGATGGTAGTCTTTAATTTTGATTGATAGCATGATCTATTCTTGCCTCA
Source organism: Colossoma macropomum (assembly GCF_904425465.1). Lineage (NCBI taxonomy): Eukaryota > Metazoa > Chordata > Actinopteri > Characiformes > Serrasalmidae > Colossoma > Colossoma macropomum. Next base: position 39,803,936 of record NW_023494802.1, read on the forward strand.
AAGCACCTCTTGCCTCCTCTGACTTCAACCTAGTCAGACTGTCAATATCAGCTACAAATAAAAATAAATAAATAGATTGTGACACTTGTCACTTCAAACGAATGCCAAATGTGTGGGAAAAGAAAAGACAGATGGTGTGTTACGCTCAAAGTTTAATCAGATTGTATCCTGTCCAGTTACTATATGCAGTCATATTGTTTTTCTGGGGGCGAGTTACAAATAAAAAGTTTATTTTTTGTAGTGTTAAATGAATATTGTTTAGGCTGTATTACTGCAAACTGCAGTAATACAGCCTAAACAACATTTAACCTTTCAGAAATAAGGGGAAAAAACCTTAATACAAAATAAACACATTTGTTGGGCAAAGCCTTCCAGGCAAGGCTATTTTTTAAAGTGCATTCTGCACTACTACAGAAACACTCCACAAAAGAGTAAAAGCACTTTCAGACATCTTTATAGACACATCAAAATAAAAGGAAGATATGACCCATAACTCAAGCAATATGCAAGATAAAAGTTGATTACTCTGGGGTAAATTACTCTGGGTTGTAGGTTACGGACTGCTTATTAAGATAAGTGTGTGTGTGAGGATGACTGTGATAAGGAGAGCATGTATCCACACTCAAGGAGCACAGATACATTCTGTAAAATAAAGGTGCCAAAAGAATTCTTCAGAGCAATGTCAAGGTTCTTTCAAGAACCTTTCAGTGTGTGGTTCTCTAAAGAATGGCTTTTGTAAATGAGATGTGCAAGAGCAAAGAACATTTAAATAATCCTCTCCGATTATAAATGTTCTGCACCAAAGATTTTATATTCAATCCAAGAACTACTTAAGAACCTTTATTTTTGTAGAGCTTTGGTATTAGCTAACTAGGTTGTCAGTTTGTGTATGCCGACAGTTCCACTGTGTTGCAAAAGCTGTGGATGTTTTCTGTGTTCCTGAACTTTGTCTACAGTGCCTTACCAAACTGGAAGGTCTTTGACCTCCTAATGGGTCACATAAAATGTTTTTTTTTTTTCCCTGCTTTGAACTTATCCCTAGACACACCTATTGTGACACAGTTTTATGGAAATGGCTGTTTTCAAAACAAATGGTTCGCTGCCTCCCCTCCCCTCCTGGTTTTACTGAATAAAGCTGTGAGCGTCTGTGCTGTACTGCACTTCACTCAGAATGGAGTCTGTGCTGAAATATTTGGACTGGACGTCAGTGGGCTTGGCCCTACTGGGGGGTCTGCTCTCTCTGCTTCTGATGGAGATTTTTAGGCTGAACTCTATCAGGAGCCGCAACCCCCCCGGACCCAAGCCACTTCCTTTCGTGGGTAACCTGCCGGAGTTCTTCAAGGATCGTATGGCCTTCATCAAATTGGTCAGTTGCCTTGATCCTTCATATCTTCTTGATCCCACTAACATTTAAGCTTTAAATGCTGTAATTACTTCATAACTGAAGATGATGTGAACATGCTTCTAAGATTCTGTACTGTTTATAAAATCTGTTATGACTGTCAGATGTATAGGGCTAGACTTTCTTGCCTGGACGAGTTGGCACAGGGCATGTCATCTGTGCATGAACCTATCCATCTTCCTCGGGGACAGTGCTTCCATGAGGGCACCCTCCCATCCCATCCACATTGCTCCAGACAATCTCCCAGGACCTGCTTCCCTTCATTGCTTCCATCATATAGAGAAATACTTGAATTTGCTGTCTATAAACAGTTGTCTCTCTTACTCACTTAGCACCAGCTTCAGGATTACAACAAATCAGGCTTTAAACTAATCGACTCTACAGAAATTGCCCTTGTAGCAGTGATGGAGAAGCTTCATGCAGGAATGTCAAACTGTCATTAGCCCTGATGGTTTTTGACTCCTCTGTAACCTTTGACACAGTAAGCCACAAGACCCTCTTGTACATCCTTGCCAACAATGGAATCACCACCTCATGGAAGTGGTTTAAGTCCTTCCTGGAGGGGTGCCCTTATCAGGTAACATAGAGGAGATTCACATCCACTTCACAGAGACTCTCCATTGGCGTCCCAAAGGCCTGGTGCTGGATCATCTTTACACCTGCTCTTTCAGCAATGTAGTATCCACTCTTGGCATTTCCTACCACTGATATGCTGATAACTAATCCTTTCCTTCCCACCTTCTGACACCCAGAATGTTTCATCATGGATGGCAGCCCACCACCTGAATCAGAACCTATTTGTTATCCATCCCTGTATGTACAGGTCTACACTGTGATCTTTCCATCTTCTTTAAGAAGTCTTTAAGAAGTGGTTCATTCCGTGTAACTGCACAAAGTGTTGGCGTAGTTCTAGATGGCCAGTTATTTTCAGCTCATGTTGCAAATATGACTCAGTCAGGCAGGTTTTCCTCAACAACATTCAGAGGATTGGACTCTTTCTGTCTATGTAGGTCAGATGCTTGTTCCATCTCTCTAGAGGCTTGACTACTGTAACTTGCTCCTGGCTGGTTTTTCTATGTGTGCCATCAGGGCCTTGTAACTGAAACAGAATGCATCACCATGGGTTGTCTTCCTCTGTCTTCCTGAGTTCACCCATGTTGCTCCAGTGCTGCATTCCCTTCAGTGGCTTTTGTATAGAGGTGCTCATTAGATTTTTAGATTAGATGCTTGTCTACAAAGCAAAAGATGGACCTGCCCTCCCCTTCCTGATGGCAATGGTGACCTGCTGTCCTGCAACACATGGAAATCCCTTACTGTCTTCAAACACAGACTGAATACCAATCTCTTTATGAAGTATTTCAGTGACTGCTCATTAAAACATTTTGCACATCCTTGTATCTGGTATAGTTTCCAGTGTCCAGTAGTGTCTTAGTGCATTGATATTTTTGGACTCTAACCTATTTGTAATAGCTAAGGATACATTGTCTAGATAAAAAAAAAAACAGTCCTGAAACCAAGTGTGGGAACGGTTGCATTGGGCTATACTTTTCCCATCCCAAAGTTGTAGGTACAGTAAACGTCTTGTAATCCTTCAGATGCCGAAATATGGTGAGATGTGCTCCATATACCTGGGCAAAAAGCAAGCGATTGTGCTGAATAACATGCAGATTTTGAAGGAAGCTTTCGTCCAGAATGGTGCCATTTTTTCTGGGAGACCATCAGTGCCATTAGTGCGATGGATCAACAGAGGGAATGGTTAGTCTGGTATTACTCATTAACTTGTTTGATTTATTTTTACTGCTTTTTTTACTAAATTTTTTGGAAAAATGTAAATATATGCTTAAATGTGCCATTCTATTGGAAAAAGACACATCTATAGACAACTCATAATCCCTCCCACCTCTTTCACTACCATGCTGCTCATCTTTCTCTCTCAACCTCTCTCTGCCTTCTCAGGTATCGTGATGGCCTCGTATGGTCACTCTTGGAGGCAGCAGCGCCGCTTTGCTCTGCACACGCTGCGTGACTTTGGTCTGGGGAAGAAAACTGTGGAGGAACGTGTGGCCGAGGAGGCGCATTACCTCGTCAAGGAGATGCTCAAACAAGAAGGTAGGTGATGAATAGCTGTCTATGCCTTCTTAGTGCAGTTCTTTGGTCAGGTTATCCTTATCTGATATACAACTATAATGACAGGGAGAAGTGCGAGAATTGACCCATTGTATTGTCTGTCATGGGTTATATATGTTAGCTGGAGTTTGACGTACTATTTGCTCAAATCAAACTGGACAAGTTAATGAACTGAATTTTTGAGTTGTAGTTCAGTGCCTGTGAATCTTTTAAAAAATTCTGTTGATAGCAGGACATGAGGCTATTTTTTGTCTGATAGATGCATACATATTTGATAGTGATGACATTTAACAGAAACAAATAAAAAACAAATCACATATTTCAAATTGTCATTGTGTTCTTCCTCATCAAATATCTTTTCATGCCATTTTTTTTAAGGGAAGCCTTTTTATCCCATCCACCTGTTTATGAATGCAGTTTCCAATATAATTTGCTCCATCATCTTTGGAGACCGCTTTGAGTACGACAACAAGAGCTTTGCTAAGCTGCTGGATATTCTGAATAGAAACATTCAGCTTTCTGGATCAGCTGTGGGACAGGTAATTACCAGCTTTCCTGGTGATGTCATTAACTAATTTTCAAAAAGCATGTAGAAAAACCATCAGAGTACAAAACAATATCATTTGTGGCCTAAATGAATACTAGGCGTTTTGTCTTTCTAGGGCAACATTGCGGCTCATACTTATGCTAAAATTATTTCTAATGTTTTATACTTATTAATGATTAAAAAAAATCTCTTGTCTTGGAACCTGTGTCCAGACAACCAACTCCTAATATGAAAAATTTAAGAAAAAACAGTATAACTAGGAACTACACAGTCAAGTCACATTATTATGACGACCATAATATCCAGAGTAACCCCCGTGTGCAGCGTGGACAGCAGCTAGGGGGGCTGGGAGTAACTCAGTAAGGTCCTGGTAGGTTGTCACAGGTATCTGGAGCCATGCTGACTGCAGTGCATCCCACAGCTGCTGGAGGGTGCATGGGGAGGATCCATAAAGCGAACACAACCATCAAGGTGGTCCCACAGATGTTCAATTGGGTTCAAGTCTGGGGATTTAGGGGTCCAGGGTAGTGTTTGGAAGTCTTGTTCATGCTCTTCCAACCAATGTTGGACATTTCTAGCCGTGTGACATGTCGCATTGTCTTGCTGGAAGATCCTATCCGCCCCAGGGAAGACGATCAGCATGTATGGGTTTATGTTATCTGCAAGGATGGATTCATACCCAAATCAGTTGAGAGTACCTTCCACATGGATGAGTGGGCCCAGAGAATGCCACGAAAACATTCCCCAGACCATAATGCTGCCACCACTAGCTTGTGCACATGAAGTGTTCATAATAATGTGACTCGACTGTGTAAGTCTCTGTCTCAAGAAAGAGTAATTTAAAGAGGAATTCAATGGTTGAGATGTAAACAAAGTTATTCTAAATTCTAATGAGAGATATATTTTTTTTTCTGCAGATCTTCAATTTGGTCCCATTTATACAGTACTTTCCAGGGCCGCATCAGAAGATACGGGAGAATACTAATGCCTTAAGAGAATTTATCCTTGAAATTGTGGAGGAGCACAAGAAGACTCTGGACCCAGACAACCCCCGGGACTTCATTGATGCCTACCTAAACGAGATGACCAAGGTAAAGGGCCAAGCTTCAGGAGAAGGTCTTTGTTTTGATAGCAGTGGACAGAGTGGAGGGACACTGGATCCCTGGTGTTAGAGGGCTTATTTTCAAGTTGTGAATGTGAAGACAGTGGACTTGAAGTTTCTACTGCAGTTTATACAAAATCAATCGCTTAAGCAGCCTTCACTATCCTTTTGTAGGTAGTGTGTTACAGAATTAAGTCTTTTCTCATTTTGAACAGCAAGAGTCAAAAGAAGACTCTACATTCCATGTGGAGAACATGATAAGGTCGACCACTGACCTGTTCTCTGCTGGGACAGAAACTACAGCAAATACTCTCAGATGGGGCATCATTTACATGATGAACCACCCCGACGTGCAAGGTACTGCTGTAGGTCACCAATACCCTTGACCTGATTTCATTTGTCCACCAGTTCCTTTTGTTGTTCTATGATCGAAATGATTGATGGCCAATTTAGAACACGTTATTATTGCTGTATTTTCTGTAACATCATCTCTTTATTTGTATTCCCTGTTTTTCCCAAAACTTCCTCATATGCCTGGTTGACCACGTCAGAGCGCTGTCATGAAGAGATCATTCGGGTTCTGGGTTTTGACCGCTCTCCCTGCATGGATGACCGCGCACGGCTCCCGTACACTTGTGCCACTGTTTATGAGATCCAGCGCTATGCTAACATCATTCCTCTCGGCGTGGTGCATGTAACCACAGAACCAACAGAGCTACGAGGATACCACCTGCCCGCGGTAATGATGGAGGGATAGAGGGGGAGTGGCCAAAAACCTTCACAAAATCACTCTTAAAAATATATTATGTTTCATTATCTGAGTTGTTTCATTCATAGATATTTATGTTTCATTATCTGAGTTGGTTATCAAAATACAATACCTTTAGGGTACCGATCGAATAACACTGCAGAGTACAATGAAAGTTAATTTAGGCTAAAGTTTTTGTGGCTTAAAAAACATAATTTAATAAATTAATACCACAGTAATGAGGATTCAGGTTATTCAGCCTAAATGAAGATCATCCCACAACTTGTAGCGTGCCTCTCTGTGTTCCAAATTTAACAAATTGTATGGCAGTGTATCTGTTTTTTTCCTTTTTTTATTATGACTAAAAATACAAAAGTGAAAACTCTATTTGATTGACTTTTACATTTGTTATCAAGTTATTTCTTTTTGTCATGGCAGGGAACAGATGTTTGGCCCAACTTAACAGCCATCATGACTGACAAAGAGCATTGGAAGTACCCGAACACGTTCAACCCAGAGAACTTTCTGGATGAGAAGGGACAGTTCTGCAAAAACGACTACTTTCTGCCCTTTTCTTTGGGTGAGCAAACACACAAATGCAGTCACTTTCTATAATTTCTGAAATTGCTAATAGCTACTTTTTCCATCTAACAGCTAATGTAGCAGAGAAAGGCTAAGATACCATTGTGTTCAAATTAGGTTCGCTAACAGCTTTTTCTAAAATCTGAGCATTTCATCTTCATTTTCTGCTCTTGTTTATGTGCTGTAAAGCTAGTGATAAAAATAGTTTTTTTATCTTAAATGTGATAAACATGGCATAATGAAATCCCTGTCAACATCGCTTACTGCCCACCTGCTAGATATATCCACTATTTTGGATTATTTCACTGCATTCTCCAGAAGTGTTATTATTCTTGCCTTCTCAGCACCACTTGCAAAGGAAATGTTTGGTAAGACCCTGCCTGTTGTGTCAGCCAGCCCCAGACTTATACCTTCATGCTGAATCTTTGGCTAATCTTTACCCACTCTACACAACCCATTTACTGACCGATTACAATCAGTAAACAAGGCTGTAGAAGAAAACCCTGATTTAACTGCTAAATTACTACAAATATAGACTTTAGCCAGGGCTGTATGTAAACATTTTAAGCATGTAGCCCTAGTGCTAGAAAAGTTGTACCCTTTAAAAGTTATGAATCCCAATTAGTGGAACAATTTGTTTAACTGTGAAAAAACAGAAGCAGCATATAAAAGATTTGAATGGTAATGTTCATTTAGTGAAATACAGAGTTTATTTTCTCCACATTCATTCAGATTCCTCACGAGGAAATTATATTCCGTTTTTACATTGAATCATTTAGTAAATATTTCAACTTCTACTCTTATAATACTGGATTCTCCCGTTAGCCCATTAGAGGCCTGCCGAGCTGTGTGAGTCTAGATTTGACAAAATATTTAAAAGGATATATGCAAACTATACAAAGTACATTTGCATACGTATGACCCTGATCTTTCTTATATTTGCATGGTATTAATGTCTCCTTGCACCTGGGACAATATCATAGAGCCCTGATGTTAACCCACAGTAGTCAGCCCAAAATGTTTCCAGCCCACTTTCCCGATTATCCACTCTATTACTGAGATTTGGAATTTGTGTGTGTGTGCTGCAGGTCCAAGGGTGTGTCTGGGTGAGACTCTAGCAAGAACTGAGCTCTTCATCTTCTTCACCTCTCTGCTCCAGCGGCTGAAGTTCTCATGGCCTCCTGGAGCTCCACCGTACAACATGGAAGGCATCGTGGGTGTGATCCGCTCTCCGTTCCCCTTCGATACAGTCTGCCACAGCAGAGAGACCACTCACTGAATCACATACACATGATATGGCTTTACATGTAAATGTTCAGTACTAGATGTAGAGGACTCCATTTGCTCAGACACAACTAAGAGCTCATTATACAGCTCTTGATTATATTAGGACCAACCTGGGATTAATGTACGTGATTTTGTACCAAATTAATAAGCACAATAGTTTGTCTTTTTATCCGTTATACCTAACAGAGGTCTTATACGGTATAATATTATTATTAAAATGTACGCTGTTTTTAATAATAGTTATGTAATTCTTTTGTTGTTTTTATGCAGTGTACATGTCTGTTATTTTTTATGTATAAATCACAAATATTCTTTTCAAAATTGTATTTAAGCATTTGCTACATTGCTAGCGATTTAAGGTTTATACTGCCTGTTATGCTTGTTATAGTTCTGCTTAGAGGTTTACATACCCTGAATGTTTGTCAAATATTGGCCAGTTCTTTAATATGAATAATCTTGAAATATGAATGAAATTTACATTCCATTTACATCCCTGTGTTTAATTTAAATAGTTACTAAGATTTAAAGTTATTAAGGGTAAGTTTTCACACCTGTAATTTGTTTGATTGTAACTAGTGTCTGTGTATAAATAGTCAATGAGTTTCTCAGCTTTTGAGAGACAACAGCACATTTTATCCAGGACTGCACTGACTTGGCTGGACACTGAGCCACGTGGAAAGCAAAAGAACTACTAAATGACCTGCAAGAAAAAAGTTGAACTAAATCAGGAAAAGGATATAGGAAGATATCCACAAAATTGAAAATGCTAATCATTAGTGTTCAAACTGTGATAAAGAAGTGGAAAATTAGGGGTTCTATTGATACCAAAACACAGTCAAACACAGTCAATCGCATTTTTTGTCACATCACATTTACAGAGGTGCAAAGGTAAGTCAAAATCATAGGTGCTCCCCCCCCCAACGTTGTCCTTAAATACAAAAATATATAAGAAAAAATAAATATCTATATATATCTATATCTATATTTATATGTATATATGTATATATATATATAGCCACAACTGCCAGGAAAATTAGCCAGAAAACAAAGAAAAACTCACAAGCTTAAAATACAGGCTTTACTACAAAAAAGTGGTGTGGCTATTTTAAGATGCACAAAAAAGAGGGACAAATAGTCGGCTGCACTGTTGTCACCAGAAAAAATCTGTTACTGTGCTAATACCACAAATCAGCCTGCTTTCAAAAAACCAGTCACTATCCAGACAAACCTCAAAACTTATGGAACAAAGTCACTTGGAGTGATGAGACCAAAATTTAACTTAATGGTCGCAACAATAAACAATATGTTTGGAGAGGAGCCAACAAAGCCTATGACGAAAAGTACACCATCCCTACTGTGAGGCATGGAGGTGGGTCTCTGATGTTTTTCTGTGTGTAAGCTACAGCGGCATAGGAAGTTTAGTCAAAATTGATGGCAAGATGAATGCAGCATGTCATCAGAAAATACTGGTGGACAATTTGCATTCACCAGCCTGGAAGCTTCCCTATCGCTGAAATTCGATACCATTAAAATAAAATACATATATTTTGCCTGATCATTTATGCTTTATTTAAAGATTGGTACACATCTTACAAATTCTGCTGTGGTATGTAAAGACATGAGCAGAACTGTAGGTCTGCTTCTTGTTGTTAGAGTAGATTATTTGATTAGTCTGAAAATCTTCATTTTGACAATATTGACAGTGTGATCTAATATAAAAAGACACTGGAAGTTCTTCTTTGAAGTAATTTGTTAACAATAATATATAAATAAATAAAAAAATGTAGGCTGCTGAGGAATGCAACCGCCCATGCATTGGCCCTCTTGTCAGGAAACCGGGAGTTCCCATTGCTGCCACAGCCATCCAGTCACTGGGTGTCTCTCTCGCTCTACTGCTAGCAGTGAATTCTGAAAGAGAATATCTCCTGCCTACAAAACACAGCACAGCAACAGTTCAGAATTCAATTCAGATTTTTGACCAGTTATGACTTCATTTTCAAATATTCAAATTTGTTTCTTCAGTAGCTTTTTGAAACTGAGTTATGGAATAACTGAAATACAGGGGGAGGACTTGAAGCCCTTCCTCCTTCCGATCTAACGCACAAAGTTTTCACACTCAGCAGTGAAATGCCAGTACCGCTATGAGCAACTGACACAGTCCTTAACTTGTCTCCTCTGCCAGCCATCTGTTTGCTCCTGCCAACATAGTCCATATAACATCCAGAGAACCTTTTTCATTGTTCCTGCTGCCCTGGCTAGTGCTCCCTTGATAGGATCCACCCACCCAGCCAACTTCTCTGGCCATGCATGCTGTCTCTGCCCAGACTCCGTGCTCCCGACACAGCGGTTGTGCTTTCAAGTGACAGCAGCTCACATGCCTTGTTTGGCTCCGCTCCAGCCCTAGTACCAAGCACCAGTGCGCTCTGGAGGATGAATCACTTCACCCAAACTGAATTATACCACCTTGTCCTAGATCCACCTGAGGTAAACAAGGCCTGCCCTCTGCCACCATTGCTCAACAGCTCTAAGGTCACACCGGGACACAAACCATGTGATGACGCCACTGCATTGACCCATGCCATATGTAATGACATTCTACATGATCACATCACCACATCAACAGTCAATCCATGCAGTGACCCAAGCTGCCATAGCTGCACTCTTTCTGTTGTCTGATTCTTCCTGCATGCCCACATTCATTTTCCCTTCTTTCCTATTGTTTTCCCTGTTTGCCTAAATGTTTATCCTCCACCTTCCTCCCTAGCACATAGCTGAAATTCCAGTCTGTAAATGCCTTGCCTTTACTTAGTGGGATGCATTGCCTTCTTATGCCTTGTGTTGTATGCTGTAACACGCTATGTTTTATTCTACAGATCTGTTTCATATGTACCACATAGTTTAGTGATTATCATATTGCATTACCACTTAACCTCCTGATGTTCTTTCCTATAATCAACCCCCTCACTTTTTTATTTGTTCTTTTTTCCACCTGCACTCTTTTCATCCCACCCCTTTTCATCCTCTACTTGTCCCCACTTCATCTTCTCTCTACATCCCACTCTCTCTTTCTCTCTCCTTTTGTCCTGTCCCCCTTTCGTCTCCCATCCCATGGCTCCCTCTCCCCTCACCCCCTTAATCATCTCTCTCTACATCCCACTCCTCATTCCCCTCTTCTCCATTCTACAACCTCATTCCAGGTATCCATCTACCTCATCTGATGCCACCAACCCAATCCCACCATCTCCATCACCCCCACTGTTCCATTTCCAACGCTTTATATCCCATGCCTCCGCTATTACTTCTTGCCTGCCCCAGGCATCCTCCAAGTCACTTCCTGCACCATCAGTGCTAATCTTCCTCCACCCTGCTGTCCCAAGCTTGAACTTCATCCCCCTCTTCCCTTCACCAGCTCCTTAACTCTTTGTCCAGTTTTCACCACCACCCTCCCCCTTAGAATTCCGCCCACCAAGGCCAAACACCTCATGTATCTTTCAGCTGCCTGCAGATTTTCCAGGCAAGCACTCACATTTCTTCTTCATGCCCTGACCCTCTTTCTGAAACGCCTGAAATCATGTGTCTATCGTTCTGCAGCTTACCGAGCCTTCTCTCCCATTTATAGGACATCATGGGACCCAACTTTCCTTTCCAGACAGCACTGATCACCATGCATTCTCAGCCCTTGGCGTTGCACTAGGTACAAAACTAGGGCTCAAAGAAGAGTTGCGCTACTCAGAAGCAACCACACCTATGCGCTGTAAACCACACAACCCCTGGCACAACTGACAGGCAGTCTGGCACACTATGTTTATTGTTCAAATCTCAAGCTAATAAAAGTGGATATGATGGTTGCCTTGGCCAAACAGTGCTCATCATAGAAAAAAATCATTTAGCCCTACCTTCATCTACCAAATGCATCTGCCCACTCCTACTGGTGCTACCTGAATCTGGAACCGCATTGTTATCTTCTCATACAGCTCATCCTGCTACCTCTACCTTCTCATTCTACCTCTTGAGTCTCCTCTAGCCCTTTCTTTGTCAACCTACAACTGACCCCATGGATGTGGCCACTTGCAATGCTGCAGCAGGGGATGGGCCCCCCTACTTCACTGGACTTCATGATTGTCAGAGCTAGCTCCCCTTTCACTATTCATCTTACAACTACCCTATACTCTAAACTTTAACCCCATCAGCCACACTTTTCATATTTTACCACAGAGGCTCTCCTCCATCTCTCACCCCAGTCTCATTTCATCTATACCAGCCCCCGGATGGTCTACCCTTTTGCTGGCTCCGTCTCTCCCCCATGAGCAACATCTTCAATACAATCTTCAGTTGTGCTCCATCTGGAGCCAGCAATTTGCTGGATGATGATGCCTGTCTTTTAGGCCTTCAGTATGCCCCCTCCTTAGACTGGACTAACATTTGATTTGTTTTGTGATGATGCTGTCTGTGCCTCTGCAAACGTGCTGCTCTCCTAGTAATCTTCTGCTGACTTCTATGTTGACTTCACTCTCTCATCCTCTTCATTCCTCAGTCCTTGGGAGTAGCATCCATTCACCATCAATGGCCTTTTTTTGGAGTCTTGAATTTCAAGCAAGGGATCCTCACCAGCTGTTATAACTGAACAACTATTCTGCTACCAACCTCTGATGCCTACTTTCTGCACTAACCAGAGTGTCATTCAGCTTCCTCCACCTATCATCACACCCATCACCAACTCCCAGCCACTACCTTCTAACAGCAATCCCTGCTCTATGATCTTTCCATTCAGGAAGATACAATCTGCCTTAAACACATTTTACCTGCCATGCTCTTATATCTAACACTCTGCCATGTTTATCACAATCTTTACAATCTGATATCAACCAGAGAAGGATGGGATCCCCTGTTGAGTCTTGGTTCTTCTCAAGTTTTCTTCCTCGTGCCCCTATCAGTTTATCCTTGTGACTGTTCCCCTCAGCTTACTCACCAGGGGTTTAGACCTGGATGTCCAATAAGCAGCACACAACGTCTTGTAAAGCTATTGAACCAAACTGTTTAATCTGCTCCATCTTTCCTCTCATTTTACAAACCTTAATAGCAACACACTGCTTCTGCTCAAGTGCCACAAGAAGGGTGAGCTTAACCTCTAAAGACCTCTACCGACTCAGGTTAAACTTCTCAACCAAACCATGGGAATCCCAGTGCACTCCACCTTACACAGACACCCAAATTCTCCACCATCTGATCAACCCATCATTCCGAATCCAGCTCCTCTATATCCCACTAGCATACACTCATACCAAGTTCTTTACCAAAGCTGTGGCATTTTTCAAAACACTGCCGAAGAATCTGTAGGCCAGAGCCTCCTCAACCACTATCTTTTTCATCATTTGAAGACACCTCATGCACCTGAATACAGTCCAAGACCTGCACATTTATTAATTTAACTTTACTCCAGCCCAAGTTCCCAGAGTTCTATCCCCTGCGTCTGTCTGTCTCGCTTCTTACTTCCACCATATATGGAACCCTCCTTCCAATCTAATGACCTATAAGCTGCCCAGAACTCCAGGCCAAGTTTTCTGAGTTCTATCCCCTGCATCAATCAGTCTAGCTTCATACTACCATATGCTGAATCCTCCTTTCCATCTAATGATCTATAATTTCTCATCTCTACTTTTCATTTCCTGTGACAAAGTTTTTGCAATCCTGTCAAATCCTATCAATCCTGTCCGTCCTACTACAGTTAAAAAGCTACTAGCTATGGGCAGCAGCCACCCAGAGCTCCAGCCCAAGTTCTCTTTTCCATAGTGACCAGACTAACCTGAATCATAAACCGAATGTGCACTTTCCAGCCCCAAGCCTTATGACATTATAGAGAGGAACGTTTAAACACTCCTCAAATGAGAGACAGTAAGAGAAAGGCAGAAAACGCATGCGAGAGAGAGAAAAAGAAAGAGTGCACGAGGCGATAGAGCTAGCATGAGTATGCGAGAAAGAGTTTGAGCATTTGAGAATGCAATGGAGAAAATATGCAAGTGCTTGAAATTTCTGAAAAAACTGGCAAATCTACACTTATAAAAGGAAGTCAGCTTGCTGTTTAAAATTAAAATTAAGTTGAATAAACATCAATTAGTGAGTTAACAGAACAGTTACTATGTGTGTTACGTGCTGTTAACTTATTATTTGAAGAACAGTAACATTAAAATTTTTCCAAAAGTCCAAATCAGTTTTTACAGTGTACTTTAAAAGTCACTCATTTGAAACCCAACCTTGTAGGTGAAAAAATGTTTACCTAGTATTCTGACAGGCTCGGGTTGGACTGCAGACCTCTAATACTGTTTATCTGGACCCAGTGTTACCAAGATGGAGTGCAATAATTTATGTCTAAAATATTGTTTCTTGTTTGGTTTTAGGCAAGAGGAGTTTCACTTAATGACTGTGTAGCTTTTCAAGTATATAAAAGTGCTGATAAAGTGTTTCTCTGTTAGCTGGACATTAGAGAGGAGATGTATGAGGAGACTGATGTGGAGAGAAAGGAAATCTACAGAGGACTTAGTGTACTATTACTGTTAGTGTACAGTACTATTAGTGAAACTGTTTTTGACACATTCTTTTTTTATACAAACAGTTTTGTCATTCTTTTTTTTATTTTAGGATTTTATTTATGAGACATGCCAATCAGCATTACTGAGTGAAAAAAAAAATGGAGGAAGAAATCCCAAAACAATTTTACAATAAACTGGGCTGAGCCCCAGATAATTACATGCCTGTCCAATGCCCCGGGCCTGAACTTCATAAAAGTTGCAGCACCTCAAATTTTCCTCTAAGTGGTGAATTAGGGGATCTTCTTGGGGACTTCCAATCACCAACTGTTAAGTAGGTGCACTCTGATTGATTCCACTCTGAACACAATCAGTAACTTCCTTGGATCTTAAAATGGTGCACTGATTTTTCCAGCAATTCCTAGAGAAAACCAAACAATGGCTGATGCTAGCAGTCCCGCCTCCCAATCCCAACCCAAGGACTATTGAAGCTTAAATATGTAAAACTTTTCCTGCTTTTCTTTCCAATGTCTGCGTGGTATGGTGTCTCAAGATGCTGGAAAACCTCTACAGTCTAATTTGGTTTAAACTCTAGATAGATTGTTGGTGTACGCCTCCTGATTTTTATTCAGGTAATTTAATAATACTCTCTGATTTGATTTTACCTATAGAGATACACATACATATCTTTTAGATTTCTCATATTATCTTGATTCAGTTGGTTTATTACATTTTGTATGCTACTGTTGTTTTATTTTTTTACATATATCCTGCACTACTCTTTTTACTTAATGCTTTATTACTAAAATTTGGGAATGTTTACCCATGTGTGTGTATTTCATATTACAGAAGTTCTAATAACTAAAGATTCTTCCTCTTCCTCTTAGGGAATACCATTGTTGCCATTGGTGATGCTCATGGGATCCTGGATCCAGATTTTTTCTGTAAAGCTGCTTTGTGACAGCATCTGTTGTAAAACGTGCTACAGAAATAAATTTTGACTTACTGTCTCCATTAACCAACCCCCTCTGCTGCCATCCACTGGGTATGTTTGGTCTGGCTATTTCGATTTCCAGTGGAGCTGTAAAAATAGCCATTGGTTTAAAAACCAGCATTCCACTTGCTAGGATAATCTCACTTCCTGGATAAAATGTTACTAGTAATTTGGTGTTCTTTCAGAAAAGACAGATTTAGAGAGGATAATCTTGCTGTGATCCAGAAAAAATCCCTCTAACTTTCAACCAATGCAGAAATATTAGTGTGTTGGGTAGGCTGTCTTCTGCGTAGGGCTGGGAGTCTCAAGGCACCTCACGATTTGATTCGATTATGATTCAGAGGGCTGCGATGCAATTATAAAACAATCATCGATGCATTTTCAGGCATTTTTTTTCTATACAGGATTTCTTTTTTCTCATGATCCATAATGATCCATAACGAATTTACTTCCAATATATTTTATTAATAAAACAAATGGAAGCAATGTGGCAAGTGAACTGGAAGGCTCTCATTCACTGCTCTTGTTTGGAGCACATGAGACGCTGCTGCCACTCATCTGTGATAAAATGCAGTTACGGTGACATAAGATTCTGTGGCAATGGATGTCCATGCAGCACATGTTCGGTTTTGGTCTCATTGTAGAGAGTGGGGTGGGGGGGCTTGCTGTGTCAGTAAAATATCTTTGA
Organism: Colossoma macropomum; assembly: GCF_904425465.1. Classification (NCBI taxonomy): domain Eukaryota; kingdom Metazoa; phylum Chordata; class Actinopteri; order Characiformes; family Serrasalmidae; genus Colossoma; species Colossoma macropomum. Next base: position 39,819,937 of record NW_023494802.1, read on the forward strand.
GATGAGATGCTGTATCTCGGTTCCAAAGTGTCCAACATAGTACAAAAGCCCTGGTTCTCAACGACTGAGAACGGACGCAAATCCTTGCCGATAAAAGTTGTGATAAAGTTATGTAATTCGCTTCCAAGTTGGGTGCAATCTTAGACAACAAATCTGCAACAAGAGACTGTCAAACACTAAAAGTTGCAAAGATGATGTCTTTCAAATTTTCCCAGTCCACCTTAAATGGTGCCGCATTTACATTCTGGCACCTCAGGCAGAATTTAAGGTGGAACAGGAAAATTCGAACAAGAAGCTGGCGAATGAGAAGCTGACTTCAGCCTCGTAAAACAGTTGAACGTTGAGAGACATTTTACAATAAGCTGTTCTACTTTTGAAGAAAGGTTTTCTGGCGGAGATGGGAGGGAAGCGGTTATAGCTAAAGCTTAAAGCAGAGCAAAGTAAGTTTTAGTTTATATTTTTAGCCTATACTACAACATTATTACATACTGAGACATATTGGACATTAAATTGTTGTGGCTCCCAAGGTGGTTTGATTTTTGTTGAAAGGACAAAATGGCTCTTCTTAACATTTGGGTTGTGACTCCTGACCTTACCTAGGTTTTAACGCAGAGAGAGCCGGTCAGATTTCTCGCTCATCCAGTTGTGTTTTTGTTATGTGCATACCACAGACTGTCCGGGCGCTGCACTTCTGCACTTCCAAGTTCTGCCTTTTGCGTTCCATCAATATTACGTTATAAATTAAATACTTAGAAAATCGATTTTTGACATTTGTGAATCGGTTCAGAATCATTCACGTCCACATTGTGATGCATCTAAGAATCGATTCTCTCCCCCCCCCCCCCACCCCTACTTCTGAGGCAACAAATTGTGGTTATAATTGCCTACAAGGTGTAGTTTCTGATGTAGAGTAAATACAGCCACAAATTTAGTATTCAACATTCCAGTTGCTATGAGAATCTAGGATGATGAGTCACTTGCAGTTCTTTCCAAAAAGACACTAATTTAGAAAGAATAACTATTTCTTTCTAACGCAGAATAGTTTCCTCTAAATTTGAGCCAAAACAGAAAAATTAAGTCCTGCAGGCAAGATACAACACCACGTACAGCAAACATGCCAAAAAGATGTGTGTGTGTCTATGCATGTGAGGAATACCTGCTAATAGCCCAGTGTTCACAACTTAATCCCTTTTATCAGTAATTAAGTCATAAATGTAATGATGCTAAATCAGTTAGGTAGGTCATGCTCTGAGACAGCGTTTATGGTCATTATTTTCTATAAAGTGTAGCTTGGACTTTAAGCTCACTATTAAAATATTTGTTTTACTTTGAAGTTACCACCCCTATATTTGCATGGCGTAAACTTATTGTTTTTGCCCAGTAGTGTGTTATGCTTTGAGTGCTGTGGTGGTCCACACCATTATTACAATTTGACCCATAGTTAACTTGCTTAAAAAATAGGAAAAATTTACTACTATGAGGTCCCGTTATGGTTTCCACCTTTTTGGTGGAGAGAAGTGCTTTTGCTGTAACTGGTGGTCAGGCATGTGAGAAGGACTGCTAATAACCCAGATAAACCAGAGTTTACAACCTATTCCTCTTTATCTGTGATAAAGTCATAAATGTAATGCAAAATCAGTTAAGTACGTTATCCTTTCAGGCATCATTTGTGGTCATTATTGCCCACAAAGTGTAGCTTGGACTTTTGGCTCACTATAACATGTTTGTTTTACTTTGATATCACCACATTTGTGTTTGCATAGAGTAAGCACATTGTTCTTGCTCAATCAAGATTGAGTGCAGTGGTGGTTATTCCAGTTTGACCTTTAGTTGTAAAATCATGCCGGAAATGTTGGGGTGATTTTCAAGGTTATGTGACACACTGATTGCACGATTTCGTCACAATACAAACTTTATGTTAAGCATCATAAAATGTCTGGTGAGACTGACTTATCACCCTGGACACCCACAGTAAAAGACAACCAATCACCATTGAGGAACACATGAGGGTCTGGGAGACCTAAAAGTTGAAGCAGCTCAAATTTTCTTTTGAGTTGTGAACTGGGGGTCTCCTGACTTCTTGTTGCCAACATCCAGGTTGGTGCTTCTGGCCCCACTCTGAGCTCAATCAGCACCTTTCTCGTCAGAAGCAAGAAAACACATGCAAACTTCTGGCTCTTTAAATGGTGCACTGGTTTTCATCTGTGATTCCCAGAGAAATCTGATCAGTGACTGATTCTAGCATCAAAGCCTCTCAGACCCAACCCAAGGACCATCGAAGCATAAATATGCAAAGCTTTTCTCTTCTTTCCTTTTTAACATCGGCATGTGTGACATCTCAAAGATGCTGTAAATCCTCTAGAATCTAATTTGGTGTAAACTCTAGAAAGGTATGTTTATAGCTGCTGTATGTCATCTTTATATGGTGAGTTAACTACACCTATTTATTTCATTTTGTATACTATTGTTATAGCTTGCATTACTCTTTTTACCAGTTGCTTTATTCCTATACTTTTTTAATTTCTTTTAAATTTTCTCCAGATAATGAGAACATTATAGCTATTCCAGTTGTTTTTTAACTGTCTCCATATGGGCCTGTTGGATTGGTGCTCTAATTGTTAGAATTATTACCGTCTAAACAATTCTGTGTTATTTGGCAACCCAGTGCTGACTGAATGTTGGACAAAACACATGCTGGTATGTATATACATATATATGTATGTATATACATACAGAAATATCTGTTGTGGAAAAAATAAGTATGTCCTCTAAGCTTAATTGCCGGCTTTCCCTTTTACTTTCCTACATCAACTTCTGGGAGTATTTGCCCACTCCTCCTTACAGAGCTCATTCTCTTGTGTCAAATTGGAGTACTTACTTGCAAGTACTGCCTGTTTCACATACCCTACTGCATTTACGGGGTTAAGATGTGGGCTGTGATTTGGTCATTTCACAACTCTTTATTTCTTCTTGTTTCTGAGCCACACTTTTTAAGTAAAGTCTAAAGTTAAAGCTGTTGTCCTGTTGCAACATCTAATGTCATAATCCGGCTTCAGCATTTGGATAGATGACCTCAAGTACCCTTTGTTACAATCCATGGCAGCTCTATGATGAGAAAGCTGATCAGGCCCTGAGAAAAGGCACAGAAAAGTAGCTCTAAACAGCAATGACTCCACCCCTGTGCTTTACAGTTATTTTCGTACAAATAAACTGTAGAAGAAGGCACCCTTCCAGGTAAGGCTATATTTGTTTAAGCCCAGACATGGAGTTTGCTCTACTATTGAGACATTATATAGGAAGAAAATAAGGATTTTGCTACTATGAAGTGAGGTTTTTAAATACACAGAAAAGAAATACACATAAAAAGAAAAGATAAAAAAAGCAATGACAATAGTTGATTACTGTGGGGTAAATTACTAGAGAGTGTCAGGCCAAATACTGCTTATTCAGAGTCATTCAGAGTGGTTTAATGTAAAATGCTCCAGTCTAGGAAACTTACTAAATTAGTATCGTTTATAGTATTGGTGATGGAAATCAGATATCTGAAGTGTTTAATGCTTTCTAAAAGCTCCCTTACAGAAAGGTATTGTATGTCTGAGATGTTGCTTTATGATAGTCTTGAGCAGATTTTTTAATCCATTAATGGTAGAGAGGGATATGGAAGGTATTGTAAGGTAAAATAGTCCCCAAACAAAACACATTACTTGGAAGACAAGTTCACTGGTGGTTTTGGATGGTAAATAAACTGTCTACATTTGTGTTGCAGTCTTGGAGACCCCTTGTTCCTATCACCATCCCTGTAAAGAAATCTGAGTCTGTAAATTTCTCTGCAATTAACCATTTCACACCAAACTCTGAATGACTGTGTTTACATCTCAGTGATTGAAATATGAGGAACTTCGCAAAATTAATGATATTTCACATTCAACTGAGAAAAGCCAAAGTTTCTATCCTCAAGGAGCACAGATCTATATTTTTTTTACATAACCGTGTCAAGAGATTTCTTTGTAGCAAAGCCAGGGTTCTCTAAAGAACCTATCAGTCAGTTGGATAATTTTTGTACATGAGATCTGCTTTTCACTCAAGCTCAAGGAACCTCCACATATTATAAATGTTCTACACCATTTCAAGATTTCCAAGAAGTAGTGGTCCTCAAAACAGTTCTCAGGGTTTTTAATGCATAGGGATAGAGCAAAAATGTGAACTGGCGAGGAGTCCCTGAGGACCAGTTTGAGTGTTCTTGAGTGTGTGGGAGTTAATTCAAAATTAAATAGTCACTTTCTGTATTTCATGTGTTCATGAGGTTGCAACAACTTTCAATGCTTTATGTGTTCCTGGACTTTGTCTGCAGTGTCTCACAAAACTGGAAACTCTTTGACCTTCTAATAGATGAGATTAGAAGACATTTTTTTATACCTGATAACACCTACTGTGACGCAGTTGTATGGAAATGATCAAATGGCTGTTTTCAATACAAACAGCTCTCTCTCTCTCTCTCTCTCTCTCTCTCTCTCTCTCTCTCTCTCTGTGTGTCTCCTCCTGATTTTACTGTATAAAGCTGTGGGTGACTGTGCCATCCTGCACTTCTCTCAGAATGGAATCTGTGCTAAAATATTTGGAATGGATGTATGTGGGCTTGGCCCTGCTGGGTGGTCTGCTCACTCTGCTTCTGTTGGAGATCTTCAAATTGAACTCCTCCAGGAGCTGCAGCCCCCCTGGACCCAAACCACTGCCCTTTGTGGGTAACCTGCCCCAATTCATTAGGAATCGAATGGCCTTCATCAGATCGGTCAGTTCCCTTTTTTTCCTTTGGTGGTACATTTACTAGCATATCAGATTGATCAGTTTCTGCTTCTTCATACATATTTTATATATTTAAATTGATTTGTAAATGAATATAGAATATAGATGTGAATAGTTGAATATCCGTAAGTCCTTTAAATTTCTAGAAAATTGTTGAGTCTGCAGCAAGTATAGTGCTAGACTTTCTTACATGGACGTGTTTGCAAAATTTCATCCTTCGCCACCATGAAATGAAGAGAGCATTCCATGGTGATGAAGAATGAAAGCTTTACAAACATTCCCAGGTAAGAAAGTATATAAATGCTCTATAAATAGAATATAAAATCTACTACAAGTGTAAAATTTGCACTTAGAATTTTGTTTGTGCAATGCTAACTAGAACATGTGCAAAGTTCACTATAGCTCACCACATGCTGCTATTGTGTAGATTATTGTGGAGAGTGCTTTCATATTTTATTTTATTTTAAATTATTGCCCTCTTTTTTGACAAGCAAGAAAGCTGACTTAAGAGAACAATAAAGTTGATAACTACTGGCTAAAGTCATTAAAACAGTGGTATCCAGACTTATCCACAAAGGGCCAGTGTGGCTGCAGGTTTTCTTTCCAACAATTTGTTCATGGTCAGTTGTTCATGATCAGCTGTTTAAACAAACAGAATCAGGTATAGCTTCATTGGAATGAACATCTGCAGCCACGCCCACCCTTTGCAGATAAGATTGGACACCCCTGCATTAGAAGAACCAATCAGTGTGTGCCCCTAGCAGTTTTTGGGAGCACACTCAAGGACATGAGGTGCCTTGACCCTGATCTGTCCTGGTGAGCTCAATGTTGCTCCCAAGATGTCTAATAGATTCTCTAATGAACTTTAAGAGAGGAGAGACAAAGTAGTCTTTTGTCCGTATCACTGTTGCAGCAAAGGGGAATTGAAGACATTTACCTTGCCTCTTCGGTTATCTGATTTGTTAAGAAGCAAATGGCAAACTTGTACTTGAAATAAGCCACAGTGAACAATCCATAACTGCACCTGCCTATGTCTTACCAACGAGGGCTGATAATACGTAGGCAGGTAAACTTTCACCATGTGAGAGTTTACCATCCAAACCAGTGGTTCTGCAGTTGAATATCTCCCAGCACCTCAGCAACCTGGAGAGGGGCCAGGGGCTCTAGAGTGACCACAATTAAGTCTGTGAAGGGCAGCAAGGCCAATCGTCATCACATTTCTTCACCTTCCATTAGCAATTAACCAGGTCACAGGGCAGTTTTGCATTATTATATGGCTTTCTTCATCCACTGCAAAGATGCGTGATCAGTGACAAGGATGAAAGGACTACCTTTCCATTAGTACTAGTGTTCCTCTGCCAGCCATCTGATAGCAAAGCTTCTTAATCCGTGGGCTGCATACCAGCAGGGCAGGTTTATGACACACAGGACTGTTATTGAGTTTTTGAGATGGCACCGCTCCCAGTCAACTATCTGACTTGGCAGTTTGCACCATGATTGGAAGGCAAGTAAGGGTTACAAAAGACGGAGGATTTTCTTGTCAGCCCTGAGAGGGGATAATTTGTTGAGGTGAAATTAGACTCAAATCTTTGGGAACACTCCAAATTCCCTAGAAAGCATGTATCCAGGACTTTGTCATGAGATGTTCTCTGATACCACCTTTTCCACTATGGTGTATGGACCTTGAGTTTGCAAGACCCAACCTGTCTTTTTGCCACCTTGCCGTTTTGCCACATAATACAATAGGCTTTCCTGAATCACTAACTTGACCTATCCATGAGGGTCCCTGGAAACTCTTTCTGAGGTGGTGGCACATTCTCATTTTGTTTAGTTCAACCCTTGACTAGGATAATCATTATATTTGTTGAGGTGTTTTGGGGTTCTTTAGGCTCACAGTCTTTCTTTTTTTGGAGAGAGAGCTCTGAGAAATCAGTCTATAGCTCCTTATCATAAAGTCATTACCATCTGCTTACAAGACTGCCAGGGTGGTACCTATTCTGAAGAAGACCACTCTCTACAGCTCTGACATCAGCCGCTATCAGTATTATCTATCCTTTCCAGAAGTCTCAAAAGTGCTGTCTGTAATCACTTTTTTTCACTCAGAACCAGCTTCATGATCTCAGCCATTCTTGCTTCAAATTGGTGGACCCTATAAAAACTGCTATCAACACAGGAAAATAGCCAAACTGTCATTGGCACTAATTCTTTTGACCTCTCTGCAGCTTTTGACACAGTTGACATCTGTTTTCACCAACATTATAATAACTGCCTCTGCATGAAATTAGTTTGAGTTCTACTTGGAAGGGTGTAGTATGTATTATGTTATCAGGTAACATGGAGGGAAACATACAGACTTTTCATTGGTGTCCCACATAGCTCAGTGGTGGGTCCTGTTTCCCTTTCTCTATACATTTACTCTACCAATTCTATGCTGATAACACTCAGCTAATCCTTTCCTACCCACCCTCTAACACTTAGGTTTCCAGTCGTATCTTGGCATGTTTTGCTGAGATCTCATTATGGATGGTAGCCCACCACCTGCAGATGAATCCCAGCTAGGGAGCTGCTATACATGTCTGGACCTACAGACTGTGATCTTACCATTTCATTTGAGAACTCGGTGTAAGAAAAACTTGGTGTAATTCTTGATGACCAGGTATCAATCTTTGCTCACTCTGTGCAAACCTGACTCATTCATGCAGATTTTTCCTCCACAACATCTGGAGGAATCTATACTTTCTCTCTCTGTAGTCCTCCCAGGTGCTTCTTCAATCTTCTGCCATCTCAGTACTTGCTTACTAAGCCAAAAATGGACCTGCCACTCCCAACCTGATGGCAGTGGCCAAAACTCAATCCATACTTGAAGCCCTTTGAGTTTCAAGTACTACTTGACTTGCCTATTATCCTTCCAGGTGCCTCATGGACAAGCATGGAGACTTTTCTTTGTCTAGTCACCTATATGGTGGAACACACTTGCCCTGGCTGTCCAAACAGTGTCCCTCCCTGTCTTCAAATGCTGACTGATGACTTATCTTTTTGTGAAACAATTAAATGGCATCTTCTCTAGTACTAGTACAAAGTCTTGTAATGCAAAGGAAATGCCTCATTTCTATATTGAGTATTTTTGTATTTAGGTATCTGCACATTTACATTTACATTTATGGAATGTGGCAGATGCCCTTAACCAGAGTGACCTACAATTTGATCCTTTTACATGAGAAGGCTAAGGTAGCATTAGGAGTCTTGCTCAAAGACTTTCTTTGGTATAGTGTAGGAATTGAACCCCAGTCCACAGCGTGGAGAAAGGTAATGTCTACTAAATGCTATAAATGAAATTCAAAAATCAAAACTGAATCAGGTTGTTAAAGAAAACAATGAACTGTGAAGAGACTATAATTGGCCACTTGCATATTGAAGTCAGCAAACACACCAGAAAACAAATGTGGCAACTGTTGCATCAGCACATATACTTGTCCATCCCAACATTGTAGGTACAGTAAACATTTTACACCCTTTCAGATGCCGAAATATGGTGAGATTTGCACAGTATACTTTGGAAAGAAGCCAACGATCATGCTGAATACCATGCAGATTGCGAAAGAAGCTTTTGTTCAAAATGGGAACGTGTTCTCTGGAAGGCCATCCATGCCAATAATACGCTCCAGCAAAAGCTATGGTTTGTATTGCATGACTCATTGGCTTAAATTCATAAAACTTACTACCAGATTTACTGTGACAAGAGTTCAGATTAATAGATTTAAGAGGCAATAAATTTAAAACAGCCTCTTCTTCCGGCATCAAATGTTTGGCGAATTCCTCTCCTGCGTATGTAAAGGTTTAGCTTGGAAGCCAAATAAATGAAGAATATTTTAATTTGTTGAGATTCTAATTGCATTCGATTCTAACTGCATTTGATTTTATTCTAAACAGTTTTAGCTTTTAACCCTGTTTTTCAGTTGACAGTGGATTTTACAAAGACATTCAAATTTAATCAAATAAAAATGACATTTCTTACTAGTAAAACTGAATATTTGCTATTCCAAATGTAATATTTACTCTTGAAATTTGTATTATTACATGTGCAAATTAAATTAGTAATTAGAATTTCAACATTTTAATTCTTGTGGGCAAAAAATGACCACATGTTAAACTTTAATTCATGTTACTAAAAACTGTTACTGCAAATTATAATGAAATGGAAAAAGGCTTGAATTCTCACCAAAGAGAAATGAAATTCCTAATGTCATTCATATAATTGAAAGTTGAATTTTAAGATGTTATCATTTTCATGAACGTCATATTTTTGTATCCATTTTGGCAGCCAACCAGAGCATCACTTGGTGTGCTTCTTTATTATGGTGGTGGTATGACCTCATTTAGATGTCAGTTTAGATGTCAACTTTGATTGGCTCTTGCCTAGAACACTGACACACCAATCAATAGCTCTTATTTACTCTACTGTGAAGTTTTATGAATCTGGACCATTAACGTCTGTGATTGACCTTTACTGATACTTTTACTTTATCTTTGGAAAAAAATAGAAAATCTAAGTGTGCCATTCCATCTCTTTACAACTTTTTTTCCATTCTCTTCTGTTATCTCTTTTTTCTTCTCTACATCTCTCTCTGCCGCTTTCAGGTATTGTGATGGCCCAATATGGTCACTCATGGAGAGAGCAGCGACGGTTTGCTCTGCACACACTGCGTGACTTTGGTCTGGGAAGGAAAACTGTGGAAGAGCATATTTCAGAGGAGGCGCAATACCTCCTCAAGGAGATGTTCAAACAAGAAGGTAGGAAAGATTAGTTATGCCAATTTCAGACAAAGGACACCTGAGCTGGGGTGAACTGTAAAGAACAAGGAAATCAGTTACCCTTTAGTGTGAAAGGAGTTGTGGTTATGCGTTTAATTGCTTTGCCTTTTTTTTTAACAGGTTCTATTAAAACTTTAAAAAAAAAGAAATCCAAATGTTTAAACAACCTAATATTTCAATAATCAACTAACATGCTCACCATTCACCTTTTAGTTCTGACTTACAATAAACTGTTTTTAAAGAATTTTTGTTGTAACATCTGGATAAACACATATCATTAATGTACATTCTCTAACATGGTATGACTCTCAAAAGGGTAAAAGATTTTTCTATGAATGTCACCTTTGTAAGCATCTATAAACACATTCACAATGTGTTATAATGCATTCATAAGGCATTATAAACATGGCTATAAATATTTATAAAAATGCATTACACGTTATAGCCATGCTTATTATGCATTATGAATTGTTAACATAATACATTATAAGTACTGATCATAACAAATTATAAGAGCTTATAAGTCGTATTTGTCTGCTCTAAGTAAAGTGAAGTGTACTGTACTAAAGCTTCCTCCGGTGTTAAGAGTGGAGTATTTACTGAAGGATTTACTGAAACACTAAAACATACCCAATAAAGCACATTACAGGCTTCAAATGTCAGAGTTTAAACTAGAGCTGCCATCAGTGTTTTATTCAATGTGGGAAAGTCAATGTACACCACCGTTAGCTTGGTATTTGTCTTTACGCTCTCCAAGCTGGGACTGACTTCTTTGGCACTGACAGTATAACATGTTATCAACACTACTTCTAATGCATTATATTAACAATTCATAATGTATAATAAACATGGCTATAAAGTGTAATCCAGTGTAATTCATTTTTATAAATGTTTATAATCATGTTTATAATGCCATATGAAGGCATTATAACATGTTATAAATGTGTTTATAGATGCTTACAAACGTGACATTCATAGAAAGTGTTACCAGATTTTTTTCATTTTTCACTAGCAGCACCAATTTCTAACAATGTGCAGCACCATCTTAGTTAAGGATAAATTACAGAAACAAAATAAGACACCACTCCAAGACTGCTTCACATATTAATCCATTGTGAATTTTAAATAAGCTCTAAGCATGTTCCCAGCTATTTTTATAACTCAAGCAAAGTACTTCAGCTTGTGCTCTTCTTGTTTTCCACACAAGTTTTAGCTTACTGAATGAACTGGTCCAGCCTTAAATAGCTAGAAAACATCAAATAAAAACATATTAACAGTGATTAACATACTTCTCATATTTGCCTCAACTTCTGTTTACTTACTCTATGCTACTTTAAAAAAAACATACTTAAAGGTCATCAGCTGTTTTGCTCACCTGTAAATAACAAGGGAACCAGACACGATTTAGTGTGTAAGCTCTTCTGGTTATGCATTTTATTGCTTTGCTTTTGACCTTCGCCAGAACTGCAGATTTCCTATGACTGTCAATATAAAGTGCCATCTACAGGGCAATCTACATAGCAGCTTTTCCTGATTTTAGTTTTGTTCTGTTATATTGAAAAAAACTAATAATTGATAGAGATTTCTCTTTTCTATTCTAATTTAACAAACAAAATAAAAATAATAAAATATGTAGGATGCCTTTTTTGTGCTTCAGATTTCTACACCACTACATATTGTCTGTCATTTGTTGGTATTTCTTTGTTAATGTGATTGTTTCATTGTCAATTACTGTCTAATTGTTTAAATGAAGTTTTGTTCAAATGAACTCAAGCCCTATTGGAGCTGGATTAGTTTTACCTGGGGAGGTGTTACAATTTGAATGATTACTGACAAGATTCATGATTTTAATTCTGTAAGAATCTGCCTTGTCCATAGTTTTCAACAAGTCTGCAAATTCCGAAATGAATAACCTTCTGGAGTGAATTTGCTGAAATTTAGATCTCCCTAATAGTAGTCCTATTTGAATCGACATCACAGTAATGAAATAATAAAACTGGGTAATAGAAATCGGAGCCTCCATTTTTGTCCTTTTTTACAATATGAAGACAAGACTAATAGCTAAAATGGAGCTTGATCCAACCCAATTCCGTAATCCTCAAGGTTATGACCAGACTACTGAAATCCACAACAATTTGGGATTTTACAATCCCATTCTGTCCAGTACATTCTGATTATGCACCATTACTTGGAATTGCCAATGATAATGTGCGTCAGCCCACAATGAAGATGTGAAATCTCCTAACTCCTCTAGTGTTGTATTTTTTATTATTTGCCCATTTAACTGCAAAAACATGTTGTTATTGTTCAGAAGTGAGGCACTTATCACATAATGCTGACATAAATGTCCACATGATGATGTTTCAATGTAGTGTATTTGGGGTAATTTGGGAAAAGTATGCAGATCCTTTATCCCAGTCAAATTTACATGCAAATTACATTACCAGACCTCCTCGGTAAAACAAATCAAGCTCCAATAGGACTTTAAAGGAGTTAATGCTTAATAAGCTGAATTTGGTTAATCACACCACTCTATGCTGTAGTTCAGAAACTGTAAATGTCATGGATTTTTCAAACATCCCTGCTGACAGTAAAACAAGAGTTCCCTCCATTTTTTTTTGCTGACAGACATGTAACTATTTCATAGTGATGACATTAAAAAAAGTTCTACTGTTAGGTTTCTGTCCTTGTATGTTCCTTATCAAATACACTCTTCTGCCATTTTTCTTGAAGGAAAACCTTTCCATCCCATCCACCTTCTTATGAACGCAGTATCTAATGTGGTCTGCTCCATCATCTTTGGAGACCGTTTCGATTATGACAACAAGCGCTTTGCTATGCTGCTGAAACTTCTGAATGAAAACGTTCAGCTTGCTGGATCAGCTGTGGCGCAGGTAATTAGTGGAAGCTTTCCTGGTGAAGTCAGGTGTTTTAAAAAAAAAGGGCATTTTGATGTGATTTTGTGTAAATAAACTGTAAAATTAAATGATGCAATTTAATTTTGAATGAAATACTTTTTACTTTTTTTGCAGCTTTGCAACTTGGTTCCTATCATAAAACACTTTCCAGGGCCTCAGCAGAAGATCTTGCATAATTCCTTTGCCTTAAAAGATTTTATCCTTGAATTTGTGGAGGAGCACAAGAAGACTCTGGACCCAGACAACCTCCGGGACTTCACTGACGCCTACCTGATTGAGATGACCAAGGTGAGAGGTCAAACTTCAGGACATGCTCTTTGACAGCAACAAAGACAGTGCTGCATACTTTACAGTTCTCCAGAACACCAATTGTAACCATTAGTTATCTGTGATGTTAAATGGTGGCTGTGTTATTTATTTTCTAGTTGTGAACATTTGTGACTGTGGAGTTGAAGTTTTAATACTAACTGAATCATCCAACCAGCTTTCAGTATTCTACAGTGGTGGATGTCTTACAGAATTGAATAATTTCTTGTTTTGAGCAGCAAGAGTCAAAAAAAGACTCTACATTCCATGTGGAGAACATGATAACTTCGATCTCAGACCTTTTCTTTGCTGGGACAGACACTACAGCAAATACCCTCCGATGGGGACTTATTTACATGATGAACCACCTCGACGTGCAAGGTACTGCTACAAGTCACCAATAACACTGACCTGATTTCATTTGTTCACTAAACATGGTTTAAGAAATGGTATTCCTTTTGTTCGTCCATGACCTGAACATTATTGTATTACGAATTGGTTAATGACTCAGTAAGAAAGCTGTTATTGCTGTATGTCCTATAACATCTCTCTTTAGTGCCTTCTGTTTTTTCACATTCTTTCTCATGTGGCTGTTTGACCACATGTCAGAACGCTGTCATGAAGAGATCATTCGGCTGATGGGTTTTGACCGCTCTCCCTGCATGGGTGACCGTACACAGCTCCCATACACTTGCGCCACTATTTATGAGATCCAGCGCTGCGCTAACGTCGTTCCTCTTGGTGCAGCACACCAAACCACAGAACCAGCACAGCTACGAGGATACCACCTGCCCAAGGTAATGAAGGGATAGGGGGATTGTGGATTTAATACATGACAGCCTGAATGGAACTATGTATGAATGTATTAAAAGCTGAATGGGAACACTCAATCAAAGGAAAGATGAATTATTAAGTATGAATGGAGGTATAGCCACAAAAGTGGGGTTATTAGATCATGTTTTGCCAATATATTTTGACACGCATATTAGAGTTTTATCTGTTTTTTACTGCAGCTTTTTTGAGTTTTATGACTGACTAATGCTAGTTTCAGAAAACTGAAAAATTAGGACTGGCCCAAACAGAATTTTACAGACTTTTCTTCAACCATGGTTTTAAATATGTTCATTACTGCACTTTAAAATGCATCCACTAGGCTGAAACAATGTATAAATAGATAAGTATAAATAAGTCACCTGTAATCTGTCATTTTGTTTCATAAATCAGAGCAATTCACCTGTATGCCTTGTATTAGGTTAAATTTTTGTTGAAAAAGTCTTGTTGAAATTGTGTTTTTCTTGTCTTTAATTCTAAAACAGTTGGGACGCTGTGCAAAATGTAAATCAAAAAAGAATGCAATGATAGGCGAATCATTTAAACACGATATTTAATAGACAATAGTACGGAGACAATATATCCAATGTTGAAACTGAGAAATTTTTTGAAAATTATGTGCTCATTTTTAACTTGAGCAACACATTTGAAAAAAGTTGGGACAGGGCAACAAAAGACTGGTAAAGTTGTGTAATTATAAAAAAAAAAATAAATAAATAAAAAAAAATGGGTGGAACATTTTAAAACTAATTAGGTTAATTGGCAACAGGTCAGTAATATGATTTGTTACAAAAGAGCATCCCAGAGTCTTTCAGAAGTAAAAATCTGTGAAAGACTGCACGGGCAAATAGTGCAACAATTTAAGAATAACATTCATCAACATAAAGCAGTAAAAATCTTGGGGATTTCATTATTTATAGTACATAATATAATTAAAAGATTCAGAGAATCTGGAGAAATCTCTGTATGCAATGGACAAGGTCAAAAACCATTATTGTCTGGTAGTGATCTTTGGGCCCTCAGGCAGCACTGTATTAAAAACACAACATGATTCTTTAATGGAAATCACTGCAAGATCTCAGGACCACTTCTGAAAACCACTGTCTGTGAACACAGTCCATCGCTGCATCCACAAATGCAAGTTAAAACTCTACCATGCAAAGAAGAAGTCATATATAAACAGGATCCAGAAAAAACGCCACCTTCTATGGGCCCGAGCTCAATTTAAATAGACTGAGGCGAAGTGGAAAAGTGTCCTGTTGTCTAACGAATCAAAATATGAAATTGTTTTTAGAAAAAAACATGGACACCGCATCCTCCAGGCTATAAGGAGAGGGACCATCCAGCCTGTTATCAGTGCATTGTTCAAAAGCCACTATCATGATGGTATAGGGGTGCATTAGTGCACATGTCTTGGGTGACTTCTGTGAAGGCACCATTAATGCTAAACAATATATACAGGTTTTGGAGCAACACATGCCACCATCCAGACGACGTCTTTTTCAGGGAAGGCCTTGATTATTTGAGCAAGACAATGCAAGACAATCAGGTGATGAAACATCATGCCCCTGTCCCAACTTTTCTGAAATGTGTTGCTGGCATCAAATTCAAAATTTGCATTTATTTTTTAAAAACAAAATTTCTAAAAAAGTTTCAACATTTGATGTGTTGTCTTATATGTCAATATGTAGTACTATTTTCAATTGAATATAGGGTTTAAATGATTTGCCTATCATTGCAATCTGTTTTTATTTACATTTTGCACAGCATCCCAACTTCAAAATGGGGTTGTACTTTAAAAAGTTAAGTAATTCAAAAGTAATGGAAAGTATTACATTAAAATATTACATTCCTTTAATATAGTAAATCTTTGTATTAGGTTGCAATTACATTTTTAACAGATAATCAGTAATCTGTACCACATTTTTTATCATCTGATCATTTTAAGTACCCCCACACGTGACTATTCAGGCATCTTTGCTTTTTCAGTGGTTCAGTGTGGAAAGTAGTGCAGTTTGTCTTTGCTGACACTTATTTTGGGCTAAAATCTTTGTGGCATAAAAAAAGCCAATACTTCCAAATACTAGATATCATAATAATTATAAACAATAAAATATTGTTGAACAACTTTGATCCTTACATTGCATATTTAAAAACTGTATAGCAATTTTATAATTATTTACAACTTTCTCTGTCTTTTTAATATGACCGAAAATACAAAAAATAAAACTTCGCAGCTCATCTCTGACTGCACAGCCAGGCCATTTAATTTACTTCAATGCATGTGTGTTATTTATATGTTTCTCTTTCCCATGGCAGGGATCTGAGGTCATGGTCAACTTAACGGCCATCATGACTGACAAAGAGCACTGGAAGTATCCAGACACGTTCAACCCAGAGAACTTTCTGGATAAAAAAGGACAGTTCTGCAAAAATGAATCCTTTCTGCCGTTCTCTCTGGGTGAGTCTGCTGCTGGTGTCTACCTGAGGGTCCATGGGCAATAGAGATTGATTAAGAATGTACAAGTGTGACTCATTCCCAGACCAGAAATGATGTGATGCAGACCTGACAACCCCCGAACAGCACTAAACTCCGAAAATTTTTTATTGGAAAAATTCTAAAGTCGACTCTAATTTGGATTTGATTCCAAGATTCAGTTGAACACAATCATTTTCTTGATTCTTGGTTCCAAAAATCGGTAGTTAAACAGAAAGGGGTTAAGTGTGAACACAATCTAGAGCTGAAATGACGTGCCAGGTCCACTTCCCACAAATGTACTTAGAGGGCTCAGGGGTGAACCGAAGCCAATACGTTATCAGGAAAATTGCTTTTATTTCTGAAAATTGTTAATTTAGCAGTTTAGCTTAGCAACTTAGTTTATCACTGTGTTCAGATTAGTTTAGCTAATTCACTTATCTTCTTCATTTCCTACTCTCACTATTGTTTGAGTTCAGGTTTCACCTACAGTGAAAATAAACAGCATTCCTATCTGGATTATCACAGTGGCTAACATACACAAAGAAAACAACAAAAAAACAACATAGAAACTTCTCTGATTAGCCACGCTAGCATTGAGATGGTTTGTGTGTGTGTGTGTCCTGCAGGTCCGAGGGTGTGTCTTGGCGAGTCTCTAGCAAAGATGGAGCTCTTCATCTTCTTCACCTCTCTGCTCCAGCAGTTTAAGTTCTCATGGCCTCCTGGAGCTCCACCGTACAACATGGATGGTGCTGGGTTCTTGGTTCTCGCTCCATTGCCCTTCAATATAATCTGCCGCAGCAGACAGACCCCTCACTGAATCACCGATGTGTTCAGTCTTTATACCTGAACATTCAGTACCAGACCTGGAGAACTTCCTCTGCTCTAATGCATGTAATCAATCTTAATCTGAGTATACTATCAAGTTTTTGCTTTGCACCAGGACCAACCTGGGGTAAATGTACATGGGGTAAATACATGATTTCCACTAAAATAATGAGCACAATAGTTACATTTTATCAGGTATTTCTAACAGAGGAATTATACAGTTTGAAATGTATGTAAAGGCTATTTTTGTAATGCTTAGACTGGGGTCTAAAATTCTGAAATCACATAGAAAATCTGGGATTTTTTAATATTTAAACCTGGAAATACACAGAAAGAAAAAAATATTAAAACAAAAAAAAGTTTATGCGCTATTTCTAGGTCAGCATTCAAATGTAAAGCTGAGTTGCCATGTAAAGCCTGAAATAAACATATAAAAGTCAGAGATGTCAGATTGAATGTTATTCTGACCACATCATGAGTTTATGTATTAGTGTCACATGCAAAATCAACATTATACTAATGATGGTAAAATAACAATAGTAGATAATTCATTTACATCCTCAGAAGATGCATTCTTCATTATATTTTGACTTAGTTCTCTTTGAATTCTTTCTTAACACACTTTCAATCATCAAATTCATCCACTTGGGGAAGGGGTCAGAAGCACAACCCATGTTACAAAATGTTCTTCCACACATTGTGTGCAATCACACATTTCCACCAGAGTCTCCAAATCCCCAATCTTAAATAGTGCAGCAAATTTGTAGCACTGACCATGTTAAGGAAAGTCAGATTTGTGTTTTTGAGTCTTATTTTTTCAATTGAAGCCTGTGTTCAGGAACTTTCAGGATTGGATTTACTCATCAGAGACTTTTGCACAAACTTGTGGAGTTCATTTCATTAAAGCAAAATGGGGACATACTGTACCAAATATAAAGAAATCCTGAAATTCAGTGCAATATTTAAAAGATTCTGCTTTTCATTCAAAGTGTTATACTGTAAATATTTTTACTATAATTCCAGAACTTTTATCACTTTAGAGCTTTGATCACTTTAAGATTCACACTGCCTGTTATGCTTGTTATGTCTGCTTCTTGTTTTTAAAGTTCATTATTTGATTATTCGGAGAATTTTCATTTTGACAATATTGATGACCTAATATACAATTTCATTTAAACCACATAGAACCAAGTTGGGACGCTCTGCAAAATGTGAATAAAAAAGAATGCAATGATGTGCAATTCATTTAAACTATACATTTAAAAGAAAATAGTACAAAGACAACATATCAAATGTTGAAACTGAAAAAAAATATTGTTCTCTTGAAAAAAAAAAAAACATGCCCAATTTGAAACATTTCAAAAAAGTTGGGACAGGGGCAACAAAAAACTGGTAAGGTTGTGTAATGCTAAAAAAAACACCAGATGGAACATCTCACAACTAATTAGGTTAATTGGCAACAGGTCAGTAACATGACTGGGTGTAAAAAGAGCATCCCAAACAGGCTGAGTCTTTCAGATGTAAAGATTTGGAGGAGTTCACCACACTTTGAAAGATCACATGGGCAAATACTATAAGAACTCAAAAATAATATTTCTCAATGTAAAACAGCAAAGAACCTGGACATTTTCAGAGAAACCAGAGAGATCTTTGTATGCAAGAGACAAGGCTGAAAACTAATATTGGGTGGCCATGATCCTCAGGCCCTCAGACACGATTCTGTAGTAGAAATCACTGTATGGGCTCAGGAGCACTTTTGGAAACCAATGTCTGTGAACACAGTTCATTGCTGCATCCACAAATGCAAGTTAAAGCTCTACCGTGCAAAGAACAAATCATATATAAACAAGATCCAGAAACACCACTGCCTTCTCTGGGCCCGAGCTCATTTAAGATGGACTGAGGCATAGCGAAAAAGTGTCCTGTGGTCTGACAAATCAAAATTTGAATTTCTTTTTGGAAATCATGATTCTTAGTAAATATTGATTAGAAATCTTCACTTAAGGAAAGAGGCTCAGTTTGTCTTTACTTAAAGTTAACTGGTGGTGATTTATTATTGAGGTATGAATAGGAATTCATGAAAGTAAGCACATTATAGAGACCATTGCTAAGGTAAGTGTTGTGCACAAGACTATGATGTGTAATATACAAAAAATGCTTAATTCACCCTAGTTCCAACTTAATAAAGTAGTTATTATTAGCCAGTTAATATTATGACACCGTGTTTTGTCTGCGGCACTGCAGGATCAGCAACATAAAGAGACTGAACTGGTGATGATCAGTTAAAAGCTTGAGGAACTGACCAATAGAGCTTTTGAAGCCATGTGATTAAAATCAACCACAATAAAATGGTGTGCTATGATATCTAGTACCACACTGGAAGAATAAAACTGTGGACAGCACCAACGAAAAGAACAAAACCTAACCATGCTTGCCAATTCTGAAACAAAAAGTACTTAGCTAACCTACAAAAGGAAACAAAAGCTACCTACACTACACTTCCTTGGCCAGCAATCAAAAGCACACATGGCAGTGCCCACCTTCTGATCTAGGCAACTAAACAGAATAGACTTCTACATGGTGTGAATGTATAGGTGCCCCTTTAACCTGTTTGAAACCCCAGGTGGTACAAATAATCAAGTGTGCAGGTAAACTACCACAACTAAAGTACTTCCCCCAAACACAAGAGACAAAGTCTTGTATAAAGATGTTACACTTGATACCAGAGCAACAAAGCAGTGTTGGCACTTTGTGTTGTGAATCGCATTGAAACAATGTTGCAGTGCCTCACTTTAAACGCTGGATTCACGTGATAATCACCAACTAAGCTTTGTTGCGTCACTGAAAATGATTCAAATACCCCAGACTTCTTCCATGGGGTTAAACTAGTGAACTCCAAAATGATTTCTGTTGTTTTCAGTTGTCATATTTCAACTATTTTATACTATATTTAAATATTATATTCTTGCATTGTTTGTACACTGATCCACAAATAAAAAGACATATCTATAATTGGCCTATTTTTGTGTCTGAACCTAATGTACCCAGAGGAAGTTCAAGAGCATGTAGAAAAAAATACTTGAGGGTTTCCTCGAAAGAGGATGACTGTGTGACATGTTGTCACGCATCCTTCAGGCTCTGAGGTCTCTAGGGACTCCATTTCCCAGAACCCCCAGGGAAATCACATGATTCTCAGCCCTCCATCTCGCTCCAATCACCGCTCTCTGTCACCAGAGTATTAACTGATTTCACCTGTTCTCATATAATTAGTTTAGTATAAAGCCCGGGCTTTTAGTCTAGTTCATTGCGAGGTATTGCTTCTTTTCCCAAGAGGTACTCAGTGTTATATTCTTCTATTGTAATTTTCCGGTTTTCGACTCTGTTTGCTGTTTTTGACTTTTGCCCTTTTGCCTTTGCCCTTTGGACTTTGTTCGCCTTATGTTTGTCTTTTTGTGTTGCTTGCCTTTGCTGGATTTGACCTTCGCCTGCTTTTGGACCACGATATTGGATTACGACTCTAACATTAAAGCCTCACTCTCTTTTTTTAACCGCGAGCGTCTGAGTTATTCTGCCTCGTTACACATGTACACGAACAGAAAACACCACAGAGATTTTTTTCAGTATTAAATATAGGATCCCTTTCATTTAGACAAAATAAAGTGAAATGTATGATATGTGACCAAACGCTATACTACTCAAATAACACCTCTTCAATGCTTCTTGACAGGATTATAATTATTTACATTACCACAAATATTATGAGTCTTCATTACTTGGGAAGTTTATGATGTATGCATGAAGACAAGCCAATGTAATGGAAAAAACCTTAATTTTAATATTATTTTCTTTGTCCATAGTTCATATGAGATGGGGAATCATATGTCAGTGGTATTTTTATTTAATGTTCAAATGATCAAATTCACACATTTGTATTGCAGTAAAGGTTTATTTGTGCAAATAAGCACAATCAGTAGGAAACAGTCACTGTAGGAAACTGAACTGGACAACAGATAGCAGCACTGAGCCAGGTGTCAAATGCTTCAAAACACTGAACCATTTTCCAATACAGTTGGTTAAACTGTGATGATGCTTCAAAAAGGCCATAACTAGTCTTGTACGCTAAGTTAAAAGAAGTGCTGGTAAAATACCTAAAACTATCCCTACACAAGAGATTAAAAACACAGCACACATGCGAAATGTTCTCTCTCTCTCAGCCATCTTGAATGCTTAAGTCCCCCCCTCCCCAACTGCACCAGCAAGGCCTCGGATTGGTAAGAGATTCTCCTCACATGACCGATTGCAGAGCAGGTACACCTGTGAAGAGAGAGACCATGAGAGAGAGACACAAACAAAAAAGCCAGCATACATGCTTACACAAAACAATTAATAATAACTGGCTTGATAAACTAAATAGACATTAACCATGTCTACTTTAAATGCACAGTCACTTTAATCTGCAGTTTTATTGATCTTCGTGTTTATATTCGTAAAGACTATTGTTGATTAAAAATGCACTGATAAAAATACACAGCTTTTATTGCTGCTGTGGACTATCAGCTGGTCTGATTATCTACTGTCCTGTAAATTATGGCTGTATAGTTGTATAGTTATTGTACATGTTGTACATAAGAATTTATTGCTTAGTGTTTGTATAGTTTGTGTTTATTTGACTTATTGTCTGTCTGCACTGCTGTCTGCTGCTGTTCTATATTAAATGTAACACTGTGTCCTGGAGAAACTACACTTTGTTCCTCTCTCAACACATTGTGATGAAAAGAAATGACAGTAAAGCTGACTTCACTTTGAAAAGATGTGCAAAAGATTATGTTGGACAAATGGAAATGCTTTGGATCCCTCTTAAGTTAGTCTAGTTATTGCTTAAAAAGCAGCAATAAGCAGCCAGCTATTGGCTTTATAAGGCTTAATAATAGCATTACCAATGCATTATAATGTCCACCTTTACGTAAGTGTTATTGAAACCATGACTTTAATAAATGAACTCTGTTATCAGATCTGTCAGTGAGAGGTCTGGGCTGAAGGGAATGCAGGTGAAGAGTGCCAGAGAGTCCAAAGATTATGACATTATAGGTCATATGGTGTGTGTGTGTGTGTGTGTGTGTGTGTGTGTGTGTGTGTGTGTGATGAGGGGGTGGTGTAGTGTGTGAAAGGTGTTTGCATGTGAAATGTCAAATGTGATTCTACTAGATCAAAACAACCTATCTGTCTATCTGCCTGTGTGCCTGTGTGTCTGTAAAAATCAGAGTGGTTGTTAGTGCCTCTAATAACTATGTAGCTACACATTAACAATACATGCAACGATGATATAACTACAAGCGACTCATCCAATGCGTCCCAACAGTTTCTACTCATGTAATTACACAAGTGTATCTTCATAGCTGTGACAGCATATGTTATGTGTAATTACATTGTGAACTGCTGTTTTTCACAGGCATGTTCCTACAGCTAGCTAAATGTTAGTAAAGTTGGCATTTCCTGTGCAGACACAATATCAGTACTCTCTTAATGTAGGTTTTTACACACCTCATGATACAATCAGAACAGTTATTAGAAAAACAGCATTTCATACTATGTAATTACCCTCACTTTGCTGCGTTGATTGCTAGTAAGCGATTGCTCTGGTGTTTCAGGTGGTCATCAGGTGGTTTGCTGGTAGTTTTCAAGACACATGATATTGGGGAAGAGTGTCTGCTTCATCAAATACCTGTGTACATATTTGCCTAATGTACAATAATGGCTAATGAAACATTGGAGTGCATCAAGAGAATAGATCTGTGGGGATCCATGGATTTGTTTCTAGGCTGAAAGGGAATAAGTTTGAGAACAAAAAGTTTGAGAACCACATTACATTGTCCTCCGCTGGTATCAAATCACTGAAACATTTCCGCAGTCCTCCACATGAGGGTGCTGTTGTGCTTTCAGGATGATCTATAAGCAGTTTAACGCTCCTGTTATGTTTGGGGTCAACTTTAATGTTTAACTACTCTAAATAAATGATTGATATAATTTTTCCCCATATTTAATGAGAACAACTTGGTAAACATAAAATTAACATGATGTGTTTTCAATGTCCTGTACACATTTTGTGCACATCAAATCGAAACACTTTGTAAGCAAGCTTATACATGTGTTATAAGTGTTTCAAATTCTAAATGTATTCAGTGTTTTAACAAGGTTTTCTATAAATTAATTAACTCTTTGTCAAGTAATGAGTTAAATGTTAATTCGTTGTAATCTTTCAGTTATAAGCATGCTTGAAATATCTTTAAGTGACATGTTTATCAAGGAATATGAACAGCTAATTATGATCTGAAATCATAATGACCAAACACGCTAAAGTTTAGTTAAATTACAGTATTTCTTTTTATTTTGCTGAAAAATGTGTGAGAGTTTATGTCAATCTTAAATAGTTTATAACATGGAAATATTATTATAAGCATTTACTTAAGGCAGGTTCTACTTTACTTATGGTCTTGCAAATTGGTTAATAAATTAAATGTAGCTAGTGATTTGGAAGCTGTGTCAAGGTCATTTGTAAGCATTTTATAACAAGTATTGATAATCAAGAAGGAACAAGTTGCACTTTAGTTTTGGTCTTGCAAATTCATTGGTGAGTCTCTGGCAAAGACAGAGCTCACATCTTAGTTTCAGCGGTTAATGTTCTCTTGGCCTGCTGGAGCTCAACTCCTAAACACGGATGGCCTTGTTGGGTTGGTTCATTCTCCATACCCCTTCAACACAGTCTACTGCAGCAGAGAGAACACTCACTGAATTATCTTTAGAATTTAAACATGGATTGTCAACATCACCCCAGGTGAACTTCCTCTTCTTTATCATATCTAATCAATCTTAATCAGAACACATTATCAACTCTTTCTTTATACCAGGACAAACCAGGGGTAAATGTGCAATACATGACATTCCATCATATTAATCGGCACAATAATTATTTTTTTATTCAGTTTTCATAACAGAGGACTCATAAGGCCATTTCTATTATACTAACACTGGGGTCAAATAGTCTGAGATTACATAAAACATTGTTTTTTTTTTCATTTAATTTGGAAATGAACCAAAGAATGTTTTTGAATTTTGAAATTTTTCACCAGTTAATTAGCAGATATTGAATTGATAGGTTACTGACTACTGCCTTTATAAAGTTTAATAAGGGCAAAAACATTAGAATGTCCCTGAACACTGAAGTGTTACTGAAACCACAGCTTTAATAAATGAACTCTGTTATCAGTTCTCTCAGTGGGAGTTCTGGGCTGAAAGGAATACAGGTGAAAAGTGCCTGAGAGTCCAAAGATTATGACATTACAGGTCATATGAGGTGTGTGTGTGTGGCATAGTGTGTGAAAGGTGTTTGTACTCAAATGTGGTTCCACTAGATCAAAACACTATGTATGTATGTATGTATGTATGTATCTATCCATCTATCTATCTATTTATTTGTTTATCTGCCTGTCTGTCTATCTTTATGATAAAATAAATAAAAAAACACAGACTGGTTGGTCAAAATGTATTGTGTTACTAATAACTGTGCAACTACACCTTAACAATGTATGCAACAACGATGTATAGCTCAGTGTTAGAAAAGTTGGCATTTCTTGTTTCCTGTTTCCATGCTGTAGATACAAATCAGGTAACAATCCTGTTATAAACAGAACACTGTGGTTAATAAAATAGCAGTTGTAATGTAATTACCCTCACCTGCTGTAGTGTTTCAGGTGATTGTCAGGTAGTTGTCAAGCCAAATTAATATAAGGAAAGTCTGGCCAAAACCTCTAAGAAAAATGCTGAGGGCTTCCCATTTAGTAGCTTGGCAGATAACGAAGCACAAAAAAAAGCAACATGGCATTGAAGAAAAGCACCTGGTCTCTTTAAATAAATATGATGGTATATTTTCTGAAAGTTCTTAAAATTTGAATCATTAGATAGTATTAATTAAATAAATCTGTGGGGGTCATTGGATTTATTTCCACTTTGATAGGGGTCCCTTCCAAAATGTTTGAGAACTGCATTACCTTAACCTCCTCTGGCATCCAATCAGTGTAACTTTCCACAGTCCTCCAGAGGGTGCTGTTGTGTTGATCTGTTTGATCAAGAAGCAGTTTAACCTGCACCAGCCTAAGATTTAAATATGTATGTTCAGGTGAACAAAAAACGCTTAACATAAATAAGAAACATAAAACTGTGTTGAGATCAGGTTAAAAGTGACTGCTACCATCTGTTTAGCACTCTGTGTTTTAACAAACTCATGTACATTTAATAACCTTCTATTTTTTAAATGAGGAACTTGAGACCTGACTTTGTACGGCATCAGTTACACCTTGCAGCTCCCAAATAGTGGCCTTGCTGAAAAGTTCATGGTTTCACGGACGTGAGAAGCTCTCCAGTACAGAGAACCCAGGGATCAAGTGCCATCTGCAACCAACCAGATTTGAACTGGCAAGAAATGAGTCTGCTGAGGCAGATGGCATTAATGGGGTCTGTAGCGACAGGCATAGGCAACTTCCTGGTGACAAGGGTCAACAACATGCTGGGCAAAGAGTGGCATCTCATTCAGAAGGAAGCAAGGGCAGGCATGGAGGAGGTACAAGCCAGCAGGATGCTAGGGATGGGACAGCTGGGATGGGAAAATGTACTGCAACTAAAGATCACCGGATCCAACATCCGGCAAGCAGACTTCATTCACATCAGGATCCAAGCTGTCTACAATGTCCTACCAAGTCCAGCTTCATGTCTGGGGCAAAAGTGAGACACCTTCCTGCCCTCAGCATTGTAAATGAAGATCCTTGGAACACCTCCTCAGCGGCTGCCCAAAAGGCCTTTGGAGATGAGCGCTATCGCTGGCACCATGACCAAGTGCTTAAGACGGTCTCTGAGAGCACAGCCATAAGCATCACACCACTTTGAACAGCCTCAGTAAGTTTTTCTAGAAGAGAGCATTTCACGTAAAACTACTCTGAATTTCTATATCTCAGCCATGTAATTATTCTGAAATGTTGAAAAATTGGTGGATTTGCCCTTATGCATTGTGAAAGCTCAGGAAACGTTGTCAGGATAAAAGGAAGGCAAGGTTTGATAGAACTCCGTTAAGAAACTAAAGATTAAATAATTGAAGTGGCATTTCAGCTTTAGGAATATTTCTGAACTAGAATCAGTCTGTAGGGAAAAGTTGAAAGCTGTTAGCTCAATACAAAAAACAGTTGGAAGCTGGAGGCTGATTGGAAGGGCGTCCATACTTTTGCACATACCACATTTTACATTTTCTCTTTTCCAATATGTTAAAATCAGCAAAAATGTGGTAACTGTGCATTAAAATAGTGCAGAAATATGTTGGATTTGTTCCATGCAGAGGATGTATCAACTTCTTTACATTTAGAAAATCAACAAAATTTTACAATTTGAGTGTCCAAACTTTTGTTTGGGTATGTCTCTGGATGAATGTTCAGTACCAGACCTGGATGACTTCTTCTGCTCTAACACATCTAATCAGTCTCAATAAGAGCAAGCTCTTGCTTACCCAGCTGGCCACCAACATCAATAGATATCTGGTTACGTCACATTGACGTAGAATACAGACAACAGTTAACGTTGAAATTTCAGAGGTATGTTGACCAAAACTTGAGGTCTGGTAAACATCATAACCTTAAAGTTAATTTGACGTGACATTCTAACATCATTAGATGTTGATACTTTGCTGGTTTAAAATCCTGTCAGTGTTAGCATAGCTAGCACACTGTACTGAAGCAGTGGACGTAAAGTGGATTTCTGAGGCTCAGGTTGATTTGTAGTGTGATGTTGGACCATTTGAATTGAGCACAGACAAGCAGGCTTGTGGCAGGGTAAGCTGAAGCTAGGTTTTTTGTTAGTGGTTAATGCTAGCGACATAGTAGCTTGTCATTGGTAGCCATGTCATTTGTGAGGCTCAGCAGGGTTTGTAGTATAAAGTTGATCTTTTAGGATGGAGCACAGACAAAGTCACTGCACTCGTGGGTGTGTGTGGCTGGTGGAGGTGTAATGTGATGGTCCTGGTTTTTCCCTCTTTATGATCCGTCACCAGCTGGGCTTAATTGTTCCTCTAACTGGACCATCTTTGTGCTTTCTTAACATCCGTCCAATTGGACTTTGGATTATCTTATAAGCGAGCCGTGGCACTGAACTCCAAAACTTGTGATTATCAATAATATCAGTTGTATTTATTGTCATTTGTAACATTACAGGTTTGCATAGACGTTCCATGTTCTGAGTTCTGATGCACTGTGGGGTGGTTTATTGTCATCAGGCAGTAATCCTAGTTCTGTCTAATGGATACTTGAGTATATGGAACAAATAAAAGAGTGTCTAATAAAGCCGTCACTATCACACTGGCAGGGTTGGGATGTAATGGAACACCAGTATTGGGAATATGTATTTAGAATACAGAAATGAAGTGTCTGTAAAATTATTATTCATCAACGATTGTTTACTAATTTAAAATCAGCAAGGTGTGCAAAGATGTACTCTAAAGAAGATCTCATTAAACAGCTTCTTTACAACCACTGAAGTTCCTGCTAAAGCCAGTGTATAAATCGTTGTGATGAGTCAGTTATTAATCTCAGTGTTACTGAGCTGCTTTGAGGGATGATTAAACTGAACAGTTGTCTTAATAGTTAACATGTTCACATGTGATGAGCTTAGCAATGGCATTGTACTGGACTTCTGCATGTGTTTGTGGCAAGTTGCATATAATATTATTAACTAAAAATCACACAGCTACCCACTTCACTGTCAAACTTCCAAGATTTTGTTATTGGGATATGGCAAAGCTTTGGGGTAGCATGATTATAAGAGCAGCAGTGGACTGAAAGAAAAAGCAAGGGCAACACGGATGCTAACAGGCTAGCCTGCTAACCAACATTTCTCCTTGTCTTAGAAAGTAAAAAAAAAAAAAATTAAAATCAAACTTTCAACAGTTAATGAATCATTTCAGAAATGACAGACAGTGGGTTCTTCCATACACTATCAGAAAAAAGATACTAAACTGTCACTGGGGCAGTGCCCCTCTTGTCACTGGGGTGGTACCCTCAAGGATACATCTTAGTACCTTAAGTCAGGGAACATGATTAAGTCAGGGTACCTTAAGTCACACCCTGTCTCATCTCCAGGCTTTTTAATTTATTGTTCTGTTTTAAAACATTAGGATATGAAAAGGTACAGATATGTACCACCTGGAAAAACCTATTTAAGGTGCACAATTGGATCTTAAAAGGACTGTTGGAATGTCTGGGGAGCTCTGAGATTATGAGAACCACTGTTCTAGACTGTAAGGGAACAGTTAACTCTGTTGTCAGTCTCTGTTTGCTTAGAAGTCACTCGATGTTGCAACAGCTGCAGATGTTTTCTTTGTCTGCAGTGCTTTACCAAACTGGAAGCTCTCTGACTTACATAACAGGCCAGATTATGGGCATTACTATGGAAAACTTATCCCTAGTAATGCGCATTGTGATGCAATTCTATGGAAATGTCAAAATGTTGTTTTCAAAAATATTCTCTCTCTCTCTCTCTCTCTCTCTCTCTCTCTTACCCCTCCACTCCTGGTTAAAAGGTGTGAGCAATTGTGCTGTCCTGTATTTCTCTCAGAATGGAGTCTGTACTGAAATAGTTGGACTGGACATCAGTGAGCTTGGCCCTGCTGGGTGGTCTGTTCTCTTTGATTTTCCTGGAGATCTTCAGGTTGAATTCCTCCAGGAGCCGAAGCCCCCCTGGACCCAAACCACTATCCTTTGTAGGTAACCTGCCCCAGCTCTCAAAGGATCGAATGGCCTTCATCAGATCAGTCAGTTTACTTTGTTTTTGAGGTGGTATATTCACTAGCACACATCAGATTGATCTTCTTCCTCTTTTTGATACTCATTTTTAAGCAGAAGATACTCTAATTGATTTGTAATTGAATATAGTCATGACCATTTACAAAAGATCCTTCAGGAGAATGTAAAAACTGCTGTGGTGTCTGCCAGATGTGTAGTGCTGGGCTTTCTTAGTTTGCATTCTGCATTTTAACATGAAACACTGTCTGCAATTTTACAGTTACAAAAAGTGTAAAATTAGAATCTAGAATTCAGGCTGTGGAAAGCAAACTTTATAAAAGCAAAGCTCACCAAAACAAATCTACCTTGCTTCTGCTGTCTGCTCTGGTGTGCTAAAAATAGCTCCCTGGATCCTTTTACAAGACATATGAAGACCTCTACGAAGAGAAACAATAAAGCCATCTGTCCATATCACCATGGCAGTGAAGAGGATATGAGGAGTGCTGCACCTAACCTTGATTTTTCAGTTGTCTGATAGTCTAGTTAAAAGCAAATGGCTATGTTATACTTGAAGCCAGGGTATGTTTATGGATGACGTTCAGGACCTTTGTTAAATTCTTGGGAAAGCTCTGCTCCATCCCACCTTCTCCCAACCTTGATTCTTTAGGCTCACAGCCTTTCTTTGCTCAGGAGAGAGGGCTCAGAGAAATTGATCCATGGCCATTCTCTCTGTGATTTCCCCTGGAAGTAGCCATCCATGAGAGATACTCACTTTCCTTTCACAATTAATATCCAAAAGTCTCATTGTTGTTACAGTGCAACGAGCACTAGCTAGTATTTACCATAGAGAGCAGGGGACTTGTTCACCTTTGGTTTAATAAAAATCAGTGCACAGAAGTGTCCACACATTACATGTGAATTGCCAGTTTGCGTTTAACTGATTTGAAGGTCCAGCCATAGTATTCTTCAATTGCATAGCACTCTTACAGGTCTTTCTAGCCAGTGGTTTGTGCTCTGATTTTGGATCTCAACAGGTCAACACATTCTGGCCAGTGTGTACAAGCTAACTGTGAGTAATGTCATTTACTCCTGTAGGCACTGAACCATATTCATCTCTAGTCTCAGATTCATGTAAAATGCTAAGTACTGGGTTCACACACACACACTCACATGCAAACACACACACACACACACACACACACACACACACATTATCTAAGCCGCTTATCCTCCTGGAGCCTATCCCAGCGGTCATTTGGCAGAAGGCAGGAAACACCCTGGGCAGGTCGCCAGTCCATCACAGACACTGGGTTCAGGGATTATATATTTATACTGTGTAGATTCAAGGATCTAGACTCTACTGTATCACACATAGTTTAAGTTAGACACTCTTGTTTCCACAGACAGCATCCTACAGCTACTGACATCCAGTAATCTGGACATCTGCCCACTGGACTCCATGGACCCCATCCAATACACACAGCTCTAGACATGTGAAATCTTGCAGTCTGCTTCTCCTATTCACTACCAACAGAAACAGATTCTTCTCATCAAGTTGTGTACCATCTAGTTGTCATAAAGTTGTGTGCCTTCAGGACTGCTAGAGTGGTACATATTCTAAATAGGACCACTTAAGACAGATCTGACATCAGGAGCAATTTGTATCTCTCATTTCTTTCCCTTTACCAAAATCTTTAATTAGTTGTCAATGATCAGTAATATTTATTTTACACTCAGAACAAGCTAAAGGATCCCAGCCTGTCTGTCTTCACATCTGTGCACTCTACAGAAACTTCTTTTGTAGCAGAGGTAGAGAAGCTCTGCATAGGACGTTCAGCTAAACTCTCAACTGTCCTGATCTCTACAGCCTTTAACACAGTCAGCCAGTAGATTCTCCAGTATGTTCTCAACAGCATTGGAATCACCACCATTGCATGTTGGAAACACTGCCTTTTGCATAGAATTGGTTTTAGTCCTATCTGGAGGGATGTTTTATTAGGTGACATGGACAGGGTCCACTTCCACTACATGCAGACTCTTCATTTGTGTCCCACAAGACATGGTGCTGGATCCTGTTTTCTCATGATACTTGCTATTTTAGTGATGTAATCTCCTGTCAGTGGCATCTCATACCACTGCTATGATGACACTCAACTAATCCTTCCCACTTTCTGACACTTCAGTTTCCAGTTGCATCTAGGCACGTCTGCCTGATATCTAATCATGGATGGCAGCTCACCATCTGAAGATGAATTCCAACAATGAGCTGCTTTACGTTCCTGGATCTTGTGATCTTGCCATGTTCTTTGAGTATCATTCTGTCTGAAGTTGCACAAAGTCTTGCTGTCATTTTATTATTATTGTTTTTGACTCCTAGCAACCATATGGATAGTGTTTCTCCAGAATATCTTCTCTTCTGTTTGGGTTCTGAATGGCTTCTGAATGGCTGGTTCATGATTCCTTGTTATGACCAGTAATCCTCAGGAATTTTCCTAATTCCTGATTTACTCACTCACATTGTCCATTAGACTGTGGATGATAGCCTGACGTCAAGCTAACAGATACACCAATGTGCTCAAAGAATGCTGATCAGACTTGTGATGTGAACTGAGGTCCCCTATCAGACAGAATGTCTTCAGAGAATGTTCTCAGGTTTCTGATTTCTGTTTATCTCCTCCTGTCCTTGATAAACTCTGGATAATGAGTCAGCCTCAGTGTTGCAGGATCCTGGGCAAAAGCAAATCTTGAAATTGAACCTAGAAAAGAATAAGGACCAGTGTGCTTGACAAGAATTTAGTCATTTAGTGGTACAGAGATATTTGAGGTTCTTATGATCAGTCAGGACTGTGAAAGGGTGATTAGCACTTTCCAACCAGTATGTCCATTCCTCTAAGGCTAATTTTACTGTAAGAGATTATGATCCCCAATGCCATAAGTGCATTCTGTGGGTGTTAATGCTATGGGGTGTAAATTAGGTGGTTCTCCAGATTTTTAAGACAGGACAGTGCACTCCCCAGTCTCGCCAATGAATGGTTCTGATGTTTAGGATGTTTTAACACGGGGCAGATGTAAATGTTTCATTGAGGGTAAGGAAAGCACTATCAGACTGTGGAGACCAACTCAATTTTCAGGGGGAACCCTTTAAGAGGGCTGTCAGGGGTGCAGCAATACTGCTAAAATTAGGAATAAAATGCAAATAAAAAATGCGTAAAGTTTATGGTAGTGGGTTTGGGCTAGTTAACTATGGCATCTATCTTGTAGTCATCTATAGCAGTTCCGTTAGCACTAATAATATAACCCAGAAAGGACACAGACTGCACTTTTCACCTTTTACACAAAGACTGTTCTCTAGAAGTTGTTTGAGGACTGAACGGACCTGTTGTACATGGGTTTCTAGATCAGGAGAGTAGATGAGAATATTATCTATATATGCAATAACAAATTTTCCAATCATGCAATGAAATAAATGATTAATGAAAGCATGAAACAAGGAGGGAGCAATTGACAGGCCGAACAGCATGACTAAATACTCATAGTGCAGTCTAGTGTTGACGAAGGCAGTCTTCCATTTGTCACCGTCTCTAATTCTCACCAGATTGTAAGCACTGTGCAGGTCCAATTACGTGAAGTACTGTGCCCCTCCCAGCTGCTCTAATGCTATAGGAATGAGTGGAAGTGAATGCAGATATTTCTAAGTAATCTGGTTCAGGCCTTGGTAGTCTATACAAGGGGTGGAGACACCATTGTTCTTCTTAACAAAGAAGCCAGAAGCTACTGGTGAGGTTTTATAAAACCCTGGTCTAATGCTTCCCGAATGTATGTATTCATAGCACATTCCTCCTTCTGAGTTAATAGTGAAGGAAGTTAATGTGCTGTGTTGTGTGTGTGTGTGTGTTTTGAAGTTGTATTTTAGGTTGCCTATTGTTGTCTTTCTCCTTATATGGTCATGTTGTCACACCTGTTACTTGTCCTGTATACGCTGGGTCTAATCTTGGCATCAGTCCAGCTATAAAAGTGTGACAGCCCATTGTATAAGGGGGCTGGCTGGATGTCTGGAACCTGCGCGCGCAACAAATAAGCTTCACCTGTCCAACAAACAGATCGAGTCTCCCGGGTTTGGATTCTATCAATAGGTATACTCTAGATTTGTTTAGAGAAGCATAATCTATGAGATTTATGGAGGAATCATACAGATGGTTGAGGGGGATAGCATGTTGGCATTTTCTTTGCTAAAGACTTTGAGAATGTCAGTGTATTCCTTAGGAATGCTCCGGGGCTGTCCATATTGGGGCCTTCAATAGAGGTAGATCTCACGGTAACAGATGGATAAGTGATACAGTTTTGTAGGCAAAAATCTGGCCAGGAGATTAACTCATGATTGGTCCAGGAAATGGAGGGTTGTGCTTCTCTAGCCAGGGAAGACCTAGAATGACAAAGAATTCAGAGGATTCTAACACTAAGAACAAAATCAGTTCATCATGTAGATCACTTTTATTTTTTTTTGTGATGGATCCAGTTCCAATGGGTTCTCCCTCCAGTGCAGCCACTTGTAGTGGGGTCCTCAGGGGCATCAGGGGGATTTGAAGCTGTTCCATGAGCCAAGCATGAATGAATTTTCCCTCCGCATCCAAATTGATTAGGGCTGCAACAACAAGAGAAGTCTCCTGCCAATAAACAGTAACATGCATAAGGAAAGATTTGGAAACCAACCCCTTTATGGGAATACTCACTACTTTAGAGTGGAGACTACTCCACATGCTTTCCAGAGTCAGCACCTGAGGTGTATGCGGACAGGCCCGGCAGTCATGCAAAACGTGACCAGCACTGCCATAGTACAAGTACAGCCTCTCCTCTTGTGACAGGCATGATGAATCACCTTGCATGGCTTCTTCCGGTTTGTTGGTTTCACTAGGCACTGATACTGGTAGTTTAATGCTTCTTTTAGTACTTTGATGTCTACAATAATAAAAAAGTTGGTCAAGACGAATGCCTAGGTGAATGAGTTGATCGAGTGTTAAGTTGTCATCTCTTCAAGCAAACTCAGTAAGAATTTCAGGATTCATTCTTTGTTGAAACAACCAATAAAGCTGGTTCATTCCATCCATTACCAGCTGCCCAGGTACAGAATTCTAGCGACTAATCTGAAACTAAATGATTACCCTGGTAGAGTTTTGTTAAAAGTTCACCATTGACTTGGCCATCATGAGGGTGATCAAAAACCATATGAAAATTTTGTTCATAGAAATAGTTCTGGGCCTTGGGCCAGACAACAGTAGCCTTGATAGTGGTAAGCTTGATCACTCAGACATGATACTAATAAGGATCTGATCAGGGTCTGATCAGAGCTCAGAAGAGAGTTATTAAAGAAAATTGAGCACTAAAGTAAAAAAAAAAACTGGCATTTCTCAGGGTTGCCAAAACTGCCAAAACTCGTTGGCGTTATCCGGCCCCTGATTAGCAATGGCCTGCCTCATAGTCCGCCATCTGCATTGAAGGCGAGATATTCTGTAATGGGACAGAACCAGGCAGACACTCATGGTAAAAAACAAGAAATGAGGCTTTACTTGAAAAGGATTTGCCAATACTCTTAGTCAGTATACAGGTGAAAAATACAGAGAATGACAAACATAACAAACAATATCAGGCAACCAGATACAAAGGGCAAAGACAAAAAGGAAAGTCAGGAAGTCCAAAAACACGATCAAGAAAACACAAAGGCAATATAACAGGCAGAAATGCTCAGTAGCTCTACAGAGAGAAGCAATACCTCACAAAGAACCTACACTAAAGCCCAGGCTTAAATATTAAGCTAGATCTAGTCATATAATACATAGAGCAGGTCAAACAGATCAGTATTGAGGTGAACGGGAATGGTGACGGGTGAATTCTAAAAGTTCATTGGTCTTTTGATCTCTGAGAGATTTCTGGGAAATGGAGTCTTTATGAATATCAGAGCCAGATAGATGCATAATTTCTTCTTTGGCAATGATGTCAGCACCTGTCTGACTTCTAGCACTATAGGTTGTTCTATGCAGCCAACATAAACAAAAGTGTCTTACAATTGGCATCTCTTTTGTAGAGGTCTTCTGTGTATTCCATCCATCGTTTTTGATTTGAGGAGAAGCTTCAAGACCTTTCTCTGTCCAGGAACACGTGGTGGAATAAATTTTGCCTGGCTGCTCCTCGCTGTCTCTAAAAGCTCTTTCTTTTTAGAGCACTTGAATTGCTTGTCTTGCTTTGTATTGCAGTGGCAATGCCTTTTTTCTGTATTGAGCATCTTTGTCTAGGTAACAGCCCTCATTAGCAGTATCTTAGTTCAAGAATAATTTTAGACTCCTATTTTTACAATCTAAGAATGCATTCTGTGAGTGTAAAACAGAGCAATTGCTATGGATAACTGGGTGTCATAAATGCCATGAATGTAAGCTTAAAAATCAAAACTGTGATTAATAGAATCAAGTTTATTACAACAGAGAAAGTTGCTGAACTATGGAAAGAATATAATTTACTGCAAGCACACCTGAAACCAAGTGTGGACACTGTTGTATCAGCACATACACTTGACAATTCCAAAGCTGTAGGGAGTGTAAACATTTTCCATCCCTTCAGTTGCCGAAATATGGTGAGATGTGCTCCATATACCTGGGCAAGAAGCCCACAATCGTACTGAACAACATGCAGGTTGCAAAGGAGGCTTTTGTTCAGAATAGGACCGTGTTTTCTGGGAGACCGCTTCACCCTTTAATTCAGTGGATCAACAAAGGCTATGGTTAGTGTGGCATGACTTTGATTTACTTTTGCTGCGACTTGTACTTTTTTTTTAATGGAAAGTGTAAGTTTTATTCCTTCTCCAGGGAAAGATGCACATACTTAGACAATTTTTTTTACATTCTTTCCCACCATCTTTGTCTTTTTATCTCCCTTTACTTCTCTCTGCCTTTCTCAGGTATTGTGTTGGCCACTTATGGTCATTCTTGGAGACAGCAGCGCTGCTTTGCTCTGCACACGCTGCATGACTTTGGTCTGGGAAGGAAAACTGTGGACGAGCGTGTGCCTGAGGAGGCACATTAAGGAGATGCTCAAACAGGAAGGTAGATGATAAATTAC
This sequence comes from Colossoma macropomum, assembly GCF_904425465.1. Taxonomy (NCBI): domain Eukaryota; kingdom Metazoa; phylum Chordata; class Actinopteri; order Characiformes; family Serrasalmidae; genus Colossoma; species Colossoma macropomum. The sequence continues at coordinate 39,855,831 of NW_023494802.1, forward strand.
TGTCTATGCCTTCTTAGTGCAGTTCTGTGGTCAGGTTATCTTTGTCTGATGTACAGTTACAATGGCAGGCTGCAGCACTAGAGTCAATGCATTGTATTGTTTGTCTTTTAAAATTAGTATTTGTTTCATATTCTGGAGTTTGTTTTATAGGCAATTAATGCCTAATGACAGTTTGAATATTTGTTCAAATCAATGTTGACAAGTTAATGCTTATTCAGTCCACTACATAAATAGTTCATTAATGATTAATGTTAAATCTCATTAATATCTTAAAAGTCGTACTGACAGTAGGACAAGAGGGCATTTTTGGCTGACAGATACATGAGTGTTTGATTTTTGACAAAAACTCATATTTTCATGGCTCTGTCTCTGTGCCTTTTCCCTCATCACATACATTCTTCTGCATTTATTTTTGAAGGGAAGCCTTTTTATCCCATCCACCAATTTATGAATGCAGTTTCCAACATAATCTGCTCCATCATCTTTGGAGACTGCTTCGAGTATGACAACAAGCGCTTTGCTAAGCTGCTAGAAATTCTGAATGAAAACATTCGCTTTGCTGGATCATCTGCGGCGCAGGTAATTACCAGGAGTTTTCCGGGTGATGTCAGTTTCACAGATCATGTAGAAAACCACCAAATCACAAAACAATATGATTTATCTAAAAAAGCTATGCTATGATGTGCTTGAAGTGCTTATGTTTAAACAAACTGCAAACTTAAATGATGAAATGTATTATGAAATTCTTGCTCCTTTTTTTTCTTCAGATCTTCAACTTGTTCCCCATTATAAAATATTTTCCAGGACCACAGCAGGAGATCTGGCATAATGCTCAATCCTTAAAAGAATTTATCCTTGAAACTGTGGAGGAGCACAAGAAGACTCTGAACACAGACAACCCCCAGGACTTCACTGATGCCTACCTGATTGAGATGACCAAGGTTTGAGGTCAAACTTCAAGGGATGCTCTTTGTTTTGAAAGCAGTGTAGAGAATGGAGTTTCGCTAACTACTGCACACTTCACATTTCTCCAGCACATCTATTTTAATTCATCCATTAGTTATCTGTGCTCTCAGAACACTCGTTTTATAAGGTGGAATATTTTCTGTGTGGATTATTTTTTGAAGTTGTCAACGTGGGGACAGCGGAGTTGAGTTTTCTACTGTAGATTATAAGTATCAATACTTGAGCAGCCATCTGTATTCTTTGGTAGCATCTATGTAACAGAATTGAATGTTTCCTTGTTTTGAGCAGCGAGAGTCAAGAAAGACTGTACATTCCATGTGGAGAACATGATAAGGTCGATTTCTGACTTATTCTTGGCTGGGACCGAAACTACAGTGACCACCCTCAGATGGGAGATCATTTACATGATGGACCATCCCGATGTGCAAGGTACTGCTGTTGGTCACCAATACCCTTGACCTGTTTTCATTTTTCCACCAGGTGTGATGTAAAGAATGGTATTTATCTTGTTACCTTAAACTTTCTGTTGATATTTTTGTATCAGTATTTGGTCAGTGACAATGATGCTGTACCATCATCTAGTTTTTTGTGTCCTTTGTGTCTCGTCAGAGTGCTGTCATGAAGAGATCGTTCGGGTGCTGGGTTCTGACCACTCTCCATGCATGGAAGACCGCTCACAGCTACCCATACCCTTGCGCCACTGTTTATGAAATCCAGCGCTGTGCCAGCATCCTTCCTCTTGGTGTGATGCACCAAACCACACAATCAACAGAGCTACGAGGATACCACCTGCCCATGGTAATAATGGGATAGAGGCATTGTAGCCTGAATAAAAGACAGATGGAATAAATGGATCTATGAATGTATGAAGGATGGAATGCTGAATCAATAGGAATATAAATTTAATGGAAGTGTGAGTGCAAGTATAACCAAAGAACAATCTTTGCCAAAAACAATTGATACAAATTGTAAATAAATTAAACTATAAATAAAAGAAGATCAGTCAAAGCTTACCAAGGCAAAACATAGAAATGAATACCAATGTTACGAAAGAATATTTGTGTTTTCAGATTATCTGGCCCAGCCCTAATGAGATGTCATTGGACAACTTTTATCATGTCTTGCTGTCTTGCATATTTAACATATTCTATAGCAATTTCCATCTATTTTCTGTTTTATTGGGATTCAATATATAAAATGAAAACTTTGAGTGCACATCTACTGGTCAAAACATTTAATTAACATTATTACATATGTGTTATTTATTTGTTTCTTTTGGGATCTGAGATGATGGTCAACTTAATGGCCATCTTAACTGACAAAGAGCACTGGAAGTATCCAGACACGTTCAATCCAGAGAACTTTATGGATGAGAAAGGACGGTCCTGCAGAAACTACGCCTTTCTGCCATTCTCTCTGGGTGAGTCTGCTGCTGGTGTTTACCTGAGGGTCCGTGTGCAACAGAGGTAGATTTATACTAGCCTCAGCACTGGGGACAGCCGGAGTAGGACTCGTTTTCAGATCAGAAGTTATGTGATGCATACCATCCAACACCAAAAAATCACAAAATTAAAGAGCTGTTTGATTCCAAGTATTCTGGAGTCAACTCTCTATAATGAGACAGAACTGGCCAGACACTTGCGGGTAAAATCAGGAAATGAAGCTTTACTAGTTTGAACATAATCATTACTCATGGTCAACGTTGGTCAAATCCAGCACAAGCCAAATCCAAAAAAGGGACAAACATAACAAAGACAGAAAAAGTCAAACACAATCCAAAAGGGGTAAGGCAAAAGGGTGAAAAATACAGAAACAAAGTCCGATACACAGGCAAGAAATAAACACAGGATGAAACGCTCAGTAGCTCTAATCGAAAAAAGCATTACCTCACAAAGAGCTAGCACTGAAACACTGGACAGATGGGGTCCTTCCATGGCCAGCTTTTCAGCTAGGAGAAACCATCCTAGGGAGATCCCTTGGGCAGAGACCTGGAACCAGTCAGTAGGGTTATTATAACAAAAAATCCTTAGGAATTTCCCTAATTCTTGATTCACACATTCACATTGGTAATTAGATTGCAGATGATACCCCAAAATTAGACTAACTGAAACTCCTATGTGCTTGAAGAAAGCAGACCAAACCTGTGATGTAAACTGGGGACCCCTGCCAGACAGGATATCCTTTGGTATCCCAAAGTACCGGAAGACTTGGTTAACTAATGTTTTGGCTGTTGGAAATGTAGTAAGTAAAGAAGCAAATGGAATGAAACGTACACTGTGAGAAAACCTATCTACAATAGTAAGAATAGTAGTGAATCCTTGTGATTCTAGCAGGTCAGTGATAAAGACACTGGCTATGTGTGACCAGGCTCTAGCAGGCACAGGCAAGGGCATGAGTTTACTGGCAGTGTAAGCATGTTGAACAGGTGGACACAAATTTATAAATGTCCACGTTCATGGATTCCCACCAGTAGCAATTCGATAATGCTGCTTAGTTCTGGTCTCACCTGGATGACCCAAGATGAGTGGGGAATGGGCCCAAGTTACAAGTCTATCCCTACACTGTTCAGGGATTAGAAGAAATGCTAACATGACGGAAAGATATTCTCTCCTACCTCCTTATCTTGATAGATTATAGATACAGTGTCTGCTTTTGTGTTGTGCAATCTGGGTTGAAAAGAAACACTGAATCTGAATCTAGAAAAGAATAATGACCAGTGTGCTTGTTGAGGGGTGAGATGTTTAGCTGTATGCAGGTACTCTAGATTCTTGGGATCTGTAAGCACAACGAAAGGGTGATTAGCACCCTCTAACCAATGTCTCCATTCTTCAAGAGCCAATTATTGGCCAAGAGCTCACAATCCCCTACTCTGTAATTACGTTCCATGGGTGTGAGTTTGTACAAGTAAAAAGAAATGGGGAGTAACTTAGGGTGATTTGCGGTACGTTGAGATAAGACCACTCCTATCCCAGTTTTGGAAGCATCCACGAAAGGCTCAGAAGGATCAGGTTGTTTTAATACTGGTGCAGAGGTAAACATCTCTTTTAGTGTCTCAAAAGCACTCTCGGCCTGTGGAAGCCAAGCCAGTTTTCTACGGGAACCTTTCAGACGGGCAGTGACAGGTGCAGCAATGCAGCTGAAGTTTCTAATAAAGTGTCGGTAAAGGCTGACAAATCCTAAAAAGTGTTTTTCTTTGACCAAAGCTAGCTTGGGCCAGTTCACACAGTGTCAACCTTATGGTCATCCAACATGACACCACTGGGGTTAATGACATAACCCAAAAAGGCTACAGACTGCAAATGAAATTCACACATCTTTCACTGTATCTTTCAGTAGCTCTATTGAAAGAAGCAATACCTCACAATGAGCTAGACTAAAGCCCGGGCTTATATACTGACTAAACAGAGGTAGGTGTTAAGTGCAAAAAAAGTGTGGGAAGGTGTTAAGTGTGAAAACACACCAGATTTGAAGGCTCAGTAAAACTGATGAGACAGTCTACTTGCACAAGCTCTATTTAGCACAACTACTGTAAAACTTCTGGAAAGGCTCAGGTTTGAACAGAAGCCAATATATGACTATAGGAAAACAGTGGTGGTTTGATAACATCCAGTAAATCCGAAAGATTATGCAGGTCGGTCCTACTTGTGTTAAGTGTCTTTAATAAGTTTACAATTATACATTAACAATACATGCACCCACAATGTAAGTGTTGTGATGTATTCACTGTTACAGATGGATTACAGTGTTGTTTTTATAGGACATAATTTATAGGTCTTGAGAGTGAAAAACATTGCCATGAAGCTATAAACGCCATGCCTGTCTGCATTTCACACTGTATGACACTTCATAATGTGCCAACCAGCCCCAGAGTCATAGAACTGGACAAAATTTGAACAGTCCAGTGTCTGAGCATTCTTGTGTTCATATGTGTGGGTTTGTACAGTAGTCCCAAAGAGTATTTGGACATTTTTGACTTATTTGGAATCTGTTTATTGTCTTAGAAGGCAAACTATTGAACTTTTCTTTTAAATACAACATTCCAAGACATTTTTATAATGCAGATGATTCAGATCATTACCCTTCTGATCCCACTTTCCAGTTTGCCTTTAGAGTGAGTTATTTGCAGAATTCTGCAGGTTTGCATTAGAAATGCCTTTGTGCGCTTCTGAGTTCCTCTTCTTTAACACATCACACTGGGGTCCAAACATCTGAAACCACATTAAAAATCAGGAATGTTTTTCATTTACTTCATGAATTTTGAGTTTCAAATTTAAAACAAAGAAAAGTTGTGACAAATAAAATGAAAGAGACATATTTAAGATTCTACATTTATGGTTTATTATTGAGCTTTTAAGAAAAATCAAAAGAAAATAAACACCTTAGAGAGCCCAATACTCAATTAAGGTTTGCACACAATATTTGATGTGAAATACACAAATAAAAGTGCTCTGTAAAATGTTTGATTGTAGTTACTGCTTAATAAAGTATTAATAATTATCAATAATTAAGTTAATAAGCAGTCATTGAACTGATAGGTTACTGGATTCTGGCTTTTTAAGGTTTAATAAAGGCATAATAATAGACATGTAAAATGATGTGCAAAAGTTTATGATGTATAATAAAGAAAACTTCCCTGAAAAAAGTGCTTCATTTAATCTAATTAACAATTTATTTTTTAATAATGTAGTAAGTGGTTTGTTAATTAGCATCTACTGGCTTGAAAAGGCTTAAAGGAGCATTTTAATGTCTCCTACACTGAAGTGTTACTGAAACTACAGCTTTAATAAATGAACTCTGTTATCAGGTCTCTCAGTGAGAGTTCAGGGCTCAAGGGAATGCAGGTGAAAAGTGCCAGAGAGTACAAAGTTTATGACATTACAGGTCATAAGATGTGCGTGTGTTTGTGTAAAAGTGAATTAGGTACAGGGTGTTCAGGGTGTGTTATGTGGAGCTGGTATAGTGTGTAAAATGTATTTATTTTCAAATTTACTAGATCAAAACACTCAATGTATATTTGTTTGTATGTATGTATGTTCATACATACATACAAACATACATATAAATTGGGGGCAGTCATGGGCTGGAGGTTAGGGAACCAGCCTTGTGACCGGAAGGTCAACGCTTCAATCCCCTGATCCGACAGTATGTGACTGAAGTGTCCCTGAGCAAGGCACCTAACCCCCAACCGCTCCCCGGGTGCCACGGATAGGGCTGCCCACTGCTCCAGGCAAGTGTGCTCGCCACCCCCTAGTGTGTGTTCACTAGTGTGTATGTGGTGTTTCCCATCTGCATAGAGGGTTAAAATGTGGAGGTGAAATTTCCCCATTGTGAGACTAATAAGGGTCACTTCATTTTTACTTTTAATTTTTAAATATTCATCTGTTTTTAGCATATTTGTCACACTTAAATGTTAAACTACCTTTAATATTAGACAAAGATAACATAACTAAACACAAAACGCTATTTTTCAAATGATGATTTTATTTAATGAAGGAAGAATGCTGTTCAGCTCTGCATTGTCCCGATGCAAAAAAGGAATTGCTCCGTTAGCTACTCAATCAACAAGTTACCCAAATTCTATTGATTATTGAAGAGTTGTCAATCTATCTGCCCGCCTGCCTGCCTGCCTATCTACTTACCCATACATGTGTTTTTCTGTCTGTATGGCAAAATACATCAAAGAACACATTATTATTAAATACTCATAACAACTGTGTTAACAATTAACAACACGTGTAACAGCACTGTAACTGGTACTATTGAATTCACTGTTAAAGATGAATTACAGTACTAGTCAGGCCAAAACTTCATAGTAAAGCACTTATTTAGTAGCTCAGCAGATTTCTAAAAGCAAGACAGAGCACCTGCTCTCACCAAATAAATATGATGGTACATATTTGCCTAATGCGCTTAATATTTTTTATCTGGATTATTTTTTTAAAAGAATAGATTTGTGGGGGTCCAAGGATTTATTTTCAAACTGGGAGGGGTCCCTGGCTGTTTAAAGTTTGAGAAAACCTAGGTTACCTCACCTCCTCTGGAATCAAATCAGTCGAACATTTCCACAGTCCTCCACTGGAGGGGGCTGTTGTACTTTCAGTCCAGATCCAGAGGCAGGTTACCTGGACCAGCCTAAGATTTGAGTATGTAAATTCAGGTGTACAGAAATAAGCGAGTTTAATATGAATAAGATACATAAAACTGGTCTGAGATCAACTTAAATGTGCCTGCTAGCCATTTTTAAAAAAACCTAATTTATATCTAACAACTTTCTCTGTAGGAAAACCTAAAGCATTTTAAATTGGAAGGATCCATGAATTAATATTAATAAAACGGACTAATAAGTAACAATATGTTGTTAGATAGTGTTTTGTAGGTTTTGAGTGTTCAACTCAGACTAGACTTTTGCCTGGATTTGTCTGCACAGTTTATCTTCACAGCTTCATGGTGTTTTTAACTTTTTGACCATGAAAATTGGTGATTTATGAAAACTGCTGATTTTAAATCCATCTGATTTTTTTAAGTTTTAAAAAAAAATGATTGCAAAAAAGGAGAGCAGCTCAGAACATGTACCAAAAATGAATCATTGTTCACCTCCAAAGGATTTAAAGAACCTCCAGGTCTCTGACCTCCTAAGAGGTAAGGTATAAACATCTCACTAGTAACGCCCATCGTGACGCAATCCTATAGAAATGGTGTCTCTGTCTCTCTCTCTCTCCTCTCTCTCTCTCTCTCTCTCTCTCCATATAGTCCACATTTTTGCTCCAACTTAACTTGCAATGCATAGTAATAAAGCAAAAATATGGACTGTCTAGGGAGCTCTGAGAACCAGTATGAGAACCACTGTTCTAGACTGTAAGAGAACTCTGTTGTCAGTCTCTGTATGCAGAGAGTTCCTGATGTTGCAACAGTTGCAAATGTTTTCTTTGCTCCTGAACTTTGTCTGCAGTGCTTTAAAAAACTGGAAGGTCTCTGACCTCCTAACAGGTAAGATTATGTCATCTATTTTCTGGTATAAACATCTCACTAGTAACGCCCATCATGACGCAATCCTATAGAAATGGTGGTCTCTCTCTCTCTCTCTCTCTCTCCTCCCTGAACTCCTGGTTAAAAGGATTGAGCAACTGAGCTCTCCTGCACTTCTCTCAGAATGGAGTCTGTGCTGAAATATCTGGACTGGACGTCAGCGGGCTTGGCCCTGCTGGGTGGTCTGCTCTCTCTGCTTCTCCTGGAGATCTTCAGGTTGAACTCCTCCAGGAGCCGAAGCCCCCCTGGACCCAAACCACTGCCCTTTGTGGGTAACCTGCCCCAGCTCTCAAAGGATCGAATGGCCTTCATCAGATCGGTCAGTTCCCTGGTGATGTGGTATATTCACTTTTTCCTCTTTTTGATATGCATAATTGATTTGCAATTTAATATAGCTTTGAAAATGCAAAAAAAAGGTCCTTGGAGAAAACTGCTGTTGTGTCTACCAGAAGTACAGTGCTAAGCCTTCTTAGTCTGCATTCTGCATTTAGGTTGTGAAATGCAAACTTTACAAGTGCAAAGGTCACCAAAGTATACGCAACCAAATGCTACCTTTTCTCTGCTATCTATGCTGACATGCTCAATGTGGCTCCTTAGGCCTGTTACAAGACATCTACAAGAAACCATGTAACTGTCTCTCCATATAACTGTGACAGTGAAGGGGACTTGAAGAGGGCTGCATCTAACCTTGTCTTTTCAGTTATCTGATTAGTTTAAAGCAAATAGCTAAGTTGTACCTGAAGCCAGTGGTATGTTTATGGCTGATGTACAGGACCTAGGCTCACAGCCTTTCTTTTCCCAGAAGGGAGGGTTTGGAGAAATTGATCCATGGCCAGTTTCTCTATGATTGCCCCTGGAAGTAGCCATCTGACACTCTCAGGAACCTCTTTATCTGCTTCCTTAGAGGCACCTCTGTTCAGAATCGTAAGTGGTGGTACATCACAAAAGTCATGTTTGGAGTCTGGCCACTTTGGGTTACGATCTCAGTTGGTTATATTTTATGACCTGGTCTACCTGAATGGTGAAGCTATAGCTTACTGCAGTTCACTGGTCAGGTGTGGGGCTAAGATGGGCACTGATTATTCCTTTTCATCTACAGTATATATCCAAAAGAAACTGTAGTCACAGTGCAATGAGCACTAGCTAGTATTTAGCTCAATAGAAAATAATTATTTTCCTTAATTTTTCAGATTGATAAAATTCAGTACACAGAAGCGTGTACACATATAAATGTGGATAACCATTTTGAGTGTAACTACCAAGATTTAGTTAGTTTAGCAATACAATACTGATTTGGAAGTCCAGTCATAGTATTCTTCCGTTGCATAACCTTGTTACAGATCTTTCTTGATAGTAGTTTGTGCTCTGATTCAGGATCTCAACAGCTTAACACACTCATTCAGCTAAACTCCTGATGGTCCTGATTTTTTTTTTTTAATCTCTGTTGCTTTTGACACAGTCAGCCACAAGATTCTCCAAACATTGCAACCACCACCTTTGCACATTGGAATCAGTGCCTTTGCATGGAATTGGTTTGAGTGTGATCCCTGAAGGGATGTTGTTATTAGGTAACACTGACGGGGTCCACATCCACTATATGCACACTCTTCATGTGTGTTTAACAAAGCTGTGTGCTGGGTCCTCTTCTCTTTTCTCTTTACACTTAATACTTTACCGATGTAACATCTTGTTAACAGCATTTGATACCACCGTTATGCAGATGACTCAGAACTAATTCTTTCCACCTCCAATCATTCATTGCAGTTCACCATCCAGCAAGGAGCTGCTATACATCCCTGGGTCCTGTGATCTTGCCATGTCCTTTAAACATTTATTGGTCATTCCATCTGAAGATGCACAAAGCCTTGGTGTCACTGTAGATGGCCAGTTATGATTCTTTGCTCATATTGCAAAGCTGCCTCAGTCATACAGGTTTCTCCTCTAAAACATTTGGAGGTTTCTACACTTTCTCTCTACATAGGCCCTCAGGTGCTTGTTCAATGTCTTATCCTCTCAAGGCTTGAATATCAAGCCAAAATGAGCCTGCCCCTCAATACCTGATTTTAAAAGTCCATACCGTGTACTGTTTGAGCTTGAAATATGGCTTGGCTTGTCCCATTATATTTAAAGATGCTTGGAGGACAAGCTTCAAGACCAGCCACCCATGTGGTGGAATGAATTTCTGCTGGCTTTCCCTCACTGTCTCTAAATGCTGAAAGAAGACCTCTCTCTATGTAAAGCATGTAAACGACCATCTATCTGAACTTCTTAAAATTTGCAGTGGAAATGTCTCATTTCTATATATGTATCTTTGTCTAGGTAACAGTTCTCATTTCCAACAGTAATTTAGTTCAAGGGTGTTTTTGGACTCCTATATTTCACTATCTAAGGAAACATTCTGTGAGTTGCTAAATGCTGGTAAATGCCATAAATGTACATTTGAAAGTCAAAACTGTGATGAATTGATTTAGATTGGTTAGAACAGAGAAAGCTGCTTAATTGTGGAAAGACTAGTTCACTGAAAATACATCTGAAACCAAATGTGGAAACTGCTGCATCAGCACATACACTTGTCTATCCCAAAGTTGTAAGTAGTGTAAACATTTCCACCCCTCCAGTTGCCGAAATATGGTGAGATGTGCTCCATATACCTGAGCAAGAAGCCAACGATCGTACTGAACAACATGCAGCTTGCAAAGGAAGCTTTTGTTCAGAATGGGACCGTGTTTTCTGGGAGGCCTCTTCCACCTTTAGCACAGTGGATCAACAAAGGCTATGGTTAGTGTGGCATGACTTTGATTTACTTTTACTGCTACTTCATTTTTTGAAAGAAATGGGGAACATGTTAGTGTGCTTGTCTTTCTCCAGGGAAAGTTACACCTTCCTATAACTTTTCTGAACCCTTACTGCTTTCTTTTTCTCTCCCTTTACCTGTCTCTGCCTTTCTCAGGTATCATCATGGCCAATTATGGTCACTCTTGGAGGCAGCAGCGCCGCTTTGCTCTGCACACTCTGCGTGACTTTGGTCTGGGAAGGAAAACTGTGGAGGAGCGTGTGGCTGAGGAGGCACATTACCTCATCAAGGAGATGCTCAAACAAGAAGGTAGGTGATGAATAGCTGTATATGCCTTCTTAGTGCAGTTCTGTGGTCAGGTTATCTTTGTCTGATGTATAAATACAATGTTACAATGTCAGGCAGCATTAATTAGAATTAACATATCATATTGTCTGTCATTTGAGATTAGTATTTGTTTCATAGTCAGTAGTTTGTTTCAGAGTAAATTACTGCATGATGAGAGTTTGAATGAATATTTGTTCAAATCAACATTGACAAGTTCATGTTTACTGAGCCCAGTTTTGCCCATCAGACGACTAATACTGAATCTCATGAATATTTAATAAGTCTATAATAATAATAATAATAATAAAATATATAAGTCCTGCTAATAGTAAGACAAGAAGCAATTTTTCAGCTAATAGGTACATAAGTGTTTGATATTGATGATATTTCACAAAAAATCATGTTGGTAGTGTTATGTTTTTGTGCTATTTCCCTCCTCAAACACATTATTCTGCAATTCTTCTCGAAGGAAAACCTTTTTATCCCATCCATCAATTTATGAATGCAGTTTCCAATATAATCTGCTCCATCATCTTTGGAGACCGCTTCGAGTACGACGACAAGCGCTTTGCTAAGCTGCTAGAAATTCTGAATGAAAACGTTCGGTTTGCTGGATCATCTGTGGCTCAGGTAATTACCAGGAACTTTCCAGGTGATGTCATTTTCACAGATCATGTAGAAAAAGCACCAGAGCATGAAACAATATTATTCCAGGTGCTTTTCCTGGTTTCCTGGTATATACCTACAAAGAAATTATACAATGACAAGAAATCCCTGTCATGATGTGTTTGAAGTGCTTACATTAAACAAACTGCAAAATTAATTGAAGCAGTGGAACATGAAAGGTATCATTTATTTATTTTGTTTTTCTTTAGATTTTCAACTTGGTCCCCATTATAAAATACTTTCCAGGGCCGCAACAGAAGATGCGGCGTAATGGCGAAGCCTTACAAAAATTTATCCTTGAAATTGTGGAGGAGCACAAGAAGACTCTGGACCCAGACAACCCCCGGGACTTCACTGATGCCTACTTAATTGAGATGACAAAGGTGAGTGGTCAAACTTCAGGAGATGCTCTTTGTTTTGAAAGCAGTGTAGAAAATGAAGGTTCACTTACTGCTGCACACTTTACAGTTCTCCAGCATACCTATTTTGACCAATAGTTATCTGTGCACTGAAATAACTAGTGTGGTCAAATAATAAAAAATGAATCACAAAAAAAAATAAAAATAAAAAATAAATGACTGGTGTGGATTATTTTCTACATTGATCATTTTCAAGTTGACAATGTGGAGACAGTGGAGTTAAATTTATACTAAATCAATCATTTGAGCAGCCTTCAGTATCATTTGATTGCATCTATGTAGCAGAATTTAAACTTTTCTTGTTTTGAGCAGCAAGAGTCAAAGGAGGACACCACATTCCATGTGGAAAACATGATGAGGACAATCTTTGACCTGTTCATAGCTGGGACAGAAACTACAGCGAATACCCTCAGATGGGGGATCATTTATATGATGGAACACCCTGACGTGCAAGGTACTATTGTTGGGGATCAATACCATTGAACTGATTTCTTTGTACACTAGGTGTGGTGTAAGGAATGGTATTCCTTTTTTTACTTTATGTTTTCACTTGATATTTTTGTAATGACCCAATTGAAACACTGCATATCATATAATTTTTGTGTCCTCTGTGCTTTTTCCCACGCTTGCGTCTGGTTAACCACATCAGAGCGCTGTCATGAAGAGATCGTTCGAGTGCTGGGTTTTGACCGCTCTCCATGCATGAATGACCGAGCACAGCTACCATACACTTGCGCCACTGTTTATGAAATCCAGCGCTATGCCAGCATTGTTCCTCTTGGTGTGTTGCACCAAACCACAGAACCAGCACTGCTACGAGGATACCACCTGCCTATGGTAATGATGGGATAGAGGCATTATAGATTAAGTACATGATGGGTTAAATGGATGGACGTTTGAATGTATGAAAGTCTGAATGTGATGGGAGGATGAATCTTTGGAAGTATGAATGGATGTGTAACCACAGATTAGGGTTAATAAACAAGATGGCTTGAAAACAAGATGAAATTACAAATGCAAAATAGAGAAATTAATACTAATGCATTAAACAAACACTTAAGTTTTCAGATTATTTGAGCCAGACTTAATGAAATGTCATCAAACAACTTTTATCATATCTTGCTGTCTTGCATATTTCACAAATTGCAGAGCAAATTACATCTATTTATACTGGTCTCTTTTCTCTTTATTATGATTAAAAAAACAAAAATGAAAACTTTGAGTGCGTTTCCACTGTTGAAGTCATTTAATTGACATTAATGCACGTTTGTCATTTATTTGTTTCTCTTTCCCATGGCAGGGATCTACAATCATGGTCAACTTAATGGCCATCATGACTGACAAAGAGCACTGGAAGTATCCAGACACGTTCAATCCAGAGAACTTTCTGGATGAAAAAGGACAGTTCTGCAAAAATGATGCCTTTCTGCCATTTTCTCTGGGTGAGTCTGTGCAACAGAGCTTCATGAAAAATGTATTGAGATTTATTTGAGCATCAGCACAGGGGACAGCCAGAGTAGCACTCGTTTTCAGACTGAGAGCTATATGATGCAGACCATCCAACACCGAAAATGTAACTACTCATGATGTAATTGCTGTAAGAGATGAATTACAGTGGTTTTTTTTACAGTGTTGAACTTGCAGCTCTTGAGAGTGAAAAACATTGTGATGAAGCTATAAACACTAGCAAATGATTCAGATCATTACCCTTCCGACCCACTTTCCAGTTTGCCTTTAGAGCAATTTCTTTGCAGATGTCACGCATCTCTCTGGCCTCGATTCACACAAGGACTGCATTTCCCAGAACTCCTTGAGAGATAATGTAGATCCTTTAGAACTACTGAGCATTTCCATTGTGTTTTTGCTTGCCCTTTTGGTTTGTTTGACTCTCTTCTGGATCTCTTTTTGCCTTCTTGCTATTTTGGATCTGACCCACACCAATTCCTTTTGTATTAAAGCCTCTTCTCTTGGATTTTAATGTGAGCGTCTGACTGGGTCTGTCACGTTACAGAATACCTTGCCATCGATGCAGACACCTGATCATGAAGCTCTCCAGAAGGCCGTTACCAATCAGGGTCATATGCTCGGCTAACATGTTACTTACTCTCTAAAAACATTAACTCAACAACAGACAGAACAGCAAATGCAACGCATACAGCTGGTCACCAATGTGAAAGAGCTCACTTCACAACTCCAAGCTCTAGGTATGTCAATTAAGAGGGATAATGTGGCTAATGTGTCCACGCCTGTCAAGATATCTAATTCGTTTTTTTCCGGTTAGCAAGCCTGACAGGTTTGACGGTAATTCAGAGAAGTGCCATGGTTTTCTTCTCCAGTGTGCCATATTCTTTAGTAATTCTCCTCCTAGCTCTGATCAAGCTAAAATTTCTTTCCTAATATCTCAACTGATGGATGGAATGAACCAGCGTTCATAGTGATGTTTCGACAAGGACTAAACCCAGAAATTCTCACAGAGCAAGCTTGTAGGGATGATGATTTAAAACTAGATCGACTTATCTCTCTCACTATCTGGATTGATCAACTTATTCGTGATCGATGACATCCAGGAAACAAGAGAGGAATTAATCCACCAGCCATGCTACCTCAGGAGATTCAAGAGCCAGAAAAAACAGTGCAATGTGAGTCATCCCGTTTGTCGGCCAAGGAGAGACTTTGTTGGTTGAAAGAAAGGCTTTGCTTCTACTGTGGAGATGCTGGTCATGTTCTACGAGACTGTAGTGTCCCGTCCGCACAGATTTAAGGCACCGACCCCTGGAAATATGGTGAGTATTCACACAAAGGGGTTGGTTTCAAAGCCTTTGCTCTTGCCCGTGACTATCTACTGCCAAAATCTCTCCTTTGTCATTCCAGCCCTTTATCGATTCCAGAGCTGAGAAAATTTGTTCATGCAAGACTGGTAGAGCAGCTAAAGATTGCTGTGACGCCTTTGAAGGTTCCCTTATGTATTGCTGTAATGGTTGGAGAGCCCGTGGAACCAGGATCCATCATTCAAGAAACTGAACCTATTAGAACGTGTGCCAGTGCGCTTCACAATTAGCAAATAATCCCCATCTTTCTTGGTTCCTGACGCTCAATAAATACCTGGTCATGCCTTTTGGTTTGTCTAATGCCCCTTCTGTGTTTCAGGCATTCGTAATGATGTTCTGCAAGACGTGATTGGTCATTTTGTTATTGCCTGCATAGACGATATTCTAATTTACTCCCCTGACTTAGATACTCACATAAAACAAGTCTGTTTGGTCCTATAGAGACTTCTAACCTGTATGTAAAGGGAGAGGAATGTGAATTTCATATGCAGCCTGTGTCTTTCTTAGGTTATATAATCAGTCAGAACAGTGTCTTAATGGATGACCACAAGGTGGAAGCGGTCGTGAACTGGCCTCAACCTGCCTCAGTTAAAGAACTGCAGCGTTTCCTGGGTTTTGCTAATTTTTACTGATGCTTTATACATAATTTTAGTAGTAAAGCAGCACCCTTGACAGCCCTCTTAAAGAATGGAGGCATTGGATAGAGGGTACTAATCAACCATTCACTGTTCTGACAAATCATAAAAACCTAGAGTATTTTAGTACTGCAAAATATTAACCCCCGTCCAGCATGCTGGTCTCTGTTCTTTTCCAGGTTTAAATTCAATATTACATATCACCAGAATCTTGCAACACTAAAGCGGATGCACTTTCCAGAATTTACCAGTTTAGAAGAGATCGAGAATGAAGAAACACTAGAGAACATTCTGCCTCCTCACATTAGTATTTCTTCTATTAATTGGGAGATAGATGAGGAGATGGAAACATGGAAATACCTGTACAGTGTCCCTCAGAAAAAAAATGATGCCCTACCACAGTTTAGAGATCGACTTATTACATGGGCTCATTCTTCTTTTATTTCTTGTCATCCAGGTGAACTGGAACCCAACAACCGCTTGCTAATCTGTACTGGTGGGAGACGATTAACAGAGACATACACGCGTTTGTTTCTTCTTGTTTGGTCTGTTCACGATGTAAAACCCCCAGAATGTTGCTGGCCGGTATACTGATGCCCCTGTCCATTCCAAATAGACCCTGGTCTAACATTGCTCTGATTTGTCACTCAGGGCCTTACTATCATACTCAACATAGTGGATCGATTTTCCAGCAGCATAAGATTCGTCCCGTTTTCTGTCATCTCTACAGCTTTTCAGACCGCTGAGACTCCGGTTAATCATGTTTTCGTTTCTATGGCATACCAGAGTATTGTTTCTACTGCAGAACTACTGAGCATTTCTATTGTGTTTTTTGGTTACCCTTTTGGTTTATTGGACCCTCTTTTGGATCTTTCATTTTTGACTTTTGTCTCTGCCCTAGTGGTTATGATTGCTCTGGTTTGCCTTCTTGCTATTTTGGATTTGACCCATGCCTGTACCATGGCGACAATTCTTGGGGATTTCTTTTGTGTTAAAGCCTCTTCTCTTGGATTTTGGATTTTGTCTGACTGAGTCTGTCAGAATTCTGCAGGTTTGCATTCAAAATGCCCTTGTGCTCTTCTGAGTTAGTGATCTAATTACTGACATCTCTGAAAGACAAACATCCCCGGATTTGACATATCCACCTCTCAGAGATTACCAGAACCTTTGGCAGCAGAAAACTGAAACTGTGCTTTTTCATTAGACAGGTTCCAGTTTTATCGTTTTTGGTACCTGTTCATGATTGGTAACACCAAGACCTAATGGTACTAAAGGGGTGTTCTCCTCTGTCCTAACATTAACACTAACACTTTGCATGTGTTGATGTGTTGATGTGTGAGTTGTTGTTTTGTTTTTCATATAATCTAGTCATATTGGTTCCCATTCTAGTCAATATTTGTTTTTGAATGTTCTTTGGAATAACACTCTTAGTGCAGTCAGGCTTTTTCTACACCAAAGAGTATACTATCAGTTTGATGTTGTGATAAACGTCTTTCACTCTTTATCTGAAGCAAGTATCATTCTATCAAAAAATTTGTGAAGAAATCTAAAGAACTTAATTAAATTAAAGTGTCCAAACAATATACAGTGACCACTGTATATGTCAGCCCACAGTAACCAGCCCAAAATATTACTGGCCCACTGGGAATTCTCTGACTCTTTGATTAACCAATCCAGCATTGAGATGATTTCTGTGTATGTGTGTCCTGCAGGTCCGAGGGTGTGTCTGGGTGAGTCTCTAGCAAAGACGGAGCTCTTCATCTTCTTCACCTCTCTGCTCCAGTGCTTAAAGTTCTCATGGCCTCCTGGAGCTCCACGCCCACACATGGACGGCACTGTGGGCGTTGTTCGTTCTCCGTGCCCCTTCAATACAGTCTGCAGCAGCAGAGAGAACACTCACTGAATCAAGTTTGCCCTTTACATGTGAATTGACAACATCTCCTCAGGAGAAGTTCCTCTTCTTTAGCACATCTATTCAATCTCAATAAGAACACATTATCAAGCTCTTTCTTCACACAAGGACCAATGAGTGGTGAATGTGCAATACATGACATTCCAGCGTAATAATAGGCATAATAATTATTTTTTATTCACTTTTCCTAACAAAGGATTTATATGGTTTAAAATGAATGTTGAAAAAAAGGCCAATTCAGCACCTGAAAGCCCAATAATCACTTAAAGGTTGGGCACAAGATTTGATGAGGAAAACACAAACAAAAGCGCTCTGCAAAATGTTTAATTGCTTGTAATTACTCCTTAATAAAGGATTAATTATTAGCTGGCTAATTAGCAGTTACTGAACTGATAGGCTTAATAAAGTCATTATATTTGACACCTAAAATGATGTGCAAAAGCTTTGTATAATACATGAACAAAAATGCTTTGAAAAATACATCCTTCACTCTATTTATTGCTTAACAAAGTAGTAATAAGCAGCCAGTTACAATTAGCAGCTACTGGCCTGTTGAGTCTTAAACAGAGCATTATAATGTCCTCCTACACTGAAGTGTTACTGGAACCACAGCTTTAATAAATGAACTCTGTTATCAGGTCTGAGTTCCAGGCTGAAGGGAATGCAGGTAAAGAGTGACAAAGATTATTACATTACAGGTCACATTACTGTGTGTGTTTGTGTGTGTGTGAACATAAAAGTCAATTAGTTGCAGGATGTTCTATCTATCTATCTATCTATCTATCTATCTATCTATCTATCTATCTATCTATCTATCGTTTAATTCTGGCTCTTTCATTATCCTTTTGTTGGGGTTGTTGCACCCAGTGGCACAGGAAAGGTTGCATGTATAAAGGTAAGGCAAGGCCTGGTAAAGTAAATTAAATAATCAAGAAACTAAAGATTCAACTTTTGAAATGACATTGAGCCTTAGGAGTATTTCTGAACTAGAAACAGCCTGCAAGGAAAAATAAAAACAAAAATCCCAAAGCAAGAATAGAAAGACATTTACCTGGCTACAAAAACTAATTGGAGGCTGGAGACCAACTGGAAGGAACCCCAGATTTTCACACATGCCACATTTTATATTTTCTTCTTTTCCAATATGTTGAAATTAGCAAATACGTGTTAACTGTACATTTATATTGTGTAGACATATGTCAAATTTGTTCCATGCAGAGAATGTATTAACATCTTCACACTTAAAAAAAATAAAGAAAAATTGTGATTTGACCAGGGGTGCCCAAACTTTTATCTGGTTGAGTCTTTGTGTGACCATTCAATTTTTATCCATTATAGATACCAAAGTTCTCATACAGTTCAAATGTAGGCTGTTTCTATAATAGTTAAATCATGGTTATATCATTTTTTATGCAGCATGCATTTTTTTTTCAAGAATTATTCCATTCTTTCAGATATTTTATCCAAGCCTTTTCTCTGTTGCTCTGGGTGGGAATTGGCCATGACTAAATTGGGTAAAAAGAAAAATCTGAAATGTGTATGTCTATAGAGGTACTTACAATGCTGCTACTGCCTTGTGTAGTCTCTAGATCAAATTGTAGGATCTGTTTGCTCACTTCTGCTTAAAGATCTCACTCACCTGCAAAAAAATTGAGGACCTTCTTGCATGTACTGCCTGCTTCAGGTACCACTCTGCCTTTCTATGTTAATTTAAGTTTTACATTTTAAAATCCACTCATGGTGGAAAGATATGTGCAGATTGTTATATAGTAAAATAGTCGCTAAAGTAAACCTAATTTCTTCAGATTTACCACTTTTTACCAACTTACATAACAATTAAATCAGTTAATCATTCAGTCAATTGGTCAATCAATCAAGATGTCTTGATGACCATTTACACTGCAGAAGACAGAAAAGTCAGAAGACATGTTGGATCACTGGTCATTGTGGATTTTAATAAAATGACTATATTTGCACTGTAGACACTGTGACCCCTGGTTCCTTTCACCTCCACTGTAAAGAAATATCAACAACATCTCAACAACTGTTTTATTATAAGCAACTTTGTAAATTTGGTGGAATGAAGAATATATTTCAAGGTTAAAGAAATTCCTCAAAATCTAAAGGTTCTAAGCCACTTAAATATTTTTATTACATACCTTCAATAATTAAGCAGAAACCTTTACTTTCTAGAGTGGTGGTTTTCAGATTGCAGGTTCTTCCACATGGTTCACAATTTTTCTCTAACTTGCAATGCGAGCAGAAAATCTGGAGTGTCTTGGGAGCCCTGAGAACCAGTTTGACAACCACTGTTCTAGAGTGTAAGGGAAGAGTTAAGTTGTCAGTCCCTGTTTGCAGAGAAGTCACACAACATTCCAACAGCTGCAAATGTTTTGTTTGTTCCTGAACTTTGTCTGCAATGCTTCATTACACTGGAAGCTCTCTGACCTCCTAATAGGTAAGATTACTAGATCTGTTTTCAGGTATGAACTTCTCTCTAGTAACGCCCATCATGACGCAATTCTATAGAAATGGTGGAAGGCTGTTTCTCTCTTTCTCTCTCTCTCTCTCTCTCTCTCTCTCTCTCTCTCTCTCTCTCTCCTGGATAAAAGGTATGAGCAACTAAGCTCTCCTGCATTTCTCTCAGAATGGAGTCTGTGCTGAAATATCTGGACTGGACGTCAGTGGTCTTGGCCCTGCTGGGTGGTCTGTTCTCTCTGCTTCTGCTGGAGATCTTCAGGTTGAATTCCTCCAGGAGCCGAAGCCCCCCTGGACCCAAACCACTGCCCTTTGTGGGTAACCTGCCCCAGCTCTCAAAAGATCAATTGGCCTTCATCAGATCGGTCAGTTTCCTTTTTGTTTTTTTTGTTTTTGAGGTGGTATATTCACTGGCATACAACAAATTGACAATTCCCCCATTTAGATACTCATTTTAAGCAGAAAATACATTCATTGATTTGTAATTGAATACAGCCATGAAAATTTAAAAAAGTGTCCTAGGAGCATGTAGAAAACTGACGTTGTGTCTGCCAGAGGTAAAGTGCTGGCATAAGTTCCTTAATTTGCATTCTGCATTTTAACATGTGACACACTCTGCAGTTTCAGACTTACAAAAAGAGCTCAGGTTGTGAAATGCAAGTGCAAAGTTCACCACTGTTTATGTAACACAAATCTACCGTGTCTCTGCTGTCTATCCTGGTGAACGGAGCTCTCTGGATTCTTTTACAAGGCATCTAAAGAGGAACAATGTAACCTTCTCTCTATATCACTGTGACAGTCAAGGGGACATGAAGAGTATTGCATCTCACCTTGGCTCTTCAGTTATCTGATTAGTTAAAAGCAAATGGCTAAGTTGCATTTGAAGTCAGGGGTATGTTTATATCTGATGTGCAGGACCTTTGTTAAATTCTTGGGAAAGCACTGCTCCATCCCAACTTCTCCCAACCCTGATTCTTTAGGCTCACAACCTTTCTTTTCTCAGGAGGGAGAGTTCGGAGAAATCGATCCATGGCCATTCATTCTGAGATTGCCCCTGGAAGTATCCATCCATGACACTCAGGAACTTATTTATCTGCTTCCTCTGTTCAGAATCATCTGTGGTGGCACATCACATGAGTGATGTTTGGAGTCTGGTCACTTAAGATCTCAACTGGTTATATTTCATAGCCTTGTCCATCTGAATAGTAAAGCTACAGCTAGCTGCAGTTCACTGGTCAAGAATGGAGCTAAGATGCACACTCATTCTTCCTTTCCTTCTACAATATATATTCAAAAGCCTCATTGTTGTCACATTAAAATGAGCACTAGCTAATTACTGCCAAGATTTAGATAGTTTAGCAATACAATACTAATTTGGAAGGACAGTCATAGTATTCTTCAGTTGCATAACACTGTTACAGGTCTCTCTTGCCAGTTTGTGCTCTGATTTAGGATCTCAATAGTTCAATAAGCTGAGACTTGCCCTGTCTAGAGTGTGTACAAGCCAACCGGGAGTAACATCATTTATTGCTGTAGCCATTGAGCCACACTCAACTCTGTAAGTCTCAGATTCATGTAACATGCTAGGAAGAGGGTTCAGGGTTTATATAAAGTTAGATTATATAGATCCAAGGATCTGAAGTGTGCTGTAACACACTTAGTTCAACTTAGACACTCTTGTTTCCATAGACAGCATCCTACAGCTACTGACATCCAGTTAACCAAATATCTGGACCCCACTGGCCCCATCCAGTACAGATGTATGAAATCTTGCAGTCCGTTCCTCCTAATCACTTTCCACTCAAACAGCTTTTTCTTTTCAAGTTGTGTACCATCTGGATTCTAGACTGCCAGAGTGGTACCCATTCTAAAGGAGACCACTCAAGACAGCTCTGACATCAGCCATTATTTGTATCTCTCATTTCTTTCCTCCACCATAATCTTTAATGAGTTAAATTGATAATTAGCAAATTTATTTCTCACTCTTAACCAGCTCAAGGATCCCAGCCTGTCTGTCTTCAAACCAGTGCACTCTACAGAAACTTCTCTTGTAGCAAAGAGAAGCTCCACACAGGAAATTCAGCTTAACTCTCAGTGGTCTTGGTTCTTTGTGATCTCTGCAGCATTTAACACAGTCAGCCACAAGATTCTCCAGTCTGTTCTCACCAACATTGGAATCAGCGTCATTGCATGGAATTGGTTTGAGTCCTGTCTCGAGGGATGTTTTATTAGGTAACATTGACAAGGTCTACATCCACTACATGCAGACTCTTCATCTGTGTCCCAAAAGGTTTTGTACTGCGTCCTCTTCTCTTTTCTCCAGTTGCATCTAGGCACATCCGCCTGACATCTAATCATGGAATGCAACCCATTGTCTGAAGATGAATTCCAGCAAGGAAGGGCTTTATATCCCTGGATCCCATGATCTTCCCATCTCCTTATAGCATTAATCAGTCACTCCATCTGAAGATCAAAAATACAGAGGGTTGGTGTAATTGTAGATGGCCGGTTATCATTCTTCAGTCATGTAGGTTTCTCCTCTAAAACACCTGGAGGTTTCTACACTTTCTCTCTACATAGGCCTCTCAGATGCTTGTTCAATATCTTATCATCTTAAGTATCAAATACTAAGCCAAAAATGGACCTGCCCCTAAATAAAAATGCCCTTTTTTAAAAGTCAAAACTTAATCCATACCTAGAGCCTTTTGATCTTCAATTATGGCTTGGCTTGCCCTGCAATATTTAAAGGTGCTTGAAGGAAAAGCTTCAAGACCCTTCTCTGTCCAGGCAACCATGTGGTGGAACAAATTTTTCCTGGCTGTCCCCCGCTGTCTCTAAATGCTGAATAAAGACCTGTCTCCGTGTAAAGCATTTAAATGACCAAGTATTTGAACTTCTTAAATGCCTTCTGTTGCAGTGGAAAACCTTATTTCTGTATTGTTTATCTATTTCAAGATAACAGCTCTCATTTCCAACAGTATCTTGGTTCAAGGGTGTTTTTGTACTCATAGTTTTACTGTCTAATGAAACAATATGTGACTGAAAAACAAAGCACTTTTGAAAGTTGCTATGCATAACTGGGCCTGCTAAATGTAAATTTACAAGTCAGAACTGTGACAAATTGATTCAGATTTATTAGAACAGAAAAGCTGCTGAACTGAGGAAAGACTATAATTCACTGAAAATGCATCTGAAACAAAACATGGAAACTGTTGCATCAGCACATACACTTGTACATTCCAAAGTTGTAGGTAGTGTAAACATTTTCTACCCCTCCAGTTGCCGAAATATGGTGAGATGTGCTCCATATACCTGGGCAAGAAGTCAACAATCGTACTGAACAACATGCAAGTTGCAAAGGAAGCTTTTGTTCAGAATGGGACCGTGTTTTCTGGGAGACCACTTCCACCATTAGCAGAGTGGATCAACAAAGGCTATGGTTAGTCTCACATGACTCATTAACTCATTTGATTTACTTTTACTGTTACTTCGTTTTTTGAAAAAATGGAAAAAACGTTAGTGTGCCATTCCTTCCCCAGGGAAAGTTACACCTTCCTATACCTTTTTTGAACCCTTACTTCTTTCTTTTTATCTCCTTTTACTTCTCTCTGCCCAACACAGGTATCATCATGGCCAATTATGGTCACTCTTGGAGGCAGCAGCGCCGCTTTGCTCTGCACACACTGCGTGACTTTGGTCTGGGAAGGAAAACTGTGGAGGAGCGTGTGGCTGAGGAGGCGGATTACCTCATTAAGGAGATGCTCAAACAAGAAGGCAGGTGATCAATAGCTGTCTATGCCTTCTTAGAGCAGTTCTGAGGCAGGCAGCAGCACTAGAATTACTACATTGTGTTGTCTGTCATTTGAAATTAGTATTTATTTCAATAGTTTTAGTCAATAGTTTGTTTTAGAGTAAATTATTTCCTAATGACATTTTGAATGAATATTTGTTCAAATCAACATTGACAAGTTCATGTTTAATGAGCTCAGTTTTGCCTGTCTTTGTGACTTTTCCCTCATCAAATACATTTTTCTGCAATTCTTCTTAAAGGGAAGCCTTTTTATCCCATCCATCAATTCATGAATGCAGTTTCCAATATAATCTGCTCCATCATCTTTGGAGACCGCTTCGAGTACAACGACGAGCGCTTTGCTAAGCTGCTTGAAATTCTGAATGAAAATGTTCGGTTTGCCGGATCAATTGTGGCGCAGGTAATTACCAGGAGCTTTCCAGGTGATGTTATTTATTTTCACATAGGATGTAGAAAAACCACCACAATACAAAACAATACAATTTATTTTCTAAATTAATTTCAGGTGTTTTCCTAGTTTTCTGCAATATATTAAAAATGACATAATGACAAAAATCCCTGTCATCGTGTGCTTGAAGTGCTTATGTTTAGACAAACTGAGAAATTTAATAAAACAATGGAACTTTAAAGTTTTTAATTTTTTATTTGTTTTCTGCAGATCGTCAACTTGGTCCCCATTTTGATATACTTTCCAGGGCCGCAGCAGAAGATGCTGCGTAATGTTGAAGCTTTAAAAAAATTTATCCTTGAAATTGTGGAGGAGCACAAGAAGACTCTGGATCCAGACAACCCCCAGGACTTCACTGATGCCTACCTGATTGAGATGACCAAGGTGAGAGGTCAAACTTCAGGGGATGCTCTTTGTTTTGAAAGCAGTGTAGAGAATGGAGGGACCCTAACCACTGCACACTTCACAGTCTTCCAGCACACCTATTTTAACTTATCCATATTGTCTGTGCACTCAGAAAACTGGTGTGGATTATTTTCTACATGGATTATTTCCAAGCTGACAATGTGGGACAGTGGAGTTGAAGTTTTCGACTGTAGATTAATCTCAGTCAATCATTTGAGCTGCCTTCACTATCCTTTGGTAGCATCTATGTAACAGAAATGAAACTTTTCTTGTTTTGAGCAGCAAGAGTCAAAGGAAGACTCTACATTCCATGTGGAGAACATGATGAGGTCAATCTTTGACCTGTTCTTGGCTGGGACGGAAACTACAGCAAATACCCTCAGATGGGGCCTCATTTACATGATGGACCATCCTGACGTGCAAGGTACCTATGTTGGTGACCTTATTGACCTGATTTCATTTGTACACTAGGTGTGGTGTAAGGAATGAAATCCTGTTGTTACTTTATATTTTCAATTGATATTTTTGTATTAATAATTTGTTACTGACCCAAAAAGAACATCACCGTCTTGTATGTCCTGTAACATCATCTATGTTTTGTGTCCTCTGTTGCTGACCATGTCAGAGCGCTGTCATGAAGAGATCATTCAGGTGCTGGGGTTTGACCGCTCTCCCTGCATGAATGACCGCCCACAGCTCCCATATACTTGTGCCACTGTTTATGAAATCCAGCGCTATGCTACCATCGTTCCCCTTGGCGTGGTGCACCAAACCACACAACCAGCAGAGCTACGAGGATACCACCTGCCCAAGGTGATGAAGGGATAGAGGGATTGTAGATTGGATACATGAAAGGCTGAATGTTTGGAACTCTTAATAGATGGAGGATTAATCAGTGGAAATATGAATAGTTGTTTAACTACAGAAACAGTGTTACTGGAATAGGTTCTGCCAAAAAAATGACCCAAAGTTTAAGTAAATTAAAAACAAAAATATCACAATTTTGTGGCTTGAAAATGAGACGAAATTAGAAAAGCAAATCAGAGAAATGAATACCAATGTAGTGAATGGGCACGACTTTTCAGATTATTTGAGCCAGACTTAATGAAATGTCATCATGCTTTGCTGTCTTGCATAATTCAGAAATGGTAAAGCAATTCATATGTATTTGTATTCGTCTCTTTTCTTTTTATTATGATTAAAGAAAAATGAAAACTTTGAGTGTACTTCCACTGTTCAAGACATTTCATTGATATTAATGCATATTTGTTATATATTTCTCTTTACCATGGCAGGGATCTGAGATCATGGTCAACTTAACGGCCATCTTAACTGACAAAGAGCACTGGAAAGTATCCAGACACATTCAATCCAGAGAACTTTCTGGATGAAAAAGGACAGTTCTGCAAAAATGACGCCTTTCTGCCGTTCTCTCTGGGTGAGTCTGCTGCTGGTGTTTACCTGAAGATCCAAGTGCATTTATACGAGCATGAGCTTTGCAGACAGCCAGAGAAGTACTTGTTTTCAGACCAACAGCTATGTGATGCAACGCTATATTTTATTGCTTTTGGTACCAGATCATGATTGGTACCCACAGGACCTAATGGTGGGTGTTCTCCTCTGTCCTTGCTAAGACTTTACAACTGAAGCCAATATCAATATAGTGAAGTCTTTAAAGGTGAAAATAAAATCGCCAAGCACAACTATATCAACAGTAAGCTCCCCAGAATGTAAGGTTGAATGGTATGTGTCAGTTTTAATTAGGACTGTTACTTTGCAAAGAGTTTGCTCTGGTGACATAATCTAGTCCCATTTGTTCTCATTCAGGTCCATACTTGTTTTTGAATATTCATTCACCTGGATTTTTTTTCCATACTTTCTCTACATAAGGAATCTATTATCAGTTTGATGTTGGGCAAAAACTCTCTCTTTTTCTCTAAAACAAATGACATTCTGTTAGCATTTGTAAAGAAACCTAGAGAACTTCATTAAATATAACCAATGATTAACGTGGCCACTGTATATGTCAGCCCACAGTAACCAGCCCAAAATATTACTGGTCCACTGGAACTTTTTCCAATTCTTTGATTGACCAATCCGGCAGCATTGTGTTGATTTGTGTGTATGTATGTCCTGCAGGTCCGAGGGTGTGTCTAGGTGAGTCTCTAGCAAAGACAGAGCTCTTCATCTTCTTCACCTCTCTGCTCCAGCGCTTAAAGTTCTCATGGCCTGCTGGAGCTCCACGTCCAAACATGGATGGCACTGTGGGCGTGGTTCGTTCTCCATACCCCTTCGATACCATCTGCAGCAGCAGAGAGACCACTCACTGAATCAAGTTTGCCCTTTACATGTGAATTCTTCAAACTACAAACAACCGGGGTGGATGTACGATTCCTGCTCTTTCAGCATAATAATATGCACAAGTGTTTTTTATACACTTTTCCTAAGTGTGTTTATATGGTTTAAAAAGAATGTTGAAAAAATAGCCAGTTCTATACTTAAATTGTGGCACATATGTCCACATTAAATATCAGTGATTTGTTTTTATTTAAACTTGGAAATCAACTACAACTTCGAGCTGAAATGTTTTTTACAAATGAAGAAAAGAAAGAAAGACAAGTAAAATAAAAAGATTTATTTAAGATTCTGAATTTATGATTTATTATTGAGGTTTTAAGAAGAATCAAAAGAAAACAAGCACCTTATAGGCCACAATAACCAGTTAAAGGTTGGGCACAAGATTTGATGTGAAATACACAAAAGCGCTCTGCAAAATGTTTAATTGTTTGTACTTACTGCTTAATAAAGTAGTAATTACTCCCTAGCTAATTAGCAGTTACTGAACTGATATGCTTAATAAAGCCATAATAGTTGACACCTAAGATGATGTGCAAATGATGTATGATGAATAAAAATGCTCTGAAAAAGACATATATAACATTACAATCTATATATTGTTTAATAAAATAGTAATAAGCACCCAGTTAACTAGCAGCTACTGGCCTGATAAGTCTTAAAAAGATCATTATAATGTCCCATACAATGAAGTGTTACTGAAACCACAGCTTTAATAAATGAACTCTGTTATCAGGTCTCTCAGTGAGAGTTCTGGGTTGAAAGGAATGCAGGGGAAGAGTGACCTTAGAGGTCATATGATGTGTCTGTCTGTATGACAAAATACATGTAACTGGTACTGGTGAATTCACTGATACAGATGGATTACAGTAGTAAAGCTTACATAAATACACATGCATTCATTTTCTACTCATGTAATTACACAGGTGTGTCTTCAGAGCTGTAATAGCATACTTTCTCTTTTGTAATTACACATGTGTAATACATGATACAATGTAATTACTCTCATAATGTAGGTAACAATCAGATAACATCGCTGTTACTATTAGAAGAGTGTTGTTAATAAAATAGCAGTTCATATAATGTAATACTCCTCACCCTGTTACATTGACTGCTGACTGATGATTGCTGTAGTGTTCCAGGTGGTTGCGAGGTAGCTGTCTAGCAAGTCTGGCCAAAATGTCTGAGTAAAATGCTGAGGGCTTCATATTTAGTAGCTCATCAGATTACTAAAAGCAAAATAGCCACATGAAATTTGAGAAGATTATCTGCTCTCAAGAAATAAATATGATGAAACATATTTGCCTCATGTGCTTAATATTTGAATCACTGTATTATCTGTATTAATTTTTAATAGAATAAATCTGTGGGGGTCCATGTATTTATTTCCACACTGGTAGGGGTCCTCGGCTGTATAAAGTTTGAGAACCCATACGCTACCTTAACCTCCTTTGGTTTCGAATCAGTGAAATATTTCCACAGTCCTCCACTGGAGGGCGCTGCTGTGCTTTCAGTCTGGTCCAGAAGCAGTTTAACCTGCACCAGCCTAAGATTTTAGTATTTAAACTCTGGTTTGAGTTCAGCTTAAAGATGCCTGCTAGACATTTTTTAGCACTCTGTGTTTTAAAAACTCATTTACATCAAATTACTTTATGTTTGGGAGAAACGAGACCATTTTAATTTGGAGGAATCTTTTAATTAATATAATGTTAATAACATGGACTAATAAGAAACAATACATTGCTAGACGGTGTTGTGTAAGTTCTGAGCGAGGAGTTCAAACCTGACTTTTGCCTGGGTTTGCCTGCACAGTTTATCTTCACAGCTTCACGGCATTTTTAGCATTTTGACCATGAAAATTTGTAATTATTATTTCATATTAAAACTACTGGTTTGAAGTACATCTCTAACTCCTCCATATTAAGACTGACTGAAATCGCTTCTTATTTGTGTTAGGGGTTTTTTGGTCATTTTTCCAATAGACTCTGGCTGCAGACATGCACTCTCAGACAGATGCACTCTCAGCCCCAGTGATGTCACATGCACATGCACTCTCTGCCACAATGACTTTTGGCTGCTTCTGCTTAGCGATATCATCACTTAATCCATTTTTCGTCCATAACACAGCTAGAGAGTTACATTAAATGCAACTCCCCATTGAAACAAGACATAGAAGCCAGTAAAAGTGTCTGTTGGTTCCTGGTGGTTTTCAGTAGTCACTAATGGTATTCTGTGTTTTCCTGATGGGTTGATATCACAGTGTAAAGGATTCTGATGGTTTAATCAGGTCTTCTGGGACAGATTCCAGATACATTTGTTCGTTTCCTAAAGGCCTCTAATGGCAACTATCAAGCCAATTCCCGTTAGGAAACAAAACCATCAGGTTTTATTCCTAACGGCCCTGCAAACAAAGTTACGTTGTGACAATGTACTGTTTTGGTGCCCACAGCGTCGTCCGCTTGGTGCTTTTCTACATTGTCACAATGTTGAAATGAATTACTCAGAAAGTTATGACGACGTTGTCTGACAACTAAGAATCCTTAATAAGTTCTATTTTAATCAATATTACATTGTCTATAACGTGTGTTATTGTTGTTGTAATGAACATCAGTAAACTCCCAGTAAACTCTGAATTGTGCACGCATGTATATCACAGCGAGTGCAGGAGGTTAATAGGAGCGCTTCTGCTCCACACAACACTATTGGGAGATTATTATTAGAGATGAGAGATGAGAGATGTTTGTATAATAATGCGTTCTACTAATACTGATGAAGACCTCTTCAACTGAAATAGGTTTTGAGTATTGGACAGATAGTTGCTGCGCATCTGACTCTGATAGATGCTGAATTATGTCTTGTGTATACACCGATCAGATATAACATTATGACCAGCTCGTTGTTTCTACACTCATTGTCCATTTTGATCAGCTCCACTTACTATATAGGTGCACTTTGTAGTTCTACAGTTACAGACTGTAGTCCATCTGTTTCTCTGATACTTTGTTAGCCCCCTTTTACCCTGTTCTTCAGTGGTCAGGACCCCCATGGACCCTCACATAGCAGGTACTATTTGGGTGGTGGATTATTCTCAGCACTGCAGTAACACTGACGTGGTGATGGTGTGTTAGTGTGTGTTGTGCTGGTCTGAGTGGAACAGACAGTTTTATATATATAAAAAAATGCTATCATATATCCACAATGATATATAATATTAATATCCACAATGATATATAATATCCTACCACCACTCCAGTAAATAAATTTTGAAGACATCTGAAAGACTTATAAGCAATTTTGTAAAATTTTGCTTTTTTACTTACATTTTACTTACATATGATCAAGACTTATTCAGAAACTTTTATTTTCTAGAACAGTGGCTTTCAAATGTCTGGGTCCTCCATACGGTCCACATTTTTTCTCCAACGTGCAGTGCGAGTAAAAATCTGGACTGTCTGAGGAGCCCTGAGATCCTGCATGAGAATCATGTTCTAGAGTGTAACTCAGTTGTCAGTCTCTGTATGCAGAGAAGTTTATGATGTTCCAACAGCTGCAAATGTTCTGTTTGTTCCTGAACTTTGTCTGCAGTGCCTTATTATACTGGGAGCTCTCTGAAATCTAAACAGGTAAGATTACAGGAATGATTTTCTGGTATGAACTTCTCCCTAGTCATGCCCATCATGACGCTATTCAATGGAAAAGGTGAAAAAAATGTTTGTTTGTTTCTCTCTCTCTCTCTCTCTCTCTCTCTCTCTCTCTCTCTCTCTCTCTCTCTCTCTCTGCTCCACTCCTGGTTAAAAGGTATAAGTGTCTGTGCTCTCCTGCACTTTTCGCAAAATGGAGTCTGTGCTGAAGTATTTGGACTGGATGTCAGTGGGCTTGGCCCTGCTGGGTGGTCTGCTCTCTCTGTTTCTGCTGGAGATCTTCAAGTTGAATTCTTCCAGAAGCCGAAGCCCCCCTGGACCCAAACCACTGCCCTTCTTGGGCAACCTGCACCAGCTCGCAAAGGATCGAATGGCATTCATCAGATCGGTCAGTTCCCTTTTGTTTTTTGAGATGGTATATTCACTAGCACATATCAGATCTTTTTTTTTTAACTCATTTTTGAGCAGAAAACGCTGTAATTGAATATTGCTGAGATGTACAATGGGTTCTTGGAGTATGTATAAAACTGTTGTGCTGTCTGCCAGACATATAGTGCTGGGCTTTCTTAGCTTGCAGTCCACATTTTGACATGCAACACTCTGTAATTTTACATTTACAAAAAGTGTAAAATTAGCATCTAGAATTTAGATTGGAATGCAAACTTTACAAGTGCAAAGTTGACCATAATTTATGTAACCACATCTACCTTGCCTCTGCTGTCTATCCTGGTGTGCTCATAATAGCTCCCTCCAACGCCTAGAACTCCCTTGCAGATCACGTGACTGATGACTCACCATCCACAACAAATCATCGGTCTCCTTCACCATAATACTAATATGCTGCACCTGTCTTGTTTTTCCATGTGACCTAGAGTAGTTGGTATATAAAGGCCAGGCCTTAGTTAGCACATTGCAAGGTATTGCTTTGTTCTTCTGAGCTAATAAGCGGTTTTCTTGTATTGCCTTTTGTGTATCAGACTGTGTTTTCTGGATTTACGACTCTGCCTTTTGCCCTTTTTGATCTTGTTTGCCTGCTTCGTTCTGTTTGGCTTTTTGTATTTTTGGATTGTTTTGAATCTGACCCATGCCTGACAACGAGTTTGGATAATGGCTTAACCAGTAAAGCCTCTTTTTCCAATTCCATCCACAAGTCTCTGGTTAGTTCTGTCAGATTACAACACTCTTTCTTGTTTTCTTTCTTTGGTATTGAGATATAAACTGACCTCTTCCAATCTGCTGAGTTGTAAATACTTTAAGAGCATCTTCTTGAGAGTCTTGAAATATTTCTGTTGCAATGTTGTTGATTCCTGTGGCTTTCTTCTTTGGCAATGATCTCAGGGCCTGTCTGATTTCATCTTCTACCACCAAAGGGTCTTCTGTGTAGCCAGCATCAACAAAAGTGTCTTGCAATTGACGTTTTTGTAGTGGTCTTCTGTGTATTCCATCTGTGAAGTTTTGTCCATTGACATCTCTCAGATTAGTGACTTGTGGCTGAAATTTATTTTTGATCTCCTCTACCTTTTGACAAACAATCCTTGTTTTTCCATGTTTGTTCCCATTTTCAATATCTTCACAGATGTTTTTGGAGTATTGGTCCTTGTTCTTCCTGGCAGCTCTCTGGATGGTTTATTTCTCTCAAAAGATCTTTGTCCTTCTTATTTTGACCTCTCTTCTGGTTGCAATCTCCACTGTGTCATCATTGTGAAGTTACAAAGAGGACATCTATAGGTACAGAGGCAACTTGACAGAGAAGTCTCTAAAAATGAATTTAAAATGTATAGAGTGGCATTATTGGCTGGGAAGACAACACAGGAATGGAATACTTGGCCATTTATTAAAAGACATAAGGGCATGTTACAAGGTTTGAGGATGAAAAATCTAGAAAGCCATTGGTAAATAAGTGAACATAAGCATTACTATTTATTTCTTTTCACATAATTTGTAGAATAATGTTTAAATGGTATTTTCACTTCTCAGGTCAGAGTACTTAAGTGTGAATAATATTTTGTCTGAGATAAAAGATTTCTTTTACAGGGCAGGTTGCCTGCACTTACCAAATATACTGAAATGTTCAGTTATGTATGTATGGTTTGCAATAGAAAAGCTTCAAGAACAGAGTAAAGTCACTGTCATTTGTACCATTTCCTTTTACAATACAGTTTGACCATAGATACCTGGTAAAGTTTAATATTGTACATTGTAATGTACAGGAATTATTGTGTCAAAAGACAGTTGTCAAAAGGCCTCAATAAACAGGTATTACCATTGTGACAAACCCTGCTTTCTGTTACAGTCCGTTTACACTTGCGTTACAAGTGGCATTTTTTTCTGAATTGGTAAGAACTCAGTAAAACCATAGAAAGAGTCCCTGCTTTCTTTTACAGTTCAGTTTCAGTTTAGTATCTAGGTAATAGACAGATACATACTATTTAAGAGTCTACAGATTCGATTGAGCTGAGCTCCTACTCACATCCTGTTTATTCTTTGGAAGTTCCAGGTAAATGCATTATAACACATAGATACATTCTCTCTAATAATGACAATCTAGTACCTGTGTCAAACACAAGAACCTGTGAGACATTTCATAGTAATTCATTTAGACTATTCCGGCACTTACCATCTAATTTCCTAAAATAATTACCCAGTACTTTGAAATTTATACCTTACCTTTACCTGGGTAATACCTAGAACCTGTGAGACATTTCAGTGTAATTAATTTAGACTATCCTTGTACTTACCATCTTGTCACCTGAAATAATTACCTAGTTCTTTGCAGTTTGTACCTCACAATTACCTGGTTAATACCTAGAACTTAGGGGACTGTAAAAGAAAGGGTTACCGATTAACTTCCATCTTCCCTGCTTTAAGCTTGCCATGATTCATAGTTTGTACATTTTAAGTTCTGACTGTGATTTTGTTTTCACAGCCTTGAATTCTCTTTTCTCACTTGTCAACTTTAACTAGACTTCTTGAGGACTTTGACACGTCATTCGCATAAGCTGTACTTGGATGAATCAGTTCTCAGTTCTTCTTCAGTGCCTTCCAACCTGAGAATCCCATCTTCTAGCACTACCTCGCCAATCGTTCTGTTGTGTCTATCTATGTGGTTTTCTTGGTCAAGTACAGGAGTTGTTCACTATTGCCTTCTTCTACGCATTTGAATTAATGTCTTTGCCATTGTCAACTCTGTGAGATTCTTGGTTTGAGTCTTGCCTGGACGGATGTTATTAGGTAACATTTAATGGGGTCCACATCCACTACATGCAAATTCTATATGCAGACTCTTCATCTGTGTCCCACAAGGCTTTGTGCTGGATCCTCTTCTCTTTTCACTTTCTGTCTACATAGGCCTCTGGGGCTTGTTCAATATCTTATGAGCTTACTAAGCTAAAAATGGACCTGCATTTAAATAACTGATATTAAAAGTGATAAATGAATCCATAACAAAAGGCCTTTGAGTTTCAAGTATGACTTAGCTTGTCCTGCTATACTTAAAGATGATTGGAAGAAAAGCTTTAAGACCCTTCTCTGTCCTGGCAACCATGTGGTAGGACAAACCTCGCTTGGCTTTTCATCGCTGTCTCCAAATGTTGAATGAAGCCTCGACTATTTGTAGGGCATTTATACAAACACCTATTTGAACTTCATAAAATGACTTGTATTTCAGTGCATATGCCTTATTTCTGTATTATGTATCTTTGTAAAGGTAACAGCTCTCATTCACAGGAGTATCTTAGTTCAAGGGTGTTTTTGGACTCCTATTTTTACTATCTAAGGAAACATTCCATGAGTGAACAACAAAGCACGTTTGTAAATTGCTATGGATAACTGGATCTGCTAAATGCCATAAATGTAAATTCAAAAATCAAAACTGTGATGAACTGATTCAGATTTATTAGAACAGAAAAAGTGACTGAACTGAGGAAAGCCGGTAATAAACTGCAAGCACATCTGAAACCAAGTGTGATAACTGGTGTATCAGCACATACACTTGTCCATTCCAAAGATGGTGTAAACATTTTCCACCCCTCCAGTTGCCGAAATATGGTGAGATGTGCTCCATATACCTGGGCAAGAAGCCAACGATCATTCTGAACAACATGCAGCTTGCAAAGGAAGCTTTTGTTCAGAATGGGACTGTGTTTTCTGGGAGGCCTCTTCAGCCTTTAACAGAGTGGATTAACAAAAGCTATGGTTAGTCGAGAGTGACTCATTAACATGTTTGATTTATTTTTATTGCCACTTGTGCTTCATGTATTAATTTTTTATGAAAAAATAGAAAAATGTTAGTGTCATTCCTTCACCATAGATATACATTTGTATATACTTTCCCACCATCTCTATCTTTATATCTCCTTTTACCTCTCTCTGCCTTTTTCAGGTATCATCATGGCCAATTATGGTCACTCTTGGAGGCAGCAGCGCCGCTTTGCTCTGCACACACTGCGTGACTTTGGTCTGGGGAAGAAAACTTTGGAGGAGCGTGTGGCTGAGGAGGCACATTACCTCATCAAGGAGATGCTCAAACAAGAAGGTAGGTGATGAAGAGCTGTATATGCCTCCTTAGTGTAGTTCTGTGGTCAGGTTATCTTTATTTTATGTAGAGCTATAATGGCAGGCAGCAGCACTAGAATTAGAATTAGAATTTTGTCTGTCATTTGAAATTAGTATTTATTTCATAGTCAGTAGTTTGATTCAGAGTGAATTACAGCCTAATGACAGTTTAAATGGATATTTGCTTAAATCAACATGGGCAAGTTAATGTATAATGAGCTCAGTTTTGCCCATCAGACCACTACTGTAGTTCAGTAATACTGAATCTAATGAATATTTTAAAAGTCCTACTGAGAGTAAGATAAGAGTCAAATATTTTGGCTGATAGATACATACATGTTTGATATATATGACATTTAACAAAAAAATCATGTTGTCAGGGTCTTTTGTCTTTGTGTCTTTTCTCTCATCAAACACACTGTTCTGCAATTTTTCTTGAAGGAAAACTTTTTTATCCTAGTCATCAATTCATGAATGCAGTTTCCAATATAATCTGCTCCATCATCTTTGGTGACCGCTTCGAGTACGACGACAAGCGCTTTGCTAAGTTGCTAGAAATTCTGAATGAAAACGTTCGGTTTGCTGGATCAACTATGGCTCAGGTAATTACCAGGAGCTTTCCAGGTGACGTCATTCATTTTCACAAAGCATGTAGAAAAACCACCACAATACAAAACAATACAAATTATCTTCTTAACGAATTCCAGGTGTTTTTCCTGGTTTCCTGGTATATACCTACAAAGACATTATAGAATGCAACAAAATCCCTGTCCTGATGTGCTTGAAGTGATTATGTTTAAATAAACTGCAAAGTTAAATTAAACATCAGAACATGAAATTTTGTTTGTTATTATTCTTTTTGCTATAGATCTTCAATTTGGTCCCCATTATAAAATACGTTCCAGGGCCACAGCAGAAGATACGACGTAATGTCGAAGCCTTAAAACAATTTATCCTTGAAATTGTGGAGGAGCACAAGAAGACTCTGGATCCAGACAAACCCCCGGGACTTCACTGACGCCTACCTGATCGAGATGACCAAGGTGAGATGCTCTTTATTTTGAAAGCAGTGTAGCCAGCACACTTTACAGTCCTCTAGCACACCTATTTTAACTCATCCAATAGTTATTTGTGCACTCAAAAGACTGGTGTGGATTATTTTCTACATGGATTATTTTCAAGTTGACAATGTAGGGGACAGTAGAGTTGAAATTTTTACTGTAGATTAATCTCAGTCAATCATTTGAGCTGCCTTCACTCCTTTGGTAACATCTGTGTAACAGAATTTAATCTTTTCTTGTTTTGAGCAGCAAGAGTCAAATAAAGACTCTACATTCCATGTGGACAACATGATGAGGTCAATCTTTGACCTCTTCTTGGCTGGGACTGAAACTACAGCAAACACCCTGAAATGGGGCCTAATTTATATGATGGACCACCCCGATGTGCAAGGTACGTACGTTGGCGACCATTGACCTGATTTCATTTGTGCACTAGGTGTGGTGTTAGGAATCATATCCTTTGGTTACTTTATATTGTTGTATTAATAAT
This sequence comes from Colossoma macropomum, assembly GCF_904425465.1. Taxonomy (NCBI): domain Eukaryota; kingdom Metazoa; phylum Chordata; class Actinopteri; order Characiformes; family Serrasalmidae; genus Colossoma; species Colossoma macropomum. The sequence goes on from NW_023494802.1 coordinate 39,892,647, forward strand.
TTATTCATGATGAAGTTAGAACACTTATCTATTGTATGTCCTGTAACATCATTCATTTTTGTGTCCTCTGTGATTTGTCCTATGCCTGCACCTCATTGACCACATCAGAGCGCTGTCATGAAGAGATCATTCGGGTGCTGGGTTTTGACCGCTCTCCTTGCATGGCTGACCGCCCACAGCTCCCATACACTTGCGCCATTGTTCATGAAATCCAGCGCTATGCTAGCATCCTTCCTTTTGGCCTGATGCACCAAACCACACAACCAACAGAGCTACGAGGCTACCACCTGCCCGAGGTGATGATGAATGGATAGAAGGACTGTAGATTGAATACGTGACATGCTGAATAGAGAGACAATTGAATGTATGACAGGCTGAATGTTTGGAACTCTTAATGGATAGGAGGAGGAATCAGTGGAAGTATGAATGAATGGAAGTATGAATTGATGTGTAACCACAGAAACAGGGTTGCCAGAACAGGTTCTGCCAAAAAAAGAAACAAAGTTTATTCAAATTAAACTATAAAAAATAACATTTTCATGGCATGAAAACAAGATAGAGAATAGAGGCAAATTTGGGCCAGACATAATGAAATGTCATCACAGAACTTTTATCATGTCTTGCTGTCTTGCATATTTCAGAATGTGTAAACAATTTATATATATATTTATATATATTGTATAAAATTGATATTGTGTTACTTATATATTTCTCCTTCCATGGCAGGGATCTATGATCATAGTCAATTTAATGGCCATCTTAACTGACAAAGATCACTGGAAGTATCCAGACACGTTCAATCCAGAGAACTTTCTGGATGAAAAAGGACAGTTCTGCAAAAACGACTCCTTTCTGCCGTTCTCTCTGGGTGAGTCTGCTGCTGGTGTCTACCTGAGTGTCCGTGTGCAACAGAGCTACGTGAAAAATATATTTAAATTTATGTGAGCATCAGCACTGGGGAAAGCCGGAGTAGGCTATGACTACGAATTATGTGAGCCCATCCAACACCAAATAAATAAGTAAATAAAATAAAACCCACTAAAATAAAAAGCTGTAGAAATTCTGACTGCTGGTGAGGACAAATGATAGAATCAATTTTAATCCATTTGTTTTTCCACACAAACTCTCTCAAGTTTTGGCTCCAAACATAGTAAACAATTTTAAATGCTTATTACTCAAACAGGAAGATTTGCATTTGAACAGAAGCCACTTTATGACAAGGAAAGCAAAGACGCCTTAATTGCCTCCAGCAAATCTGAAAGATTCTGGATGGTTCCTCTTTATATTAAGTGTCTCTAATAACTTTAGAGTTACATATTAACAATGTGTGCACCCACAATGTGTATTTGGTAAAGTATTCACTGCTAGAGATCAATTAGTGTTTTTATAGTGCTGATTTTACAGATGTTGAGAGGGAAAAACATCACCATGATGGTATAACCACCAGCTAACAAAGTTCCTGTCTACATTTCACACTGTAGGTCACTTCATGATGTGTCAACCAGCCCCAGAGTCATAGAACCGGACTAAATTTGAAAACTCCAGTGTCTGAGCATTCTTGTATTCATACGTGTGGATCTATACAGTATTCCCCCAAATATGTGGTTATTTTTACTTATTTTGAACAAGTTTATTGCCTTATAGAGCAACATGTCAAACTAAATGACGTTTCTCTTAGAAATAACATTCTAAGACCTTTCAAAAGGTTCCACAGATTTGCATTTAAAATGCCTTTTGTGCACTATTAAGTTCATGATCCCATCACTGACGTTGTTGTAAGACAAACAGATCCAGAGTTGATCTTCACCTCTCAGAGATTCCCAGATCTTTTGTTAGCAGAAAACTGAAACTGTGCTTTTTTATTAGACAGGTTGCAGTTTTATTGTTTTTGGTATCTGTTCATGGTTAATACCAAAAGTACCTAATGGTGGGTGTTCTCCTCTGTCCTTGGTAACACTTTGCAACTGAAGCCAATATCAATATTGTGAAGTCTTTACAGGTGAAGATAAAGTCACCAAACACAGTTATATCACCAATAAGCTCACAAGAGTGTAAAGTAGAATGGTATGATAAGAAGTGTGAATTGCTTTTTATTCTAGAATTATTATTTTGTAAAGAGTTTGTTATGGTGACCTGATGTAAGCTCATTGGTTCCCATTCAGGTCAACCCTTGTTCATTGGAAAAAAACACTGTTGGTGTAATTTGTTAGTGCATTGTATAGTGCCTGGAATTCTTCTCCAGGCTTTCTCCACACAAGTCTACCATCAGTTTGATGTTGTGCTAAAACTCTATAAAAACTCTTTATAAAGAAACCTATAGAACTTCATTGAACTGAACCAATGGTTAAAGTGTCCAAACAATTTTTGTGGCCACTGTATATGTTAGCCCACAGTAACCAGCCCAAAACTTTACTGGCCAACTGGTACATCTCCCGACTCTCCTGATTAACCAATCCGGCATTGAGATAATTTGTGCTTATGCATGTCCTGCAGGTCCGAGGGTGTGTCTGGGTGAGTCTCTAGCAAAGATGGAGCTCTTCATCTTCTTCACCTCTCTGCTCCAGCGCTTAAAGTTTTCATGGCCGGTTGCAGCTCCACGCCCAAACATGGATGCCACTGTGGGATTTGTTCGTTCTCCGTGCCCCTTCAATACAATATGCCAGAGCGGAGAGACCACTCACTGAATCAAGTTTGCCCTTTACATGTTTATGGACAACATCACCTCAGGAGAACTCCCTCTTCTTTCACACATCTAATCAATCCCAACAAGATCAAGTTATCAAGCTCTTTCTTCATACCTAGACCAATCAGGGTAAACGTACAATACATGACATTCCACCAAAACAAATGATGTATATGATATAAGACCAAAAGGCCAGTTCTGTAATACTTACTTGAGGATCCAAATGACTGAGACCACATGAAAAATTGGGGCTTTGTTATCCATTTAAACTTGGAAATACACTACAAAATGTTTTTTGGAGTCTGAGTTAAAATTTTGATTTAAAACAAAGAAAAGTTCTGACAAGTAAAATTAAAAAGACATTTAATTTTCTGCATATATTAAGAAGAATCAAAAGCAAATAAGTGTTCTGTAAAATGTCTAATTGATTGTAATTACTGCTTAATAAAGTAAATTTTACTACATGTACTAAAAATATTAGCCAATTAATTAGCAGTTATTGAATTGATAGGTTACTGGATTCAGGCTTCTTAAGACTTAATAAATGCAAAATAACAGATATCTAAAATGATGTGCTCTGAAAAATACATCACTCAGCGTATTTATTGCTTAACGAAGTCGTAATAAACAACCAGTTAATTAGCAGCTAATGGCCTGATTAGGCTCAATTTATAATTGAGCATTATATTGTCCTCCTAGACTGAAGTGTTACTGAAACCACAGCTTTAATAAATAAACTCTGTTATCAGGTCTCTCAGTGAGAGTTCAGGGCTGAAGGAAATGCAGGTGAAGAGTGACAGGGAGTACAGAGATTATGACATCTGTCTGTCTCTCTGTCGGTCTGCCTGTCGCTTCTCCATCTGTGTGCCTTTCTGTCTGTATGACCAAATACACTGAAGAACACAGACTGTGTAATAGGCTGAACTGCTGTTTTAACAGGCGTATTACTACCACTAGCTAAATGTCAGGAGAGTTGGCGTTTCCTGTGTAGATACAATGTAAGTACTCTCATAATGTAGGTAACAATCAGGTTACAATCATGTTACAGAACAGTGTTGTTCATAAAATAGCACTTCATTTAATGTAATTATCCTCACCCTGTTATGTTGATTGCTGATTGATGATTACTGTAGTGTTCCAGGTAGTTGTCAGGTGGTTGTCAAGCCAACTTAAAATAATTAAAGTGAGTCTGGCCAAAGCGTCTGAGTAAAACAGTGAGCGTTTCTTATTTAGTAGCTCAGTAGATTACTAAAAGAAATTAGAGAAGAGCACCTGCTCTCACCAAACAAATGTGATATTACACAATTCCCTTATACGCCCGGACCACAGGACACTTTTCCACTTCACCTCAGTCCATTTTAAATGAGCTCAGGCCCAGAGAAGGTGGCAGCATTTCTGGATGCTGTTTATATATGGATTCTCCTATGTGTTTTAGTGTTTTAACTTGCATTTGTGGATGCGGCAACAAACTGTTTTCATAGCCAGTGGTTTTCAGAAGTGTTCCTGAGCCCATGCAGTGATTTCCTCTACAGAATCATGTCTGTTTTTAATGCAGCGTCGCGTGAGGGCCCAAAGATCACAGCCAGCAAATACTGTTTTTTGGCCTCGTCTCTTGCATACAGAGATTTCTCCAGATTCTCTGAATCTTTTAATGATATTATGTACTGTAGATGATGAAAAGCAAAAGTTCTTTGCTATTTTACGTTGAGAAACGTTATTCTTGAATTGTAGCACTACTTGATCATGCAGTCTTTCACAGAGTGGTGAACCCCTCCTATCTTTACTCCTGAAAGACTCAGCCTCTCTGGGATGTTTTTTATACCCAGTCATGTTACTGACCTGTTACCAATTAACCACCAGGTGTTTTTAGCATTACACAACTTTACCAACCTTTGTTGCCCCCATCCCAACTGTTTTGGAATGTGTTGTTGGCATCAAATTCAATATGTCTGAATATTTAAAAAAATAAATAAATAAATAAAAATTCTTAAAAATAATATTACAAAAGTTTCAAAATTTGATATGTTGTCTTTGTACAATTTTCAATTAAATATAGGGTTTAAATGATTTGCACATCATTGCATTTTGTTTTTATTTACATTTTGCATGGCATCCTAACTTTTTGGAATTGGGGTTGTATGACAACTGCTGGTTTTAAGTCTGTCTGTAAACTCTCCATAATAAGATAAAAATGCCTCTTATGTGTGTGTTTTGGTTACTTTTCAGCTTTCTCCTGCCCCATCTCTGGATCATATGTTCAAAATCTTAGGATTAAAAGCAAATTAATGCAAAAACAAATAGAACAGCTCAAAAGAGGTACCAAAATCAAATCATTTTTACCTCCACAAGATTTGAAAAAGAAAGCCATCTATGCCTTTATTTCATCCTGCCTGTATTGTTTTGTTGTATTGTGCAAGGTGTAGCAGTTTCAGCATGCATGTGTCAATATTGTATAATTCCGACTGTGGCAGTTTCAAAATGCCATTCTTTTTTCCCATAGAGAAAAAATGCTAAGACTCAAAGTTACTACTTCAAATTGAGATTAAACAAAACTTTGAGCTGAACTCATGATCAGAAGGGTAAACACCACCACTCTGCCCCCACCCCCATGCCCCCCCTGGCCACAAGAGCTGTAGCCTTTCATCGAAAATGTGCCCTCTCTCATGAAAGATCCCATGGCCTTCATGAAGTTGATCAGATTTGTAGGCATGACCTTCATCAGACATCTGATTCCTATCACCACCCCCATGAACAGACAGCAAGTTTCTCTAGAATGGAACATTTCACACCAAACCAGTCGGAATGTCTGTATCTCAACCATTATGCAGAAATATTGAAAAAAAATGGTGGGATTATCCTGTATTTGTTGCAGTCAGTGGCACAGGAAAGGTTACAGGTGTCATGCATCCCTTCGTCTCTGACTCACTGGTGAACTCCATTTCCCAGAGCTCCCTGGGAGATCATGTGCCTGTGGCACCACCACCATCCACCAACTGCTCTCCCTTTTACCTGAAAATTGATCTGTTTGTCATGTGACTAGATGTAGGTATTGCTTCTCCCTGTAGAGCTACAGAGTGTTTAATTCTGTTTTTGCTTTCTTGTGTATCTCACTGTGTTTTTGAACTTTTGGACTTTGCCATTTTGCCTTTCCCTTTTGGATCTTTCGCCTGTTTTTCTCTTTGTTCTGTTTGGCCCTTTTTGTAACATTTAAACAAATAAAGCATTTCCTGATTTCACCCATCGTCTGTTCTGTCATGTTACAGCAGGAATAAAGGTAAGGCAAGGTAAGGAAGGCTTGATTAATAAAAAAAAAGCATGAGGAACTTCAAGAAAATTTAAAGTTTTGAAACGGCATTCAATGTTAGGCATGCTTCTGAAACAGAAGCGGCCTGCAAGGAAACATTCAAAAGCAAGAATAGAAAGATTTGTTGCTGGCTACAAAACTAACTGGATGCAGGAGACCAAATGGAAGGGAGCCCAGGATTTTACACATGCCACATTTTGTATTTTTTTATTTTTCAATATGTTGAAATCAGCAAATATGTGTTAACTGTGTGTTAAAATTGTTCAGAAAGGTGTTCAATGCAGCGGATGTGACAGCTTCTTTGCACTTAGAAAATTATCAACAACAACAACTATGGGTGCCCAAACTTTTGTCTGGGAGTAGTCTCTGGGTGAACGTGTAGTTCTAGACCTGGAGAACTTCTTCTGCTGTAATACATCTAATTAATCTCAGTAAGAGCAAGGTCTTAGGACCAGGACCATAATTATCACAATACTTAGTTTGTTATCCATTATACATAACAGAGAACTTATACAGTTGAAAGTGTGTGTTGTTTCTATAACACATCAATAATATTTGTATGAGTTTTATGTGGTGTATGTTGTTTTTTTTCAGAAATGTCATCCTAGCATTTGCTAGGTTACTTAGATTTCACATGTTTGTTTTCTGTCCATAAAGTAGATTATATGATAGTAGTCTGATTATCTTCAGGTACTTCCATCCAAGTGTTGGCCCTGTCGTCTCTCTCTCTCTGGGTGGGTAGGATGTTTCTTCCTCTCCCCCATCACTCAGCACAATGCCAGCCAATGCCTGTATCTGTTAACTGATGTAACAGAATTGGCAATTCTACTGCAAGCATGTTCAGCTGTCCAGTGATGTTGCATTAGTGGCAGCTTAAAGAGATGTGATGCTGATGTGTCTCAGAGAAAGCACTTGCTAGGTTTCACCCTCCTGTCTTGCTAGAGGATGATAGTGGGTGGGAATTGGTCACAATTAAATTGGGTAAAAGGAAAAATCTGAAATGTGTGTGTCTATAGAGGCACTTTCAATGCTGCTGCTGCCTTTTGTTGTACCTAGATCAACTTGTAGAAAGTTTTGTCCACTTTTCTTAAAGATCTCACTGACCTGTAAAAAAATCAAGGATATTCTTGCATGTACTGCCTGCTTCAGGGTCCACCTGGCACTTCTGTGTGGTCAAGCAAGTTTTACTTTTTTACTTTTTAAACCCATTCATGGTGGGAAGGTATATGTAGGTGATTATAAGGTAAAATGGCTCCTAAATAAAACGTTAATAATCAGTCTATCTAAGTTTAACGAACCAACACATATGTGGAGTTCTGCACCAATAAAACATTTTACTTACATATGTTCTAGAATCTTGTACAAACCTTTAATTTCTAGAATAATAGTTTTCAAATGTCAGGTTCCTCCATACGGTCCACATTTTTGCTCCAACTTGCAATGCATAGGAACAGAGCAAAAATATGGACTGTCTGGGGAGCTTTGAGAACCAGTATAAGGACCACTGTTCTAGACTGTAAAAGAACAGTGAACTCTGTTGTAAGTCTCTGTATGCAGAGAAGTTCCTGACGTTGCAAGAGTTGCAAATGTTTTCTTTGCTCCTGAACTTTGTCTGCAGTGCATTACCAAACTGAAAGGTCTCTGACCTCCTAACAGGTACGTTTTATAAATGTCTACCTAGTAACGCCCATCGTGAAGCAATTCTATAGAAATGATGGTCTCTCTCTCTCTCTCTCTCTCTCTCTCTCACACACACACACACACACCCACCCACACACACACCCTCCTCCCTGAACTCCTGATTAAAAGGTATGAGCATTTGAGCCCTCCTGCATTTCTCTCAGAATGGAGTCTGTGCTGAAATATTTGGACTGGACGTCAGTGGGCTTGGCCCTGCTGGGTGGTCTGGTCTCTCTGCTTCTGCTGGAGATCTTCAGGTTGAATTCTTCCAGGAACCGATGCCCCCCTGGACCCAAACCACTGCCCTTTGTGGGTAACCTGCCCCAGCTCTCAAAGGATCGAATGGCCTTCATCAGATCGGTCAGTTTCCTTTGTTTTTTTTTGAGGTGGTATATTCACGTTTTCCTCTTTTTGATACTCTTTTTTAAGCTGAAAATACTGTAATTGAATATAGCTGTGAAAATTTACAAAAGGTCCTTTGAGAATGTAGAAAACTGCTGTTGTGTCTACCAGAAGTACAGTGCTAAGCTTTCTTAGTTTACATTCTGCATTTAGGTTGTGAAATGCAAACTTTACAACAAGTGCAAAGTTCACCATCGTATATGCAACCAAACGCTACCTTTCCTCTGCTATATACGCTGACATGCTCAATGTGGCACCCCAGGCCTTTTACAAGAGATCTAAAGACCTCTACAATAAACCATGTAACCTTCGCTCCATATCACTGTGACAGTGAAGGGGACATGAAGAGCACTGTTGACTTTTCAGTTATCTGCTTAGTTAAAAGCAAATGGCTTCAAGTTGCACTTGAAGGGGGGTACCAGGGGTATGTTTATGGCTGTTGTACAGAACCTTGGGAAAACACTGCTCCATCCCACCTTCTCCCAACCCTTATTCTTTAGGCTCACAGCCTTTCTTTTCCCAGGAGGGAGGGCTTGGAGAAGTTGATCCATGGTCATTCCTTATGTGATTTACCCCTGGAAGTATCCATGTGTGACGCTCAGGAATCTCTTTATCTGCTTCCTTTGTTCAGAATCACCAGTGGTGGTGTATCACATAAGTGATGGTTGGAGTCTGGCCAGTCTGGGTTAAGACCTCAGTTGGTTATATTTCATAGCCTGGTCTATCTGAGTAGTAAAGGTATAGCTAGCTGCAGTTAAGATGGGCACTCATGTTTCTTTTCCTTCAGCAATATATATCCCAAAGCCTCATTATTGTCACAGTAGCATTTAGCTAGATAGAAAAGAATTATTCTTCTTTATTTTCCAGATTGATAAAAATCAGTACACAGAAGTGTGTACACATATAAATGTGGATAGACATTTTGAGTGCAACTGCCAAGATTTAGATAGTTTAGCAGTACAGTACTGACTTGGAAGTCCTGTCCTAGCATTCCTCACTTGCATAACACTATTACAGATTTCTCTAGCCAGTGGGTTATGCTTTGATTCAGAATCTCTACAGCTTAACACACTCTGGGCAGGGTAGATCTCAGCTTCAAGACACTTTGGGTTGACAGCATCCTGCAGCTGCTAACGTCCAGTACTCCAAACACCTGCCCACTGGACCCATTGACACCATCCCATACACATTGCTCCAGACGTGTGAAATCTCATAGTCCATTCCTCCTAATCAGTTCCAATACAAACAGCTTCTTGTCATCAAGTTGTGTACCATCTGTCCTCTAGCCTGCCAGAGTGGTACCCATTCTAAAGAAGACCACTCAAGACCACTTAGCAGCTATTAGTATCTCTCATGTATTTCCTTCCCCAAAGTCTTTAATGAGTTGTCTGTAATCAGAGATCTTTATTTCTCACTCAGAACCAGCTCAAGGATCCCAGTCTGTCTGTCTTCACACTGGTGCACTTTACAGAAACTTCTCCTGTAGCAAAAGTGGAGAAGCTCCACACGGGAAGTTCAGCTAAACTCTTGATGATCCTGATTATTTTTGATCTCTGTAGTTTTTGACACGGTCAGCCATAAGATTTTCCCAACATTGGAATCAGTGAAATCTTATTTCTGTATTGTGTATCTTTGGTGAGGTAACAGCTCTCATTTCCAATAGTATCTTAATTCAAGGGTTTTATTAGACTCTGTCTAAGGAAACATTCTGTGGGTGAAAAACAAAGCAATATTGCAACTTGCTATGGATAACTGGGCTTGATAAATGGCATAAATGCATGTGAAACCAAACATGGAAACTGTTGCATCAGCACATACACTTGTCTGCTCCAAAGTTGTGGGTAATGTAAACATTTCTACCCCTCCAGTTGCCAAAATATGGTGAGATGTGCTCCATATACCTGGGCAAGAAGCCAACGATCATAGTGAACAACGTGCAGGTTGCAAAGGAAGCTTTTGTTCAGAATGGGACCGTGTTTTCTGGGAGGCCTCTTCCGCCTTTACAAGCATGGATCAACAAAGGCTACGGTTAGTGTCACATTCTTAATATATTTGATTTTCTTTCTCTGGGGAAACTTTTTTGCACCCTTTCTCACTATGTCCTTTGATCTCCCTTTACTTCTCTCTGCCTTTCTCAGGTATCATCTTGGCCAATTATGGTCACTCTTGGAGGCAGCAGCGCCGCTTTGCTCTGCACACACTGCGTGACTTTGGTCTGGGGAAGAAAACTGTGGAGGAGCGTGTGGCTGAGGAGGCACATTACCTGATCAAGGAGATGCTCAAACAGGAAGGTAGGTGATGAGTCCTTGCCTGTGGCACAGTTCTGTGGTCAGATTATCTTTGTCTGATGTACAACTACAGTGGCAGGCAGCAGCACTAGAATTACTACATTGTGTTGTCTGTCATTTTAAATTAGCATTTATTTCAAATTATGTAGTTTGTTTCATAGGAAATTACTGCCTAATGACAGTTTGAATGAATATAATATAATTTTTTTTGGCTGATAAATATTACAAATGATATGGTAAATATAACATGAATATTTGAAATATATGACATTTCAGAAAAAAAAATCATATGGTCAGTGCTTCGTCTTTGTGCCTTACTAAACACATTATTCTGCAATTCTTCTTGCAGGGAAACCTTTTTATCCCATGCACCAATTTATGAATGCAGTTTCCAACATAATCTGTTCCATCATCTTTGGAGACCGCTTTGAGTATGATGACAAGCGCTTTGCTAAGCTGCTTGAAATTCTGAATGAAAACGTTCAGTTTACTGGATCAACTGTGGCTCAGGTAATTACCAGGAACTTTCCAGGTGATGTTATTCATTTTGATAAATCATGTAGAAAAACCGCCACAATACAAAACAATACAAATTATTTTCTAAACTAATTCAAGGTCATTTTCCTGGTTTCCTGGTATATAGTTAAAATGAAATTACATAATGATTTTAAAATTTTAATTTTAAAAATTAAAGTTTTAAATTTATTTTTTTCTGCAGATCTTCAACTTGTTCCCCATTATAAAATACTTCCCTGGGCCGCAGCAGAAAGTCTGGCGCAATGTCCAAGACTTAAAAAAATTTATCCTTGAAATTGTGGAGGAGCACAAGAAGACTCTGGATCCAGACAACCCCCAGGACTTCACTGATGCCTACCTGACTGAGATGACCAAGGTCAGCTGCTCTTTATTTTGAACACAGTGTAGAGAATGGAGAGACCCTAACTGCTGCACACTGTCCAGCTCTCCAGCACACCTATTTTAACACATCCAGTAGTTATCTGTGCACTCAGAAGACTAGTGTGGATTATTTTCTACATGGATTATTTTCAAGTTGACAATGAGGAAATGGTAGAGTTGAGTTTTCTACTGTAGATTATACTGAATCAATCATTTGAGCAGCCTTTAAAAGCAGCTGTCCTTTAAAACCATCTGTGCAACAGAATTTAAACGTTTTGTGTTTTGAGCAGCAAGAGTCAAAGGAAGACTCTACATTCCATGTGGAGAACATGATGAGGTCAATCTTTGACCTGTTCATAGCTGGAACTGAAACTACAGCGACGACCCTCAGATGGGGCCTCATTTACATGATGGACCACCCAGATGTGCAAGGTACTATTGTTGGTGACCAATACCACTGACCTGATTTCATTTGTGCACTAGGTGTGGTTGAACAAATGTTATTCCTTTTCATACATTATATTTTCAGTTGATACTTTTGTATTAAAAACTTCTTTATGACCTGATTGGAACACTGTTATGTCTTGTATGTCCTGTAGCATCATCTATGTTTTGTGTCCTCTGTTTTTCCCACGTTGGTGCCTGGTTGACCACGTCAGAGCGCTGTCATGAAGAGATTGTTCAGGTGCTGGGCTTTGACCGCTCTCCATGCATGGATGACCGTGCACAGCTCCCATACACTTGTGCAACTGTTTATGAGATCCAGCGCTATTCAAGCATTGTTCCTCTCGGCGTGGTGCACCAAACCACACAACCAGCAGAGCTACGAGGATACCACCTGCCTAAGGTGATGAAGTGATAGAGACATTGTAGATTTAATATAACCCTGTTGCCAAAAAAGTTGGGACGCTGTGCAAAATGTAAATAAAAACAAAATGCAATGATGTGCAGATCATTTAAAGCCTTTTTATTTGATAATAGTACAAAAACAACATATCAAATGTTGAAACATAGAAATGTAATTGTTTTTTTGAAAAATATTTGCCCATTTTGAATTTGATGCCAACAACACATTCCAAAAAAGTTAAGACAGGGCAAAACAAAAGGCTGGTAAAGTTGTATAATGCTAAAAAATCACCTGGTGATTGATTGGCAACAGGTCAGGAACATGATTGGGTATAAAAGAGCATTTGAGAGAGGCTGAGACTTTCAGAAGTAAAGATGAGGAGGGGTTCACCACTCTGTGAAAGACTGCATGATCAAATATTGCAAAAATTCAAGAATAACATTTCTCAAAGTAAAACAGCAGAGAACTTTTGCTTTTCATCATCTACGGTACATAATAACATGAAAAGATTCAGAGAATCTGGAGAAATCTCTGTATGTAAGGGACGAGGCCAAAAAAACAGTATTTGCTGGCTGTGATCTTTGGGCCTTCAGACAGCACTGCATTAAAAACAGACATAATTCTGTAGTGGGAATGACTGCATGGGCTCAGAAACACTTCTGAAAACCACTGTCTTTGACCACAGTTCATCGCTGCATCCACAAATGCAAGTTAAAACTCTAAAATGCAAAGAAGAAACCATAAATAATCAAGATCCAGAAATGCTGCCACCTTCTCTGGGCTTGAGCTCATTTAAAATGGACTGAGGCGAAGTGAAATAGTGTTCTGTGGTCTGACTAATCAACATTTGACATTCTTTTGGGAAATCATGGACACTGTGTCCTCCGGGCTAAAGACCACTCAGCTTGTTATCAGTGCACCGTTCAAAAGCTAGTATTCAATGGGGTTGTACAAGAAAGGCTGAATGTATTGTTTGCTTAATGGATAGGAGGAGGAATCAGTGGAAGTATAAATTAACGTATGAATGGGTATGCAACCACAGGGTTACCAAAACAGAATCTGCCATGAAAGACACAAAATTAATTAAAATAAACTACAAAAAAAAAAATTATTTTAAAATTTTTAGTGGCATGAAAATTTAATTGACATTAATACATGTCTTATTTATTTGGTTCTCTTTCTAATGGCAGGGAACTGAGATCACGGTCAACTTAATGGCCATCATGACCGACAAAGACCACTGGAAGTATCCAGACACGTTCAACCCAGAGAACTTTCTGGATGAAAAAGGACAGTTCTGCAAAAATGACGCCTTTCTGCCGTTCTCTCTGGGTGAGTCTGCTGCTGGTGTTTACCTGAGGGTCCGTGTGCAACAGAGCTACATGAAAAATAAGATTTATGTGAGCATCAGCACTGGGGACAGCCAGAATAGGACTCATTTTCAGACCAAGAGCTATGTGATGCCAACCATCCAGTGTCAAAAAAATACTAAATTGAAGAGCTGTTTGGTTACAGAGATTCTGGCGTCAACTCTAATTCAGAATCCTGGTGAAGAGAAATGATTTATTAAATTTTCAAGATTCTACACAAAAAAATTCTAGTGTTTTTTGGGAAGGTGTTAAGTGTGAGAGTTAAAGTCTCAGTAAGACTGATGTGGGAATCTACTTGCACAAGCTCTGTTTAGCACAATCACTGTAAAAGTTCTGGAAAGGCTCAGGTTTGAACAAAAGCCAATACATGACTGGGAAAGCAATGATGCCTTGATTATGTCCAGCAAATCTGAATGATTCTGCTGGTTGGTCTCACTTTATATTAAGTGTCTCTAATAAATTTAGTGTTACAAGTTAAACATACATGCAACCAAAATGTAACTACTCATGATGTAATTGCTGTAACAGATGGATTACAGTGTTTTTACAGTGATCAACTTACAGCTCCTGAGAGTGAAACATATTGTCATTAAGCTATAAACACTAGTTAGAGTTCCTGTCTACATTTAACACTGTAGGATATTTCATGATGTGTCAACCAGCCCCAAAGTCATAGAACCAGACTAAATTTTAATAGTCCAATGTCTGAGCATTCTTGTGTTCATATGTGTGGGTTTATAAATTATTCCCAAAAAGTATTTGGACATGCATTTGGAAATGTCAAACCAAATGGCATTTCTTTTAAAAACAATGTTCTAAAACCTTTCAAAAGGCAAATGATTGAGATCATTACCCTTCTGACCCACTTTCTAGTTTGCCTTTACAGCAGTTTCTTTGCAAAATTCTGCAGGTTTGCTTTCAAAATGCCTTTGTGTACTTCTGAGAAAGACAAAAATCCCCAGATTTTACTTCTCCACCTTCTGAAAAAAAAACTGAAGAAAGCTGAATCTGTCCTTTTTCATTAGACAGGTTCCAGTATTTTTGTTTTTGGTACCTATTCATGACTGTTACCGACAGTATCTAATGGTGGGGGTTCTCCCCTGTCCTTGACAAACACTTTGCAAGTGAAGCCAATGTGAATTTAGTGAATTCTATGAAGGTGAAAATAAACTCACCAAGCACAATTATATGGACAATAAGGTCATCAGAGTGTAAAGCAGAATGGTATGTTAGTGTTTAAATTGCTCATTTGTTTAGAATTGTTACTTTGTAAAAGGAATTTGGTGTCATATTCTCATTGTCCCATTGGTTCCCATTCAGGTCAGTTCTTGTTTTTGAGTGTTCATTGGGAAAACATTCTTAGTGCAGTTTGGCTGGAATTCTTCTCCAACTTTCTCTACACAAAGAGTCTACCATCAGTTTGATGTTGCACTAAAACTCTTTTTCTCTGAAACAAGTATAATTCTGTTAAATGTATGTAAAGAAACCTAGAGAACTTCATTAAATTTAACCAATGGTTAAAGCAATCAAATAGTTTTTGGGGCCACTGTATATGTTAGCCCACAGTAACCGGCCCAAAACATTACTGGTCCACTAGGAATTCTCCTGATTCTTTGATTGACCAATCCCGTGCCATTGAGATGATTTGTGTGTTCATGTGTCCTGCAGGTCCGAGGGTATGTCTGGGTGAGACTCTAGCAAAGACAGAGCTCTTCATCTTCTTCACCTCTCTGATCCAGCGGCTGAAGTTCTCATGGCCTCCTGGAGCTCCACGTCCAAACATGGATGGCATTGTTAGCGTGGTTCGTTCTCCATACCCCTTTAATACAATCTGCAGCAGCAGAGAGACCACTCACTGAATCAAGTTTGCCCTTTACATGTGAATGGACAACATCACCCCAGGAGAACTGCCTCTTCTTTAACACATCTAATCAGTCTCAATAAGAACACATTATCAAGGTCTTTCTTTAAACCTGGACCAATCAGGGGGTAAATGTACAATACACAATATTCCACCATAATGATAGACACAGTGGTTATTTTTTTATTAATTTTTCCTAACAAAGAAAAGAAAATACTGTTTTCAACAAATGTTGATGAAAAAAAAATCTATTCTTACACAGGAGTCCAAACATCTGAAACCACATTAAAATGTTTTTCATTTAACCTTCAAAATAAACTGCAAAATGTATTTTTTTGTTTCAGTTTTAATTAATAAAAACAAGCAAAGTGAATAAGACACTTAAGATTCTACATTTATGATTGAGCTATTCAGCAGAATCAAAAGAAAGTAAGCATCTTATAGACCCCAATAATCAATTAAAGGTTGGGCACAAAATTTGATGTAATATTCAAATAAAATTGTTCTGTAAAACGTGTAATTGTTTGTAGTTTCTGCTTGATAAAGTAGTACATTTTACTCTTTTTACTACTACTATGCCTGCCCTGCGATGGACTGTTGACCTGTCTAGGGTATATCCTGCCTTTCACCCGATGACTGCTGGGATAGGCTCCAGCTCCCCTCACGGCCCAGAAGGATAAGCGGCTTAGAAGATGTACTACTACTATTATTACTACTGAAAATATTAACCAGTTAATTAGCAATTAATGAATTGATGGGTTACTGGATTCTGGCATTTTTAAGAGTTAATAAAAATTAAGAGTTAAAAAAAAACTATTTATCTAAAAATTATATGGAAAACCTTAAAAGTTATTGGTTAATAAAGTAGTAATAAGCAACCAGTTAATTAGCAGCTACTGGCTTTATAAGGCTTAAAAAGATTATCATAATGTTCCCCTACACTGGTGTAACTGAAACCACAGCTTTAATAAATAAACTTTGTTATCAGGTCAGTGAGAGTTCTGGGCTGAAGGGAATGCAGGTGAACAGTGACAGAGATAATGACTTTACAGGTCATATTGTGTGTGTGTGTGTGTGTGTGCAAAAGTGAATAGGCTACAGGCTGTTCCGTGTGTGCAAGTGTGTGATAAGGGGGTGGTTTAGTGTGTGAAAAGTATTTACACTCAAATTTCACACTACTACACACACCACGTCAGCGCAGTCATCACCCTACATATTCCAACACTTCCCTCCTGACACAAAACAACAGCAACCAATCAGAAATCTGGATTTACACAAACAACCAACACACAGCACTTTCCACTCAGCACAGACACAACTTTGACACAGAGAAAATGACAAATTAAAACATCCCAGCTATCAGAATTTAATATTACAGCCACAAATTTAAAGATGTACAAACTTAAAAGCTGATAATTAAAGACGCCACAATCACAGGTTACTGCAACAGCAGGCAGATCAAAATGAAGACAACACACACAGATTTCACAAACACACACAGATTTTCACAGCCGCTTATCCTTCTGGGTCACGGGGGGTGCTGGAGCCTATCCCAGCGGTCAGTGGGCGAAAGGCAGGATACACTCTGAACAGGTCGCCAGCCCATCATGGTGCAGACAGACTGACTCCATGTCTCTGGACTGTGGGAGGAAACCCATGCAGAACAATCCCCACACAGAAAGGACTCTAGTTGCCTGGCTGGGGAATCAAACCCAGGCCCTTCTTGCTGTGTGGTGACACTGCGCCACCGTGCTGCTCCAAATGAAGACAACATGAAAGTTAAATCAACCAGCTGATGTGTGAAACCAAGGAAGAACAAAACAACCTTAAACACTTAAACCTAATCATTGTAGGCTAAAGCATATTGCCACAGCAGGCCTGAAACACGTTTATGGTTTATTTATGTCTTACCTGTAATGACTTGATGCAGTAAAGTAATTGAAGTAATACAGGCATCTGAATGTAACCGCTACATCATTTAAGGTGGAACGGGAAATAAAGCTTACTTCAGCTTCATCTAGTCTCTATCCGGTAGACTCGGTACGAGTCTCTATCCGGTAGACTCGGTACGAGTCTCAGTTACAGTAAGTCAACTGGGGCTGTATTAATTGATATGGGGCCTGGCTGGCTAGATGCTGTCACCTTCTGTGGATTCGATTGTCTCATCCGTTTATTTTTCTTCCTTTTAACTGCTGGGGCCTGTAAGCTGTGAAGTACCCACCCCCCCACCCCTTCCCCAGCTTCGCATCCAGGAGGGAGCCAATTTGCACTTAATTGGGTGCCCTTATAATATTGATTGATTAAAAAGATAAGTACAGATGTTAAATAGATATATTGATCATTAAAACTAAAGTAATAAGCCTGTTCTGAAAATGTAGAGAGCAGAAAGGACAGATTTTTCTTTTGAAACGAAGCAAAAATAATAAGTCTTAAGTGAGAGAATTACTCAAGTATAAATACCTCAAAAAATACTTAAGAACTGTAACAACATACTTGTTCTTCATTATTTGCCTCCCCTGGTAATTAACCTCACCCCATTACATAAATTGCTGATTGATTATTACTGTAGTGTTTCAGGTTGTTCTGAGGTGGTTGTCAAGCCAACTTAAAAAATTTTAATTAAGTCTGGACACAACTTTTGAGTATAACTCTGAGGGCTTTGTATTTAGTAGCTCAGCAGGTTGCTAAAGGCAAAAAAGCCACATGAAATTGGAGAAGAGCACCTGCTTTTACCATATAAGTATGATAATACATTTGCCTGATGTGCTTAATATATAAATCATTGGATAATTTGGATTTTTTATTAATAGAATAAATCTGTGCGGGGTCCATGGGTTTTATTTCCACATTGCTAGGGGTCCCTGGCTGCATAATGTTACAACCTTACATTGTAAAAACCTTACATTACCTTAACCTCCTCTGGAATCAAGCCAGTGGAACATTTCCTCAGTCCTCCACTGGAAGGGGCTGTTGTGCTTCCAGTCTGATTTAGAAGCAGTTTAACCTGCACCAAGCTAAGATTTGAGTATGTAAACTCAGGTGACTGAAAAAAGCATAAGAGCTTAATATAAATAATATAAATAAAACTACTCTGAGATCAGCTTAAAGGTGCCTACTAGCAATCTGTTTAGCACTGTATGTTTTAAAAAAAAAACTAATTTACCACCATTCATGGTGGAAACATGCAAACTGTTATAAGATAAAATAGTAATTAAAGAAAATTGTCTGGGGAGACAAACAATATGACAACCACTGTTCTAGAGTGTAGAGGAACAGTTAACTCAGCTATCAGTCTCTGTATGCAGAGAAGTTGACGATGTTCCAACAGCTGCAAATGCTTTGTTTGTTCCTGAACTTTGTCTGCAGTGCCTTATTACACTGGAAGCTCTCTGACCTCCTATCAGGTAAGATTACAAGACATATTTTCTGGTATGAACTTCTCCCTAGTCTCGCCCATCGTGACACAATTATATGGAAAAGGTGAAAAAAATGTTTGAATGTTTGTTTGTTTCTCTCTCTATCTCTCTCTCTCTCTCTCTCTCTCTCTCTCTGCCCACTCCACTTCTGGTATAAAGGCATGAGCAACTAAGCTCTTCTGCACTGTAATCAGAATGGAGTCTGTGCTGAAATATCTGGACTGGACATCAGTGGGCTTGGCCCTGCTGGGTGGTCTGCTCTCTCTGCTTCTCCTGGAGATCTTCAGGTGGAATTCCTCCAGGAACCGAAGCCCCCCTGGACCCAAACCACTGCCCTTCGTGGGTAACCTGCCCCAGTTTTCAAAGGATCGAATGGCCTTCATCAGATCAGTGAGTTTCCTTTTATTTGCAGTGGCATATTCACTTACACACATCAGACTGATATTTTTTTCTCTTTTTGAAACTCACTTTTAAGCTTAAAATACTGTAATTAAATATAGCCATGAAAATTTACTATGGGTCCTTGGAGTGTGTAGAAAACTGTTGTTGTGTCTGCCAGATGTTAGTGCTGGGCTTTCTTAGTTTACATTCTGCATTTTAACATGCAACACATGCAATTTTACACTTGCAATTTTAAACTTACTTTTATCCTGATGTGCTCAAATGTGGCTCCATAGACCTTTTACAAGACATTTAATAACTTCCACAAGGAGAAGTAATGAAGCCTTCCCTCCATATCACTGTGACAGTGTCACGCATCCCGCTGGCTCAGACACAACTATGAGACCACATCACTTATGACTCTCCACAGAGCTCCAATCAGCGCTCACAGTCACCTGTGCTTCTGTTCATATGATTCATTAACTTTTAGCTTAGAGATTTTGCTTCTTCTTTTGAGAGCTACTGAGCGTTTTGTCTATTTGCCTTTCATCTGTTTATGATCTTGCCTGGAACTCTTGACTTTACTTATTGCTTTTTGCTCTTTGGATCTGGTTTTGTGATGACTGTTTTTCTTTTTTTGTTAGCCTTTCTGGATTTGACCTTTGCCTGTTATATGACATTGAGTTTTGCCCAACCCTTTGATAATGACGCCTCATTTTTCACTTTGACCACGAGCGTCTGACTTGGTCGGTCACTTTACAGACAGTGAAGAGGACATGAGGAGGGCTGCATCCAACCTTGACTCTTCAGTTATCTGATATGTTAAAAGCAAATGGCAAGTTATACTTGAAGCCAGGGGTATGTTAATGGCTGAGGTACAGGACTATTGCACAGTATTTATCAGTGGCATAACACTGTTACAGATCTCTCTTGCCAGTCGTTTGCGCTCTGTTTGAGGATCTCATCAGCTATATTAGCTGAGGCTGGCCCTGTCTTGAGTGTGTAAAAGCTAATTCATGGCTACAGGAGTAAAGTCATTGAGCCATATTCAACTCAGTAAGTCTCATATTTATGTAACGATCTGGATTCTGCTGAAATGCACTTGGTTCAACCTAGTTTCCAGAGACAGCATCCTACAGCTACCGACATCCAATCATCCAAACACCTGCCCACTGGACCCCAATACACATCGCTCCAGACCTGTGAAATCTTGCAGTATGTTACTCCTAATCACTTCCAACACAAACAGTTTCTTGTCATCAAGTTGTGAACCATCTGCCATCTTGACTACCAGATTAGTACCCATTCTAAAGATGACCACTCAAGACAGCTTTAACAACAGCAGCTATTCATATCTCTCATTTCCTTCCTTTCCCAAAGTCTTTAATAAGTTGTCCATGATCAGCAATCTTTATTTTTCACTCATTACCAGCTCTAGGACCCCAGCTTGTCCCTCTTCAAACTGGTGCACTTTGCAGAAACTTCTCCGGTAGCAAATGTGGAGAAGCTCCACACAGGAAGCTCAGCTAAACTCTCAACAGTCCTGATTCTTTTTGGGCTTTGCAGCCTTTGACACAGTCAGTCATAAGATTCTCCAGCCTGTTCTCAACAACTTTGGAATCACCACCTTTGCATATTGGAATCAGCACCTTTGCAAACCGGAATCAACATGTTTGCATGGAACTGGATTGAGTCTTACATGGAAGGATGTTATTAGGTAACATTGATGTCGTCCACATCAACTACATGCCGACTCTTCATATGTGCTCCACAAGGCTTTGTGCTGAGTCCTCTTCTCTTTCCTTTACACTCGATGTTTTAGCAATGTAACATGCTGTCAATGGCATCTCATACCACTACTATGACGACACTCAACTAATCCTTTCCAGCTTCTTACACTTAGGTTTATAGTTGCATCTACGCATGTCTGCCTGACATCTAATCATGGATTGCAGCAAGTAAACTCCAGCAAGGAGCTGCTATACATCTCTGCATTCTATGATCTTGCCATCTCCTTTGGGCATTCATTGGTCATTCCATCTTAAGATGCACAAAGCCTTGATGTAATTGTAAATGTTCAGTTATCAATCTTTGCTCATACTGCAAACCTCACTCCATCATGCAGGTTTCTCCTCTAAAACACTTGGAGGTTTCTACACTTTCTCTCTACATCGGCCTCTCAGATGCTTGTTCAAAATGTTATCCTCTCAAGGTTTGACTACGAAGTCAAAAATAGTCCTGCCAATCAATACCTGATTTTTTAAACACTACAAAAAATAATAACTTAAAGAGTTAAAACTTAAACATAGCCAATAAATCTTATGTGGAAACAGCTGCATCAGCACATACACTTGTCCATTCCAAAGCTGTAGGTGATGTAAACATTTTCCACCCCTCCAGTTGCCAAAATATGGTGAGATGTGCTCCATATACCTGGGCAGGAAGCCAACAATCATTCTGAACAACATGCAGCTTGCAAAGGAAGCTTTTGTTCAGAATGGGACCGTGTTTTCAGGAAGGCCTCTTCTACCTTTACAAGAGTGGATCACCAAAGGCTATGGTTAGTAGGGCATGACTCATGTTGATATACTTGTTTAATATACATTTACTGCTACTTGTACTTAATTTTTTGATAAAAATGAAAAAAAAGTGTGCCATTCCTTCTCCAGGGAAAGATACATCCTCTGTCTTTTACTTCTCCTTTCCTCTCTCTGCCTTTCTCAGGTATTATTGCAGCCAATTATGGTCACTCTTGGAGGCAGCAGCGCCGCTTTGCTCTGCACACACTGCGTGACTTTGGTCTAGGAAAGAAAACTGTGGAGGAGCGTGTGTCTGAGGAGGCACATTACCTGATCAAGGAGATGCTCAAACAAGAAGGTGGGTGATGAGTTACTGTCTATGCCTTCTTAGTGCAGTTCTCTGATCAGGTTATCTTTATCTGATATACAGCTACAATGGTAGGCATTGTGTTCTGTCTCTGTGCCTTTTCTCTAATCAAACACACTGTTCTGCAATTCTTCTTGAAGGGAAGCCTTTTTATCCCATCCACCAATTTATGAATGCTGTTTCTAACATAATCTGCTCCATCATCTTTGGAGACCGCTTTGAGTACGACAACAAGCGCTTTGCTAAGCTGCTTGAAATTCTGAATGAAAGCTTTCGGCTTGGAGGAACATCTGTGTTGCAGGTAATTACTAGGAGCTTTCCAGGTGATGTCGTTCATTTTCACAGGTCATGTAGAAAAACTACTAGAGAACAAAACAATATAATTTATCTTCTAAATTAATTCCAGGTCTTTTTCCTGGTATATACCTACAATGAAATTACACAATGACAAAAAAAAATCCTGTCATGATGTGCTTAAAATGCTTAAACTTAAAGGATGAAATGTAACATCAATTCTTCCTTTTCATCTTCAGATCTTCAACTTGTTCCCGATTATAAAATACTTTCCAGGGCCGCAACAGAAGATATGGCATAATTTCAAAGCCTTACAAAAATTTCTCCTTGATATTGTCGAGGAGCACAAGAAGACTCTGGATCCAGACAACCCCCGGGACTTCACTGACGCTTACCTGATCCAGATGACCAAGGTGAGATGCTTTTTCTTTTGAGTGCAGTGTAGAAAATAGAGAGAGACCCTGCACTTTACAGTAACTCATCCAGTAGGCCTAGTTATCTGTGCACTCAAAAGACTGGTGTGGAGCATTTTCTACATGCATTATTTTCAGGTTGACAATGTGGGGACAGCGGAGTTGAAGTTTTCTATTGTAGATTATATAGAATCAATCATTTGAGCCGCCTTCAGTATCCTTTGGTAGCTCTGAGTAACAGAATTTAAACTTTTCTTTTGTTGAGCAGCAAGAGGCAAAGGAAGACTCTACATTCCATGTGGAGAACATGATGAGGTCAGTCTTTGACCTGTTCGTAGCTGGGACGGAAACTACAGCGACCACCCTCAGATGGGGCCTCATTTACATGATGGACCACCCTGACGTGCAAGGTATGATTGTTGGTGACCAATATCATTGACCTGATCTCATTTTTACACTAGGTGTGGTGTAAGGCTTGTTATTCCTTTTGTTACTTCATTTTTTCAATTGATATTTTTGTTTTACTAATTGGTTAATGACCCAGTTAGAACACTGTTATGTCTTGTATGTCCTGTAACATCACCTACTTTTTTGTCCTTTTTTTCCATGCTTGTGTAATGTGACCATGTCAGAGCGCTGTCATGAGGAGATCGTTCAGGTACTGGGTTTTGACCGCTCTCCCTGCATGGAAGACCGCCCACAGCTCCCATACACTTACGCCACTGTTTATGAAATCCAGCGCTGTGCTAGCATCACTCCTCTTGGCCTGATTCACCAAACCACTGAACCAGCACTGCTACGAGGATACCACCTGCCCAAGGTGATGGAGGGATAGAGGGATTGTGGACTGCATACATGACAGGCTGAATGGATAGACATTTGAATGTATGACAAGCTGAATGCATGGATCTCTTAATGGATGGGAGACTGAATCAATGGAAGTATGAATCAATTTAAGTATGAATGGATGCTTAACCGCAGAAACAGGGTTATGAGAACAGGCTCTGCCAAAAAAAATAAACAAAGTAAATTAAACTATAAAAAGATAATATTTTTTGTGGCTTGAAAACAAGATGAAGCTTTCAAATGCAAAACAGAGAAATTAATAACAATTCAATGAATGAATATGAGTTTTCAGATTATCTGGGCCAAACTTACTGAAATGTTATTGCACATCTTTTAATATTTTTTGCCATCTTGCATATTTCACAAATTCCATAGCTATTTATATTTATTTATATCAGTCTCTTTTCTCAAGGAAATGTTTGAGTGGCCCTCCACTGTTTAAGACATGTAATTGACATTAATACATGTGTTAATTATTTGTTTCTCTTTCCCATGGCAGGGATCTACAATCATGGTCAACTTAAAGGCCATCATGACTGACAAAGAACACTGGAAGTATCCAGACACGTTCAACCCAGAAAACTTTCTGGATAAAAAAGGACAGTTCTGCAGAAATGATGCCTTTCTGCCGTTCTCTTTGGGTGAGTCTGCTGCTGGTGTTTACCTGAGGGTCAGTGAGCAACAGTGGTAGAAAAAAAATTCATTAAGATTTGTTTGAGCATCAACACTGGGGACAGCTGGAGTAGGACTTGCTTTTAGTCAGGGAGTTGTGTGAGACTATAATTTTGCCTCCTGGTGAAGAGAAATGATGAAATCAATTTTAACAGTTGTTTCTGGTGCAGTGCTGTATAGGTGGTGGGAGATGCCGCCAAGGACCCCTGCAGCAGACACTGGCTCTTGGCATGTGAAATGTAAGCTCACTGCAGGGGGAGGAGCTGGAGCTTGTGCGGGAGGTTGAGAGGTACCAACTAGATATAGTTGGGCTCACCTCCACCTACACTGTCAGCTTTGGAATCAAAGTCCTTGATAGGGGTTGGTGCCTCTTCTCCTCAGGAGTTACACAGGGTGAGAAGCGCGGGGTGGATGTGAGGATACTCACAAGTACCTGGCTGCCATGCCATTGGAGTTTGTCCCGGTGGATAAACTCAGACTTTCGGTGCTTTTGCACCAAACAACAGTTTGGAGTATGCAGCGTCCTTGGAGCGAGTGGTTGGGGTTCTGGAAAGGTACCTGCCCTCAGACTCCATAGTCTTGCCCGAGAGACTTCAATACTCATGTTGGCAATGACTGGGAAACCTGGAAGTGGGTAAATCTGAAGAATGGCCTGCCTGAAGTAAACTTGAATGGTTATTGGACTTGAATGGTCATTGGAATGTTATTGGACGTCTGTGCCAGTCATGGATTGTCCATAACGAATACCAAGTTCAAACACAAGGACATTCCATAAGTGTACTTGGTACCAGAGCTTCTTGGGTCAAAGATCAATGATTGACTTTGTTATCATTTCATCTGACTTGGGACGATATGTTCTGGACACTTGGGTGAAGAGAGGTGCTGAGCTGTCAACCAATCACCATCTGGTGGTGAGCTAGATCAGATGGCAGGGAAGGCTGGGGGTTAGACCTGGTAGGCTCAAGTGAATAGTGAGGGTGTGCTGGGAATGGCTGGCAAAGGCCTCTGTTCGGAATGATTTTAACTCCCACCTCCTAGAGAAATTTTGTCATGTTTCGGAGGAGCTAGTGGACATGGAGTGGACATGGAGTCGACTCTTTTGTAAACTTCTATTATGGAAGCTGCCAGGCGTAGCTGTGGCCAAAAGATTGTTGGTGCCTGTCAGGGCAGCAACTCAAGAATCCCCTGGTGGACACCGGTGGTGAGGGAGACCTTCAAGCTGAAGAAGGAGGTCTTGAGGGACTGGATGGCCCAGAGAACTCCCAACTCAGCGGATAGGTGCCAACAGGCAAAGAAGGCGGCGGCAGCAGTTCAAGCAAAGTGCAGAACATGACAGAAGTTTGGCAAGGCCATTGAAAAAACTTTGGGTTGGCTTCAAAGAGGCTCTGGACAACTGTCTGGCGACTCAGGAGTGTTCAGAGTGGCTTTACTCAAGCTGTACTCAGTGGGGTGGAGAAACTTTGACTTCAAATGAGGATATTGTCAGTTGGTGGACAGAGCACTTTCAGGAACTCTCAAACCTGATAGACTTGCCTCAGTCATGGGAGTCAGGGCCAGAGGCTCCTTGGGTGTCAGACTGTATTTCTCTGGTGGAGGTCACTGAGGTATTTGGCAAGCTCCTCAGTGGCAAGGCACCGGGGGTAAACGAGATTCACCCAGAAGTACTTAAGGCTCTGAATGTTGTGGGGCTGTCATGGCTGACATGCTTCTGCAATATTACATGAAACTCAGGAACCTTTGGACTGGCAGATGGGGGTGGTGGTCCCTATTTTTAAGAAAGAGGACCAGAGAGTGTGTACCAATTACTGGGGTGTCACACTTATCTGCCTCCCTGGGAAGGTTTATGCCAAGGCACTGGAAAGGAGACTCCAACCGACAGTCAACCCTTGGATTGAGTAGGAAGAATACGAATTCCGTCCCAGGCCCTGGAACAATGGACCACCTTTTTACCCTCACGCAGATTATTGAGGGTGTATGGGAGTTTGCCAATCCTGTTTACATGTGTTTTGTAGACTTGGAGAAGGCTTATGACTGTGTTTCCCGAGATATCCTGTTGGAGGTCCTCCAGGAGTATGGGGTGTCGGGGCCACTACTCTGGGCCATTCAGTCTCTGTGCTCCCGGAATTAGAGTTGTCTCCATAAATTCTGCATTCAGAGAGGCTTGTTCAGTGTGAGACTCCACTAAGGTGCTTTGTCTCCACTCCTGTTCATGATATTTATGCACAGGGTGTCAAGGCGTATGTCAGGAGGGCATTATGTGTGCAAGCTGGAGGGTGGTGTCTCTGCTGTTTGGGGATGATGTCTTTTTGGATCCATCACATGGATGCCTCCAGTGTGACCAAGCTTCTCACTCAATCAAGTAGAGTGTAGCCCGCCACCCTGCAAACAAAGCTCATTTCTGCCGCTTGTATCTGAGATCTCATTCTTTCGGTCATTACCCAGAGCTCATGATAATAGGTGAAGGTTGGTATATAGACTGATATATATACTGCTGCCACCTGTCCCAGCCTGCGGCTGATCTCACAATCTTCCAAGTCTGAGTCCTAGCCTGGAAAAGGATGGCATGCCCACTCCAGGTAAAGGGAAAGGACCTGCCACAGGTGGAGGAGTTTGAGTATCTCCAGGTCTTGTTCACGAGTGATGGAAAGAAGGATCGTGAGATCAGCCGCAGGCTGGGTCAGGTGGCAGCAGTAACATGGTTGCTGTAGCAGACTGTGGTGGTGAAGAGGGACCTGAGTCATAAAGCAAAGCTCTCTGTTTACCGGGCGGTCTATATTTTCTCTGCAGATTTGCAATGCAAACGCCTTTGTTCACTTCTGAGTTGATCCCATCACTGACATCACACAAAGATAAGCAGCCCCAGATTTGACATCTCCACCTCATGGAGATTAATAGACAGCATAAAACTGGAACTGTGCTTTTTCATTAAACAGGTTCCAGTGTTTGTTTTTGGTACCTGTTTATGATTGGTACTAACAGGACCTAATTGTACACAAGGGGTGTTTTCCTCTGCCCTTGGTTACACTTTGCAACTGATGCCAATGTCAATTTAGTGAACTCTTTACAGGTGAAAATAAAGTCACCAAGCACAATTTTGTCACCTGCAAGCACACCAGAATGTAAGGTAGAATGGTATGTTGATGTGTGAATTGCATTTTTTTTTTCTTGTAGAATTATTACTTTGCAAAGAGTTTGGTATAGTGACATAATTTAGTCCCATTGGTTCCCATTCAGGTCAAAACTATCATCAGTCTACCATCAGTTTGATTTTGTGCTAAAATGTATTTTTTTTCTGAAACAAATATCATTCTGTTTTAAAGTAACCTAGAAAACGTCATTAAATTTAACCAATAGTTTGTGTCCAAATATTGTTTGTGACTACTGTATATGTAAGCCCACAGTAACTGGCCCAAAACATCATTGGTCCACCAGAAAGTCTGCTGATTCTGCTAATTAAACAATCTGGCAGTGAAATCATTATTATTAATGCATGTCCTGCAGGTCCAAGGGTGTGTCTGGGTGAGTCTCTAGCAAAGATGGAGCTCTTCATCTTCTTCACCTCTCTGCTCCAGCGATTGAAGTTCTCATGGCCTGCTGGAGCTTCACGCCCAAACATGGATGGCATTGTGGGCACAGTTCGTTCTCCATTCCCCTTCAATACCATCTGCCACAGCAGAGAGACCACTCACTGAATCAAGTTTGCCCTTTACATGTGAATGGGCAACATCACCCCAGGAGAAGTTCCTCTTCTTTAACACATCTAATAAATCTCAATAAGAACACATTATCAGGCTCTTTCTTTCTACGAGGACCAATCAGGGGTGAATGTACAAAACATGATATTCCACCAAAACAAAGGAGTTAGATGGTTTAAAAGGAATGTCGAGAAAAAAAGGCCAGTTCTATAATATTATATTGCAGCTCAAACGTCTGAGTTTAAATTTGGACTCAAAACAAAGATAAGTTCTGACAAGACAAATGGAAAAGATATATGTAAGATTCTGCAAAAAAAGGTGTAAAATACAATTTAAAATGCTTCATAAAATGTTTAATTGATCATAGTTTCTGCTTAATGAAGTAATTTACTACTTTCACTGCAACTATTATGACTACTAAAAATATTAGCCAGGTCATTAGCAAATATTGAATTGATATGTTACTGGATTCTTGCATTTCAGGCTTAATAAAAGCAAAATAATGGATGTTTAAAATAATGTGCAAAAGCTTAAAATGTATAATACAGGAATATAAATGATCTAAAAAGTGCTTCGTTCAGTCTGTTTACTGCTTAATAAAGTATCAGTAAGCAGGCAGTTAATTAGCAGCTACTCACTTGATAAGGCTTAAAGACCCTTATAATGTCCCCCTACACTGAAGTGTTACAGAAACCACAGCTTTAATGAGTGAAATCCAAAGATTAGAGCCAAAGTTTGAAAAGCAAATGAATGCAGTTAATGCCAGCAGCTTGGATCATGGCCAAAACTAAATCATTTTTCACCCCCACAGGATTTAAAAAAGAAAGACATCTATGCTTTTATTTCATTCTGCTTGTATTGTTTTGTTGTATTTTGCAGTGTGTTGCAGTTTCAGCATGCATGTTGCAATACTGTATAATTCTGACTCTTTAATGACTGTGTAATTCAGAGAATAGAGTGATGATCGGGGGGAAATGTGTGCAAAACAAGTTTTTGTTAAACATATTTGTTTATCACAGGGGCCAACACTGGCGATTTCCCATAGAAGAAGACTATGAGTTACTATTTTGGGCACATTAGATTGAGATTGAACAAGACATTAAGCTGAACCCTTGATCTACAGGGTCAAATTTATTCCATGCAGAGGATGCATTAACTTCTTCACTCTTAGAAAATCACCAATCAACCAGGGCTGCCCAAATTTTTTTCTGGTTGAGGTCCTTGTGTGAACATTCAATACTAGACCTGGAGGACTTCTTGTATTTTAGTACCAGGACCAGTCTGTGGTTAATGCACATAAATGTCTACCAAAATAATAAGCACAGTAGTTAGTCTTTTTATGTATGATCCATTACAGTTTTTATAGAGTTTAAAGTGTATGCTGTTTCTATAATAGTTAAATAATGTTTGTATAACTTTTATCTAACGTACATGTTTTTCTTTTAAATAATTACTAATATCCTTTCAGAAGTTTTATCCACGCATTTGCTAAGTTGCTTAAGATTTACACTGCCTGTTATGCTTGCTGTGTTTGCTTCTTGATAATAAAGTAGATTATTTGATATTTGTTTGAGTCTCTTTATTATAACAACAATGATTATATATATATATATATATATATATATATATATATATATAATGTATATATTTATATATATATATATATAATGTATATATATATATATGTATATATATATATATATATATATGTATGTGTGTGTATATATATCACTGTTTTTGACATTTTCCAGTTTTTGACATAATTTGAAAAGTCCTTCTGCCCTTAACACGCATGTAAATTTCATGATGAATGGACTAAAAGAAATGGCCCAAATGACTTGGAAAAAGCCTGGTTCCATTGACTTATGTTAAAAGTAAAATATATTTTTTCCTTCTCCTGTAAAGTTACCATTTTGGAGATACGAGGTTTTCTTCTGACAACAGCGATATATACATATATATATATATATATATATATATATATATATATATATATATATATATCAGGCAAGATGCCTTCACTGCCATTTACACCGCAGAAAAGAGCAAAGTCAGAAGACGTGTGTGGGTTCATATTAATATGGTTAATAAAATGGACATTTTTCAAATGTAAGGAACCTCTAAAATAATATAAATGTTCTACACCAATTAAACATGTTACTTACATATATTTATGAATCATTTAGAAACATTTATTTTCTAGAATAGTGTTTTTCAAATTGCAGGTTCCTCAATATGGTCCACAATTATTTCTACAACTTGCAATGCAAGAAAAACTCTGAACCTTGTGGGGAGCCCTGAGAACCAGTAAGAGAACTTCTCCCTAGTCACGCCCATCATGATGCACCTCTTTGGAAATGATAAATGGTTGTTATCAAAAAAATCTCTCTCTCTCTCTCTCTCTCTCTCTCTCACCCCACTCCACTTCTGGTATAAAGGTATGAGTAACTGAGCTCTCCTGCATCTCTCTCAGAATGGAGTCTGTGCTGAAATATTTGGACTGGACGTCAGTGGGCTTGGCCCTGCTGGGTGGTCTGCTCTCTCTGCTTCTGCTAGAGATCTTCAGGTTGAATTCATCCAGGAGCCGCTACCCAAACCACTGCCCTTTGTGAGTAACCTGCCCCAGCTGCCCCAGCTCTCAAAAGATCAAATGGCCTTCATCAGATCGGTCAGTTTCCTTTTTTTTTAGGTGGTATATCCACTGGCATACATCAGATTGATTGTTTTCCAATTTTGAAAATACTTTAATTGAATATAGCCATGGAATTAACTTAAGGTCCTTGGAGAATGTGGAAAACTGTTGTGTCTGCAAGAAGTAAAGTGATGGGTATCTTGTTTTTTCCCCATACTTGCACTTGGTTAACCACCTGTCAGAGTGCTGTCATGAAGAGATTGTTTGAGTGCTGGGTTTTGACCGAGATCTACAAGGATACCACCTGGCCAAGGTGATGAAGGGACAGAGGCAGTGTAGACTGAATACATGAATTAAAGTATGAATGGATGTGCAACCACAGGGTTACTAAACCAGAAGCTGCCAAAAAGACACAAAGTTTAATTATATTAAACTTTAAACTTTAAATAACAAATTTTTGTGGCATGAAAACAAGACGATGTGTACACAGACAAAATAGACAATGTAATATCAAGGCAGCAAGACACAATGAAATGTCATCACAGATCTTTTATCATGTCTTGCTTTCTTGCATATTTCACAAATTGTTGAGCAATTTATATTTATTTATATCTACCTCTTTTCTTTTTATGACTAAAATTACAAAAATGAAAACCGAGTGCCCCTTCCACTGTTCAAGACATTTAATTGACATTAATACATGTGTTATTTATGGAATTCTGTTTCCCATGGCAGGGATCTGAAATCACGGTCAACTTACTGGCCATCATGACTGACAGACAGCACTGGAAGTATCCAGACGCAGGACAGTTCTGCAAAAATGACTCCTTTCTGCCGTTCTCTCTGGGTGAGTCTGCTGCTGGTGTTTACCTGAGGGTCTGTGTGCAACAGTGCTATCTGAAAAATAAGATTTATATGAGTATCAGCACTGGGACAGCCGGAGTAGGACTCATTTTCTTGTGATGTCGACCATCCAACACCAAAAAAACACTAAATTGAAGAGTTGTTTGATTACAGAGATTCTGGCCTCAACTCGAATTCAGACTCCTGGGGAAGAGAAATGATTTATTCAATTTTAAGATTCCACACATAAACTTTCTAATGTTTTGGATCCAAAAATAGGTCACTGAATGGGAAGGTGTGAAGTATGAAAACCCACCAGAGTTGAAGTCTCAGCAAGACTGATGTGGTAATCTACTTGCACAACCTCTATTTAGCACAATCACTGTAAATGTTCTGGAAAGGCTCAGGTTTGAACAGAAGCCAATACCTGACTGTAAAAGCAATGATGCCTTGATTATGTCCAGCAAATCTGAATGATTCTCCTGGTTGGTCTTACTTTCTATAAGGTGTCTCTAAGAAATTTAGTGTTAAATGTTAACCATCCATGCAACCACAGTGTAACTAATTGTGATGTAATTGCTGTTACAAATGGATTACAGTGTTTTTTCACAATGTTGAATTTACAAGTTTTTTAACAGTGAAAAACATTGTGATTAAGCTATAAGCATCAGCTAATCAAGTCCCTGTCTACATTTAACACTGTAGGACACTTCATGATGTGTCAACCAGCCCTAAATTCATAGAACCAGACAACGTTTGACCATATGTTTATACAGTATATACGGTTTATACATTAGTCCCCAAAAGTATTTGGGCATTCTACAGGTTTGCATTCAAAATAACTTTGTGCACTTCTGAGTTAACGATCTAATTACTGACATCACTGAAAGACAAACATCCCCAGATTTGACATCCTTACCTCTCAGAGATGACCAAAACCTGTGGCAGCAGAAAACTGTAACTGTCTTTTTTTCATTTTACAGGTTCCAGTATTTTTGTTTTTGGTGTTTGTGGTTGGTACCTACAGTCCCCGATGGTGGGTGATGTCCTCTGTCCTTGGTAACACTTTCCAATTAAGGCCAATGTCAATTTAGTGAATTCTTTACAGGTAAAGATAAAATCACCAAGCACAATTATGTCACCAATAAGCTCTCCAGAGTGTAAAGTAGAATGGTATGTTGGTGGGTGAATTGCTGTTTTTAAGAATTTTACTTTGTAAAGAATTTGGTGTCATGATTTAGTCCCATCAGTTCCCATTCAGGTCAGTACTTGTTTTTGAATGTTCATTGGAAAAACATTGTTAGTGCAGTTTGGCTGGAATTCTTCTCCAATCTTTCTCTACACAAAGAGTCTACCACCAGTTTGATGTTGCACTAAAACTTTTTTTTCTCTGAAACAAGTATGATTCTGTTAAATGTATATAATGAAACCTAGAGAACTTTAAATGTAAACATTAAATTTAACCTATGGTTATTTGGTTATGGTTATTTTTTATTAAGTTTTCCTAACAGAGAACTTATACTGTTTAAAACAAATGTTGATGAAAAAAAGGCCAAATCTATTCTTACACTGGAGACCAAACATCTGAAAACACATTAAAATGTTTTTCATTTAAACTTTGAAATAAACTACAAAATGAATTTTAAGTTTCAGTTTTAATTAAAAAAATTAAGTTGTGACAAGTAAAATGAATAAGACACTTAAGATTCTACAATTATGATTTATGATTGAGGTATTCAGAAGAATCAAAAGAAAGTAAGCATCTTATAGACCCCAATAATCAATTAAAGGTTGGGCACAAGATTTGATGTAATATTAAAATAAAATTGTTCTGTAAAACGTGTAATTGTTTGTAATTACTGCTTAATAAAGTAGTACATTTTACTACTTTTACTACTACTATGTCTGCCCTGCGATGGACTGGTGACCTGTCCAGGGTGTATCCTGCCTTCCACCCAATGACTGCTGGGATAGGCTCCAGCTTCCCCCATGACCCAGAAGGATAAGCGGCTTAGAAGATATACTACTACTATTATTACTATTGAAAATATTAACCAGTTAATTAGCAGTTAATGGATTGATAGGTTACTAGATTCTGTTTTTTAAGGGTTAATAAAGACATAAAATCATCTAAAAATTATATGCAAAACCTTAAAAGTTATTGGCTAATAAAGTAGTAATAAACAACCAGTTAATTAGCAGCTACTGGGTGCTAAGGCTTAAAAAGATCATTATAATATCATCCTATACTGAAGTGTTACTGAAACCACAGCTTTAATAAATGAACTCTATTATCAGGTCTCCCAGTGAGAGTTCTGGGCTGAAGGGAATACAGGTGAACAGTGACAATGAGTCCAAAGATAATGAGATTACAGGTTGTGTGTGTGTGTGTGTGTGTGTGTGTGTGTGTGTGTGTGTGTGTAAAAGTGAATAGGCTACAGGGAGTTCCGTGTGTGCAAGTGTGTGATAAGGGGGTGATTTAGTATGTGAAAGGTATTTACACTCAAATTTCACACTACTACACACACTATATCAGTGTAATCATCACCCTACATATTCCAAACTTCCATCCTGACACAAAACAACAGCAACCAATCAGAAAGCTGGATTTTACACAAACAACCAACACACAGCAATTTCCACTCAGCACAGACACAACTTTGACACAGAGAAAATGACAAATTAAAAAACTTAAAAAGTTTGTACATCCCAGCTGTCAGATTTTAATGTTACAGCCACAAATTTAAAGATGTACAAACTTAAAACCTGATATACAGCCACAATCACAGGTTACTGCAACAGCAGGCCGACCCAAATGAAGACAACACACACATTTTCTAAGCCGCTTATCCTTCTGGGAGCTGGAACCTATCCCAGTGTTCAATGGGCAGAAGGCAGGATACACCCTGGACAGGTCGCCAGCCCATCGCAGGGCAGACAGACAGACACATACACTCACACACCTAGGGGCAATTTAGCATGTCCATTTAGCCTGCCTGCATGTCTTTGGACTGTGGTAGGGAACCCACACAGACACGGGGAGAACATGCAAACTCCACACAGAAAGGACCCTGGTCGCCTGGTCGGGGAATCAAACCCAGGCCCTTCCTGCTGTGAGGCGAAAGTTAAAAAAACCAGCTGATGTGTGAAGCCCAGGAAGAACAAAACAACCTTAAACACTTAAACCTAATCATTGTAGGCTACAGCATATTGTCACGGCGTGCCTGAAACACATTTATGGTTCATTTATGTCTTACCTGTAATGACTCGATGCACTGAAGTAATGTCCACACAGGCATCTGAATGTGACCGCTACATCATTTAAGGTGGAATGGGAAATAAAGCTAACTTCAGCTTCATCTAGTCTCTATCCATGGTACGAGTCTCAGTTACAGTCAGTCAACTGGGGCTGTATTAATTGAGATGGGGGGCTGGCTGGCTAGATGCTGTCACCTTCTGTGAATTGAATGCCTCATCCGTTTATTTTTCTTCCTTTTAACGTGTGCTCACTGCTGGGGCCTGCAAGCCGTGACATAGCCAGTAACGGGTTCACTCTTCCCCAGCTTCACATCCAGTAGGGAGCCAATTTGCACTTAATTTAGTGCTCTTATACAATTGATTATTTAAAAAAATAAGTACAGACATTAAATAGATAATCATTAAAACTAAAGTAACAAGCCTGTTTTGAAAATGTAGTGAGTAAAAAGCACAGATTTTCTTTTAAATGGAGTAAAAGTAAAAAGTATTAAGTGACAGAATTACTGAAGTAGAGTATAAATACCTCAAAAATTATTTAAGAACAGTAACAAAGTACTTGTGCTTCAATACTTGCCACCCTTGTCATTAACGTCACACGTTACATTGACTGCTGATTGATTATTACTGTAGTGTTTCAGGTGGTTCTCAGGTTGTCAAGCCAAGGTAAAATAATTAAATTGAGTCTGGACACAACTTTTGAGTTGTGGCTGAGGGCTTTATATTTAGTAGCTCAGCAGATTACTAAAAGCAAAAAAGCCACATGAAATTGGAGAAGAGCACCAACTTTTACCAAATAAATATGATTGTACAAATTTGCCTGATGTGCTGAATATATAAATCATTGGATTATTTGGATTTTTATTAATAGAATGAATCTGTCGGGGTCCATAGATTTATTTCTATACTGGAAGGGGCCCCTGGCTTTATAAAGTTTGATGAACCCTACATTACCTTAGCCTCCTCTGGAATCAAATCAGTGGAACATTTCCACAGTCCTCCACTGGAGGGTACTGTTGTACTTGCAGTCTGATTTAGAAGCAGTTTAACCTGCACCAGCCTAAGATTTGAGTATGTAAACTCAGGTGAACGAAAATAAGCGTGAGAGCTTAACATAAATAAGATACATAAAACTGGTCTGAGATTAGCCTAAATGTGCCTGCTGGCAATTTGTTTAGCTATGTATGTATTAAAAAACTAATTTTCAGCCACCACCCATGGTGGAAAGGTACATGCTGATTGCTATAAGATAAAATAGTCCCTAAAGAAAACATATTTTTTCAAGTTTACTGCTTTTAACTATTTATTTAACAACTGAATCTGATAATCAATCAGTCAATCGGTCAATCAATCAAGATGCTTTTATTGCCATTTATACTGCTGAAGACCGAAAAGTCAGAAGGCGTGTTTAGGTTCACTGGTCATTGTGGATATTAATAAAAATGGCTATATTTGCACTGTAGATGTTGTGACCCCTGATTCCTTTCGCCAGCACTGTAAAGAAATCTCAGCAACATCTCAGCAACAGAATGACAAACAACTTTGTAAATTTGGTGGAATGAAGAATATTTTTCAAGGTTAAAGAACCTCCATATGATCTAAAAGTTCTATGCCACTTAAATATTTTTCTTACATACCTTCAATAATTAAGCAGAAACCTTTATTTTCTCAATTTTTTATTCCAACTTGCAATGGGAGCAAAAATTTGGTTTGTTTGGGGAGACAACAAATATGACAACCACTGTTCTAGAGTGTAGGGGAGCAGGTAACTCAGCTATCTGTGACGAATCAAACAGAATCAGACGCTCGCAGATATAAACTACAAAGGAGGCTTTACTAGTAGAAGTGCAGTTTAAGTTCGTGGTCAAAAAACAGGCGTGGGTCAATTCCAGAAACAAAACAATACACATAACACCAGGCAAACAGTCCAAACAGGAAAAGGCAAAAACGTGGTCAAAAGCACAAGCAGAAGGTCTAAGTCCAAAATCCAAAGGGCTGGGAAAAAGACAAAGTCAAAGAACAAAGGCAAAAGGTCACACACGGTAATCAGATACAGGTATAAACGCTCAGTAGGTCACGAAAAACGGATGCAATACTTCGCAAGTGACCTAGTCTAAAGCCCGGGCTTAAATACTACACTATAGTAGTCACATCGCGAACGCGGATAGGAGTTTGAGGTCAGGTGGGGAGTCATGTGACCTTCCGGAGAGTTCTGGGAGTTTGAGTCCGGCTGTCTATCTTCGTTGGTTGGCTGTGTGGAAGTCGGGTGATCTCCCAGAGGACTCTGGGAGATCGAGTCCGAATCCAACGAGGCACTCGGCGGATGCGTGACACTATCAGTCTCCGTATGCAGAGAAGTTGATGATGTTCGAACAGCTGCAAATGTTTTGTTTGTTCCTGAACTTTGTCTGCAGTGCATTATTACGCATTATTTTCTGGTATGAACTTTTCCCTAGTCACGCCCATCGTGACGCAATTCTATGGAGAACATGAAAAAAAAATGTTTGTTTGCCTCTCTCTCTCTCTCTCTCTCTCTCTCTCTCTCTCTCTCTCTCTCTCTCTCTCTCTCTCTCTCTGCCAGCTCCACTTCTAGTATAAAGGTATGAGCAGCTGTGCTCTCCTGCATTTCTCTCAGAATGGAGTCTGTGCTGAAATATTTGGACTGGACGTCGGTGGGCTTGGCCCTGCTGGCTGGTCTGCTCACTCTGCTTCTGCTGGAGATCTTCAGGTGGAATTCCTCCAGGAACCGAAGCCCCCCTGGACCCAAACCATTGCCCTTTGTGGGTAACCTGCCCCAGTTTTCAAAGGATCAAATGGCCTTCATCAGATCGGTCAGTTTCCTTTTATACATCAGACTGATTTTTTATTTTTTTTTATTTTTTTTTTTTTCTTCTTCTTTTTGAAACTCACTATAGCCGTGAAAATTTACTATGGGTCCTTGGAGTGTGTAGAAAACTGTTGCTGTGTCTGCCAGATGTTAGTGCTGGGCTTTCTTAGTTTGCATTCTGCATTTTAACATGCAACACATGCAATTTTACACTTACAATAAGGGTAATATTTGTATCTAGAATTCAGGCTGTGGAATGCAAAGTTTTAAACAAGTGCAAAGTTCACCATAGTTCATGCAACCAATTGCTACCTTTCTTCCACTGTTTATCCTGATGTGATCAACGTGGCTCCATAGACCTTTTACAAGACATTTAATAACTTAGGACTCTCCACAGAGCGCCAATCAGCGCTCACAGTCACCTGAATACTAATGTCTGTCACCTGTGCTTCTGTTCATATGATTATGCGAGGTACTGCTTCTTCTTTTGAGAGCTACTGAGCGTTTTGTCTATTTACCTTTCATCTGATTACAATGTTGCCTGGAACTTTTGACTTTGCTTTTTGCTTTTCACTATTTGAATCTGTTTGCCTGGTTTTGTGATGATTGTTTTTCTTTTTTTGTTAGCCATTCTGGATTTGACCCTTGCCTCTTATATGACATTGAGTTTTGCCCAACCCTTTGATAATAATAACTCATTTTTCACTTTCTACCATGAGTGTCTTACTGGTTCGGTCACTTTACAGACAGTGAAGAGGACATGATGAAGGCTGCATCCAACCTTGTCTCTTCAGTTATCTGATTTAGTTAAAAGCAAATGGCTAAGTTTTACTTGAAACCAGGGTTGTTAACGGCTGATGTCCAGGACTATTGCATGGTATTCTTCAGTTGCATAACACTGTTACAGATCTCCCTTGCCAGTGGTTTGTGCTCTGATTCAGGATCTCAACAGCTGATCTTTGTCTAGAGTGTGTAAAACCTAATTCTTGGAGCCATGTTCAACTCGGTAAGTCTCATATTTATGTGAAAAGCTAAAAACACCTGCCCACTGGACCCCATGGACCCCATCCAATACACATCACTCGAGAAATCTTGCAGTCTACTGCTCCTAATCACTTCCAACACAGTTTCTTGTCATCAAGTTGGGAACCATCTGGCATCTTGACTACCAGAGTAGTACCTGTTCTAAAGATGACCACCCAGGACAGCTTTAACAACAGCAGCTATTCATATCTCTCATTTCTTTCCTTTCCCAAAGTCTTTAATGAGTTGTCTAAAATAAACAGTCTTCATTTTTCACTCGTTGCCAGCTCTAGGATCTCAGCATGTCCGTCTTCGAACTGGTGTACTTTGCAGAAACTTCTCCTGTAGCAAAGGTGGAGAAGCTCCACACACGAAGTTCAGCTAAACTCTCAACAGTCCTGATTCTTTTTGGGCTTTGCAGCCTTTGACACAGTCAGTCATAAGATTCTCCAGCCTGTTCTCACCAACATTGGAATCAGCACCTTTGCACATTGGAATCAGCACCTTTGCACATTGGAATCAGCGCCTTTGCAAACCGGAATCAGCATGTTTGCATGGAACTGGATTGAGTCTTACATGGAAGGATGTTATTAGGTAACATTGATGGCGTCCACATCAACTACATGCTGACTCTTCATATGTGCTCCACAAGGCTTTGTGCTGAGTCCTCTTCTCTTTCCTTTACACTTGATATTTTAGCGATATAACATCCTGTCAATGACATCTCATACCACTACTATGATGACACTCAACTAATTCTTTCCACCTTCTGACACTTAGGTTTATAGTTGCATATAGGCACGTCTGCCTGACATCTAATCATGGATTGCAGTTCACCATCTGAAAGTAAATTCCAGCAAGGAGCTGCTATACATCTCTGTATCCTGTGATCTTGACATCTCCTTTGAGCATTTATCGGTCATTCCATCTGAAGATAAACAAAGCCTTTGTGTAATTGTAGATGGCCAGTTATCAGTCTTTGCTCATATTGCAAACCTGACTCCGTCATGCAGGTTTCTCCTCTAAAGCCTTTTGAGGTTTCTGCACTTTCTCTCTACGTAGGCCTCTCAGATGCTTGTTCAAAATCTTATCATTTTAAGTGATTTTATCTAGTGAAGGTGTCTTATTTCATTGGCAGATTAGTTTACTTAATTTGGCTTGTTTCAAGAAGTAATACTTAAAACAAGAAACATGATCTGTCAATGGAAGAAGACACTTTTATAAGATAAAACTGCTTAAAAACAAGTAAGAATGTCTAGAAATAAGTGAAATAATCTAAATCTTCTAAATATTCTTACAACAGTCTCATAATGAGAAATATTAGATATATTGACTACATTTAAGATGTTTGAACTCACTAATATATTATTTCTGCAGTGAAGTCAAAACTGAAACCATAGCTTATGGCCTTTGAGAATCAAGTACGGCTTGGCTTGTCTTGCTATACTGAAAGATGCTTGAAAGACCAGCTTTAAGATCCTTCTCTATCCAGGCACCCATGTGGAACCTTACAGCATTAAATGACCACCTATTTGGACTCCTATTTTTAGCATCTAAGGAAACATTCTGTGAGTGAAAAACAAATCACTTCTGTAAGTTGCTATGGATAACTGGATCTACTTAATGCCATAAATTTAAACTCAAAACTGTGATGAATTGATCCAGATTTATTAGAACAGAGAAAGCTTCAGAACTGTTCACTGAAAACACATCTGCAACCAAACGTGGAAACAGTTGCATCAGCACATACACTTGTCCGCTCCAAAGCTGTAGGTAATGTAAACATTTTACACCCCTCCAGTTGCCGACATATGGTGAGATGTGCTCCATATACCTGGGCAGGAAGCCAATGATCATACTGAACAACATGCAGCTTGCAAAGGAAGCTTTTGTTGAGAATGGGACTGTGTTTTCTGGGAGGCCGCTTCTGCCTTTAACAGAGTGGATCAACAAAGGCTATGGTTAGTAGGGCATGACTCATGTTGATATACTTGTTTGATATACATGTACTACTACTTGTACTTTATTTTTTGATAAAAATGAAAAAAAAAAAGTGTGCTATTCCTTCTCCAGGGAAAGATACATCCTCGTATACAATTTTTACACCCTTTACAACCATCTCTTTCTTTTTATCTCCCTTTACTTCTCTCTGCCTTTCTCAGGGATCATCTTGGCCAATTATGGTCACTCTTGGAGGCAGCAGCGTCGCTTCGCTCTGCACACACTGCGTGACTTTGGTCTGGGAAAGAAAACTGTGGAGGAGCGTGTGGCTGAGGAGGCACATTACCTCATTAAGGAGATACTCAAACAAGAAGGTAGGTGATGAGTCACTGTGTATGCCTGTGGCACAGTTCTGTGGTCAGGTTATCTTTATATGATGTACAACTACAATGGCAGGGAGCAGCACTGGAGTTAATGCATAGTGTTGTCTGTCATTTGAAATTAGTATTTATTTCAATAGTTTTAGTCAATAGTTTATTTTAGAGTAAATTACAGACTAATGACAGTTTGAATGAATATTTGTTCAAATCAACATGGACAAGGTAATGTTTAATGAGCTCAATCAGACCACTACACTGGAGTTCAGTAATACTGATGAATATTTTAAATGTCCTACTGATAGTAAGACAAGAGGCCTTTTTTCATTTATATGACATTTAACAAAAATTTCATATGGTCAGTGTTCTGTCTTTGTGCCTTTTCTCTAATCAAACACACTATTCTGCAATTCGTCTTGAAGGGAAGCCTTTTCATCCCATCCACCAATTTATGAATGCATTTTCCAACATAATCTGCTCCATCATCTTTGGAGACCGCTTCGAGTACAGCGACAAGCGCTTTGCTAAGCTGCTAGAAATTCTGAATGAAAACTTTCAGCTTGGAGGAAAACTTACGGCGCAGGTGATTACCAGGACCTTTCCGAGTGATGATGTTCATTTTTACAGATCATATAGAAAAACAACCAGAGCACAAAACAATATAATTTATCTTCTAAATTAATTCCAGGTCTTTTTCCTGGTATATACCTACAATAAAATTACATAATGACAAAAAAAAATCCTGTCATTATGCGCTTAAAGTGCTTAAACTTAAAGGATGAAATGTAACATCAATTGTTCCTTTTCATCTTCAGATCTTCAACTTGGTCCCAATTATAAAATACTTTCCAGGGCCGCATCAGAAGATATGGAATAATTTCGAAGCCTTAAAAAAATTTCTCCTTGAAATTGTGGAGGAGCACAAGAAGACTCTGGATCCAGACAACCCCCGGGACTTCATTGATGCCTACCTGATCCAGATGACCAAGGTGAGATGCTCTTTGTTTTGAGTGCAGTGTAGAGAATGGAGAGACCCTAGCTGCACTTTACAGTAAAATATCCAGTAGGCCTAGTTATCTGTGCACTGAGACGACTGGTGTGGAGCATTTTCTGCATGCATTATTTTCAGGTTGACAATGTGGGACAGTGGAGTTGAAGTTTTCTACTGTAGATTATACTAAATCAATCATTTGAGCCGCCTTCAGTATCCTTTGGTAGCTCTGAGTAACAGAATTTAAACTTTTCTTTTGTTGAGCAGCAAGAGGCAAAGGAAGACTCTACATTCCATGTGGAGAACATGATGATGTCGGTCCTTGACCTGTTTGTAGCTGGGACAGAAACTGCAGCGACCACCCTCAGATGGGGCCTCATTTACATGATGGACCACCCTGACGTGCAAGGTACTGTTGTTGGTGACCAATATCATTGACCTGATCTCATTTTTACAGTAGGTGTGGTGTAAGGCTTGTTATTCCTTTTGTTACTTCATATTTTCAGTTGGTATTTTTGTTTTACTAATTGGTTAATGACCCAATTAGAACACTGTTATGTCTTGTATGTCCTCTTTTATTTCCCATGCTTGTGTAATATGACCATGTCAGAGCGCTGTCATGAGGAGATCATTCAGGTTCTGGGTTTTGACCGCTCTCCTTGTATGGAAGACCGCACACAGCTCCCATACACTTACGCCACTGTTTATGAGATCCAGCGCTGTGCTAGCATCACTCCTCTTGGCCTGATTCACCAAACCACTGAACCAGCACTGCTACGAGGATACCACCTTCCCAAGGTGATGGAGGGATAGAGGGATTGTGGACTGAATACATGACAGGCTGAATGGATAGACATTTGAATGTATGACAAGCTGAATGCATGGATCTCTTAATGGATGGGAGACTGAATCAATGGAAGTATGAATGGATGCTTAACCACAGAAACAGTGTTATGAGAACAGGCTCTGCCAAAAAAAGAAACAAAGTAAATTAAACTATAAAAAGATAATATTTTTTATGGCTTGAAAACAAGATGAAGCTTACAAATACAAAATAGAGGAATCAATACCAACGCAACGAATGAATACAAGTTTTTAGATTATCTGGGCAAGACTTATTGAAATGTTATTGCACGTCTTTTAGCATTTTTTGCCATCTTGCATATTTCACAAATTGCATAGCTATTTATATTTATTTATATCAGTCTCTTTTCTCAATGAAAACTTTGAGTGCACCTCCACTGTTCAAGACATTTAATTGATATTAATACATGTG
This sequence comes from Colossoma macropomum, assembly GCF_904425465.1. NCBI lineage: Eukaryota > Metazoa > Chordata > Actinopteri > Characiformes > Serrasalmidae > Colossoma > Colossoma macropomum. Next base: position 39,935,747 of record NW_023494802.1, read on the forward strand.
TTATTTGTTTCTCTTTCCCATGGCAGGGATCTACAATCATGGTCAACTTAAACGCCATCTTAACTGACAAAGAGCACTGGAAGTATCCAGACACGTTCAACCCAGAGAACTTTCTGGATGAGAAAAGGACAGTTCTGCAGAAATGATGCCTTTCTGCCATTCTCTTTGGGTGAGTCTGCTGCTGGTGTTTACCTGAGGGTCCGTGTGCAACAGTGGTAGCAGAACAATTCATTAAGATTTGTTTGAGCATCAACACTGGGGACAGCTGGAGTAGGACTTGCTTTCAGTCAGGGAGTTGTGTGATACTCTAATACAGCCTCCTGGTGAAGAGAAATGATTGAATCAATTTTAAGAGTTGTTTCTGGAGCAGTGCTGTATAGGCGGTGGGAGATGCCACCAAGGACCCCTGCAGCAGACACTGGCTCTTGGCATGTGAAATGTAAGCTCACTGGAGGGGGAGGAGCTGGAGCTTCTGCGGGAGGTTGAGACATACCAACTAGATATAGTTGGACTCACCTCTACCTACATTGTCAACTTGGGACCAAAATCCTTGATAGGGGTCGGTGCCTCTTCTCCTCAGGAGTTACACAGGGTTAGAAGTGCAGGGTGGATGTTAGGATACTAACAAGTCCCTGGTTGGCTGCCATGGAGTTTGTCCCGGTGGATAAGAGCGTCGCTTCAATTAAAATCGCAGCGAAAAAAACTCTGACTGTTGCGTGTGCTTTTGAAACAAACAACAGTTTGCAGCATGCTCCCTTCTTGGATCGACTGGGTGGGGTTCTGGAAAGGTACCTGCCTACAGACTCCATAGTCTTGCTAACAGACTTCAATACTCATGTTGGCAATGACTGGGAAACCTGGAGGAAGGTAAATCTGAAGAATGGCCTGTCTGATGTAAACTTGAATGGTTATTGGACTCGAATGGTCATTGGAATGTTATTGGACGTCTGTGCTAGTCATGGATTGTCCATAACGAATACCAAGTTCAAACACAAGGACATTCATAAGTGTACTTGGTACCAGAGCTCCTTGAGTCAAAGATCAATAATTGACTTTGTTATCATTTCATTTGACTTGGGACGATATGTTCTGGACACTTGGGTGAAGAGAGGTGCTGAGCTGTAAACCGATCACTGTCTAGTGGTGAGCTGGATCAAATGGCAGGGAAGGCTGGGGGTCATACCTGGTAGGCTCAAGTGAATAGTGAGGGTGTGCTGGGAATGGCTGGCAAAGGCCTCTGTTCGGAATAATTTTAACTTCCACTTCCTAGAGAACTTTTGTCATGTTTTGGAGGAGCTAGTGGACATGGAGTCCGAATCAACGCTTTTGTAAACTTCTATTATGGAAGCTGCCAGGCATAGCTGTGGCCAAAAGCTTGTTGGTGCCTGTCAGGGCGACAACTCAAGAATCCCCTGGTGGACACTAGTGGTGAGGGAGACCTTCAAGCTGAAGAAGGAGGTCTTGAGGGACTGGATGGCCCAGAGGACTCCCAGCTCAGCAAATAGGTACCAACAGGGAAAAAGGTGGCGGCAGCAGTTGAAGCACAGTCCAGAACATGACAGAAGTTTGGCAAGGCCATTGAAAAACTTTGGGTTGGCTTCAAAGAGGCTCTGGACAACAGTCTGGCGACTCAGGAGTGGTCAGAGTGGCTTTACTCAAGCTGTACTCAGTGGGGTAAAGAAACTTTGACTTCAAATGAGGATATTGTCAGCTGGTGGACAGAGCACTTTCAGGAACTCTCATACCTGATAGACATGCCTCAGTCATGGGAGTCAGGGCCAGAGGCTCCTGGGGTGTCAGACTGTATTTCTCTGGTGGAGGTCACTGAGGTAGTTGGCAAGCTCGTAGATGAGATTCTGCATTCAGACAGGCTTGTTCAGTGTGAGTTTTGGACTCCACCAAGGTGCTTTGTCTCCACTCCTGTTCATGGACAGGGTGTCAAGGTGTAGGTAAGGTCAGGAGGGCATTATGTGTGCAAGCTGGAGGGTGGTGTCTCTGCTGTTTGGGGATGATGTCTTTTTGGATCCATCACATGGATGCCTCCAGTGTGACCAAGCTTCTCACTCAATCAAGTAGAGTGTAGCCGGCCACCCTGCGAAGAAAGCTCATTTCTGCCGCTTGTATCTGAGATCTCATTCTTTCGGTCATTACCCACAGCTCATGATAATAGGTGAGGGTTGGTATATAGACCGAATGGTAAACAGAGAGCTTTGCTTTATGACTCAGCTCCCTCTTCGCTGCTACAGTCTGCTACAGCAACCAAATTACTGCTGCCACCTGTCCCAGCCTGCGGCTGATCTCATGATCCTCCAAGTCTGAGTCTTAGCCTGGATGAAGATGGCATGCCCACTCCAGGTAAAGGGAAAGGACCTGCCACAGGTGGAGGAGTTTGAGGTATCTCCAGGTCTTGTTTACGAGTGAGATCAGCCGCAGGCTGGGTCAGGCAACAGCAGTAATGTGGTTGCTGTAGCGGACTGTAGTGGTGAATAGGGAGCTGAGCCATAAAGCAAAGCTCTCTGTTTACCGTGTGGTCTATATTTTCTCTGCAGATTTGCAATGAAAATGCCTTTGTTCACTTCTGAATTGATCCCATCACTGACATCACAGAAAGATAAGCAGCCCCAAATTTGACATCTCCACCTCATGGAGATCACCAGAACTTTTTGACAGCATAAAACTGGAACTGTGCTATTTCATTAAACAGGTTCTAGTGGTTTTTTGTTTTTGGTACCTGTTTATGATTGGTACCAACAGGACGTAATTGTACACAAGGGGTGTTTTCCTCTGCCCTTGGTTACACTTTGCAACTGATACCAATGTCAATTTAGTGAACTCTTTACAGGTGAAAATAAAGTCACCAAGCACAATTTTGTCACCTGCAAGCACACCAGAATGTAAGGTAGAATGGTATGTTGATGTGTGAATTGCGTTCTTTTCTTGTAGAATTATTACTTTGCAAAAGAGTTTGGTATAGTGACATAATTTAGTCCCATTGGCTCCCATTCAGGTCAAAACTTGTTTTGGAATGTTTATTGGGACAAACTCTTGGAGTCTGGAATTCTTCTCCAGGCTTTCTTTACACAAAGAGTCTACCATCAGTTTGATTTTGTGCTAAAATGTATTTTTTTTTTTCTGAAACAAATATCATTCTGTTTTAAAGAAACCTTGAAAATGTCATTAAATTTAACCAATGGTTTCAGTGTCCAAACGAATTTTGTGACCACTGTATATGTAAGCCCACAGTAACCAGCCCAAAACATCATTGGTCCACCAGAAAGTCTGCTGATTCTGCTAATTAACCAATCCAGCACTGAGATGATTTGTGCTTATGCATGTCCTGCAGGTCCGAGGGTGTGTCTGGGTGAGTCTCTGGCAAAGATGGAGCTCTTCATCTTCTTCACCTCTCTGCTCCAACGCTTAAAGTTCTCATGGCCTCCTGGAGCTCCACGCCCAAACATGGATGGCATTGTGGGCGTGGTTCGTTCTCCATTCCCCTTCAATACCATCTGCCGCAGCAGAGAGACCACTCACTGAATCAAGTTTGCCCTTTACATGTGAATGGACAACATCACCCGCAGGAGAAGTTCCTCTTCTTTAACACATCTAATCAATCTCACTAAGAACACATTATCAAGCTCTTTCTTTCTACGAGGACCAGTCAGGGGTGAATGTACAAAACATGATATTCCACCAAAACAGGACTTATATGTTTTAAAAGGAATGTTGAGAAAAAAGGCCAGTTCTATATTATTATTATTATTATTATTATTATCATTATTATTATTTTACATTTTAAATCAAAAAGTTTAAATTTTGATTAAAAAAACAAAGATAAGTTCTGACAAAACAAACGGAAAAGATATATTTAAGATTCTGCATAAGCCCCTTATAGACAGTAGTTCACAGTTAAAGGTTGGGAAAAATATTTAATGTGTAAAATACAATTAAAAGTGATTTATAAAATGTTTAATTGATCATAGTTTCTGCTTAATAAAGTCATTTACTACTTTCCCTACAACTATAATGAATACTAAAAATATTAGCCAGGTCATTAGCAGACACAGAATTGATAGGTTACCGGATTCTTAATAAAGGCAAAATAATGGATATTTAATATAATGTGCGAAAGCTTAAAATGTATAATAAATGAATATAAATGCTCTAAAAAGTACTTTATTTAATCTATTTACTGCTTAATGAAGTAGCAGTAAGCACAGTTAATTAGCAGCTACTCACTTGATAAGGGTTAAAGACGCTTATAATGTCCCGTACACTAAAATTCCACTGAAACCACAGCTTTAATGAGTGAAACCCAAAGATTAGAGCCAAAGTTTGAATGCAGTTAATGCCAGCAGCTTGGATCATGTCCCAAAACTAAATCATTTTTCACCCCCACAGGATTTAAAAAAGAAAGACATCTTTTCTTTTATTTCACCCTGCCTGTGTTGTTTTGTTGTATTTTGCAGTGTGTAGCAGTTTCAGCATGTATGTTGTATAATTCTGACTCTTTAATGACTGTGTAATTCAGAGAATAGAGTGATGATCGGAGGGAAAATGTGTGCAAAACAAGTTTTTGTTTATCATTTTTGTTTGTCACAGGGTGCCACACTGTTGATTTTCCCATAGAAGTAAACTAAGAGTTACTATTTTGAGCACAAAAGATTGAGATTGAACAAGACATTGAGCTGAACAGGGTCAAATATATTCCATGCAGAGGATGCATTAACTTCTTCACTCTTGCAAAGTCAACAATCAACCAGGGCTGCCCAAAATTTTATCTGGCTGGGTCCTTGTGTGAACATTCAATACTAGACCTGGAGGACTTCTTGTCTTCTTGTTTAGTACCAGGACCAATCTGGGGTGAATCCACATGATTTTCTACCAAAATAATAAGCACAGTAGTTAGTTTTTTATGTATTTGTATGCTGTTTCTATAATAGTTAAATAATGGTTGTATAACTTTTATGTAGCTTACATTTGCTAGGTTGCTTAAGATGTACACTTCCTATTATGCTTGTTGTGTTTGCTTCTTGATAAAGTTGATTATTTGATATTAGTCTGAGAATCTTCATTTCAACAACACTGATTATATATATAATCGCTGTTTTTGACATTTCAAATTTTTTGACAAAATACCTGTTGCCCTTTACACGCATGTAAATGTCAATGAATGTAAATGAATGGATTGAAAGAAACTGCCCAAAATGACTTGGAAAAAATTCTGGTTCCATTGACTTACATTAAAAGTAAAGTATATTTTTTTTCCTTATATATATATATATATATATATATATATATATATATATATATAGATATATATATATATATATATATATATATATATTGTGTATGTGTGTGTGTGTGTAGATGTAACAAACATGCTGAACTGTCCAGTTATGTTGCATTAGTGGCAGTTTGAAAAGATGTGAAGCTTCATGTGTCTTGAAGGAAGCACACACTAGCTTTCAGTCTCCTGACTTGGAAGCATTGTCAGATAGGGGATGATAGTGGGTGGGAATTGACCATGACTAACACAACTTACGATGCTGCAGCTGCCTTGTGTAGCCCCCCGATCAACTTGTAGGAATTTCTACCCACTTTTCACTCATTTGAGGACTTTCTTTCATATACTGCCTGATTCAGGGACCACACTGCTTTTCTATGTTAATTTAAGTTTTATTTATTTTATTTAATTTTTAAGTCCATTCATGGTGGTACATGCAGATCACGGTGAGGTAAAATAGTCCCTGAAGAAAACCTATTTTTTCACCACCTATTTACCACTTTTTAACCATTTATTTAACAATTCAATCAGTTAATCAATCAGTCAATCGGCAATCAGGCAAGATGCCTTCACTGCCATTTTCACAGCAGAAAACAGAAAAGTCAGAAGACGTTTGAGGGTTCATGTTAATATGGTTAATAAAATGGACATTTTTCAAGTGTAAGGAACCTCTAAAATAATAATGTACTACAAAAATTAAACGTTACATTTATTTAGGAATCCTTTAGAAACTTTTATTTTCTAGAATAGTGTTTTTCAAATTGCAGGTTTTTCAATACAGTCCACATTTTTTCTACAACTTGCAATGTGAGCAAAAATCTAGACCGTGTGGGGAGCCCTGAGAACCAGTAAGAGAACCACTGTTCAAGAGTGTAAGGGAACAGGTAACTCAGTTGTCAGTCTCTGTATGCAGAGAAGTTGATGATGTTCCAACAGCTGCAAATGTTTTGTTTGTTCCTGAACTTTGTCTGCAGTGCATTATTACACTGGAAGCTCTCTGACCTCCTAACAGGTAAGATTACAAGATTACATGTTGGTATGAGCTTCTCCCTAGTCACAACCCTTTGGAATTGGTAGAGCGTTTTTTTAAAAACCTCTCTCTCTCTCTCTCTCCCCCTCACCCTACTCCACTCCTGGTTAAAAGGACTGAGAAACTGAGCCCTCCTGCATTTCTCTCAGAATGGAGTCTGTGCTGAAATATTTGGACTGGACCAGTGTGAGCTTGGCCCTGCTGGCTGGTCTGCTCAATCTGCTTTTGTTGGAGATCTTCAGGTTGAATTCATCCAGGAGCCGAAGCCCACCTGGACCCAAACCACTGCCCTTTGTGGGTAACCTGCCCCAGCTCTCAAAAGATCGAATGGCCTTCATCAGATCGGTCAGTTTCTCGTTTTTTTGTTGTTTTTTTTTGTTTTGTTTTTGTGAGGTGGTATATTCACTTGCATGTATCAGATATATCTTTTTTCTCTTTTTGATATTCATTTGTAAATGAAAAATACTGTAGTTATATACAGCCATGTCGTTGTGTCTGCCAGATGTTTATTGCTGGGCTTTCTTAGTTTGCATTCTGCATTTTAACATGCAATACATGCAATTTTACACTTACAAAAAGTGTAATATTTGCACCTAGAAATAAGTTTGTGGAATGCAAAGTTCACCATAGTTTATGTAACCAAATGCTACCTTTCCTCTGCTGTCTTACCTGATTTGACTTTTGACAAGACATCTAAAGTCCTCCACAAAGAGAAGTAATGTAGGCTTTTGTCCATATCACTGTGACAGTAAAGGGGACATGAAGAGTGCTGCATCTTACCTTGTCTCTTCAAGTACCTGATTAGTTAATAGCAAACAACTAAGTTGTACTTGCCACCAGGGGTATGTTTATGCCTGATGTGCAGGACTTCTGTTAAATTATTGTGAAAGCACTGTTCCAACTCACCTTTTCCCAAACCCTGATTCTTTAGGCTCACAGCCTTTCTTTCCTCAGGAGGGAGGGCTCGGATAAATCGATCCAAGGCCATTCTCTCTGTGGTAGCCCCTGGAAGTAGCCATCCATGAGAGACTCAGGAAACTCTTTATCTGCTTCCTTGAAAGCACCTCTGTTCAGAATCACCAGTGGTGGTATATCACATAAGTGATAGTTAGAGTGTGGCTTCTATGGGTTAAGATCTCAGTTGGTTGTATGTCCATCTGAATAGTGAAGCTATAATAATATAGCTATAGCTAGCTGCAGTTGACAAGTCAAGTGTGGGGCTAAGAGGCAACTCATTCCTCATTTCCTTCTACAATATATATCCAAAACCCTCATTGTTGTCACAGTGCAATATTACCTTGACAGAAAATAATTTTCTTTATTTTGCATACATATAAATGTTGATAGCCTTTTTGAGTGTAACTGCCAAGATTTAGAGAGTTTAGCAATACAATACTGACTTGTACAGTTATAGTTTTCTTCAGTGGTGTGACACTCTTAAAGATCTCTGGCAATGATTTGTGCTCTGATTCAGGATCTCAGCAGCTCAGCACACTCTGGGAAGGGCAAGCCTCAGATTCAAGCTAAGGCTTGCCCTGTCTAGCGTAACTGGGAGTTATGACATTTACTCCTGTAGCCATTGAGCCGTATTTAACCCTGTAAGTCACAAATTCACGTGAAATACTAAGAAAAAAGTTCAGGGTTTATACGAAGTTATGTTATATAGATCCACGGTTCTAAGCTCTGCTGTAACACACAGTAATCCCAACACCTGACCACTGGACCCCATGGACCCCATCCAATACACATCACTCCAGACATGTGAAATCTTGCTTTACACCTAATCACTTCCAACACAAACAGCTCCTTGTCATCAAGATGGGTACCATCTGCCATCTAGACTGCCAGAGTGGTACCCATTCTAAAGAAGACCACTCAAGACAGCTCTGACAACAGCAGCTATTGGTATCTCTCCTTTCTTTCCTTTCCCAAAGTCTTTCATAAGTTGTCCACAATCAGCAGTCTTTATTTCTCACTCATAACCAGCTCAAGGATCCCAGCTTGTCTGTTTTCAAACTGATGCACTCTACAGAGTCTTCTCTTGTAGCAGAGGTGGAGAAGCTCCACACAGGAAGTTCAGGTAAACTTCCAACAGTCCTGATTCTTTTTGATCTCCTGTCTGTTCTCACCAACATTGGAACTACCACCTTTGCATGGAACTGGATTGAGTCCTGAGTCCTCTTCTCTTTCTTTTGCACTTGATGTTTTAGCAAGGTAACATCCTATCAATAGCATTTGATATAACTGCTATGCAGATGACTCTCAACTAATCCTTTCCACCTTCTAGGACTTTTCGGTTGCATATAGGCATGTCTGCCTGACATCTATTGTCATGGATTGCAGTTCACCATCTGATGGTAAATTCCAGCAAGGAGCTGCTATACATCCCTGGTTCCTGATGGGAAATATTGAATAAAATATTCCCTGATTAGTTATCAATAAACTAAACATTGGCTGCCTAGAGAGCCCTCCTAATAAGGTAAAATAGGGAAGCAGACTATGGACTGTATGCAGTAGACTCTCTAATGGAGAAAGAGTTTCTAGGCCCACAGAAGGGAGCTGTACCAGATGACAGTTTAAGTTATAGTTGGTCCACTCTTGTACGTATATGGAGGGTTGTGTGAGATGGCCCCATGGAGAGTTGCGCAAGAGGGGCCCTGTAAGAAGAGAGCATTCTGGTAAGTGTCAGAACAGAGTGGGTTTAAAAAAAAAAAAAGACATCATATACGTTTGGGTTTAAAGGTTACCAAAAAGGTCTAAGGACATGATGGGGATTAAAATGGTCCAGAATTCTGTAAAAGGGGTGGGGAGATTACCTCATCGCCCCACAGGGGAATACAAAAAGGATGTTTTGAGATGTTCTTTGCATTGTGGTTGACCGGGAGCCATCTTGCCATTTGATGCTCAATTAAGTGAAGGCCTTTTCCTTTTCCACAAGAGCTCAGCGGCTGAAGTCTTTTTGCATTCCTTTTTATCCTTTTTCATTTTCGTTGATATTCTTTGATTCTCTTAATTCTTTTTGAAGATATTAGATTACAGATAGTTATTAAGGCAATGGTATAGATAATATTAGAGTTACTTATAAATGTTCAGACCCTGGGCAAAAAGAGATTGCTCTTAGTTGCGACAATCCCATGATCTTGCCATCTCCTTTGAGCAGTTATTGGTCATTCCATCTGATGGTGCACAAAGCCTTGGTGTAATTGTAGATGGCCATTCATTGCTCATATTGCAAACCTGACTCAGTCATGCAGGTTTCTCCACTGGGAGGTTTCTACATTTTCTCTCTGCAAAGGCCTCTCAGATGCTTATTCATGATCTTGTCATCTCAAGGCTTGACTTCTAAGCCAAAAACGGACCTGCCCCTCAATACCTGAGTTTAAAAGTCCAAACTTAATCCACACCTTGTGCCCTTTGAGCTTCAGGCATGTCTTGGCTAGTCCCGCTATACTTAAAGATGCATGGAAGGACAAGCTTTAAGACTCTTCCCTGTCCAGGCACCCATGTGGTTGAACAAACTTCACCTGGCTGTCCCTTGCTGGCTTCAAAAGACTTGTCTCTTTGTAGAGCATTTAAAGGCCCACCTATATGAAATTAATTTGCCGTGTATTGTGGTGGAAATGCCTTTTTTTCTGTACTGAGTATCTTAATAACAGCTCCCATTTTAAGCAGTTCTCGAAGTTCACAGTTTTTAAACCCCAATTTTCCTATCGAAGGTTACATTCTGTAAATGAAAAACAAAGTACTTCTGTAACTTGCTAAAGATAACTGGGCCTGGTAAATGCCATGCATGGAAACTCAAAAATTTTAAATTACGATTGAATTGATTCAGATTTATTAGAACAGAGAAAGCTGCTGAACTGTGGAAAGACTAGAATTCACTGCAAGCACATCTGCAACCAAACATGGAAACAGTTGCATCAGCACATACACTTGTCCGTTCCAAAGATGTAGAAAATGTAAACATTTCCTACCCCTCTAGTTGCCGAAATATGGTGAGATGTGCTCCATATTCCTGGGCAGGAAGCCAATGATCATACTGAACAACATACAGCTTGCAAAAGAAGCTTTTGTTCAGAATGGGACCGTGTTTTCTGGGAGGCCACTTCAGCCTTTAACAAAATGGATCAACAAAGGCTATGGTTAGTAGGGCATGACTCATGTTGATATAACTGTTTGGAAAAATGTTAGTGTGATTTTCCTTCTCCAGGGAAAAATACACTTTCCTACACAATTTTTACACACTTCCCAGCATCTCTGTAATCTCCTGTTCCTTCTCTCTGCCTTCTCAGGTATTATTGCAGCCAATTATGGTCACTCTTGGAGGCAGCAGCGTCGCTTCGCTCTGCACACACTGCGTGACTTTGGTCTGGGAAGGAAAACTGTGGAGGAGCGTGTGGCTGAGGAGGCACATTACCTCATCAAGGAGATGCTCAAACAAGAAGGTAGGTGATGAAGAGCTGTCCATGCCTGTGGCACAGTTCTGTGGTCTGATGTACAGTTACAATGGCAGGCAGCAGCACTAGAATTAACGTATTGTGTTGTGTGTCATTTAAAATTAGTATTTATTTCATAGTGAATAGTTTATTTCACAATAAATTACTGGCTAAGGACAGTTTGAATGAACATTTGTTCAAATCGACATGGACAAGTTAATGTTCAACGAGCTCAATCTTACCCATCAGACCACTACACTGTAGCTCAGTGAATCTCATGAATTTTTTTAAAGTACTACTGATAGTAAGGCTATAGGCCATTTTTGGCTCATAGACACATACGTGTTTGAGATATATATGTATGATATTTTAACAAAAAAATCATATGGTCAGTGTTCTGTCTTTGTGCATTTTCTCTCTTCAAACGCACTATTCTGCAATTCTTCTTGAAGGAAAACCTTTTTATCCCATCCACCAATTTATGAATGCAGTTTCCAATATAATCTGCTCCATCATCTTTGGAGACCGCTTTGATTATGACAACACGTGCTTTACTAAGCTGCTTGAAATTCTGAATGAAAACGTTCGGTTTGTCGGATCATCTGCGGCACAGGTAATTACCAGGAGCTTTCCAGGTGATGTCATTCATCTTCACTGATCATGTAGAGAAAAAGCACCAAACAATATGATTTGTCTTCTAAATTTACTCCATGTGTTTTTTTCTGGTTTCCTGGTATATATCTATAAAGAAGTTATCCAATGACAAAAAAATCACTGTCATGATGTGCTTGAAGTGCTTACATTTAAACAAACTGCAAAAAATAAATGATGAAATGTAACTTGAAATTCTTGTTTCTTTTTTTCTTCAGATCTTTAACTTGGTCCCCATTATAAAATACTTTCCAGGGCCACAGCAGAAGATCTGGCGTAATGTCCAAGCCTTAAATAAATTTATCCTTGAAATTGTGGAGGAGCACAAGAAGACTCTGGATCCAAATAACCCCCGTGACTTCACTGATACCTATCTGATTGAGATGACCAAGGTGAGAGGTCAAACTTCAGGTACACAGCAGTGTAGAGAATGGAGGGACCCTTACTGCTGCACACTTTACAGTTCTCCAGCACACCTATTTTTACTCATCCAATAGTTATCTGTGCACTCAGAAGACTAGTGAGAATAATTTTCTGCCTGGATTATTTTCAAGTTGACAATTATAGAGAATAAATTTGAGCAGCCTTCAGTATCCTTTGGTAGCATCTGTGTAACAGAATGTAAACTCATCTTGTTTTTGAGCAGCAAGAGTCAAAGGAGGACACCACATTCCATGTGGAAAACATGATGAGGTCAATCCTTGACCTGTTCTTGGCTGGTACAGAAACTACAGCGAATACCCTCAGATGGGGCCTCATTTACATGATGGACCACCCCGACGTCCAAGGTACTATTGTTGGTGACCACTGACCTGATTCCACTTGTACACTAGGTGTGGTGTAAGGAATGGTATTTGTTTTGCTACTTTATATTTTCAACTGATGTTTTTCTATTAATAATTTGTTACCGACCCAAATTGAGCACTGTTCTGTTTTGTATGTATGTAACATCATCTCTTTTTTGTGTCCTCTGTGTTTTATCTCACGCTTGCACCTGGTTAACCACATCAGAGCGCTGTCATGAAGAGATCATTCGGGTGCTGGGGTTTGACCGCTCTCCATGCATGGATGACCGCCCACAGCTCCCATACACTTGTGCCACTGTTTATGAGATCCAGCGCTGTGCTAGCATCGTTCCTCTTGGCTTGATTCACGAAAACACACAACCAGCACTGCTACGAGGATACCACCTGCCCGAGGTGAGGAAGAGATAGCACTGTAGACTGAATACATGACAGGCTGATTGGATAGATGTTTGAATGTATGACATGCTGAATGTATGGAACTCTTGGATGGGAGGATGAATCAATAGAAATATGAATTAATGGAGTTATGGCATAACTGAAGTTTGAGGAAAAGACTCACACCTGAAACTTCTCCTTCTCAATTCCAGCTCCCTATAATTATTAGTCCTTCACTCCTTATTATTACCAGAATAGCTTTCCTCCACCTGCGTAACATCGCTAAATTAAGAACTGCACTGTCGCTACAGGACGCAGAAACGTTAGTTCACGCCTTCATCACGTCCAGGTTAGATTACTGTAACGCTCTGCTTTCTGGCTGTTCCAGCCAAAACCTTAACAAGCTTCAGTTAGTCCAGAACGCTGCGGCCAGAGTTCTCAGCAAAACCAGGAAATTCGACCACATTGGCCAGATTTTGTGTACCTTACATTGGTTGCCAGTTAAATTCCGCATTGAGTACAAGATTCTTCTACTGACGTATAAAGCTTTGAATGGCCTTGCTCCTCAGTACCTCAGTGACCTTATTTCCCATTATCAACTGACACGCCCACTTAGATCACAAGGTGCTGCTCATTATTAGTACCCAGAATAAATAAATAGTTACGTCAGGGGGAGGAGCCTTTTCATACAAAGCCCCCCAGCTTTGGAATAACCTACCAGTCTGTGTTCGGGACTCAGACACAGCCTCCATCTTTAAGTCTAGGCTAAAAACTTACCTGTTTAGTCGAGCTTTTGGTTAATTTGTTTTCCTAACTATGTCCCTCTCATCCCCCCTCAGTCCAAGTTTTATGATCAGTCCTTTCACTTTCCCTCCCGTCTCCACTTACCATATCAATCCTATATGTGTCACCATGTGCACATACTCCGGCAAAAGGTATGGCTCCTCCGAACCATCCATTAATAGCCTGGTGCCAAATTCAGACTTATCTCTCCACAACGCTACCGGGCTGAAGCCCTGTGTTGGATTCTGCTGAACATTTGCAGACTGCCCTACGTGCTCCACCTCCTCGATGACTTCCTCGTAATAGGCTCCCTGTTCCTCCCCACCTGCGCATGACCTTTGTACCCTCTCTTCTACATTTGGGCAACTCAGCATCCCTCCATCTCCAGGCAAGACAGGCAGACTCGAGAGACGTCTACAAGTTCCTGGGCATTCAGCAAGACTCAGTCTTGTTTCAGGCCTCCCTTCCACCCAGTAAGCTGGAACACACAACCGCTGCCCTGTCAGAATTTATGCTGCAGCCTCATTGTTCTCTTTTCCATTCTCGGGCATCTCAATTACACAATTTGCATAATACTTTAAGGACTCTTTTATCTCCCACCTCCTAAGCATCTCCTTCTCTGTTACTTCGCTCCACCACCTCCTCTCCCCGGATGACAAATATATCATGGAGCTTTCTTTCAAATGCAATATATGATGTTTTTATTTTGTTTCTCTTTCCCATGGCAGGGATGTGAGATCATGGTCAACTTAATGGCCATCATGACTGACAAAGAGCACTGGAAGTATCCAGACACGTTCAACCCAGAAAACTTTCTGGATGAGAAAGGACAGTTCTGCAAAAACGACGCCTTTCTGCCGTTTCTCTCTGGGTGAGTCTGCTGCTGGTGTTAACCTGAGGGTCCGTGTGCAACAGAGCTAGCTTTAAATGTTAAAATAAAGTGACCAAGCATGATCGTGTCACCTGTAAGCTAACCAGTGTAGGGTAGAATGGTATGTTGGTGTGTGAATTAGTCCCATTGGTTCTTATTCAGGTCAATACTTGCTTTTGAATGTTCATTGGGGAAAAAAATACTGCAGCTTGGCTGGACTTTCTCTACACAAAGAGTCTACAATCATTTTAATGTTGTGCTAAAACTCTTTTACTCTTTCTCTGAAACAAATATCATTCTGCCAATCATTTGTAAAGAAACCTAGAGAACTTAAATATAAATATAACCAACGGTTAAAGTGTCCAAAAATTTTTGTGACCACTGTATATGTCAGCCCACAGTAACTGGCTCAAAACATTACTGGTCCACCAGAAAGTCTACCGATCCTGCTAATTAACCAATCTAGCATTGAGATGATTTTTGTGTGTGTGTGTCCTGCAGGTCCGAGGGTGTGTCTTGGTGAGTCTCTAGCAAAGACGAGCTCTTCATCTTCTTCACCTCTCTGCTCCAGCGGCTAAAGTTCTCATGGCCTCCTGGAGCTTCACGCCCAAACATGGACGGCATTCTGAGCGTGGTTCGTTCTCCATACCCCTTCAATACCATCTGCAGCAGCAGAGAGACACACTCACTGAATCAAGTTTTCCCTTTACATGTGAATGGACAACATCACCCCAGGAGAACTCCCTCTTTTCTAACACGTCTAATCAATCTCAACAAGAACATGTTATCAAGCTCTTTCTTCATACTAGGACCAATCAGGTGTAAATGTACCATACATGACATTCTACCAAAATAATACACACAATAGTTATTTTTTATTTACATTTCCTAACAGGGGATTTATATGGTTTAAAATGAAAGATAAGAAAAAAGGCCAATACTGTACTTACACTGGGGTCCAAATGTCTGAGACCACATTCAAAATCAGGGATTTTTTCATAAAAATTTGGAACTAAACTACAAAACGTTTTTGGTTGATTTTGTGTTCAAATTTTAATTTAAAACAAAGAAAAGTTGTGACAAATAAAATAAAAAAAGATAAATATAAGATTCTGCACTTTTGATTTATTATTGAGGTTCTAAGAAGAATCAAAAGTAAAATAAGTACCTTATAGACCCCAATAATCAGTTATAGGTTGGGTACAATATTGATATGTAATATACAAATAAAGGAGCTCTGTAAAATGTTTTATTGATTGTAGTTACTGCTTAATAAAGTAGTACATTTTGCTATTATTACTACTACTATTTTTTACTATTAAAAATATTCACCAGTTATTGATGGGTTATTGGATTCTGGCTCCTTAAGGCTTGGTTGCGGCAAAATAATGGGCATCTAAAATGATGTGCAAAAGCCTACAATGTATAACACACAAATAAAATGCTTTGAAAAAAGTTTTATTCAAATTATGTATTGCTTAATAAAGTAGTAATAAGCAGCCAGTTAATTAGCAGCTGCTGGCTTGGTAAGGCTTAAAAAGAGCATTATAATGTCCTCCTACACTGAAGTGTTATGGAAACCACAGCTTTAATAAATAAACTTTGTTATCAGGTCTCTCAGTGAGAGTTCTGGGCTGAAGGGAATGCAGGGTGAAGAGTGCCAGAGAGTCCAAAGATCATGACATTACAGGTTATATGATAGTGTGTGTGTGTGTGTGTGTGTGTGTGTGTGTGTGTAAGTAAAAGTTAATTAACTGCCGGGTGTTTTGTGTGTACAAATAAGTACACGTGGTGTATGTGATAAGGGTTGCTATAGTGTGTGAAAGGTATTTACACTCAAATTTGACTCTACTAGATCACAATACTATATACGTACGCATGTCTGTCTGTTTTGTCTGTCTGTTTAGCCTCTCCCAGTCTGACAAATGGTGCGATTTTGGTGTTATTTTTGTGTTATTAGTTTAGGTCTTTCTGACAGTACATGGAAACCACCATGACTTATGTTAACTACCACCGGACCCTGCTACAGATCAGAAAACATCCAGAAACCAACCTTGAAGACGATCTGCTGCAGAAGCTACATGAGCTCTTGGAGGAGCCGGCAGCCCTCAAGTGTGGGAGGACGGCAGGGGCTGTGCTAGGCCAAAACCCTAGCCGGCCGGCTCTACTGTCCACCCTGCTCTTCAGTGTCAGCTCACTGGGCAATAAACTGGACTACATCAGACTCCCGTGGACAACCCAGCGAGAGCTCAGGGACTGTTTCTAACTGAAACATGCCTAAGCGACAGCATTCCCAGTGCCGCCATTCAGCTGGACTGGCTGGCTTTGTTTCGTGCCAACAGAAGTGCAGCTCTGATGGGAAAAACATGTGTGTTTACATCAACACGGAATGGTGGAAGAACTCTTTGTTTGGTGCAAAGCACTGTTCTCTGCTGGTGGAGTACTTTGGTGTGATTGTCAGATGTAGACCTTTTTTGTTCGTTGCTGCAATACCCCTCCATGTTCATAGCAGCGGTCTGATCCCTGCATACAGACCACACATCAGATGGTCCTAACCAGTCCAGAAGCAGGTGAAAACTTGTCCATCTCTTCTCTTCAAGACTGCTTTGAGCAAACTGCATGGGATGTGTTTAGAAAGGCTGGCACTTACAATGACTCTGTTCACTTTAAAGAATATACAGAATATACGCTAAACTCAGAAGCCGTGGATGACTGCTGAGGAGCACACGCTGCTGAATGCCCATGACTCAGTCTTTAGAGGGGGTGACAAAGCAGCCCTTAGAACAGAGAGGGCCAAACTGTCATGAGCTGTCAGAGAGACAAAGTGAGCACATACTCAGAAAATTCAAAGACACTTTCAAAAATACCAGCAACACGCAATGTGGCAGGACATTCAGGCCCTCAGCAATTACAGGAAAACATTGCCCTCCTGTGACAGTGATGCCTCTATCCCAGGTGCACTGAATGACTTCTTTGCAAGGTTAGACACGCAGAACAATGTGGAGGCGAGATGAACCACCTCTCCATCCAATAACCAGGTACTGTGTCTGACCGCAGCTGACGTGAAAAAAGACTCTGCACAGAGTCAACCTACGGACGGCTGCTGGACCAGACCACATTCCTGGCCGAGTGCTAAGAGAATGTGGAGACCAGCTAGTGGATGATCTTCACCACCGTTGTCCCTGTGCCGAAGAAATCTTCAGTGTCTTGCCTCAATGCCTAACATCCCATCGCACTCACAGCCCATCATCATGAAGTGCTTCAAGAGGCTCATAATGAGACACATCAAGACCCAGCTGCCTCCTTCGCTGGACCCTCTGCAGCTTGCTGTATCGCCCCAACTGCTCTACAGATGATACCGCAGCCACCACTCTTCATCTGGCCCTCACTCATCTTGAGACAAAAAGACACTTATGTCAGGATGCTGTTCAAGATTCAATACCATCATTCCTCAGCATCTGATTGGAAAGCTCAGCCTGCTGGGCCTGAACACTGCAATCTGCAATTGGATCGTTTCTCTTTTACTCTCTTACTATAATTAAAAATAATGATTGCATTTCACACTGAAATACTTTACTTAATATTATTCATATATCTAGTGAAACAAATACTGTATTCTGTTACTGTTGTTTTGGTTGCTACCTCAGTGACTGCTATGCTCACAGATGCTAAGCTAGCTGCTAATATGTCATAGTATGTTGCAGCCTGCTTTGCACAACTCCACATATTCTCAGTACTGTCTAATGTCTGTGATCTGTTTTATATTTATTGTAAGTCTTTTGTATTTAATGCACTGTATTGTCTGCACTGTGTATATTGTATTGTTTTTGCTGGATTATTTAGATTATTTATTAATAGAATAAATCTGTGGGGGTCCATGAATTTATTTCCACACCGGAAGGCGTCCCTGGCTGCATAAACTTTGAGAACTTCGTACATTATCTTAACCTCACCTGGAATCAAGTCAGTGTAACATTTCCACAGTCCTCCACTGGAGGGTGCAGTTGTGCTTTCAGTCTGATTCAGAAGCAGTTTAAACTGCACCAGCCTTGAGTATTTAAATCCAGGTGAACAAAAATAAGCATTAGGTACATGAAACTGGACTGAGATCAGTTAAAGGTACCTGCTAGCAATTTGTTTAGAACTCTGTGTTTAGCATTTACATCTAATAACCTTGTATATAGGAGAACCTAAACCATTTTATTGGTTCTATTGGAGGAATCTATTAATTAATGGTAATAAAATTGGCTAATAAATAGTGATACATTGTTAGATGGTGTTTGTAAGTTTTGAGTGTTGAACTCAAACCAGACTTTTGCCTGGATTTGCCTGCACAGTTTATCTTCACAGCTTCATGGCATTTTTAGTTTTTTTGACAATGAAGATTGGTAATTTCTGAAAATCACTGGTTTTAAGTCCATCTGTAAACACCTAATATTAAGACTGACTGAAACTGCTTCTTATTTGTGTCAAGTTTTTTTGGTCACTTTCAGCTCTCCTCTGCCCCATCTCTGTTAAAAGTCTTAGGATTATTTTTGAAGTTTACATAAATTACATCACATAAATTCTGAATAGATGATTTCATACATTTCTAAATTTTAATCTGAGTTATGCTGTGTTGAAGTACCCAACACCACTCGGAATGACTTTGTAAAAATTGGTGCAATTCTCATTTAACTGAGAAAGCGTGTATCAAATCTCAAGGAGAGTATATACATTTTTTAAAAACAAAGGTGCGAAGAGAATGCTTTGAAGCGATGCAAAGACTTGATAAAGAACCTTTCAGTGGATGAAATGGGAACAACATTTAAATGTTTAAAGAATCTCCACACAATATAAATGTTCTGCACCAGTTCAAGATTTTGCCTATATACACCGATCAGGCATAACACTCTGACCACCTCCTTGTTTCTACGGTCATTGTCCATTTTATCAGCTCCACTTATTATATATAGGTGCACTTTGTAGTTCGACAATTACAGACTGTAGTCCATCTGTTTCTCTGCATACTTTGTTAACCCCTTTTTACCCTGTTCTTCAGTGGTCAGGACCCCCATGGACTATTTGGGCGGCGGATCATTCTCAGCACTGCAGTAACACTGAGTAACACTGATCAGACACAGCAGGGCTGCTGGAGTTTTTAAACACCTCAGTGTCACTGCTGGACTGAGAATAGTCCACCAACCAAAAACATCCAGCCAACAGCGTCCTGTGACCACTGATGAAGGACTAGAGGATGACCAACACAAACTGTGCAGCTGCAGATGAGCTATCATCTCTGACTTTGTTCAGAATGGGACTGTGTTTTCTGGGAGACTGTTTCAGCCTTTAACACAGCGGCTCAACAAAGGCTATGGTTAGTCTCACATGGCTCATTAACTAGTTTGGTGTACTTTTACTGCTACTTGTACTTTGCTTTTTGAAAAAAAATGGAAAAATATAAGATTAATTTGCCTTTTTATCTCACTTTGCTTCTCTCTGCCCATCACAGGTATCGTCATGACCAATCATGGTCACTCTTGGAGACAGCAGTGCCGCTTTGCTCTGCACACACTGCGTGACTTTGGTCTAGGAAAGAAAACTGTGGAGGAGCGCGTGGCTGAGGAGGCACATTACCTCATCAAGGAGATGCTCAAACAAGAAGGTAGGAGATGAAGAGCTGTAGATGCCTTCTTAGAGCAGTTCTGTGGTCAGGTTATCTTTGTCTGATGTACAACTACAATGGCAGGCAGCAGCACTAGAATTAATGCATTGTGTTGTCTGTCATTTGAAATTAGTATTTATTTCATAGTCAATAGTTGTTTCAGAGTAAATTACTGACTAATGACAGTTTAATGAATATTTGTTCAAATCAACATTGATAAGCTAATGTTTATTGAGCTCAGTTTTGCCCATCAGACCACTACACTGTAGTTCAGTAATACTAAATCTCATGAATAAAATGACAAGTCTGTTCTCCTAATCTGCTGTATAAGTTTAAAGTTAGACAAGATCCTTATTGTCCTTTGTGTAACTCAGCAATAGTCGGTACATATATGCATATGTTTTGGGCATGTCCTATCGTGGATGTCTTTCATATGTTCAAAATACTTTCTAATATTTTGGGAAAATCTGTGCACAAAGATCCCTGGACTTTCCTCCTACTTGATGACTCTGCAGAATTGTTTTCTACTCATCAAAAAAGGATTTTTCTGGCCAGCCTCACAGCAGCCAAAAAGACAATACAGAAAATATGGTTTGAACCCTCCGTTCCTGTGCATCTTGTTTGGGTTACTTATTTTCGGGACATCGCTCTTTTGGAATGTACAACAGCCAGGATAGATAAGGCCAAAATAAGAACAGTTGTGTCCTGGTCAAACACTGAGAAAGAGTTGTTAAAAGCAATGAGAGCATAGCAACCTTTTCTAACTGATATGAGGGTGTAAACTTCAGTATACTGAGTTTATTCATTTATCTATTTAGGTATTCATTTGTTTATATGTCTTTTGCTTTGGTGTGTATGTCTTTCCTTCTTGTGTGGTTCTGCCACTGACCATCACTGCTGTCGTCGTCGGTGTTGCTACTTTGATGTCTAGCGATGATTGTTGACTCTGTACTATGTTTGTTGTGGGAAGCTCTATGGGCATGTCCTGGGCTTTTTGAACATAGTTCTCGTGTTTTTTTTTGTTTTTTTTGTTTTTTTTGCGTTGACTTGTTAATAAAATATTGATCACAAAGTGTTTGATTTTGATGACATTCAACTAAATGTTCATATTGTCAGTCTTTTGTCTCTCAACAAACTCATTAATCTGCAATTCTTCTTGAAGGGAAGCCTTTTTATCCCATCCACCATTTTATGAATGCAGTTGCCAACATAATCTGCTCCATCATCTTTGGAGACCGCTTTGAGTACGACGACAAGCGCTTTGCTAAGCTGCTAGAAATTCTGCATGAAAACTTTGTTTGCTGGATCATCTGTGACTTAGGTAATTTCCAGGAGCTTTCCAGGTGATGTCATTCATTTTCACAGATCAGGTACAAAAAGCACCAGAGCACAAAACACTATAATTCATCTTCTAAATTAATTCCAAGTGTTTTTCCTGTTTTCCAGGTATATGCTTACAATGAAATTACACACTGACAAAAAAATCCATGTCATGATGTGCTTGAAGTGCTTATGTTTAAACAAACTGCAAACTTAAATGATAAAATGTAACATAAAAATTCTTTCTCCTTTTTTTCCCTTCAGATCTTCAACTTGGTCCCGATTATAAAATATTTTCCAGGGCCGCATCAGAAGATGTGGCATAATGTCCAAGCCTTAAAAAAATTTATCTTCGAAATTGTGGAGGAGCACAAGAAGACTCTGGATCCAGACAACCCACGGGACTTCACTGACACCTACCTGATCCAGATGACCAAGGTGAGATGCCCTTTGTCTTGAAAGCAGTGTAGAGAATGGAGAGACCCTAGGTGCTGCACACTCTACAGTTCTCCAGCACACCGATTTTAACTCATCCCTCATTTCAACTCATCAGAAGATGTGTTGATTATTTTCTACATGGATTGTTTTCAAGTTGACAATGTGGGAATGGTATAGTTGAAGTTTTTTACTGTACACTATACTAAATCAATCATTTGAGCAGCTTCCATTATTCTTTTGTAGCTATAGTGTAACAAAATTTAATGTTTCCTTGTTTTTAGCAGCAAGAGTCAAAATTCAAGATTCTACGTTCCATGTGGAGAACATGATGTCAACCACTGACCTGTTCTTTGCTGGAACGGAAACTACAGTGACCACTCTCAGATGGGGGGTCATTTACATAATGGATCACCCCGATGTTCAAGGTACTGCTCTGGGTGACCAATACCATTGACCTGATTTCATTTGTTCACCAGTTGTGGTTTTAAGAACAATATTCCTTTTGTCCTACTTTATCCTTTCAGTTGATCATTTTGTATTAATACTTGATTAATGACCCAATTAAAACACTGTCGTTGTTGCTGTATGTCCTGTAACTTCATCTAATTTTTGTGCCCTCTGTTTTTTCCAGTGCTTACACCTGTCATATATGGAATGAGCAGGGAGAATGGATATAAGTGCGAGCAGACTTTAATAACCAAAACAAACTAGCAAAATACAAAGTAACTAACTACAAGGCTTAAACAAAGGAACACAAAGAGCAAACAAAACACGAGGAAGGGAAGGAACCACTACATCAGACAAAGAGATGAGTAGACCAGTCAAACACTGACTGAAACAAAGGGCTAGATATAGGCTACAACAAATGGGGAACACCTCGGAGAGGGAGGAGACAGAGACTACAGACAGGTGAGGATACTAATAGGGAAGGTGGGGAAAGGGCAGAGCACAAGAATCAAAACAAAAACATAAGCACATGGCAGAAAGCACATGGCTATAAAACAGAGCAAGTAACAGACACAGGAACAAGGGGAAACCGTGACAACACCTTGCTGACCACATCAGAGCGCTGTCATGAAGAGATCATTTGAGTGCTGGGTTTTGACCCCTCTCCCTGCATGGATGACCGTTCACGGCTCCCGTACACTTGCGCCACTGTTTATGAGATCCAGCGCTGCGCTAGCATCACTCCTCTTGGCGTGATTCACCAAACCACTGAACCAGCACTGCTACGAGGATACCACCTGCCTGTGGTAATGATGGATAAATTGTAGATTAAATAAATGGCAGGTGGAATGGATGGATGTATGAATGTATGAAATGTATGTAAAGGATGAGTTAATGAAAATATGAATTTCGTAGAAATGTGAATGCATGTGTAATAACAGAAACAGAGTTACCAGAACAGGCTTGACCCAAAGTATAAATAATTTAAACTATAAATAAATAAGATTTGTTCATAAAGGCAAAATATAGAAATGAATACCAATGTAACAAACGAATACTTGAGTGTTAAGCTTATTTCGGGCCAGCCTTAATGAAATGACAACATTTATTGTGTTGTTGCCTCACAAATTTAACAAATTGTATAGCAGTCTATTTTCTTTTTTAGCCTGATTAAAAATACAAAAATGAAAACTGAATCCACTTCCACTGATCACGACATTTAATTGACAGTAATGCATGTGTTATTTATTTATTTCTCTTTCCTATGGCAGGGAACTGAGATTGTTCTCAACTTAATGGCCATCTTCACTGACAAAGAGGACTGGAAGTATCCAGACACGTTCAACCCGGACAACTTTCTGGATGAGAAAGGGCAGCTCTGCAAAAATGACTCCTTTGTGCTGTTCTCTCTGGGTGAGTCTGCAAAGCAGAGAAAGCTAGCTGAAAAAGATTTTTATGAGCCTCAGCACTGGGGACAGTCGGAGTATGTTTTTTTTAGACCAGGAGTTATGTGATGTAGACCATCCAACACCAAAAAAAAACGTTAAATTGAAGAACTGTTTGATTCTGGAGTCTGCTGTAATTCCAAAGGGAAGTGAAGGGAAATTATGGAATCGGTTTTAACAGTTGATTCCACACAAAGACTTGAGAGTGAAAAACATTGCCATGAAGCTATAAACACTAGCTAACTAAGTTCCGGTATGCATTGCACACTGTAGGTCACTGCATGCTGTGTGAACAAGCTCCAGAGTCATAGAACCAGTTTAAATATGACTCACTCTCGAAGACTTATCAACTGCTGAATTACAAACCAGAGTTGTACTGAATTACTACAAAAATAGACTTGCACTGTTTACAGTTAATTTATGCATTGTTGTTTATTGACTTAGAGAACAAAATGTCAAACCAAATGGCATTTCTTTTAAAAACACCATTCTAAGACCTGCTGATTCACTTTCTAGCCTGCTTTTTTATAATCACCTGTGATTGTTCTATTACATTTACAAGCAGACAGGTGTATTTACTCAGGAACAAAAGAGGTAAATGTAATGAGATCACACAAAATCAGAGCTGGAAAATACATCAAATGTTCCTTTTGTGTTACCTGTTCACAAAATCCTGTTACTCTATTATAAATCAAACTGGCAAAAACTCAAACCGCACCAAATATATCTTTATACAACATGTTTATCTTTGTGTCTTAATGTATTATTAATTATTCTTAGCAACTAGAAAAGTAGCTTAAGCATTTTTAAGTTAGTTGGCTAAAAACTTGTTATAATCATTATTTGTCATTTTATTAACAACTTGTTACCATGATATTACCATATAATTACCCTCGTATTCTGCAGCAAATCATCACTGGTCCACCAGAAAGTCTCCTGATCCTGAAGATGGAGCTCTTCATCTTCTTCACCTCTCTGATCCAGCGGCTGAAGTTTTCCTGGCCTCCTGGAGCTCCACGCCCAAACATGGATGGCACTATTGGCGTGGTTCGTTCTCCCTACCCCTTCAATACCATCTGCCACAGCAGAGAGAACACTCACTGAATCAAGTTTGGTTTTGCGTGTGAATGGACAGCATCACCCCAGGAGAACTCCCTCTTCTTTAACACATCTAATCTATCACAATAAGAGCATGCTGTCAAGCTCTTTCTTTAAACCAGGACCAACCAGGGGTAAATGTAAAAGTCCCAGACCACATTAACAATCTGAGATTTTCTTCCATTAAGTGGCAAATAAAGTACTGAACATTTTATAATTTTGATTTGAAACAAAGATAATTTTTGACAATTAAAATGAAAAATAAACATTCAAGATGATGTCTTTATGATTTGTTACTTAGGTACTGATATGGGCACAAGATTTGATGTGAAATAGACAAATGAAAATACTCTGGAAAATGTTTATTCACCCTTATTACTGCTTTGTAAAGTAATTTTACTATTAGTTATTAATTAGTAATTATTAGCAAGTTACTTAGCAGTTATTTAATTGATAGGTTACTTGCTATTGGCTTTATAAGCCTTAACCTCTTAAAATCCCAGGCTTATTACATACTAAGTTTTATTATTCAGTAACTACAGGGACTTCAGTGCAAACTGGTAGAGCTATTCTTAGGTTGTAGAAGTGTAAAAAAGCATTGGGCCCACTAGCAGGCCCTGGCCTTTTAAGGAGTTAATACATGCATAATAATGGACATAAATAATTAGCAGCTACTGGCCTGATAAAGCTTAAGGGGATGATTTTACCTGCAGGTAATGTCTTGGGGGGGTCTTACATTGTGAACGTCTATGTGTATGTCATTTATGCAGTTTCCCATCAGTATCGATTGGACAGTAGCTGATGTGTACGCATCTCCCCGGGGTGACCAGAGGTGAGTGAGGAGTGGGCTCAGGTGATTAGTTGTGTACAAAACTATTCTGGAACATAAGTCTTCTCTGGGGGGCACTAGGTTGGTACTGTGACATTGGTTAATGCCTTTGCAATTTCCTGATCTATTTCCCAACGTATAGCAAAAATAGGAACCTCAGGCGGTAAAATGCGTTCGGGTTCGGATTGGTTGGAGACAAGATTCTCGCTTTGGTATAATCTAGAAAGAGCATCTGCTTTGGTGTTCCTAGAACCTGGACGATAGGAGATACTAAATTTGAAATGGGAGCTAGCTTGGCGGGCATTTAGTCTTTTAGCATTGCAGAGATATTCTAGGTTCTTGTGATCAGTGATGACTACAAAGGGATGATTGGCTCCTTCTAGCCAGTGACACCACTCCTCCAAAGCCAATTTAACAGCTAGTAATTCACGATCTCCAATGCCATAATTCTTTTCGGTTGCTGTTAACTTGTGTGAGAAGAATGCTACAGGATGGAGAACCGGAACGTTGTGATAGGACGGCACCTACACCTGTCTCTGAAGCGTCCACCTCTACTACAAACGGTTCTGAAGGGTCAGGATGTTTTAAAATTGGGGCAGTAGTGAAGGCTGTCTTCAAGGTCTGAAATGCATGTTCGGCCTGTTCTGTCCAACTTAACTTCTTGGGACTTCCTTTTAGTAAAGAAGTTAGGGGAGCCACAAGACTACTGAAATTCCGGATGAATCTACAATAGAAATTAGCGAATCCTAGAAATCTTTGAAGTTCTTTGACTGAGGATGGAGTGGGCCACTGGACTACTGCTTCTACCTTTTGATCATCCATTATGACACCTTGGGGACTGATTACATATCCTAAGAAAGACACGGATTGGAGGTGAAACTCACACTTCTCACCCTTGACGAATAGGTTGTGCTCGAGTAAACGTTGTAGAACAGTGCGAACGTGCTTCACATGGGTTTTCCTTATCTGGGGAGTAAACAAGAATATCATCGAGGTAGGCTATGACGTATTTACCTAGCATGTCTCTAAGTACCTCATTAATGAAGGCCTGAAAAACAGAGGGGGCGATAGAGAGACCGAAAGGCATAACTTAAGTATTCATAGTGCCCCCTAGTGGTCACAAATGCAGTCTTCCATTCATCTCCTTCTCTGATTCGAATCACGTTATATGCACTTCTAAGGTCAACTTTAGTGAAGAATTGGGCCCCTTTTAATTGTTCCAATGCTACTGGCACTAGCGGAAGAGGATAAGGATGTGTCTTCGTAATTTGATTAAGGGCTCGATAATCTATACAGGAGCGTAAACCACCATCTTTTTTTCTTGATGAAGAAAAAGCTGGAAGCTATGGAGGATGTTGATGGCCTAATAAACCCCTGTTCAAGTGCCTCTTGAGAATATGTGTCTAGGGCTTTCTCCTCATCTTGGGTCAGGGGATAGACTCTTGACTTGGGCAAAACAGGATTCAGGTAATGCATGAGTTAAAGCAAAAGTCTGACTATTTTAATATTTAGATAAGATAAGATAAGATAAGATAAGGTAAGATAGTCCTTTATTAGTCCCACAATGGGGAAATTCACAATTTCATGTTTTAACCAGGAAATCGAGGGGTTATGCTTCTCAAGACAAGGGAGTCCTAAAATTAAATCAAATGCAGAATTTTCAAGGACTAAGAAAGGAAGAAGTTCTTGGTGGAGAGCGCTGGTCTCCAGATGTACGGGTTTAGTCATCTTGGATATGGTTCCTGCACTGACAGGTCCTCCATCCAATGCTGCCACCCGTAGTACTGTGGTCAGGGTTTCCACTGGAAGTTGTAGCTGTGCTACCAGGTGTGCATGGATAAAATTTCCTTCAGCACCATGAGAGCTGAAACGAGAACAGAATTGGGATGACGGCATATATTGACTGGCAAAAGAAACGACTTTGAAGAAACGACCAACCCCTTTGTGGGAACACACACATTAGCACATGGAGTATACTCGGAGTATTCACGGAGGTGATGACCAGCATTCCCACAGTACAAACATAAGTTATTTCTCAGGCGGCGGAGTCTCTCTTCTTCTGATAAGCGTGAAGAATCACATTGCATGGGTTCTTCAGTTTCCTTGTGTTCAACAGGTTCTTGTGTGGTTCTCACTCTGGTAATCATCCTTCATGCTGTTCATTCATTCTTTGTTCTATGGCGGTTGTGAAGTAAATAATCAAGTCTGATTGAAAGAGTGATGAGCTGATCTAATGTCAGATTATCATCTCGACAGGCTAGTTCGTTCAAAATGTCCATATTAAGCCCTTCCCAAAACATGACTAATAATGCAGCTTCATTCCACCCACTGCTGGCGGCTAGTGTGTGGAATTCCAGTGAATGCTCCACTACTGAGCGGTTGCCCTGGCGGATTTCAGAAAGTAACTCCCCACTAACCTTGCCTTCTAAACTCCTTAATAAACTGGGAGTAAGTGAGGCCATGTACGTGAGACCAGCTAGCCATAGCCCACTCTAATGCTCTATCAGCAAAACGAGACACAATAAAGGCTATTTTGGCTTTATCAGGACCTACTGGGGAGTTCTCAAAAAACACATCGCATTGGAGTAAAAAGCCACGACACTTATCAGGATCTCCTTTACTCACGGGGAACACAGCATGAAGAGCTTCAGCGTGATCAGATGGGCTGGCGGTGTTTACCTTTGTTTCAGCAACACTCATGTTCTGAAGCTGATTTGTGAGCCCTTTAACACTCAATACGAGTTGTGCTAGTTGAGCTTGCTGTTCAGACTGTTGATGTACTAGCGACTCTAGCGAGTGTGTAACTCCCGACAACACTTGTTGATGTCTTCCAAGTAACTGTCCTTGTTCCACCAAAGCCTTTTGTAAAGACTCCGGGTCCGCCGTCTGCATAATAGGTGAAGTATTCTGGAACGGCACAGAATGAGTCAGACGCTAGCGGTAAAAATGATCAAGAGAGGCTTTACTGATAGAAACGTAAAACAGGCTCGTAGTCACAAAGCAGGTGTGGGTCAAAACCAGAAAACTCAACCAGAACACAAACATAACAATGGGCATATAATCCAAAGGACGAGGCAAAGGGGCAATTTCCAGAATACAGTCCAAAAGGTCAAAAAACGATGAGATACCCAAAGGCAGACCTATGTAACAGGTGAAACGAATTAGTATTGAGGAGAGTGAGAGTGCTGAGTGGAGCGTGAAGGCAGGTCAGAGGTTGCAAGAGTCATGTGATCTCCCTGAGGATTCTGGGAGATGGAGTCCGAGTGAGCGTCAGAGCCTGAGGAATGCGTGACACCAGGCAACCCATGTGGAACTTTACAGCATTAAATGACGACCTATTTGAACTTCTTAAAATACATTGTATTGCAGAGGAAATGCCTTATTTCTGTATCATGTATCTTTGTCTAGGTAACAGATCTCATTCCAAGCAGTACCTTAGTTTAAAGGTGTCTTTGGACTCCTATTTTATAGCATCTAAGGAAACATTCTGTGAGTGAAAAACAAATCACTTCTGTAAGTTGCTATGGATAACTGGATCTGATAAATGCCATAAATTTGAACTCAAAAATCAAAACTGTCATGAATTGATTCAGATTTATTAGAACAGAGTAAGCTGAAGAACTGTGAAAAGACTTGAATTCACTGATAACACATCTGCAACCAAATGTGGAAAGAGTTGCATCAATACATACACTTGTCCGCTCCAAAGCTGTAGGTAATGTAAACATTTTCCACCCCTTTAGTTGCCGAAATATGGTGAGATGTGCTCCATATACCTGGGCAGGAAGCCAACGATTATACTGAACAACATGCAGCTTGCAAAGGAAGCTTTTGTTCAGAATGGGACCGTGTTTTCTGGGAGGCCTCTTCCACCTTTACAAGCGTGGATCAACAAAGGCTATGGTTAGTACGGCATGACTCATGTTGATATACTTGTATGATACACATTTACTGCCACTTGTACTCATGTGCTTTGAAAAAAACTAAAAAAAAAAATCATTCTCCAGGGAAAGTTCCACCTTCCTATACATTTTTACACCCTTTCCCACCATCTCTTTCTTTTTATCTCCATTTCCTTCTCTCTGCCTTTCTCAGGTATTATTGGAGCCAATTATGGTCACTCTTGGAGGCAGCAGCACCGCTTTGCTCTGCACACACTGTGTGACTTTGGTCTAGGAAAGAAAACTGTGGAGGAGCGTGTGTCTGAGGAGGCGCATTACCTCATCAAGGAGATGCTCAAACAAGAAGGTAGGAGATGAAATACTGTCTATGCCTTCTTAGAGCAGCTCTGTGGTCAGGTTATCTTTGTCTGATGTACAGCTACAATGGCAGGCAGCAGCACTAGAATTAATGCATTGTGTTGTCTGTCATATGAAATTAGTATTTATTTCAGTAGTTTTAGTCAATAGTTTGTTTTAGAGTAAATTACTGACTAATGACAGTTTGAATGAATATTTATTCAAATCAACATGGACAAGGTAATGTTTAATGAGCTCAATTATGCCTATCAGACTACTACACTGTAGTTCAGTAATACTGAATCTGATGAATGTTTTAAATGTCTTACTGATAGTAAGACAAGAGGCCTTTTTTCATTTATATGACATTTAACAAAAAATGTCATATGGTCATTGTTCTGTCTTTGTGCCTTTTCTCTAATCAAACACACTATTCTGCAATTCTTCTTGAAGGGAAGCCTTTTAATCCCATCCACCAATTTATGAATGCAGTTTCCAACATAATCTGCTCCATCATCTTTGGAGACCGCTTTGAGTACGACAACAATCACTTTGCTAACCTGCTTGAAATTCTGAATGAAAACGTTCGGTTTGCTGGATCAACTGCTGCTCAGGTAATTACCAGGATCCAAGTGATGTCGTTCATTTTCACAAATCATGTTGAAAAGCCACCAGAGCACAAAACAATATAGCAATGATAATTTATCTTCTAAATTAATTCCAGGTCTTTTTCCTGGTATATACCTACAATTAAATTACACAATGACATAAAAAATCCTGTCATTACGCACTTAAAGTGCTTAAACTTAAAGAATGAAATGTAACATCAATTGTTCCTTTTTTTCTTCAGATCTTCAACTTGGTCCCAATTATAAAATACTTTCCAGGGCCGCATCAGAAGATATGGAATAATGTCGAAGCCTTAAAAAAATTTCTCCTTGAAATTGTGGAGGAGCACAAGAAGACTCTGGATCCAGTAAACCTCCAGGACTTCACTGATGCTTACCTGATCCAGATGTCCAAGGTGAGATGCTCTTTGTTTTGAGTGCAGTGTAGAGAATGGAGAGACTCTAGCTGCACTTTACAGTAACTCATCCAGTAGGCCTAGTTATCTGTGCACTGAGACGACTGGTGTGGAGTATTTTCTACATGCATTATTTTCAGGTTGACAATGTGGGACAGCGGAGTTGAAGTTTTCTGCTGTAGATTATACTAAATCAATCATTTGAGCTGCCTTCAGTATCCTTTGGTAGCTCTGAGTAACAGAATTTAAACTTTTCTTTTGTTGAGCAGCAAGAGGCAAAGGAAGACTCTACATTCCATGTGGAGAACATGATGAAGTCAGTCCTCGACCTGTTCATAGCTGGAACAGAAACTACAGCGACCACCCTCAGATGGGGCCTCATTTACATGATGGACCACCCTGACGTCCAAGGTACTATTGTTGGTGACCATTGACCTGATTTCATTTTTACACTAGGTTTGGTGTAAGGCTTGTTATTCCTTTTGTTACTTCACATTTTCAGTTGATATTTTTGTTTTACTAATTGGTTAATGACCCAATTAGAACACTGTTATGTCTTGTATGTCCTGTAACATCATCTTTTTTTTGTCCTTTTTTTTCCATGCTTGTGTAATGTGACCATGTCAGAGCGCTGTCATGAGGAGATCGTTCGGGTACTGGGTTTTGACTGCTCTCCCTGCATGGAAGACCGCCCACAGCTCCCATACACTTACGCCACTGTTTATGAGATCCAGCACTATGCTATCATCACTCCTCTTGGCCTGATTCACCAAACCACTCAACCAGCACTGCTACAAGGATACCACCTGCCCAAGGTGATGAAGGGATAGAGGGATTGTGGACTGAATACATGACAGGCTGAATGGATAGACATTTGAATGTATGACAGGCTGAATGTATGGATCTCTTAATGGATGGGAGACTGAATCAATGGAAGTGTGAATTAATGGAAATATGAATGGATGCTTAACCACAGAAACAGGGTTATGAGAACAGGCTCTGCCAAAAAAAGAAACAAAGTCAATTAAACTATAAAAAGATAACATTTTTTGTGGCTTGAAAACAAGATGAAGCTTACAAATGCAAAACAGAGAAATTAATACCAATGCAACGAATTAATATGAGTTATCAGATTAGCCAGGCTTAGGGAAATGTTATTGCACAACTTTTAGCTTAGTCTTGCATATTTCACAAATTGCATAGCTATTTATATTTACTTATATCAGTTTCTTTTCTCAATGAAAACTTTGAGTGCACCTCCACTGTTCAAGACATTTAATTGACATTAAAACATGTGTTAAGTATTTGTTTGTCTTTCCCATGGCAAGGATCTACAATCATGGTCAACTTAAAGGCCATCATGACTGACAAACAGCACTGGAAGTATCCAGACACGTTCAACCCAGAGAACTTTCTGGATGAAAAAGGACAGTTCTGCAGAAATGACGCCTTTCTGCCATTCTCTTTGGGTGAGTCTGCTGCTGGTGTTTACCGGAGGGTCCGTGTGCAACAGTGGTAGCAAAACAATTCATTAAGATTTGTATGAGCATCAGCACAGGGGACAGCTGGAGTAGGACCTATTTTCAGTCAGGGAGTTGTGTGATACTCTCATTCTGACTCCTGGTGAAGAGAAATGATGGAATCAATTTTAAGAGTTGTTTCCGGTGCAGTGCTGTATAGGTGGTGGGAGATGGTGGGGAGGTCCTTGGCAGTCTGTCTGGAATTGTTCTCCAGACTTTCTTTACACAAAGAATCAACCATCAGTTTAATTTTGTGCTAAAACTCTTTTTCTCTGAAACAAATATCATTCTGTTTTAAAGAAACCTAGAAAACGTCATTAAATTTAACCAGTGGTTTAAGTGTCCAAATAATTTTTGTGACCACTGTATATGTAAGCCCACAGTAACCAGCCCAAAACATCATTGATTCACCAGAAAGTCTGCTGATTCTGCTAATTAACCAATCCAGCATTGAGATGATTTGTGCTTATGCATGTCCTGCAGGTCCGAGGGTGTGTCTGGGTGAGTCTCTGGCAAAGATGGAGCTCTTCATCTTCTTCACCTCTCTGCTCCAGCGCTTAAAGTTCTCATGGCCTGCTGGAGCTCCACGCCCAAACATGGATGGCATCGTAAGCGTGGTTCGTTCTCCATACCCCTTCGATACCATCTGCCGCAGCAGAGAGACCACCCACTGAATCAAGTTTGCCCTTTACATGTGAATGGACAACATCACCCCAGCAGAACTTCCCCTTCTTTAACACATCTAATCAATCTCACTAAGAACACATTATCAAGCTCTTTCTTTCTACTAGGACCAATCAGGGGTAAATGTACAACATATGATGTTTTCCACCAAAACAAAGGAGTTAGATGGTTTAAAAGGAATGTTGAGAAAAAAGGCCAGTTCTATAATATTATATTGCTGCCCAAATGTCTGAGTTTAAGTTTTGATTCAAAAAGTTCTGACAAGACAAATGGAAAAGATATATTTAAGATTCTGCATTTATGATTTATTACTGAGGCATTAAGAAGAATCAAAAGTAAAATAACTCCCTTATAGACATCAGCTCACAGTTGAAGGTTGGGAAAAATATTTAATGTGTAAAATACAATTAACAGTGTGCTATAAAATGTTTTATTGATCATAGTTTCTGCTTAATAAAGTAATTTACTACTTTCACTACTACTATTGAGACTATTAAAAGTATTATCCAGGTCATTAGCAGATATTGAATTGATAGGTTACTGGATTACTTCTTTTAAGGCTTAATAAAGGCAAAATAATGGATGTTTAAAATAATGTGCAAAAGCTTAAAATGTATAATACAGGAATATAAATCATCTAAAAAGTGCTTCATTCAGTCTATTTACTGCTTAATAAAGTAACAGTAAGCAAACAGTTAATTAGCAGCTACTCACTTGATAAGACCCTTATAATGTCTTGTACACTAAAGTGTTACTGAAACCACAGCTTTAATGAGTGAAATCCAAAGATTAGAGCTAAAGTTTGAAAATCAAATGAATGCAATTAATGCCAGCAGCTTGGATCATGGCCAAAACTAAATCATTTCTCACCTCCACAGGATTTAAAAAAGAAAGACATCTATGCTTTTATTTCACCCTGCCTGTGTTGTTTTGCTGTATTTTGCAGTGTGTAGCAGTTTCAGCATGCATGTAGCAATATTGTATAATTCTGATTCTAATGACTGTGTAATTCAGAGAATAGAGTGACGATCAGAGGTAAAATGTATGCAAAACAAGTTTTTGTTATTCCTTGTGTTACTTTACATTTTCAATTGATATGTTTGTATTAATAATTTGTTAATGACCTGTTTAGACCACTGTTATGTCTTGTGTGTCCTGTAACCTCATCTATTTTTGTATCCTGTTTTTTTGAACTTGGTTAACCACCTGTCAGAGCGCTGTAATGAAGAGATTGTTCGAGTGCTGGGTTTTGACCGAGATCCAGCGCTACGCTAGTATCGTTCCTCTCTGCGTGGTGCACCAAATGTAAATTGCTATAAGTTCTGTGATGATATTTCATCATGTCTGGCCTGAATAAGCACAGCTTTAATAAATGACCCCTGTTGTCAAGTCACAAATATGATGATACATATTTGCCTGATGTGCGTAACATATAAATCATTGGACTATTTGGGTTATTTATTAATTGAATAAATCTGTGGAGGCCCATTTGTTCATTTCCACACTGGAAATAAACACATTACCTTAACCTCCTCTGGAATCAAATCAGTGAAACATTTCCACAGTCCTCCACCGGAGGGTGCTGTTGTGTTTTCAGTCTGATCAAGCAGTTTAACATGCACCAGCCTAAGATTTGAGTATGTAAATTCAGCTGAACAGAAGTAAGCATAAGAACTTAATACAAATAAGATGCATAAAACTGGTTTGAGATCAGCTTGAAGGTGCCTGCTAGCCATTTATTTAGCACTAAAAACACTCATTTACACCTAATTACCTTTTTATTGACATAACTTAAACCATTTTTATTTGGAGGCATCTATTAATTAATGGTAATAAAATCGAGTCATTAAAAAAAACGCTGAAAAATGCTGGTTTTAAGTCCATCTGTAAACCTCCATATTAAGATGAAAATGCTTCTTATGTGTGTAAGATTTTTTTTTTTTTGGCCACTTTTCAGCTCTCTCCTGCCCCATCTCTGGACCAACTGTTCAAAATCTAAGGATTATTTCTGACTCACAGCTAAAGTTTGAAAAGCAAATGAATGCAAAAACAGAGAGCAGCTCAGAACGTGTGGCAAAACCAAATCATTTTACCTCCACAAGATTTAAAAAAGATTTAACCAGGGGGCAGTCATGGGCTGGAGGTTAGGGAATCAGCCTTGTGACCGGAAGGTCACTGGTTCGATCCCCTGAGCCGACAGTACATGACTGAGGTGCCCTTGAGCAAGACACCTAACCCCCAAGTGCTCCCTGGGAGCTGTGGATAGGGCTGCCCACTGCTCTGGGCAAGTGTGCTTCGAGTATGACAGCAAGTGCTTTGCTAAGCTGCTAGAAATTCTGAATGAAAACGTTCGGTTTACTGGATCATCTGCACTACAGGTCATTACCAGGAGCTTTCCAAGTGATGTTATTCATTTTCACAAATTATGTAGAAAAACCAGTTCAAAACAATATAATTTACCTTCTAAATTAATTCAAGGTCTTTTTCCTGGTTTCCTGGATATATAGTTAAAATGAAATTACATAATGAGAAAAAAATCCTGTGATGATGTGATTGAAGTGCTCATGTTTAAACAAACTACAAAATTAATTGCAGCAATGGAACATGAATGTTTTTATTTCATTTTTTTTCTGCAGGTCTTCAACTTGGTCCTTATTATAAAATACTTTCCTGGGCTGCAGCAGAAAATCTGGCGTAATGTCCAAGACCTAAAAAAATGTATTCTTCAAATTGTGGAGGAGCAAAAGAAGACTCTGGATCCAGACAATCCCCGGGACTTCACTGACGCATACCTGACTGAGATGACCAAGGTCAGCTGCTCTTTATTTTGGACACAGTGTAGAGAATGCAGGGACCCTAGCTGCTGCACACTGTCCAGTATCCACCTATTTTAACTGTCTACCTATTTTATATTTATTTTTGCTCATACAGTAGTAATCTGTGCACTCAGAAGACTGGAGTGGATTACTTTCTTCATGGATTATCTTCAAGTTGACAATGTAGGGAACAGTAGAGTTGAGTTTTCTACTGTAGATTATACTGAATCAATCATTTGAGCAGCCTTTAAAAGCAGCTGTCTTTTAAAGCATCTGTGTAACAGAATTTAAACTTTTTGTGTTTTGAGCAGCAAGAGTCAAATAAAGACACTACATTCCATGTGGAGAACATGATAAGGTCAATCTTTGACCTAATTATAGCTGGGACAGAAACTACAGCGACCACCCTCAGATGGGGCCTCATTTACATGATGGACCACCCTGATGTGCAAGGTACTATTTTTGGTGACAAATACCACAGACCTGATTTCTTTTGTACACTAGGTGTGTTTGAGCAGATATTATTCCTTTTGTTACTTTTTTTTCAGTTGATCTTTTTGCATTAAAACTTGACACAATTATAACACTCTTATATCTTGTATGTCCTGTAACATTATCTATTTTTTGTGTCCACTGTGTTTTGTCCATGTTGGTGCCTGGTTGACCACATCAGAGAGCTGTCATGACGAGATCATTCGGGTACTAGGTTTTGACCACTCTCAATGCATGGATGACCATGCACAGTTCTCGTATACTTGCGCCACTGTTTATGAGATCCAGCGCTGTGCAAGCACTGTTCCTCTCGGTGTGGTGCACCAAACCACACACACCAGCACAGTTACGAGGATACCGCCCGGGCTAGGTGATGAAGGGACAGAGGCAGTGTTGACTGAATACATGAATTAAAGTATGAATTGATGTGCAAACACTACACTGAAGATGTTTGATTGCAGAGATTCTGGCCTCAACTCGAATTCAGACTCCTGGGGAACAGAAATGATTTATTCAATTTTAAGATTCCACACAAAAACTTTCTAGTGTTTTGGATCCAAAAATAGGTCATTGAATGGGAAGGTGTGAAGTATGAAAACCCACCAGAGTTGAAGTCTCAGTAAGACTGATGTGGTAATCTACTTGCACTAGCCTTGATAAGCACAATTAGCGTAAATGTTCTGGAAAGGCTCAGGTTTGAACAGAAGCCAATACATGACTGGAAAAGCAATGATGCCTTGAATATGTCCAGCAAATCTGAATGATTCTGCTGATTGGTTTAAGTTGTATTATTTGTCTCTAAGAAATTTAGTGTTAAATGTTAACCATACGTGCAACCACAGTGTAACTACTGGTGATGTAATTGCTGTTACAAATGGATTACAGTGTTGTTTTCACAGTGTTAAATTTTCAAGTTTTTTGAGAGTGAAAAACATTGTCAGTAAGCTATAAGCATCAGCTACTCAAGTTCCTGTCTACATTTCACACTGTAGGACACTTCATGATACGTCAACCAGCCCTAAACTCATAGAACCAGACTACATTTGAAGAGTCCAGTGTCTGAGCATTATTGTGTTCATATATGTGGGTTTATACAGTTGCCCCGAATGATCCCATCACTGACATCATTGAAAGACAAACATCCTCGGATTTGACATCTCCACCTCTCAGAGATTACCAGAACCTTTGGCAGCAGAAAACTGTAACTGTCTTTTTCCTTTAGACAGGTTCCAGTTTTTTTTGTTTTTTTCTTGGTACCTGTTAATGATTGGTACCTAGAGTCCCTAATGGTGGGTGTTGTCCTCTGTCCTTGGTAACACTTTGCAATTGAAGCCAATGTCCAT
Organism: Colossoma macropomum; assembly: GCF_904425465.1. Lineage (NCBI taxonomy): Eukaryota > Metazoa > Chordata > Actinopteri > Characiformes > Serrasalmidae > Colossoma > Colossoma macropomum. Next base: position 39,973,321 of record NW_023494802.1, read on the forward strand.
TTATTGAATTCTTTACAAGCACAATTGTGTCACCAATAAGCTCTCCAGAGTGTAAAGTAGAATGGTACGCTGGGTGTGAATTGCTTTTTTTTTTTAGAGTTGTTACTTTGTAAAGAATTTGGTGTCATAATTTTGTCCCATTGGTTCCCATTCAGGCCAGTATGTGTTTTTGAATGTTCATTGGAAAAACACTGTTAATGAATTTAGGCTGGAATTCTTCTCCAATCTTTCTCTACACAAAGGAGTCTACCATCAGTTTGATGTTGCGCTAAAACTCTTTTTCTCTGAAACAAGCATGGTTATGTTAAATGTAAGAAAGGAAAGAAATCTAGAGAAATTCATTAAATTTAACTAATGGTTAAAGTGTACAAACACTTTTTGTGGCCACTGTATATGTTAGCCCACAGTAACCGGCCCAAAACATTACTGGCCCACTGGAAATTCTCCTGATTCTTTGATTGACCAATCCTGCATTGAGATGATTTGTGTGTACGTGTGTCCTGCAGGTTCGAGGGTGTGTCTGGGTGAGACTCTAGCAAAGACATGGACGGCACTGTGGGTGTGCTTCATTCTCTATAACCCTTCGATACCATCTGCTGCAGCAGAGAGACCACTCACTGAATAAAGTTTGCCCTTTACTTGTGAATGGACAACATCACCCCAAGAGAACTCTCTCTTCTTTAACACATCTAATCAATCTCAATAAGAACACATTATCAAGCTCTTTCTTCACACTACAATTAATTGGGGATGATTGTACCCATACAGGACATTCCACCTTATTAATAGACGCAATAGTTATTTTTTATACTTATAACTTATACTGTTTAAAACGAATGTTGATGAAAAAAAAAAAATGCCAAATCTATTCTTACACTGGAGTCCGAACATCTGGAACCACATTAAAAATTGGGAATGTTTTTCATTTAAACTTAAACTATAAACTACAAATAAAGTACAAAATGAATTTTGAGTTTCAGTTTTCATTTAAAAACAATGCAATTGTGAAAGGCAAAATGAATAAGACATTTAAGATTCTACATTTATGATTTATGACTGAGGTATTCAGAAGAATCAAAAGGAAGTGAGCATATTATAGGCCCCAATAATCAATTAAAGGTTGGGAACTTTGATTTCATGTAATATACAAAGAAAATTGTTTCTGTAAAATATCTAATTTGTGTGTAGTTACTGCCTAATAAAGTAGTACATTTTACTACTTTTACTACTACTATTATTACTATTGAAAATATTAGCCAATTAATTAGCAGTTATTGAATTGATAGCTTACTGGATTCTGGCTTTTTAAGGGTTAATAAAGACATAATAACATCTAAAAATTGTATGCAAAACCTTAAAAGCTATTGGTTAATAAAGTAGTAATAAGCAACCAGTTAATTAGCAGCTACTGGCTTTATAAGGCTTAAAAAGATTATCATAATGTCTCCTACAATGAATTGTTACTGAAACCACAGCTTTAATAAATAAACTCTGTTATCAGGTCTCTCAGTGAGAGTTCTGGGCTGAAGGGAATGCAGGTGAAGAGTGACAGAAATAATGACATTACAGGTCATGTGTGTGTGTGTGCGTGTGTGTGTGTGTGTGTGTGTGTGTGTGCATGTGTGTGATAAGGGGGTGGTTTATTATGTGAAAGGTATTTACACTCAAATTTCACACTACTACACACACCACGTCAGCACAGTCATCACCCCACATATTCCAACACTTCCCTCCTAACACAAAACAACAGCAACCAATCAGAAATCTGGATTTACACAAACAACCAACACACAGCACGTTCCACTCAGCACAAACACAACTTTGACACAGAGAAGATGACAAATTAAAAACTTTTAAAAAGTTTGTACATCCCAGCTGTCAGATTTTAATGTTACAGCCACAAATTTAAAGATGTACAAACTTAAAACCTGATAATTAAAGAAACCACAGTCACAGGTTACTGCAACACCAGGCAGACCCAAATGAAGACAACACACATACACACACACACACACACACACAGATTTTCTAAGCCGCTTATCCTTCTGGGTCATGGGGGGAGCTGGAGCCTATCCCAGTGGTCAGTGGGTGGAAGGCAGGATACACCCTGAACAGGTCACCAATCCATCGCAGGGCAGACAGACAGACACATACATTCACACACCTAGGGGCAATTTAGTGTGTCCAATTAGCCTGACTGCATGTCTTTGGACTGTGGGAGGAAACCTATGCAGAACAATCCCCACACAGAAAGGACCCTGGAATCGGACCCAGGCTCTTCTCACTGTGAGGTGACACTGTGCCACCGTGCTGCTCCAAATGAAGACAACATGAAAGTTAAATCAACCAGCTGATGTGTGAAGACGAGAAAGAATAAAACAACCTTAAAGACTTAAACCTAATCATTGTAGGCTAAAGCATATTGCCACAGCAGGCCTGAAACACGTTTATGGTTTATTTATGTCTTACCTGTAATGACTCAATGCATTAAAGTAATTGAAGTAATACAGGCATCATTTAAGGTGGAACTGGAAATAAAGCTAACTTCAGCTTCATCTAGTCTCTATCCTCTGTACGAGTCTCAGTTACAGTAAGTAAACCGGGGCTGTATTAATTGAGACGGGAGGGCTGGCTGGCTAGACGCTGTCACCTTCTGTGGATTCGACTGTGTTTATTTTTCTTCCTTTTAACTGCTGGGCCTGCAAGCCGTGAAGTAGCCAGTAAAGGGTTCACTCTGCTCTTCCTCCCCCTTCCCCAGCTTCACATCCAGTAGGGAGCTGATTTGTGCTTAATTAGATGCCCTTATACAATTGCTTATTTAAAAAAAAATAAGTACAGACATTAAATAGATATATTGATCATTAAAACTAAAGTAATAAGCCTGTTTTGAAAATGTAGTGAGTAAAAAGCACAGATTTTTCTTTCAAAATGGAGTAAAAGTAAAAAGTATTAAGTGACAGAATTACTGAAGTAAAGTATAAATTCCTCAAAAAATATTTAAGAACTGTAACAATGTACTTGTGCTTCATTACTTGCCACCCCTGGTAATTAACCTCTCCCAGTTACATTGACTGCTGATTGATTATTACTGTAGTGTTTCAGGTGCTTCTCAGGTGGTTTAGAAGCCAGTTTAAAATATTTAAATTGAGTCTGGACACAACTTTTGAGTATAACTCTGAGGGCATGGAATTTAGTAGCTCAGCAGGTTGCTAAAGGCAAAAAAGCCACATGAAACTGGAGAAGAGTACCCTGCTCTCACCAAATAAATATGATGGTACATATTTGCCTGATGTGCTTAATATTTAAATCATTGGATTTTTTGGATTTTCTATTAATAGAATAAATCTGTGGGGGTCCATGAGTTTTATTTCCACATTGCTAGGGGTCCCTGGCTGCATAATGTTTGAAAAATCTTACATTACCTTAACCTCCTCTGGAATCAAGCCAGTGGAACATTTCCACAGTCCCCCACTGGAGGGGGCTGTCATGCTTTCAGTCTGATTTAGAAGCAGTTTAACCTGCACCAGTGTAAGATTTGAGTATTTAAACTCACATGGACAAAAATAAGAATTAGAGCTTAATGTAAATATGATACATAAATCTGGTCTGAGATCAGCTTAAAGGTGCCTGCTAGCAATTTGTTTAGCACTGGATGTTTAAAAAAAAACTACTTTACATACACCATTTATGGTGGAAAGGTATGTGCAGATTATTATAAGATAAAATAGTCCCTAAAGAAAACTTTCTTTTTTTTTTTCAGATTTACTTCTATTTAAACATTTATGCAAGAAATAAATCAGTTAATCAATCAGTCAATTGGTCAATGAATCAAGATGCCTTTATTGACATTTACACAGCAGAAGACAGAAAAGTCAGAAGACCTGTAAGATCAGTGGTCAATGTGGATGTTAATAAAATAGCGATATTTGCACTGTAGATGTTGTGACCCCTGGTTCCTTTCACCACTACAATGAAGAAATATAAACGACATCTCAACAACTGAATTGTAAGCAACTTTGTAAATTTGGTGGAGTTAAGAACATTTTTTTATGGTTAAAGAACCTCCACATAATCTAAAGGTTCTACGCCAATTAAACATTTTGCTTACACATCTTCAAGAATTATTTAGAAACCTTTATTTTCTCAATTTTTACTCCAACTTGCAATGACAGCAAAAATCTGGACTGTCTGGGGAGACAACCAATATGACAACCACTGTTCTAGAGTATAGGGGAGCAGGTAACTCAGTTATCAGTGTCTGTTTGCAGAGAAGTTGACGATGTTCCAACAGCTGCAAATGCTTTGTTTGTTCCTGAACTTTGTGTGCAGTGCCTTATTACGCTGGAAGCTCTCTGACCTCCTATCAGGTAAGATTACAAGACATATTTTCTGGTATGAACTTCTCTCTAGTCTCGCCCATTGTGACGCAATTCTATGGAAAACGTGAAAAAAATGTTTGAGTGTTTGTTTGTTTCTCTCTCTCTCTCTCTCTCTCTCTCTCTCTCTCTCTGCCCACTCCACTTCTGGTATAAAGGTATGAGCAACTGTGCTCTTCTGCACTTCGCTCATTATGGAGTCTGTGCTGAAATATCTGGACTGGACATCAGTGGGCTTGGCCCTGCTGGGTGGTCTGCTCTCTCTGCTTCTCCTGGAGATCTTCAGGTGGAATTCCTCCAGGAGCCGAAGCCCCCCTGGACCCAAACCACTGCCCTTTGTGGGTAACCTGCCCCAGTTTTCAAAGGATCGAATGGCCTTCATCAAATCGGTCAGTTTCCTTTTATACATCAGACTGATCCTTTTTTTTCTCTTTTTGAAACTCACTTTTAAGCTGAAAAAACTGTAATAAAATATAGCCGTGAAAATTTACTATGGGTCCTTGGAGTGTGTAGAAAACTGTTGTTGTGTCTGCCAGATGTTAGTGCTGGGCTTCCCTAGTTTGCATTCTGCATTTTAACATGCAACACATGCAAGTTCACCATAGTTCATGTAACCAATTGTTACCTTTCTTCCACTACTTATCCTGATGTGCTCAACGTGGCTCCATAGACCTTTGTACAAGAGAATTAATAACTTCCACATGGAGAAGTAATGCAGCCTTCTCTCCATATCACTGTGACAGTGTCACGCATCCCTCTGGCTCAGACACAACTATGAAACCACATGACTTAGGACTCTGTGTAAAAGTTAATTCATGTTTACAGGAGTAAGGTAAAAGAGCCGTATTCAACTCTGTAAGTCTCAAATTTATGTGAAAAGCTAAGAAAAGGTATCAGGTTTCTACAAAGTTATATTATATAGATTCAAGGATCTGGATTCTGCTGTAACACACTTGGTTCAACCTAGTTTCCACAGACAGCATCCTACAGCTACCGACATCCAATCATCCAAACACCTGACCACAATACACATCGCTCCAAATGCGTGAAATCTTGCAGTCTGTTACTCCTAATCACTTCCAATACAAACAGTTTCTTGTCATTAAGTTGGCAACCATCTGCCATCTAGACTACCAGAGTGGTACCCATAACAATAACAATAATAATAATAATAACAATAACAATAATAACCCATACCCATAACCACTCATAACAAGCTCAAAGATCCCAGCCTGTCTATCTTCAAAATATGTCTTGTAATCTTACCTGTTAGGAGGTCAGAGAGCTCCCAGTATAATAAGGACTATTGCATAGTATTCTTCAGTTGCATAACACTGTAAAAGATCTCTCTTGACAGTGATTTGTGCTCTGATTCAGGATCTCAACAGCTCTTTTAGCTGAGGCTGGCCCTGTCTAGGGTGTGTATAAGCTAATTCATGGCTACAGGACTAAGGCAATTGAGCCATATTCAACTCTGTAAGTCTCATATTCATATGAAAAGTTAAGATAAGGTATCAGTTTATACAAAGTTAAACTCTCAACAGTCCTGATTCTTTTTGATCTTTGCAGCCTTTGACACAGTCAGTCATAAGATCCAATAAGATTTGATTTGTGCTGGGTGCTCTTCTCTTTCTTTTACGCTTGCTATTTTAGCAATGTAACATCCTGTCAATGGCATCTCATGCCACCGCTGTGATGACACTCAACTATTCCTTTCCACCTTCTGACACTTAGGTTTATAGTTGCATATAGGCATGTCTGCCTGACATCTAGTCATGGATTGCAGTTCACCATCTGAAAGTAAATTCCAGCAAGAAGCTGCTATACATCCCTGGGTCCTGTGATCTTGCCATCTCCTTTGAGCATTTATTGGTCATTCCATCTGAAGATGCACAAAGCCTTGGTGTAATTGTAGATGGCCATTCATTGCTCATATTGCAAACCTGACTCCATCATTCAGGTTTCTCCTCTAAAACACTTTGAGGTTTCTACACTTTCTCTCTACATAGGCCTCTCAGATGCTTGTTCAAAATCTTATCATCTCAAGGTTTGACTACAAAGCCAAAAACAGTCCTGCCCATCAATACTTGATTTTTTAAACATTGCTAAAAACAATATCTTAACGAGTGAAAACTTAAATCTAAAAAATCTTAAATCTAGTCAATAACTCTAATATTTCTCCTTATGAGACTGTTGTAAGATTATTATGAGATTATTGAGAAACAAGATGGCGCCCACCGTGGCAGATGTCTTTGTGTGTTCCTCCTGCAACCAACACTATTTATTATTTATTTTAACTTTAGTATTTATTTTAAATGTACAGTATACTAAGAAACAGTTACAGTAGAGAGGCACTCCTGGAGATCGGTAAAGTTCGTCATGAACTTACCTTTAGCCTTTCTGACTTCAACTTTCTTTTACGCTCATACTCCACCAGCAGCAGCCGGCAAGGCCCAGCAGCACCGGCCTCGGGTGAGCGGCGCGCCGGCGAACAGAGCAGCCAAAGCGGAAGTGGGGCAAGAGAGGTGGGCTACATGCTAGGCTAAAGGCAAGGGCTATGCGGCCACCGCTACCTAGCCTGTTGCTAGCTAATGTTCACTTCCTCGAAAACAAGCTGGATGAGCTGAGAACCAGAATAACAACTCAGCGTGAAATCAGAGAGTGCTGGGCTCTTATTTTCACGGAAACCTGCCTGTTGGACAGCACGCCAGACTCAGGGATACACTTAGAAATGCACTCCGTCCACCGCGGGGACCGTACGGCAGGATCGAGGAAGAACAAAGGCGGCGGTGCTCCCGCTTCCTCCTTGGATCAACATACATTTCCTTGGTCTTGTCTGCATTCAAGGAAAGATTGTTGTCATGACACCAGGCCACCAGCTCAGCCACCTCCTTCCTGTACACTGTCTCGTCCCCACCAGTGATCAGTCCAATGACTGTAGTATCATCAGCAAACTTGATGATGCTGGTGTTGTAAAACAAGGAACATGATCTGCCAATTGAACAAGACACTTTTATGAGATAAAACTGCTTAAAAGTAAGTACAAAATGTCTGAAAATAAGTTAAATAATTACAATATTCTTACAACAGTCTCGTAATGAGAAACATTAGATATTGACTACATTAAAGATGTTTACACTCACTAAGATATTATTTTTGCAGTGAAGTCAAAACTGAAACCATAGCTTATGCCCTTTGAGAATCAAGTATGGCTTGGCTTGTCTTGCTATACTTAAACATGCTTGGAGGACAAGCTATAAGGCCCTTCTGTGTCCAGGCAACTCATGTGGTGGAACGAGCTTCGCCTGGCTGTCCCTCGCTGTCTCCAAATACTGAATGAAGATTCGTCTCTTTGTACAGCATTAAATAACCACCTATTTGAACTTCTAAAATTCCCTTGTATTGCAGAGGAAATGCCTTATTTCTGTATCATGTATCTTTGTCTAGGTAACAGATCTCATTCCAAGCAGTACCTTAGTTTAAAGGTGTTTTTGGACTCCTATTTTTAGCATCTAAGGAAACATTCTGTAAGTGAAAAACAAAGCACCTCTGTAAGTTGCTATGGATAACTGGATCTACTTAATGCCATAAATTTAAACTAATTAATCAAAACTGTCATGAATTGATTCAGATTTATTAGAACAGGGTAAGCTGATGAACTGTGAAAAGACTTGAATTCACTGATAACACATCTGCAACCAAATGTGGAAAGAGTTGCATCAATACATACACTTGTCCGCTCCAAAGCTGTAGGTAATGTAAACATTTTCCACCCCTTTAGTTGCCGAAATATGGTGAGATGTGCTCCATATACCTGGGCAGGAAGCCAACGATTATACTGAACAACATGCAGCTTGCAAAGGAAGCTTTTGTTGAGAATGGGACCGTGTTTTCTGGGAGGCCTCTTCCACCTTTAATAGAGTGGATCACCAAAGGCTATGGTTAGTACGGCATGACTCATGTTGATATACTTGTTTGATATACATGTACTACTACTTGTACTTTATTTTTTGATAAAAATGAAAAAAAAATGTGTGCTATTCCTTCTCCAGGGAAAGATACATCCTCTGTCTTATTATCTCCTTTAACCTCTCTCTGCCTTTCTCAGGTATTATTGCAGCCAATTATGGTCACTCTTGGAGGCAGCAGCGCCGCTTTGCTCTGCACACGCTGCGTGACTTTGGTCTGGGAAGGAAAACTGTGGAGGAGCGCGTGGCTGAGGAGGCGCATTACCTCATCAAGGAGATGCTCAAACAGGAAGGTAGGTGATGAGTCACTGTCTATGCCTGTGGCACAGTTCTGTGGTCAGGTTATCTTTTTCTAATGTACAACTACAATGGCAGGGAGCAGCACTAGAATTAATGCATTGTGTTTTCTGTCATATGAAATTAGTATTTATTTCAGTAGTTTTAGTCAATAGTTTGTTTTAGAGTAAATTACTGACTAATGAGAGTTTGAATGAATATTTATTCAAATCAACATGGACAAGGTACTGTTTAATGAGCTCAATCTTGCCCATCAGACCACTACACTGTAGTTCAGTAATACTGAATCTGATGAATATTTTAAATGTCCTACTGATAGTAAGACAAGAGGCCTTTTTTCATTTATATGACATTTAACAAAAAATTTCATATGGTCATTGTTCTGTCTCTATGTCTTTTCTTTAATGAAACATACTATTCTGCAATTCTTCTTGAAGGGAAGCCTTTTTATCCCATCCACCAATTTATGAATGCCGTTTCCAACATAATCTGCTCCATCATCTTTGGAGACCGCTTTGAGTACAACGACAAGCGCTTTGCTAAGCTGCTAGAAATTCTGAATGAAAACTTTCAGCTTGGGGGAACACCTGTGGTGCAGGTAATTACCAGGACCTTTCCAAGTGATGTCGTTCATTTTCACAGATCATGTAGAAAAACCACTAGAGAACAAAACAATATAATTTATCTTCTAAATTAATTCCAGGTCTTTTTCCTGGTATATACATACAATGAAATTACACAATAACAAAAAAAAATCCTGTCATTATGCGCTTAAAGTGCTTAAACTTAAAGGATGAAATGTAACATCAATTGTTCCTTTTTTTCTTCAGATCTTCAACTTGGTCCCGATTATAAAATACTTTCCAGGGCCGCAACAGAAGATATGGAATAATTTCGAAGCTTTAAAAATATTTATCCTTGAAATTGTGGAGGAGCACAAGAAGACTCTGGATGCAGACAACCCCCGTGACTTCACTGATGCTTACCTGATCCAGATGACCAAGGTGAGATGCTCTTTCTTTTGAGTGCAGTGTAGAGAATGGAGAGACCCTAACTGCACTTTACAGTAACTCATCCAGTAGGCCTAGTTATCTGTGCACTGAGACGACTGGTGTGGAGTATTTTCTACATGCATTATTTTCAGGTTGACAATGTGGGACAGCGGAGTTGAAGTTTTCTACTGTAGATTATACTAAATCAATCATTTGAGCAGCCTTCAGTATCCTTTGGTAGCTCTGAGTAACAGAGTTTAAACTTTTCTTTTGTTGAGCAGCAAGAGGCAAAGGAAGACTCTACATTCCATGTGGAGAACATGATGAAGTCAGTCCTCGACCTGTTCGTAGCTGGAACAGAAACTACAGCGACCACCCTCAGATGGGGCCTCATTTACATGATGGACCACCCTGACGTCCAAGGTACTATTGTTGGTCACCATTGACCTGATCTCATTTTTACACTAGGTTTGGTATAAGGCATGTTATTCCTTTTGTTACTTCATATTTTCAGTTGATATTTTTGTTTATTAGAACACTGTTATGTCTTGTATGTCCTGTAGCATCTTTTATTTTCCATGCTTGTGTAATGTGACCATGTCAGAGCGCTGCCATGAGGAGATCGTTCGGGTACTGGGTTTTGACCGCTCTCCTTGCATGGAAGACCGCCCACAGCTCCCGTACACTTACGCCACTGTTTATGAGATCCAGCGCTGTGCTAGCATCACTCCTCTTGGCCTGATTCACCAAACCACTGAACCAGCACAGCTAAGAGGATACCACCTGCCCAAGGTGATGAAGGGATAGAGGGATTGTGGACTGAATACATGACAGGCTGAATGGATAGACATTTGAATGTATGACAGGCTGAATGTATGGATCTCTTAATGGATGGGAGACTGAATCAATGGAAGTATGAAGTAATGGAAGTATGAATGGATGCTTAACCACAGAAACAGGGTTATGAGAACAGGCTTTGCCAAGAAACAAAGTCAATTAAACTATAAAAAGATAATATTTTTTGTGGCTTGAAAACAAGATGAAGCTTACAAATGCAAAATAGAGAAATTAATACAAATGCAACGAATTAATACAAGTTTTCAGATGATCTGGGCAAGACTTATTGAAATGTTATTGCACGTCTTTAGAATTTTTTGCCATCTTGCATATTTCACAAGTTGCATAGCTATTTATATTTATTTATATCAGTCTCTTTTCTCAATGAAAACTTTGAGTGCACCTCCACTGTTCAAGACATTTAATTGACATTAATACATGTGTTATTTGTTTCTCTTTCCCATGGCAGGGATCTACAATCATGGTCAACTTAAAGGCCATCTTAACTGACAAACAGCACTGGAAGTATCCAGACACGTTCAACCCAGAGAACTTTCTGGATGAAAAAGGACAGTTCTGCAGAAATGATGCCTTTCTGCCATTCTCTTTGGGTGAGTCTGCTGCGATCCTCCAAGTCTGAGTCCTAGCCTGGAAAAGGATGGCATGCCCACTCCAGGTAAAGGGAAAGGACATGCCACAGGTGGAGGAGTTTGAGTATCTCCAGGTGTCGTTCACGAGTGATGGGAAGAAGGATCGTGAGATCAGCCGCAGGCTGGGTCAGGCGGCAGCAGTATTGTGGTTAATTTAGCAGATTGTAGTGGTGAAGAGGGAACTGAGCCATAAAGCAAAGCTCTCTGTTTACCGTGTGGTCTATATTTTCTCTGCAGATTTGCAATGCAAATGCCTTTGTTCACTTCTGAGTTGATCCCATCACTGACATCACAGAAAGATAAGCAGCCCCAGATTTGACATCTCCACCTCGTGGAGATTAACAGAACCTTTTGACAGCATAAAACTGGAACTGTGCTATTTCATTAAACAGGTTCCAGTGTTTTTTTTTTTTTGGTACCAAAAGGACCTAATTGTACACAAGGGGTGTTTTCCTCTGCCCTTGGTTACACTTTGCAACTGATGCCAATGTCAATTTAGTGAACTCTTTACAGGTGAAAATAAAGTCACCAAGCACAATTATGTCACCTGCAAGCACACCAGAATGTAAGGTAGAGTGGTATGTTGATGTGTGAATTGCTTTTTTTTTTCTTGTAGAATTATTACTTTGCACAATACTTTGGCATAGTGACATAATTTAGTCCCATTGGTTCCCATTCAGGTCAAAACTTGTTTTGGAATGTTCATTGGGACAAACTCTTAGTGCAGTCTGTCTGGAATTCTTCTCCAGGCTTTCTTTACACAAAGAGGCTACAATCAGTTTGATTTTGTGCTAAAACTTCTTTTTTCTCTGAAACAAATATCATTCTTTTTTAAAGAAACCTAGAAAACATCATTAAATTTCACCAGTGGTTTAAGTGTCCAAATAATTTTTGTGACCACTGTATATGTAAGCCCACAGTAACCGGCCCAAAACATCATTGGTCCACCAGAAAGACAGCTGATTCTGCTAATTAACCAATCGAGCATTGAGATGATTTGTGCTTATGCATGTCCTGCAGGTCCAAGGGTGTGTCTGGGTGAGTCTCTGGCAAAGATGGAGCTCTTCATCTTCTTCACCTCTCTGCTCCAACGCTTGAAGTTCTCATGGCCTGCTGGAGCTTCACGCCCAAACATGGATGGCATTGTGGGCGTGGTTCGTTCTCCATTCCCCTTCAATACCATCTGCCGCAGCAGAGAGACCACTCACTGAATCAAGTTTGCCCTTTACATGTGAATGGACAACATCACCCAGGAGAAGTTCCCCTTCTTTAACACATCTAATCAATCTCAATAACAAAACATTATCAAGCTCTATCTTTCTACGAGGACCAATCAGGGGTAAATGTACAACATATGATATTCCACCAAAACAAAGGACTTATATGGTTTAAAAGGAATGTTGAGGGGAAAAAGGCCAGTTCTATAATATTATATTGCAGCTCAAACGTCTGAGTTTAAATTTTGATTAAAAAAACAGAGATGAGTTCTGACAAGACAAATGGAAAAGATATATTTAAGATTCTGCATAAGCCCCTTATAGACAGTAGTTCACAGTTAAAGGTTGGGAAAAATATTTAATGTGTAAAATACAATAAAGTGCTTCATAAAATGTTTAATTGATCATAGTTTCTGCTCAATAAAGTGATTTACTACTTTCATTACTACTATCATGACTACTAAAAATATTAGCCAGGTCATTAGCAGATATTGAATGACCAGATTCTTGCATCTAAGGCTTAATAAAGGCAAAATAATGGATGTCTAAAATAATGTGCACAAGCTTAAAATGTATAATACATGAATATAAATGTTCTAAAAAGTGCTTCATTCAATCTATTTACTGCTTAATGAAGTAGCCGTAAGCAGACAGCTAATTAGCAGCTACTCACTTGATAAGGCTTAAAGACCCTTATAATGTCCTCCTACACTAAAGTGTTACTGAAACCACAGCTTTAATGAGTGAAATCCAAAGATTAGAGCTGAAGTTTGAAATTCAAATGAATGCAGTTAATGACAGCAGCTTGGATCATGTCCCAAAACTAAATCATTTCTCACCTCCACAGGATTTAAAAAAGAAAGACATCTTTTCTTTTATTTCACCCTGCCTGAGTTGTTTTGTTGTATTTTGCAGTGTGTAGCAGTTTCAGCATGCATGTAGCAATATTGTGTAATGACTCTTTTATTGTGTAATGACTCTTTAATGACTGTGTAATTCAGAGAATAGAGTGACAATCAGGGGGGAAAATGTGTGTACGCAAAACAAGTTTTTGTTTATCATTTTTGTTTATCACAGGGTGCAATACTGGCGATTTCCCAACACAGACCGGTTGGTCTCACTTTATTGAATGCTTATAATAACCGTGTTATCAATTAATAATACATGCAACAACACTGTAACTGGTACTAATGAATTCACAATTACAGATGGATTACAGTACTACAGCTTATGTAAATACACATGCATTTCAACTTCAGTTTCTACTCATGTAATTACACAAGTGTATCTTCATAACTGTATCAGCACTTTTTTATGTTATTACACATGTGTAATAGGCTGAACTGCTTTTTTTACTGGCATATTACTACAGCGAGCTACATGTTATGCTAGTTGGCATTTCCTGTGCAGATACAATGTAAGTCCTCTCACAATGTAGGTAAGAATCAGGCAACAATGCTGTTACAATCAGAAGAGTGTTGGTAATAAAATAGCCGTTCATATAATGGAATTATCCTCACCCTGTTAAATTGATTGCTGATTGATCATTACTGTGGTGTTTCAGTTGGTTTTCAGGTGGTCGTCTAGACAACTTACAATAATTAAAGTGAATCTGACCGAAAGGTCTTAGGAAAATCCTGAGGGCTTCATATTTAGTAGCTCAGCAGATTACTAAAAGCAAAAAAGCCACATGAAAGCGGAGAAGAGTACCTGCACTCACCAAATAAATATGATGATACATATTTGCCTGACATGCCTAACATATAAATCATTGGATTACTTGCGTTATTTATTAATCGAATAAATCCGTGGGGGCCCATTTGTTCATTTCCACACTGGAAATAAACACATTACCTTAACCTCCTCTGGAATCAAATCAGTGAAACATTTCCACAGTCCTCCACTGGAGGGTGCTGTTGTGTTTTCAGTCTGATCAAGCAGTTTAACATGCACCAGCCTAAGATTTGTGTATGTAAATTCAGCTGAACAGAAATAAGCATAAGAACTTAATATAAATAAGATGCATAAAACTGGTTTGAGATCAGCTTGAAGGTGCCTGCTAGCCATTTATTTAGCACTAAAAAAAAAAAAAACTCATTTACACCTAATTCCTTTTTATTGAGGAGAACCTAAACCATTTTTATTTGGAGGCATCTATTAATTAATGGTAATAAAATCGAGTCATTAAAAAAAACGCTGAAAAATGCTGGTTTTAAGTCCATCTGTAAACCTCCATATTAAGACTGAAAATGCTTCTTATGTGTGTAAGATTTTTTTTTTTTGGCCACTTTTCAGCTCTCTCCTGCCCCATCTCTGGACCAACTGTTCAAAATCTAAGGATTATTTTTGACTCACAGCTAAAGTTTGAAAAGCAAATGAATGCAAAAACAGAGAGCAGCTCAGAACGAAAACCAAATCATTTTACCTCCACAAGATTTAAAAAAGAAAGCCGTCTATGCTTTTATTGAACCAGGGGGCAGTCATGGGCTGGAGGTTAGAGAACCAGCCTTGTGACTGGAAGGTCACTGGTTCAATCCCCTGAGCCGACAGTACATGACTGAGGTGCCCTTGAGCAAGACACCTAAACCACAACTGCTCCCTGTGCGCTGTGGATAGGGCTGCCCACCGCTCTGGGCAAGTGTGCTCACTGCCCTCTAGTGTGTGTGTTCACTAGTGTGCATGTGGTGTTTCACTGCATGGATAGGATTGCGGAGGTGAAATTTCCCCATTGTGGGACTAATAAGGGTCACTTAATCACTTAACCCTGCCTGTATTGTTTTGTTGTATAACACCATATATATTATACAATATTGCTATATATGCATGTGGCAATATTGTATAATTCTGATATTGGCAGTTTCATGCCATTCATTTTTCCCATATAGAAAAACTGCTAAGACTCAGAGGTTTTTTTTTTACTTCAAATTGAGATTGAACAAGACTTTGAGCTGAACTCCTGATCTGAAGGGTCAACACCTGCACTCTGCCCCCACCCCCATGCCCCTTGCCCACAGGAGCTGTAGCCTTTCATCGAAAATGTGCCCTATCTCATGAAAGATCCCATGGCCTTCCTGAAATTAGTCAGATTCGTAGGTATGAACTTCATCAGACATTTGCTTCCTATCACCACCCCTGCGAACAGACTGTTTCTATAGAATGGAGAATTTCACACCAAACCAGTCTGAATATCTGTTTATATCTCAAACATTATGCAGAAATATTGAAGAAAATTGGTGGAATTATCCTTTATGCGTTGCAGCCAGTGGCACAGGAAAGGTTACAGGTATCACGCATCCCTTCGTCTCTGACTCATTCATGAACTCCATTTCCCGGAGCTCCCTGGGAGATCATGTGACTGTGGTGCCACCACCATCCACTAGTCGTCACTCCCTATTAGCTGAAAACTGATCTGTTTCACGTGTCTTGTTTGTCATGTAACTAGATGACTAGATTTGTTTATAAGCCTGGGCTTTAGTCTAGCTCATCAGGAGGTATTGCTTCTCCCAGTAGAGCTACTAAGTGCTTCATTCAGTTTTTTTTGTTTTCTTGTGGATCTGGCTGTGTTTTTTTGGACTTTGCCATTTTGCCTTTACCTTTTGGATCCTCTTTGCCTGTTCATGTCATTGTTATGTTTTTCCCTTTTTGTATTCGGCTCATTTGACAACATTCAAACAAATAAAGCCTCATTTCCTAAATTTACTCGCAATTGTTCTTCCTGTTCTGTCACGTTACAGCAGGAATAAAGGTAAGGCAAAGTAGGGGAAGGGTTCTTAAAAAAAAAAGTGGGAGGTACTTCAAGAAACTAAAGATTAAAGTTTTGAAACAGCATTCAGTGTTAGGAATACTTCTGAACTAGAACAACCTGCACATAAAAAAGCAAGAGTAAAAGAATAGCAAGAATAGAAAGACTGTTAGCTGGCTAGAGAACTAATTGGACGCAGGACACCAACTGGAAGGGAGCCCAGACTTTCACACATGCCACATGTTATATTTTCTTCTTTTCCAATATGTTGGAATCAGCAAATATGTGTTATCTGTGCTTTAAAATTGTTCAGAAATATGTCAGATTTGTTACATGCAGAGGATGTGATAACATCTTAACATCAACTAGGGGTGCCCAAACTTTTGTCTGGGTGAGTCTGGGGGTGAACTTTCAGTACCAGACTTGGAGGACTTCTTCTTCTCTAACGCATCTAATCAATCTTAATAAGATTAAGCTCTTGCTTAGTACATAATTATGCATAATTATCACAATACTTAGGTTTTTTATCCATTATACATTACAGAGGTCTTACAGTTTAAAATGTGTTCTGTTTCTATAATACATAAATAATGGTTGCATACATTTTATGTAGTGTATGTTTTTTTGTTTTGTTTTTTTCTAGTGTAATTACTAATGTTCTTTCAGAAATCAAAAATTTTAAATGCTGGGATAAATTTTTATCCTAGCCTTTGCTAGGTTGCTTAAGTTTCACACATTTGTTTCCTGTCAATAAAACAGATTATTTGATATTAGTCTGAGAACCTTCACTTCAATGATTTCAACAATATATATCCAAGGGGTGCATCTGTCCAAGTATTGGCCCTGTTGTCTCCCTCTCTAGGTGGATGGGATGTTTCTCCCTCTCCCCATCACTCAGCATGATGCTAGCCAATGCTGCCATCTGTTAGCTGGTGCAATAGAATTGGTAATTCTCCTGTAATATGTTGAGCTGTCCAAAGATGTTGCATTATCATTGATGATATCATATATCATTGTGTGATATTGGATGGGAATTGGCCACAACTAAATTGGGTAAAAGGAAAAATCTGAAATGTGTATGTCTACAGTGGTACTTACAATGGTGCTGCTGCCTTGTGTAGTCTCTAGATCAACTTGTAGGAATTTTTGCCCTCTTTTCTTAAAGATCTCTCTCACCTGTAAAAATATTGAGGATATTCTTGCATGTACTGCCTGCTTCCACCTGGCATTTCTATGTGGTCAAGCAAGTTTTACTTTTTAAAATCCATTCATGGTGGGAAGGTACATGCAGGTAAGGTAAAATGGTTCCTAAATAAAGCTTATTTTCTCCAGATTTACTACTATTAACAATTTATATAACAACTCAAAGTTTTAATTGATCATAGTCATTCGGTTAATCAATCAGTCATTTAATCAATCAATCAAGATGCCTTTATTGCCATTTACACCGCAGAAGACAGAAAAGTCAGAAGACTTGGATATTAATTGTGGATATTAATAAAATGGCTTTATTTGCACTATTTCCTATCACCAGCACTGAAAAGAAATCTCAACGACATCTCAACGACTGAATTATAAGCCACTTAGAAAAATTGGTGGACTGAAGAACATTAAACTCAAGTTTAAAGAACCTCCACATATGTGGAGTTCTACACCAATCAAACATTTTACTTACATATGTTCAAGAATCTTGTACAAACCTTTATTTTCTAGAATAGTGGTTTTCAAACTTCAGGTTCCTCCATACGGTCCACACTTTTGCTCCAACTTAACTTGCAATGCATAGGAATAAAGCAAAAATATGGACTGTCTGGGGAGCTTTGAGAACCAGTATGAGAACCACTGTTCTAGACTGTAAGAGAACTCTGTTGTCAGTCTCTGTATGCAGAGAAGTTCCTGACGTTGCATCAGTTGCAAATGTTTTGTTTGCTCCTGAACTTTGTCTGCAGTGCTTTACCAAACTGGAAGATCTCTGACCTCCTAACAGGTAAGATTACAAGATCTATTTTCCGGTATAAACATCTCCCTAGTAATGCCCATCATGACGCTATTCTATAGAAATGGTGGTCTCTCTCTCACCCCCTCCTCCTTGAACTGTTGGTGAAAAGGTATGCAACTTTGCTCTCCTGCATTTCTCTCAGAATGGAGTCTGTGATGAAATATCTGGACTGGACGTCAGTGGGCTTGGCCCTGCTTGGTGGTCTGCTCTCTCTGCTTCTCCTGGAGATCTTCATTTTGAACTCCTCCAGGAGCCGAAGCCCCCCTGGACCCAAACCACTGCCCTTTGTGGGTAACCTGCCCCAGCTCTCAAAGGATCGAATGGCCTTCATCAGATCAGTCAGTGTCCTTTTTTTGTGGGATATTCACATTTTCCTCTTTTTCCAGGAGGGAGGGCTTGGAGAAATCGATCCATGGTCATTCCTTATGTGATTTTCGCCTGGAAGTATCCATGTGTGACACTCAGGAACCTCTTTATTTGCTTCCTCTGTTCAGAATCACCAGTGGTGGTGTATCACATAAGTGATGTCTAGAGCCTGGCCACTCTGGGTTAAGACCTCAGTTGATCTATCTGAATAGTAAAGCTATAGTTAGCTGCAGTTAAGATGGGCACTCATGTATCTTTTCCTTCTACAATATATATCCAAAAGTCTCATTGTTGTCACAGTGCAATGAGCACTAGCTAGTATTTAGCTCGATAGAAAATAATTATTTTTCTTTATTTTCCATATTGATAAAAAACAGTACACCGAAGTGTGTACACATACAAATGTGGACAGCCATTTTGAGTGCAACTGCCAAGATTAAGATAGTTTAGCAATACAACACTGACTTGGAAGTCCAGCCATTGTATTCCTGACTTGTATAAAACTATTACAGATTTCTCTAGCCAGTGGGTTATGCTTTCATTCAGGATCTCTAAAGCTCAACACACTCTGGGCAGGGTAAGCCTCAGCTTCAAGACACTTCTGTTTGACAGTGTCCTACTGACATCCAGTAATCCAAATATCTGCCCACTGGACACCATGGACCCCATTCCATATACATCACTCCAGACGTTTGAAATCTTGTAGTTTATTTATCCTGATCACTTCCAACACAAACAGCTTCTTGTCATCAAGTTGTGTACCATCTGCCTTCTAGACTGCCAGAGTGGTACCCATTCTAAAGAAGACCACTCAAGACAGCTCTGACATTAGCAGCTATTTGTATCTCTCATTTATTTCCTTCCCCAAAGTCTTTAATGAGTTGTCTCACAGGAAGTTCAGCTAAACCCTTGACGGTCCTGATTCTTTTAATCATATTTTCATTCTTTGTGATCTCTGTAGCTTTTGAGACAGTCAGCCATAAGATTTTCCCAACACTGGAATCATGAAATCTTATTTTGGTATCTTTGGTGAGGTAACAGCTCTCATTTCCAACAGTATCTTATTTCAAGGGTTCTATTGGACTTTATCTAAGGACACTGTCTAAGGAAACATTCTGAGTGAAAAAAAAGCATTATTGTAACTTGCTATGGATAACTGGGCCTGCTAATGGCATAAATGCATGTGAAACCAAACATGGAAACTGTTGCATCAGTACATACACTTGTCCATTCCAAAGTTGTAGGTAATGTAAACATTTTCTATCCCTCCAGTTGTCGAAATATGGTGAGATGTGCTCCATATACCTGGGCAAGAAGCCAACGATCATAGTGAACAACGTGCAGGTTGCAAAGGAAGCTTTTGTTCAGAATGGGACCGTGTTTTCTGGGAGGCCGCTTCTGCCTTTACAAAAGTGGATCAACAAAGGCTATGGTTAGTAGGGCATGACTTCTTAATATGTTTGATTTACTTTCTCTGGGGAAACTTATTTGCACCCTTTCTCACCATCTATGTCCTTTTATCTCCCTTTACTTCTCTCTGCCTTTCATAGGTATAATCTTGGCCACTTGTGATCACTCTTGGAGGCAGCAGTGCCGCTTTACTCTGCACACACTGTGTGAATTTGGTCTAGGAAAGAAAACTGTGGAGGAGCGCGTGGCTGAGGAGGCGCTTTACCTCATCAAGGAGATGCTCAACTAGAAGGTAGGTGATGAGTCACTGTCTATGCCGTCTTAGTGCAGTTCTGTGGTCAGGTTATCTTTATCTGATGTACAGCTACAATGGCAGGCAGCAGCATTAGAAGTAATGTATTGTGTTGTCTGTCATTTGAAATTAGTGTTGCTTTCAAATTCTGTAGTTTGTTTCATAGTAAATTACTGCCTAATGTCATTGTCATTGTTCTGTCTTTGTGGCTTTTCTCTCAACAAACTCATTTTTCTGCAATTCGTCTTGAAGGGAAGCCTTTTTAATCCCATCCACCAATTCATGAATGCAGTTTCCAACATAATCTGCTCCATCATCTTTGGAGACTGCTTTGAGTATGATGACAAGCGCTTTGCTAAGCTGCTTGAAATTCTGAATGAAAATGTTCAGTTTGCTGGATCAACTGTGGTGCAGGTAATTACCAGGAGTTTTCCAGGTGATGTCATTCATTTTCACAGATCATGTAGAAAAACCACCAGAGCACAAAACAATACAATTGATCTTCTTAACTAATTCCAGGTCATTTTCCTGGTTTCCTGGTATATAGTTAAAATGAAATTACATAATGAGAAAAAAACTCCCAGTAATGATGTGCTTGAAGCGCTTGTGTTTAAACAAACTACAAAATTAATTGAAGCAATGGAACATGAAAGTTTTTATTTCATTTTTTTTCTGCAGGTCTTCAACTTGGTCCCCATTATAAAATACTTTCCTGGGCTGCAGCAGAAAATCTGGCGTAATGTCCAGGACGTAAAATATTTATTCTTGAAATTGTGGAGGAGCACAAGAAGACTCTGGATCCAGACAACCCCCAGGACATCACTGACGCCTACCTGACTGAGATGACCAAGGTCAGCTGCCCTTTATTTTGAACGCAGTGTAGAGAATGGAGAGACCCTAACTGCTGAACACTTCACAGCTCTCCAGCACACCTATTTTAACTCATACAATAGTTATCTGTGCACTCAGAAGACTGGAGTGGATTACTTTCTTCATGGATTATCTTCAAGTTGACAATGTAGGAACAGTAGAGCTGAGTTTTCTACTGTAGATTATACTGAATCAATCATTTGAGCAGGCTTTAAAAGCAGCTGTCCTTTTAAAGCATCTGTGTAACAGAATTTAAACTTTTTGTGTTTTGAGCAGCAAGAGTTAAAGGAAGACTCTACATTCCATGTGGAGAACATGATGAAGTCAACCTTTGACCTGTTCATAGCTGGAACGGAAACTACAGCGACCACCCTCAGATGGGGCCTCATTTACATGATGGACCACCCAGACGTGCAAGGTATTATTTTTGGTGACCAATACCACAGACCTGATGTCATTTGTACACTAGGTGTGGTGTAAGGAATGGTATTTGTTTTGTTACTTTATTTTTTCAGTTGATCTTTTTGCATTAAAAACTTGATAATGACTCAATTATAACACTCTTATATCTTATATGTCCTGTAACATCATGTATTTTTTGCATCTTCTGTGTTTTGTCCCACACTGGTGCCTGGTTGATCACGTCAGAGCGCTGTCATGAAGAGATAATTCGGGTGCTGGGCTTGTGCAATGGTTTATGAAATCCAGCGCTATTCAAGCATTCTTCCTCTCGGTGTGGTGCACCAAACCACACAAGCAGCAGAGCTACGAGGGTACCACCTGCCCAAGGTGATGGAGGGATAGAGGCATTGTAGATTTAATATAACTCCATTTCCAAAAAAGTTGGGATGCTGTGCAAAATGTAAATAAAAACAAAATGCAATGATGTGCAGTTCATTTAAAGCCTATATTTAATAAAATATACATTCTATAAAATAGTACAAAGACAACATATCACATGTTGAAACTCAGAAATTTTATTGCTTTTTGAAAAATATATGCCCATTTTGAATTAGATGCCAACAACACATTCCAAAATAAGTTAGGACAGGGGAAACAAAAGGTTGGTAAAGTTGTATAATGCTAAAAAAATCACCTGGTGGTTGATTGGCAACAGGTCAGTAACGTGATTGGATATACAAAAGCATCCAGAGAGGCTGAGTCATTCAGAAGTAAAGATGATGAGGGCTTCATCACTCTGTGAAAGACTGCATGATCAAATAGTGCAACAATTCAAGAATGTTCCTCAACGTAAAACAGCAAAGAACTTCTGCTTTTCATCATCTACAGCTCAGAAACACTTTTGAAAACCCTTGCCTGCTGCATCCACAAATGCAAGATAAAACTCTAAAATGCAAAGAAGAAACCATATATTGACAAGATCCAGAAACACTGCCACTTTCTCTGGGCCGGAGCTCATTTAAAATGGATTGAGGCAAAGTGAAAAAGTGTTCTGTGGTCTGACGAATCTGAAAATCTGAAAAGTCTGAAAATCATGGACACTGTGTCCTACGGGCTAAAGACCACTCAGCTTGTTATCAGTGCACAGTTCAAAAGCCAGTATTCGATGGGGTTGTACATGAAAGGCTAAATGTATGGTTTGCTAAATGGATGGGACGATTAATCAATGGAAGTATGAATTAAAGTATGAATGGGTGTGCAACCACAGGGTTATCAAAACAGAATCTGCCAAAAAGACACAAATGTAGTTAAAAATGTAGTGTTTTGGATCCAAAAATATGTCATTGAATAGGAAGCTATTAAGTGTAAAAACGTGTCTGAGTTAAAGTCTCAATAAGACTGATGTGGCAATCTACTTGCACAAGCTCTGTTTAGCACAATCACTGTAAAAGTTCTGGAAAGGCTCAGGTTTGAACAGAAGCCAATACATGACTGGGAAAGCAATGATGCCTTGATTATGTCCGGCAAATCTGAATGATTCTGCTGGTTGGTCTCACTTTATATTAAGTGTCTGTAATAAATGTAGTGTTACAAGTTAAACATACATGCAACTAAAATGTAAATACTCATGATGTAATTGCTGTAACAGATGGATTACAGTGTTTTTTTACTGTGTTGAACTTACAGCTCTTGAGAGTGAAAAACATTGTCATGAAGCTATGAACACCAGCTAAGTTCCTGTCTACATTTCACACTGTAGGACACTTCATGATGTGTCAACCAGCCCCAGAGTCATAGAAGCAGACTAAATTTGAACAGTCCAATGTCTGAGCATGCTTGTGTTCGTATGTGTGGGTTTATACATTAGTCCCAAAAGGTTTTTGGACGTGTATTAGGACATGTCAAACCAAATGGCATTCCTTTCAAAAACAACATTCTAACACCTTTCAAAAGGCAAATGATTCAGATCATTACCCTTCTGACCCACTTTCCAGTTTTCCTTTAGAGCAATTTCTTTGCAGAATTTCTTTGCATTCAAAATGACCTTGTGCGCTTCTGAGGTAGTGATCCCATAACTGACATCTTTGAAGACAAAAGTTCCCCAGATTTGACTTTCCACCTCTCAGAGATTACCAAAACCTTTGGCAGCAGAAAACTGAATCTGTCCTTTTTCATTGGACAGGTTCCAGTTTTTTCCATTGTTTTTGGTACCTGTTCATGACTGTTACCAACAGTACCTAATGGTGGGATTTCTCCACTGTCCTTGGCAAAACTTTGCAAGTGAAGCCAATGTCCATTTAGTGAATTCTATAAAGGTGAAAATAAACTCACCAAGCACAATTATATGGACAAGAAGCTCACCAGAGTGTAAGGTAGAATGGTATGTTGGTGTGAGAATTGCTTTTTTTAGAATTGTTACTTTGTAAAGAATTTGGTGTCATAATTTAGTCCCATTGGTTCCCATTCAGGTCAGTACTTGTTTTTGAATGTTCATTGGGAAAACACTCTTAGTGCAGTTTGGCTGGAATTCTTCTCCAAACTTTCTCTACACAAAGAGTCTACTATCAGTTTGATGTTGTGCTAAAACTCTTTTTCTCTGAAACAATTATGATTCTGTTAAATGTATGTAAAGAAACCTAGAGAACTTCATTAAATTTAACCAAAGGTTAAAATGTACAAATAGTTTTTGAGGCCACTGTATATATAAGCCCACAGTAACCGACCCAAAACATTACTGGTCCACTGGAAATTCTCCCAATTCTTTGACTGACCAATCCAGCATTGAGATGATTTGTGTGTGTGTGTGTCCTGCAGGTCCGAGGGTGTGTCTGGGTGAGTCTCTAGCAAAGACAGAGCTTTTCATCTTCTTCACCTCTCTGATCCAGTGACTGAAGTTCTCGTGGCTTCCTGAAGCTCCACGCCCAAATGTGGACGGCATTGTGAGCGTGGTTCACTCTCCATACGCCTTCAATACCATCTGCTGCAGCAGAGAGACCACTCACTGAATCAAGTTTGCCCTTTACATGTGAATGGACAACATCACCCCAGGAGAACAATCAATATCAATAAGAATACATTATCAAGCTCTTTCTTTAAACCTGGACCAATCAGGGTAAATGTACAATACACGGCATTCCACCATAATGCTAGACGCAATAGTTATTTTTTATTTGTTTTTCATAACAGAGAATTAATACTGTTTAAAACGAATGTTGATGAAAAAAAGGCCAAATCTATTCTTATACTGGAGTCCAAACATCTGAAACCACATTAAAATGTTTTTCATTTAAACTTCGAAATAAACTACAAAATTAATTATTTCAGTTTTAATTAAAAAAAAATAAAGTTGTGAAATGAATAAGACACTTAAGATTCTACAATTATGATTTATGATTGAGGTATTCAGCAGAATGAAAAGAAAGTAAGCATCTTGTGGACCCCAATAATAATCAATTAAAGGTTGGGCACAAGATTTGATGTAATATTCAAATAAAATTGTTCTGTAAAACGTGTAATTGTTTGTAATTACTGCTTAATAAAGTAGTACATTTTACTACTTTTACTACTACTATGTCTGCCCTGCGATGGACTGGTGACCTGTCCAGGGTGTATCCTGCCTTCCACCCAATGACTGCTGGGATAGGCTCCAGCTCCCCCCACGACCCAGAAGGAGAAGCGGCTTAGAAGATGTACTACTACTATTATTACTGCTGAAAATATTAACCAGTTAATTAGCAGTTATTTTATTGATAGGTTACTGGATTCTGTTTTTTTATAAACCTAGTAATGAACATCTAAAAATTATATGCAAAACCTTAAAAAGTTATTGGTTAATAAAGTAGTAATAAGCAACCAGTTAATTAGCAGCTACTGGGTGCTAAGGCTTAAAAAGATCATTATAATATCATCCTATACTGAAGTGTTACTGAAACCACAGCTTTAATAAATAAACTCTGTTATCAGGTCAGTGAGAGTTATGGGCTGAAGGGAATGCAGATGAAGAGTGAGAGAGAGTCCAAAGATAATGATATTACAGGTCATTACAGGTGTGTGTGTTTGTGTGTGTGTGTGTCATGTGTGTATAAAAGTGAATAGGGCTACAGGGAGTTCTGTGTGTGCATGTGTGTGATAAGGGGGTGGTTTAGTATGTGAAAGGTATTTACACTCAAATTTCACACTACTGCACACACTACATCAGTGTAGTTATCACCCTACATATTCGAACACTTCCATCCTGACACAAAACAACAGCAACCAATCAGAAATCTGGATTTACACAAACAACCAATGCACAGCACCTTCCGGTCAGCACAGACACAACTTTGACACAGAGAAGATGACAAATAAAAAACTTAAAAAGTTTGTACATCCCAGCTGTCAGATTTTAATGTTACAGCTGCAAATTTAAAGATATACAAACTTAAAACCTGGTAATTACAGAAGCCACAATCACAGGTTACTGCAACACCAAGCAGACCGAAGTGAAGACAACACACATATTTTCTAAGCCACTTATCCTTCTGGGTCACGGGGAGAGCTGGAGCCTATCCCAGTGGTCAATGGGCAGAAGGGAGGATACACCCTGGACAGGTCACCGATCCATCGCAGGGCAGACAGACAGACACATACACTCACACACCTAGGGGCAATTTAGCGTGCCCAATTAGCCTGACTGCATGTCTTTGGACTGTGGGAGGAAACCCACGCAGACACGGGGAGAACATGCAAACTCCGCACAGAAAAGACCCTGGTCACCTGGCCGGGGAATCAAACCCAGGCCCTTCTTGCTGTGAGGCGACACTGCGCCACCGTGCCAATCCAAATGAAGACAACATGAAAGTTAAATCAACCAGCTGATGTGTGAAGCCGGGGAAGAACAAAACAACCTTAAAGACTTAAACCTAATCATTGTAGGATAAAGCATATTGCTACGGTGGGCATGAAACACGTTTATGGTTTATTTATGTCTTACCTGTAATGACTCGATGCACTGAAGTAATGTCCATACAGGCATCTGAATGTAACCGCTACATCATTTAAGGTGGAACGGGAAATAAAGCTAACTTCAGCTTCATCTAGTCTCTATCCTCTGTACGAGTCTCAGTTACAGTCAGTAAACTGGGGCTGTATTAATTGAGACGGGGCTGGCTGGCTAGGCGCTTTCACCTTCTGTGGATTCACCTATCTCATCCGTTTATTTTTCTTCCTTTTAACTTCTCCCTCCCCGCTTCCCCAGCTTCACATCCAGTAGGGAGCCGATTTGCACTTAATTAGGTGTCCTTATACAATTGATTGATTAAAAAAATAATGACAGACATTAAATAGATATACTGATCATTAAAACTAAAGTAACAAGCCTGTTTTGAAAATGTAGTGAGTAAAAAGTAAAGATTGTTCTTTTGAAATGGAGTAAATGTAAAAAGTATTAAGTGACAGAATTACTGAAGTAAAGTATAAATACCTCAAAAAATATTTAAGAACTGTAACAACGTACTTGTGCTTCATTACTTACCACCCCTGGTAATTAACCTCACCCTGTTACATTGACTGCCGATTGATCATTACTGTAGTGTTGCAGGTGGTTCTCAGCTGGTTGTCAAGCCAACTTAAAATATTTAAATTAAGTCTGGACACAACTTTTGAGTATAACTCTGAGAGCTTTGTATTTAGTAGCTCAGCAGGTTACTAAAAGCAAAAAAGCCACTTGAAATCGGAGAAGAGCCCCTGCTCTCACCAAATAAATATGATGGTACATATTTGCCTGATGTGCTGAATATATAAATCATTGGATTATTTGGATTTTTTATTAATAGAATAAATCTGTTGGGGTTCCATGGATTTATTTCCACATTGCTAGGCATCCCTGGCTACATAAAGTTTGAGAAACCCTACATTACCTTAAGCTTTTCTGGAATCAAATCAGTGGAACATTTCCACAGTCCTCCACTGGAGGGTACCGTTGTGCTTTCAGTCTGATTTAGAAGCAGTTTAACCTACACCAGCGTAAGATTTGAGTATTTAAACTCGGGTTGACAAAAATAAGCATTAGAGCTTAATATAAATAATATACATAAAACTGGTCTGAGATCAGCTTAAAGGCACCTGCTAGCAATTTGTTTAGCACTGAAATTACTTTACATACACCATTCATGGTGGAAAAGTACATGCAGATTATTATAAGATAAAATAGTCCCTAAAGAAAACTTTTTTTCTTCAGATTTGCTTCTATTTAAACATTTATAATCAGTTTATAAATCAGTTAATCAACCAGTCAACTGGTCAATGAATCAAGATGCCTTTATTGACATTTACACAGAAGAGGACAGAAAAGTCAGGAGACGTGTAAGATCAATGGTCAATGTGGATGTTAATAAAATTGTGATATTTGCGCTGTAGACGTTGTGACCCCTGGTTCCTTTCACCTCCACTGTAAAGAAATCTCAACGACATCTCAACAACTGAATTGTAAGCAACTTTGTAAATTTGGTGGAGTTAAGAACATTTTTTATGGTTAAAGAACCTCCACATAATCTAAAGGTTCTACGCCAATTAAACATTTTGCTTACATATCTTCAAGAATTATTTAGAAACCTTTATTTTCTCAATTTTTACTCCAACTTGCAATGAGAGCAAAAATCTGGATTGTCTGGGGAGACAACCAATATGACAACCACTGTTCTAGAGTATAGGGGAGCAGGTAACTCAGTTGTCAGTCTCTGTATGCAGAGAAGTTGATGATGTTCCAACAGCTGCAAATGTTTTGTTTGTTCCTGAACTTTGTCTGCAGTGCCTTATTACGCTGGAAGCTCTCTGACCTCCTAACAGGTAAGATTACCAGACACATTTTCTGGTATGAACTTCTCCCTAGTCTCGCCCATTGTGACGCAGTTCTATGGAAAAGGTGAAAAAAATGTTTGAGTGTTTGTTTGTTTCTCTCTCTCTCTCTCTCTCTCTCTCTCTCTCTCTCTCTGCCCACTCCACTTCTGGTATAAAGGTATGAGCAACTGTGCTGTTCTGCATTTCTCTCAGTATGGAGTCTGTGCTGAAATATCTGGACTGGACGTCAGTGGGCTTGGCCCTGCTGGGTGGTCTGCTCTCTCTGCTTCTGCTAGAGATCTTCAGGTTGAATTCCTCCAGGAGCCGAAGCCCCCCTGGACCCAAACCACTGCCCTTTGTGGGTAACCTGCCCCAGTTTTCAAAGGATCAAATGGCCTTCATCAGATCAGTGAGTTTCCTTTTATTTGCAGTGGCATATTCACTTGCACACATCAGACTGATCTTTTTTTTCTCTTTTTGAAACTCATTTTTAAGCTTAAAATGCTGTAATTAAATATAGCCATGAAAATTTACTATGGGTCCTTTAGAAAACTGTCATAGTGTCTGCCAGATGTTAGTGCTGGGCTTTCTTAGTTTGCATTCTGCATTTTAACATGCAACACATGGAATTTTACACTTACAAAAAGGGTAATATTTGTATCTAGAATTCAGGCTGTGGAATGCAAAGTTCACCATAGTTCATGTAACCAATTGCTACCTTTCTTCCACTGTTTATCCTGATGTGCTCAAAGTGGCTCCATAGACCTTTTACAAGACATTTAATAACTTCCACAAGGAGAAGTTATGCAGCTTTCTCTCCTCATCACTGTGACAGTGTCACGCATCCCTCTGGCTCAGACACAACTATGAGACCACGTCACTTAGGACTCTCCACAGAGCTGTTTGTTTATGGTTGATGTCCAGGACTATTGCATAGTATTCTTCAGTTGCATAACACTGTTACAGATCTCTCTTTCCAGTGGATTTTGCTCTGATTCAGGATCTCAACAGCTCTTTTAGCTGAGGCTGGCCCTGTCTAGAGTGTGTAAAAGCTAATTCATGGCTACAGGAGTAAGGTAATTGAGCCGTATTGAACTCTCTAAGTCTCATATTTATGTGAAAAGCTAAGAAAACGTATCAGGTTTATATAGAGTTACATTATATAGATTCAAGGATCTGGATTCTGCTGTAACACACTTGGTTCAACCTAGTTTCCACAGACAGCATCCTACAGCTACCGACATCCAATCATCCAAACACCTGCCCACTGGACCCCATGGACCCCATCCGATACACATCGCTCCAGAGAAGTGAAATCTTGCAGTATGTTACTCCTAATCACTTCCAACACAAACAGTTTCTTGTCATCAAGTTGCGAACCATCTGCCATCTTGACTACCAGAGTAGTACCCATGCTAAAGATGACCACTCAAGACAGCTTTAACAACAGCAGCTATTCATATCTCTCATTTCCTTCCTTTCCCAAAGTCTTTAATGAGTTGCCCACAATCAGCAATCTTTATTTTTCACTCATTACCAGCTCTAGAACCCCAGCTTGTCCATCTTCAAACTGGTGCACTCCTATAGCAAAGGTGGAGAAGCTCCACACAGGAAGTTCAGCTAAACTCTCAACAGTTCTGATTCTTTTTGATCTCTGCACCCTTTGACACATTCAGTCATAAGACTCTCCAGCCTGTTCTCTACAACATCAGAATCAGCATGTTTGCATGGAATTGGATTGAGTCTTACATGGAGGGATGTTGTTATTAGGTAACATTGATGGCGTCCACATCCACTACATGCCGACTCTTCATATGTGTTCCACAAGGCTTTGTGCTGGGTCATCTTCTCTTTATTTTACACTTGCTAATTTAGCGATGTAACAACCTGTCAATGGCATCTCATATTATGATCATCCACTGTTATGATGACACTCAACTAATCCTTTCCACCTTCTGACACTTAGGTTTATAGTTGCATCTAGGCATGTCTGCCTGACATTTAGTCATTGATTGCAGTTCACCATCTGAAAGTAAATTCCAGCAAAGAACTGCTATACATTCCTGGGTCCTGTGATCTTGCCATCCCCTTTGAGCATTTATTGGTCATTCCATCTGAAGATGCACAAAGCCTTGGTGTAATTGTAGATGGCCAGTTATCATTCTTTGCTCATATTGCAAACCTGACTCCGTCATGCAGGTTTCTCCTCTAAAGCCCTTTGAGGTTTCTGCACTTTCTCTCTACATAGGCCTCTCAGATGCTTGTTCAAAACCTTATCATCTCAAGGTTTGACTACAAAGCCAAAAATAGTCCTGCCAATCAATATCTGATTTTTTAAACACTGCAAAATATAAAAACTTAACGAGTGAAAACTTCAATGTAGTCAATAAATCTAACGTGGAAACAGTTGCATCCGCACATACACTCGTCCATTCCAAAGCTGTAGATAATGTAAACATTTTCCACCCCTCCAGTTGCCGAAATATGGTGAGATGTGCTCCATATACCTGGGCAAGAAGCCAACAATTATACTGAACAAGATGCAGCTTGCAAAGGAAGCTTTTGTTCAGAATGGGACCGTGTTTTCTGGGAGGCCACTTTCACCTTTCCATGAGTGGATCCACAAAGGTTATGGTTAGTAGGGCATGACTCATGTTGATTTACTTGTTTGACATACTTTTACTGCTACTTGTACTTATATATGTTTTGAAAAAAATGAAGAAAAAAAATCCTTCTCCTGGGAAAGTTCCACCTTCCTATACATTTTTTACACCCTTTCCCACCATCTCTTTCTTTTTATCTCCCTTTCCTTCTCTCTTCCTTTCTCAGGTATTGTTGCAGCCAATTATGGTCACTCTTGGAGGCAGCAGCGCCGCTTTGCTCTGCACACACTGCGTGACTTTGGTCTAGGAAAGAAAACTGTGGAGGAGCGCGTGGCTGAGGAGGCACATTACCTCATCAAGGAGATGCTCAAACAAGAAGGTAGGTGATGAGTCACTGTCTGTGCCTTTGGCACAGTTCTGTGGTCAAGTCAAGTCAAGTCAAATTTATTTGTATAGCGCTTTTTACAACTGATGTTGTCACAAAGCAGCTTCACAGAAATCCATTAAAGACAAAGTTTTAACATGAAATGTAAATCATCCAAGTGAGCAAGCCAGGGGCGACAGTGGCAAGGAAAAACTCCCTCAGAGCTGAGGAAGAAACCTTGGGAGGAACCAAGGCTCACATGGGGGGACCCATCCTCCTCTGGTCAAACTACCTACAAAATTATTATACTACTAATATTAATAGTAGTAGTAGTAGTAGTAATAGTAGTAGTAGTTAGGAGTCCATGAAAACTTCAGTGTAGAGTGGGACGTGGTCAGGTTAACTTTGTCTGATGTACAACTACAATTGCAGACAGCAGCACTAGAATTACTACATTGTGTTGTCTGTCATTTCAAATTAGTATTTATTTCAATAGTTTTAGTCAATAGTTTGTTTTAGAGTAAATTACTGACTAATGAGAGTTTGAATGAATATTTGTTCAAATCAACATGGACAAGGTACTGTTTAATGAGCTCAATCTTGCCCATCAGACCACTACACTGTAGTTCAGTAATATCATCAGAATCTGATGAATATTTTAAATATCCTACTGATAGTAAGACAAGAGGACTGGTCTTTACTCTTTTTTTTCATTTAAGATATTTAACAAAAATGTCATATGGTCATTGTTCTGTCTCTGTGCCTTTTCTCTAATCAAACACACTATTCTGCAATTCTTCTTGAAGGGAAGCCTTTTTATCCCATCCACCAATTTATGAATGCAGTTTCCAACATAATCTGCTCCATCATCTTTGGAGACCGCTTTGAGTACGACAACAAGCACTTTGCTAAGCTGCTTGAAATTCTGAATGAAAACGTTCGGTTTACTGGATCAACTGCAGCACAGGTAATTACCAGGACCTTTCCAAGTGATGTCGTTCATTTTCACAAATCATGTTGAAAAGCCACCAGAGCACAAAACAACATAATAATAATTTATCTTAAAAATTATTTCAGGTTTTTTTCTGGTATATACCTACAGTGAAATTACACAATAACAAAAAAAATCCAATCATGATGTGCTTGAAGTGCTTAAACTTAAAGGATGAAATGTAACATCAACTGTTCCTTTTTTTCTTCAGATCTTCAACTTGGTCCCAATTATAAAACACTTTCCAGGGCCGCATCAGAAGATATGGAATAATGTTGAAGCCTTAAAAAAATTTATCCTTGAAATTGTGGAGGAGCACAAGAAGACTCTGGACCCAGACAACCCCAGTGACTTCACTGATGCTTACCTGATCCAGATGACCAAGGTGAGATGCTCCTTGTTTTGAGTGCAGTGTAGAGAGTGGAGAGACTCTAGCTGCACTTTACAGTAACTCATCCAGTAGGCCTAGTTATCTGTGCACTGAGACGACTGGTGTGGAGTATTTTCTACATGCATTATTTTCAGGTTGACAATGTGGGGACAGTGGAGTTGAAGTGTTCTACTGTAGATTATACAGAATCAATCATTTGAGCTGCCTTCAGTATCCTTTGGTAGCTCTGAGTAACAGAATTTAAACTTTTCTTTTGTTGAGCAGCAAGAGGCAAAGGAAGACACCTCATTCCATGTGGAGAACATGATGAAGTCAGTCTCTGACCTGTTCATAGCTGGAACAGAAACTACAGCGACCACCCTCAGATGGGGCCTCATTTACATGATGGACCACCCTGACGTGCAAGGTACTATTGTTGGTGACCATTGACTTGATTTCATTTGTACACTAGGTTTGGTGTAAGGCTTGTTATTCCTTTTGTTACTTTACATTTTCAATTGATATTTTTGTTTTACTAATTGGTTAATGACCCAATTAGAACACTGTTGTGTCTTGTATGTCCTGTAACATCATCTTTTTTTTGTCCTCTTTTTTTTCCCACGCTTGTGTAATGTGACCATATCAGACTGCTGCCATGAGGAGATCGTTCGGGTACTGGGTTTTGACCACTCTCCCTGCATGGAAGACCGCACACAGCTCCCGTACACTTACGCCACTGTTTATGAGATCCAGCGCTATGCTAGCATCACTCCTCTTGGCCTGATTCACCAAACCACTGAACCAGCACAGCTAAGAGGATACCACCTGCCCAAGGTGATGAAGGGACAGAGGCATTGTGGACTGCATACATGACAGCCTGAATGGACAGACATTTGAATGCATGACAGGCTGAATGTATGGATCTCTTAATGGATGGGAGACTGAATCAATGGGATTATGAATGGATGCTTAACCACAGAAACAGGGTTACGAGAACAGGCTCTGCCAAAAAAGAAACAAAGTCAATTAAATTATATAAAGAACTTTTTTTGTGGCGTGAAAACAAGATGAAGCTTACAAATGCAAAATAGAGAAATTAATATCAATGCAACGAGTGAAGTTTTCAGATGATCTGGGCCAGACTTATTGAAATGTTATTGCACATCTTTTAACATTTTTTGCCATCTTGCATATTTCACAAATTGCATAGCTATTTATATTTATTTATATCAGTCTCTTTTCTCAATGAAAACTTTGAGTGCACCTCCACTGTTCAAGACATTTAATTGACATTAATATATGTGTTATTTGTTTCTCTTTCCCATGGCAGGGATCTACAATTATGGTCAACTTAAAGGCCATCTTAACTGACAAAGAACATTGGAAGTATCCAGACACGTTCAACCCAGAGAACTTTCTGGATGAGAAAAGGACAGTTCTGCAGAAATGATGCCTTTCTGCCATTCTCTTTGGGTGAGTCTGCTGCTGGTGTTTACCTGAGGGTCAGTGAGCAACAGTGGTAGCAAAAGAATTCTCTAAGATTTGTATGAGCATCAGAACAGGGAACAGCTGGAGTAGGACTTGTTTTCAGTCAGGGAGTTGTGTGATACTCTAATTCTGCCTCCTGGTGAAGAGAAATGACGGAATCAATTTTAAGAGTTGTTTCCGGTGCAGTGCTGTATAGGCGGTGGGAGATGGCGGGGAGGTCCTTGGCAGTCTGTCTGGAATTGTTCTCCAGGCTTTCTTTACACAAAGAGTCTACCATCAGTTTGATTTTGTGCTAAAATGTATTTTTTTCTCTGAAACAAATATCATTCTGTTTTAAAGAAACCTAGAAAACATCATTAAATGTAACCAATGGTTAAAGTTTCCAAACAATTTTTGTGACCACTGTATATGTCAGCCCACAGTAACTGGCCCAAAACATCATTGGTCCACCAGAAAGTCTGCTGATTCTGCTAATTAACCAATCCAGCACTGAGATTATTTGTGTTTATGCATGTCCTGCAGGTCCGAGGGTGTGCTTGGGTGAGTCTCTGGCAAAGATGGAGCTCTTCATCTTCTTCACCTCTCTGCTCCAGCGCTTGAAGTTCTCATGGCCTCCTGGAGCTTCACGCCCAAACATGGACGGCATTGTGAGCGTGGTTCGTTCTCCATACGCCTTCCATACCATCTGCCGCAGCAGAGAGACCACTCACTGAATCAAGTTTGCCCTTTACATGTGAATGGACAACATCACCCCAGGAGAAGTTCCCCTTCTTTAACACATTTAATCAATCTCAATAAGAACACATTATCAGGCTCTTTCAGTCTACTAGGACCAATCAGGGGTAAATGTACAATACATTTTGGTGGATATTCCACCAAAACAAAGGACTTATATGGTTTAAAAGGAATGTTGAGAAAAACAGGCCAGTTCTATAATTCTACATTGCGGCCCAAACGTCTCAGTTTAAATTTTGATTTAAAATAAAGATAAGTTCTGACAAGACAAATGGAAAAATATATTTAAGATTCTGCATTTATGATTTTGAAACACTGCACAAACACAAGAAGACGCTCGCGGATCTTAAAAATGGAAGTCTGTTTAATGAGAGAATTGTCAGTGCAAAAATCCAAGTTAAACAAAATCTCAGGGCAAATCCAATATTGTACTCCGAAAACCAAGTTTGAGTCAAAAACCGGAATAAACAAAACATACAAGCAGAGGGGCAAATCCAAAAGAGCAAAATCCAAAAAAACGGGCAAAAGTTTCAAGGCACAAGTAGAGAAAACAGAGAAATACTGCTCAGTAGTCCAAATGAATGGCAATACCTCGCAACGAGGAGAGCAAACTGAAGGCTTTTTAAGTTCTGAGACAAACACTGCACAGGTGAATTGCATTAGAATTCCGGTGACTGAGAACGAGGCAGTTGCGTGTGATTGGATGAATTGCGTTTCAAATTGATGACATAATCAGGACTGGAATCATGGTAAATGGAGTCCTGGAGCATGCTAGACAAGGGAGGAGAACCCGGAAGCGTTACAGTACTCCCCCCCAAAGAGTCTGAGACAGCTTGCAAACGAGGACGACCACAACAACCAGCCCCCACCTGGACGGGAACCCCAGCAGGAGGACCACCTGAGCTGCCGTGACTCCAGACAGATCCACTGGAACGCCTGCGACCTTGGGAAGCACCTAGGGACCGGAACCTGGGACGACCTCGTCGATGAACACTGGGAGGACTGGAAGACCACACACGAGGACGACCACGGGGATGCGGTGCGGGGCGTGTCGGATGACTCCAGTCTCAAGCACAAAAAAAAACAAATCCCCTCAGTAACGTTCATTTTAACAGGTCGTGTTTTGAGAGTCACGCTCCCTGGTCCAATAGGTCCACCATCCACAGCTGACAGGCGTAACTGTGTTTTCAATGGTTCCGTCTCTATCCCCCGTTGATTCATCAGACTTGCTTGGATGAAACTGCCTTGGGCCCCCGAGTCGATTAAGGCTGAAACGACAATAGAAGAATCTTGGCAGAACAAGGTAACAGGAATCAGAAAGGATTTACTAATCATGGTAGGTTTATAACCACTCACCACATTAGTGTGTGGAATGGATTCCACACGCTTTCCTGGGAGTGGCGCCTGAGGTCTGTTCGGACGGAGGCGATAATCATGTAAAACATGACCCGCTTCTCCGCAGTATAAGCACAGACCCCCATATAGCCTACGTAAGTGCTCCTCCTTGGACAGACGGGAGGTGTCCACCTGCATAGGCTCAGCAGCAGGGACTTCGGGTTTCACAGGTTTGAGTGATGGACCAGTCCATTGTGTGGTATGAAGTGTGGCGAGACGATGCACTTTGGGTTTTGAACTCTGCTTTAACTGATCCAAACGAATAGCGAGAGCAAT
This sequence comes from Colossoma macropomum, assembly GCF_904425465.1. Classification (NCBI taxonomy): domain Eukaryota; kingdom Metazoa; phylum Chordata; class Actinopteri; order Characiformes; family Serrasalmidae; genus Colossoma; species Colossoma macropomum. The sequence continues at coordinate 40,009,777 of NW_023494802.1, forward strand.
GAGATCATCCAATGAAAGTCCATCATCCTTACAGGCGAGTTTGGCCAAAATCTCTGAATTAAGCCCATTTCAGAATGTCACAATAAGCGTAGACTCATTCCAGCCACTTCCGGCTGCTGAAGTCCTAAATTCTAAAGATTAATCCGCTACAGATCGAGAACACTGACGAATGTGTGATAATAGTTCACCTTGGGAACGACCCTCATGAGGGTGATCAAAAACAGCCCTAAATCTCAAATGTAAAAAATCTGCATATGTGCCCTGTTCAATAGACGGCCATACTGCTGTAGCCCAATCTAAGGCTTTACCAGTAAATCTAGAAATCAGAAATGCAATACGCCTCCTGTGAGAACTAGCTGGAGAATTAAAAAAATACAACGAGCACTGCAACAAAAATCTCTTGCACAAGTTAGGACTCCCGGCGTATTTATCTGGTTTGCTCACCGGGAAATGTTCTTCAGTGTTGGGAGCAGGTACAGGCACCGTGCTATTTCCTACAGGACCTGAAGAAGTAGAGGGTTTCAGAACTAACTGAAGCGTTACAGATTTATTATTGAGGCATTAAGAAGAATCGAAAGTAAAATAAGCCCCTTATGAACAGTAGTTCACAGTTAATGGTTGGGATAATATTTAATGTGTAAAATACATTTAAAAGTGCTCAATAAATTTTTTTATTGATCATAGTTTCTGCTTAATAAAGTCATTTACTACTTTCACTACAACTATTATGACTACTAAAAATATTAGCCAGGTCATTAGCAGATATTGAATTGATAGGTTACTGGATTATTGCTTTTAAGGCTTAATAAAGGCAAAATAATGGATGTTTAAAATAATGTGCGAAAGCTTAAAATATACAGTACATGAATATAAATGCTCTAAAAAAGTGCTTCATTCAATCTATTTACTGCTTAATAAAGTCGCAGTAAGCAGACAGTTAATTAGCAGCTACTCACTGGATAAGGCTTAATAAGCTTTATAATGTCCCCCTACACTGAAGTGTTACTGAAACCACAGCTTTAATGAGTGAAATCCAAAGATTAGAGCTAAAGTATGAAATTCAAATGAATGCAGTTAATGCCAGCAGCTTGGATCATGTCCCAAAACTAAATCATTTCTCACCTCCACAGGATTTAAAAAAGAAAGACATCTTTTCTTTTATTTCACCCTGCCTGCGTTGTTTTGTTGTATTTTGCAGTGTGTAGCAGTTTCAGCATGCATGTAGCAATATTGTGTAATGACTCTTTTATTGTGTAATGACTCTTTAATGACTGTGTAATTCAGAGAATAGAGTGACAATCGGGGGGAAAATGTATGTATGCAAAACAAGTTTTTGTTTATCATTTTTGTTTATCACAGGGGCCAACACTGGCAATTTCCCATAGAAGAAAACTATGAGTTACTATTTTGGGCACATTAGATTGAGACTGAACAAGACTTTGAGCTGAAATCTTGATCTTCAGGGTCAAATTTGTTCCATGCAGAGGATGCATTAACTTCTTCACTCTTACAAAATCAACAATCAACCAGGGGTGCCCAACATTTTATCTGGCTGAGTGTTTGTTTGAATATTCAATACTAGACCTGGAGGACTTCTTGTCTTCTTGTTTAGTACCAGGTTAATGCACATGATTTTCTACCAAAAAATTAAAAGCCCAATAGTTTTTATGCATTATACATTACAGAGTTTTTATTCAGTGTAAAATATGTGCTGTTTCCATAATAGATAAATAATGGTTGTATATTTTTATGTAGCAAATGTGTTTTTTATATAATTACTAATATTCTTTAACTTTTACCCAAGCATTTGCTAGGTTGCTTAAGATTTACACTGTCTGCTTTGCTTATTGTGTTTGTTTCTTGTCAATAAAGTAGATTATTTGATATTAGTCTAAGAATCTTCATTTCAACACCATTGATTGTATATATATATATATATATATATATATATATATATATGTATTTATATAGACAAACATGTTGAACTGTCCAGTAATGTTGCATTAGCAGCAATTTGAAAAGATGTGAAGCTTCATGTGTCTTGAAGGAAGCACGCACTAGCTTTCAGCCTCCTGATTTGGTAGCATTGTGTGATAGAGCATGATAGTGGGTGGGAATTGGCCATGACAAACACAATTTACAATGCTGCGGCTGCCTTTTGTAGCCCCCCAATCAACTTGTAGGAATTTTTACCCACTTCTCTTTAAAGATCTCACTCATTTGTAAAAAGAAAAATTGAGGACTTTCTTTCACTATGTTAAATTAAGTTTTACTTTTTAAAACCCATTCATGGTGGTACATGCAGATCATGGTGAGGTAAAATCGTCCCTAAAGAAAACATATTTTTTCAGAATTAATACTTTTTAACCATTTATATAACAACTCAATCAGTTAATCAATCAGTCAATCAGTCAATCAAGCAAGATGCCTTCACTGCCATTTACACCGCAGAAAACAGAAAAGTCAGAAGACGCCTGTAGGTTCATGTTAATATGGTTCATAAAATGGACATTTTTCAAGTGTAAGGAACCTCTAAAATCATATAAATGTTCTACACCAATTAAACATTTTACTTGTATATATTTAAGACTCATTTAGAAACACTTATTTTCTAGAATAATGTTTTTCAAATTGCAGGTTCCTCAATGCGGTCCACATTTTTTCTACAAATTACAGTGCGAGCAAAAATCTGGACCGTGTGGGGACCCCTGAGAACCAGTAAGAGAACCACTGCTCTAGACTGTGTTTTTTTTGGTATGAACTTCTCCCTAGTAACACCCATCATGATGCAACTCTTTGGAAATGGTAAAAAGTTGTTATCAAAAAAAATCTCTCTCTCTCTCCCTCTCTCTCTCTGTCTCTCTCTCTCTCTCTCTCTCACCCCACTCCACTCCTGGTTAAAAGGATTGAGCAACTGAGCTCTCCTGCACTTCTCTCAGAATGGAGTCTGTACTGAAATATTTGGACTGGACATCTGTGAGCTTGGCCCTGCTGGGTAGGGTCTGCTCGCTCTGCTTTTGCTAGAGATCTTCAGGTTGAATTCATCCAGGAGCCAAAGCCCACCCGGACCCAAACCACTGCCCTTTGTGGGTAACCTGCCCCAGCTCTCAAAAGATCAAATGGTCTTCATCAGATCAGTCAGTTTCCTTGAGGTGGAATATTCACTTACATATATCAGATTGATCGTCTTCCTATCTAAGCCTGTCTCTTCGAGTAACTGATTAGTTAATAGCAAACAACTAAGTTGTATTTGACACCAGGGGTATGTTTATGGCTGATGTGCAGGACCTTTGTTAAATTTTTGGGAAAGCACTGCTCCAACCCACCTTTTCCCAACCCACCTTGATTCTTTAGACTCACATTCTTTCTTTCTCAGGAGCGAGGGCTCGTAGAAATGGATCCATGGCCATTCTCTCTGTGATAGCCCCTGGAAGTAGCCATCCGTGAGAGACTCAAGAACCTCTTTATCTGCTTCCTTGAAAGCACCTCTGTTGAAAATTACCAGTGGTGGTATATGACATAAGTGATGGTTAGAGTCTGGCTTCTATGGGTTAAGATCTCAGTTGGTTGTACTTCATAGCCTGGTCCATCTGAATGGTGAAGCTATAGCTAGCTGCAGTTGACAAGTCAAGTGTGGGGCTAAGATGGGCACTTATTCTTCCTTTCCATCTACAATATATATCCAAAAGTCTCATTGTTGTTACAGTGCAAAAAGCAGTAGCTAGTATTTACCTTGATAGAAAATAATTGTTTTCTTTACTTTACACGTATAAATGTGGATATAAATGTTTTGAGTGTAACTGTCAAGATTTAGGCAGTTTAGCAATACAAAACTGACTTGGAAGTCCAGTTATAATATTCCTCAGTGACGTGACACTTTTAAAGATTTCTCTTGGCAATGATTTGTGCTCTGATTCAGGATCTCAGCAGCTGAGCACACTCTGGGAAGGGCAAGCCTCAGCTTCAAGCTTCAGCGTGTGTACAAGCTAACTGGGAGTAACACCATTTGAGCTGTATTCAACTCTGTAAGTCACAGATTCATGTGAAATACTAAGGAAAATTTCAGGGTTTATATAAAGTTATATTATATATATCCATGGTTCTGAACTCTGCTGTAACACACTTGGTTCAACCTAGACACTCCTGTTTCCACAGACAGCATCCTACAGCTACCGACACTCAGTAATCCAAACACTTGCCCACTGGACCCCATGGACCCCATCCCATACACATCACTCCAGACATGTGAAATCTTGCAATATGTTACTCCTAATCACTTCCCACACAAACAGCTTCTTGTCATCAAGTTGGTTATCATCTGCCATCTAGACTACCAGAGTGGTACCCATTCTAAAGAAGACCACTCAAGACAGCTCTGACAACAGCAGCTATTGGTATCTCTCCTTTCTTTCCTTTCCCAAAGTCTTTAATGAGTTGTCTACAATTAGCATTCTTTATTTCTCACTCATAACCAGCTCAAGGATACCAGCTTGTCTGTTTCCAAACTGATGCACTCTACAGAGTCTTCTCTTGTAGCAGATGTGGAGAAGCTCCACACAGGAAGTTCAGGTAAACTTTCAACAGTCCTGATTCTTTTTGATCTCCTGTCTGTTCTCACCAACATTGGAATTACTGCCTTTGCACTCTGGAACTACCACCTTTGCATGGAACTGGATTGAGTCTTACCTGGAAGGATGTTTTGATTAGGTAACATTGATGGTGTCCATATCCACTGCATATAAACTCTTCATATGTGTGTTCAACAAAGCTTTGTGCTGAGTCCTCTTCTCTTTCTTTTACACTTGATGTTTTAGCAATGTAACATCCTATCAATAGCATTGATATCACTGCTATGCAGATGACTCTCAACTAATCCTTTCCACCTTCTGGCACTTACGTTTTCAGTTGCATCTAGGCACGTCTGCCTGACATCTAATCATGGATTGCAGTTCACCACCTGATGGTGAATTCCAGCAAGGACCTGCTATACATCCCATGATCTTGCCATCTCCTTTAAGCAGTTATTGGTCATTCCATCTGAAGATGCACAAAGCCTTGGTGTAATTGTAGATTCATTCCTCATATTGCAAACCTGACTCCGTCATGCAGGTTTCTCCTCTCACACATTTGGAGGTTTCTACATTTCCTCTCTGCAAAGGCCTCTCGGATGCTTGTTCATTATCTTGTCATCTCAAGGCTTGACTTCCAAGCCAAAAATGGACCTGCCTCTCAATACCCAATTTTAAAAGTCCAAACTTAATCCACACCTTGTGCCCTTTGAGCTTCAGGCACGTCTTGGCTTGTCCCGCTATACTTAAAGATGCATGGAAGGACAAGCTTTAAGACTCTTCCCTGTCCAGGCACTCATGTGGATGAACAAACTTCGCCTGGCTGTCCCTCGCTGTCTCTCGCTGACTCCAAATGCTGAATGAAGACTTATCTCTTTGTAGATCATTTAAATGACCGCCTATTTGAATTTCAGTGGAAATGCCTTTTTTCTGTATTGAGTATTTTAGATAACAGCTCTCATTTTAAGCAATATCTTACTTCACAGTTTTTTTTTTAACTCCTGTTTTTTACAATCCAATGATACATTCTGTGAGTGAAAAAAAAGCACTATTGTATTGGATAACTGGGCCTGGTAAATGGCACCCATGACAACTCCTAAATCAAAAATCATATTTATTAGATCAGAGAAAGCTGCTGAACTGTGGAAAGGCTATAATTCACTGCAAACACGTCTGAAACCAAATATGAAAACAGTTGCATCAGCACATAAACTTGCCTGTTCCAAAGTTGTAGGCAATATAAATATTTTGAATCTTTCCAGTTGCCAAAATATGGTGAGATGTGCTCCATATTCCAGGGTAAGAAGCCAACAATTGTACTCAACAACGTGCAGGTTGCGAAGGAAGCTTGTGCTCAGAATGGGACCATGTTTTCTGGGAGGCCACTTCATCCTCTAACAGAGTGGATCAACAAAGGTTATGGTTAGTCTTGCATGACACATTAACGTGTTTGATTTACTTTTACTGCTATTTGTACTTTGTTTTTTGAAAAAAATGGAAAAATGTTAGTGTGCCATTCCATCTCCAGTGAAAGTTACACCATCCTATTCCTTTTTTTAAAAACTTTGTCACCATCTCTGTCTTTTTATCTCCCTTTACCTCTCTCTGCCTTTCTCAGTTATCATTGCAGCCAATTATGGGCACTCTTGGAGGCAGCAGCGCCGCTTTGCTCTGCACACACTGTGTGACTTTGGTCTGGGAAGGAAAACTGTGGAGGAGCGCGTGGCTGAGGAGGCGCATTACCTCATCAAAGAGATACTTAAACAAGAAGGTGGGTGATGAATAGCTGTATATGCCTTCTTAGTGCGGTTCTGTGGACAGGTTAACTTGTTCTGATGTACAGCTACAATGGCAGGTAGCAGCACTAGAATGAATGCATTGTGTTGTCTGTCATTTGAAATTAGTATTTATTTGATACTCAACAGTTTGTTTCTGATTAAATTACTGGCTAATGACAGTTTGAATGAATATTTTTTCAAATCAATATGGACAAGTTAATGCTTAATGAGCTCAACTTTGGCCTTCAGACCACTACACTGTAGATCAGTAAATCTCATGAATATTTTAAAAGTTCTTCGGATATTTAGATAAGAGGCCATTTTTTGGCTGATAGATACAACAGTGCTTGATATGTATGACATTTAACAAAAAAATCGTATTGTCCAGTTTCTGTTATTGTGACTTTTCTATCATCGAATACATTCTTCTGCAATTCTTCTTGAAGGGAAGCCTTTTTATCCCATCCACCAATTTATGAATGCAGTTTCCAACATAATCTGCTCCATCATCTTTGGAGACCGCTTCGAGTACGACAGCAAGCACTTTGCTAAGCTGCTAGAAATTCTGAATTAAAATATTCAGTTTGTTAGATCAGCTGTGGTGCAGGTAATTACCAAGAGCTTACCAGGTTCATTTTCACAGATCATATAGAAAAACCACCAGAGTAAAAAACAATATGATTTATCTTCTAAATTAATTCCAGGTGTTTTTTTTTTCTGGTTTGCTGGTATATACATACAATGAAATTACACAATGATAGCATGATGTGCTTAAAGTGCTTATGTTTAAAGAAACTGAAAAATTAAAGGATGAAATGTAACATGAAATTTTTGTTCCTTTACTTTCTTCACATGTTCAACTTGGTTCCCATTATAAAATACTGTCCAGGGCCGCATCAGAAGATACGGTGTAATGCTGAAGCCTTAAAACAAATTATTCTTGAAAATGTGGAGGAGCACAAGAAGAATTTGGATCCAGACTACCTCTGGGACTTCACTGACGCCTACCTGATTGAGATGAACAAGGTGAGATACTCTTTATTTTCAAAGAAGTGTAGAGAATGGAGGTTCTGCACACCTCACAGTTCTCCAGTACACCTATTTTAACTCATCCAGTAGTTATCTGTGCACTCAGACGATTGGTGTGGATTATTTTCTACATGGATAATTTTAAAGTTGACAATGTGGGGACAGCAGACTTGAGTTTTCTACCGTAGATTATACTAAATCAATAATTTGAGAAGCCAGTATCCTTTGGTAGCATCTGTGTAACAGAATTTAAACTTTTCGTGTTTTGAGCAGCAAGAGTCAAAGGAGGACACCACATTCCATGTGAACAACATGATGAGGTCAATCTTTGACCTGTTCTTGGCTGGGACAGAAACTACAGCGAATACCCTCAGATGGGGCCTCATTTACATGATAGACCACCCCAACGGGCAAAGTACTATTGTTGGTGACCATTGACCTGATTTCATTTGTACACTAGGTGTGGTGTGAGGAATTGTATTCCTATTGTTACTTTACATTTTCAATTGATATTTTTGTATTAATAATTTGTTAATGACCTGATTAGAACACTGTTTTGTCTTGTGTGTCCTGTAACGTAATCTATTTATGTATCCTCAGTTTTTTTCCCATACTTGCACTTGGTTGACCACCTGTCAGAGCGCTGTCATGAAGAGATTGTTCGAGTGCTGGGTTTTGACCGCTCTCCCTGCATGGATTACCGCCCACAGCTCCCATACACTTGCACCGCTATTTATGAGATCCAGCGCTACGCTAGCATCGTTCCTCTCAGCGTGCTGCACCAAACCACACAACCAGCACTGTTACGAGGATACCACCTGCCCGCGGTAATGATTGGACAGAGGCATTGCAGACTGAATACATGACAGGCTGCATGTATTGAACTCTTAATGGATGGGAATATGAGTCAATGGAAGAATTAATTAATGGAAGTAAGAATGAATGAGGAACCACAGAAACAGGGTAACTGGAACAGGCTCTGCCAAAAAAATCTCAAAGTTTAATTAAATTAATTTTTAAAAAATACATTTTTTGTGGCATGAAAACAAGACAGTGCTTACACAGTCAAAATAGAGAATTTAATACCAAGGTAGCGAATGAATACTTGAATTTTCTGATTATTCGGGCCAGACATAATAAAATATCATCACAGAGCTTATAGCAATTTACATTTATTTATATCTCTCTCTTTAATATTTGTGTTATTTATTTGTTTCTCTTTCCCATGGCAGGGATCTACAATCATGGTCAACTTAATGGCCATCATAACTGACAAAGAGCACTGGAAGTATCCAGACACGTTCAACCCAGAGAACTTTCTGGATGAGAAAGACGACTCCTTTCTGCCGTTCTCTCTGGGTGAGTCTGCTGCTGGTGTTTACCTGAGGGTCCGTGTGCAACAGTGCTAGCTGAAAAATTGATTAAGATTTATATGAGTACAGCCGGAGTAGGATTCATTTTCAGACCAAGAGCTATGTGATGCAGACCATCCAACACACACACAAACAAAATAAATTGAACAGATGTTTGATTACAGAAATTCTGGCATCAAGTCTAATTCAGACTCCTGGGGAACAGAAATGATTTATTCAATTTTAGGAGTTGATTCCACAGAAATACTTTCTAGAGTTTTGGATCCAAAAATAGGTCATTGAAAGTGAAGGTGTTCAGTGTGAAAACACGCCAGACTGAAGTCTCAGTAAGACTGATGCACCAATTTACTTACACAAGCTCTATTTAGCACAATCACTGTAAAAGTTCTGGAAAGGCTCAGGTTTAAACAAAAGCCCAAAGTCCCAGAACCAGACTAAATTTTTATAGTCCAATATCTGAGCATTTTTAGGTTCATATGTGTGGATTTACACAGTAGTCCCAAAAAGTATTTGATTGTAAATGATTCAGATCATTACCTTTCTGAGCCACTTTCCCGTTTGCCTTTAGTTTTTCATCATTCTGTTAAGCTTTTGTAAAGAAACCTAGAGAACTGCAATAAATGTAAGCAATGGTGACCACTGTATGGTGACCAGCCCAAAACATTACTGGCACACTGGGGCTTCTCTCGACTCTCCAGATTAACTAATCCGGAGGCATTGAGATGATTTGTGTGTATGTGTGTCCTGCAGGTCCGAGAGTGTGTCTTGGTGAGTCTCTAGCAAAGACGGAGCTCTTCATCTTCTTCACATCTCTGCTCCAGCGGCTGAAGTTCTCGTGGCCTCCTGGAGCTCCATGCCCAAACATGGATGGCGTTATTGGCTTGGTTTCCATACCCCTTCAATACAATCTGCTGCAGCAGAGAGACCACTCACTGAATCACATTTGCCCTTTGCATGTGAATGGACAACATCACCCAAGAAGAACTGCCTCTTCTTTAACACATTGAATGAATCTCAATAAGAGCGTGTCATCAAGCTCTTTCTTCATACTACAATCAATCGGGGGTAAATGTATAATATATGACATTCCATTGTAATAATAGGCACAATAGTTATTTTTTATTCAATTTTTCTTACAGAGGATTCATTTGGTTTGAAAAGGATGTTGAACAAATTGGCCAATTCTATAATACTTACATTGGGGCACAAACATTTGAGACCCCTTTAAAAATTGGAGATTTGTCTCATTTGTTTAATTTAAACTTGGAAATAAACTACAAAACATTTTTGAATTTTGAGTTTGAATTTTGATTTAAAATAAAGAAATGTTCTGAAAAGTAAAATGAAAAAGATATATTTAAGATTCTACATTCATGATTTCTTATTGAGGTATTCAGAAGAATTAAAAGAAAATAAGTACCTTAAAGACCCTAATAAGAGGTTAAAAGTTGGGCATAAGATTTGATGTGAAATACACAAAAGCGCTCTGTAAAATGTTTAATTGATTGTACTTACTGCTTAATAAAGTAGTAATTATTATCTAATTAGCAGTTACTGAACTGATAGGCTTAATAAAGGCATTATACTTGACACCTAAAATGATGTGCAAAAGTTTTTAATGTATAATATATGAATAGAAATGCTCTGAAAAATACATAATTCAATCTATTTATTGTTTCATAAAGTAGTAGCTTAAAAAGAGCATTTTAATGTCCCACTACACTGAAGTGTTACTGAAAGCACAGCTTTAATAAATGACCCCTGTTGTCAGGTCAGGAGGTGAGGAGTGACAGAGAGTCCGAAGATTGTCATTACAGTTCATTGGATCTGTTTGTGTATGTGTGTTTGTGTGTGTGTGTGTGTGTGTGTGTGTGTGTGTGTGTGTAGGTAAAAATCAATTAGCTGCAGGGTGTTCTGAGTGTGTGTGTGTGTGCATCTATGTGTGTATGTATGCATGTATGTATGTATCTATCTATCTATCTATCTATCTATCTATCTATCTATCTATCTATCTGTCTGTCAGTCTGTCTATCTGTCTTTCTTTCTGCCTGTCTTCTTACACGTCTTTGTGTCGTTCTGTCTGTATGACTAAATACATCAAAAAACACAGACCGGTTCGTCCCACTTTATTGAATGCTTATAATAACTGTGTTATCAATTAGTAATACATGCAACAACACTGTAACTGGTACTAATGAATTCACAGTAACAGATGGATTACAGTACTACATCTTATGTAAATACACATGCATTTCAACTTCAGTTTCTACTCATGTAATTACACAAGTGTATCTTCATAACTGCTACAGCATTTTGTTATGTTATTACACGTGTAATAGGCTGAACTGCTTTTTTTAGAGATATATTACTACAGCGAGCTACAAGTCTATTCTAGTTGACAATTCTTGTGCAAATACAATGCAAGTCCTCTCACAATGTAGGTAATAATTGGGTAACCATGCTGTTACAATCAGAAGAGTGTTGGTAATAAAATAGCCGTTCATATAACGTAATTATCCTCACCCTGTTACAGTGATTGCTGATTCATCATTACTGTAGTGTTTCAGTTGGTTCTCAGGTGGTCGTCTAGACAAATTAAAATAATCAAAATTGGACCAAAATGTCTTAGGAAAAATCCTGAGGGCTTCATATTTAGTAGGTCAGCAGATTACTAAAAGCAAAAAAGCCACATGACAGTGGAGAAGAGCTCTCACCAAATAAATATGATGATACATATTTGCCTGACGTGCCTAACATATAAATCATTGGATTATTTGCGTTATTTATTAATAGAATAAATCTATGGGGGCCCATTGGTTCATTTCCACACTGGAAATAAACACATTACCTTAACCTCCTCTGGAATCAAATCAGTGAAACATTTCCACAGTCTCTGGACCAACTGTTCAAAATCTAAGGATTATTTCTGACACACAGCTAAAAGTTTGAAAAGCAAATGAATGCAAAAACAGAGAGCAGCTCAGAACGTGTGGCAAAACCAAATCATTTTACCTCCACAAGATTTAAAAAAGAAAGCTGTCTATGCTTTTATTTAACCAGGGGGCAGTCATGGGCTGGAGGTTAGAGAACCAGCCTTGTGACTGGAAGGTCACTGGTTCAATCCCCTGAGCCGACAGTACATGACTGAGGTGCCCTTGAGCAAGACACATAACACCCAACCACTCCCTGTGCGCTGTGGATAGGGCTGCCCACCGCTCTGGGCAAGTGTGCTTCGAGTATGACAAGCTCCTAAGCTGCTAGAAATTCTGAATGAAAACGTTCGGTTTACTGGATCATCTGCGGCACAGGTCATTACCAGGAGCTTTCCAAGTGATGTTATTCATTTTCACAGATCATGTAGAAAAACCAGTTCAAAACAATACAATTTACCTTCTAAAGGTCTTTTTCCTGGTTTCCTGGATATATAGTTAAAATGAAATTACATAATGAGAAAAAAATCCTGTGATGATGTGATTGAAGTGCTCATGTTTAAACAAACTACAAAATTAATTCAAGCAATGGAACATGAATGTTTTTATTTCATTTTTTTTCTGCAGGTCTTCAAATTGGTCCCCAATATAAAATACTTTCCTGGGCCACAGCAGAAAATCTGGCATAATGTCCAGGACTTTTAATGTCCAAGAATTTATTCTTGAAATTGTCGAGGAGCACAAGAAGACTCTGGACTTCACTGATGCCTACCTGATCGAGATGACCAAGGTCAGATGCTCTTTATTTTGAATGCAGCGTAGAGAATGGAGAGACCCTAGCTGCTGCACACTGTCCAGCTCTCCAGCCCACCTATTTTTACTCATACAGTAGTTATCTGTCCACTCAGAAGACTGGAGTGGATTACTTTCTTCATGGATTATCTTCAAGTTGACAATGTGGGAACAGAAGAGCTGAGTTTTCTACTGTAGATTATACTGAATCAATCATTTGAGCAGCCTTTAAAAGCAGCTGTCCTTTTAAAGCATCTGTGTAACAGAATTTAAACTTTTTGTGTTTTGAGCAGCAAGAGTCAAATAAAGACACTACATTCCATGTGGAGAACATGATAAGGTCAATCTTTGACCTATTTATAGCTGGGACAGAAACTACAGCGACCACCCTCAGATGGGGCCTCATTTACATGATGGACCACCCTGACGTGCAAGGTACTATTTTTGGTGACCAATACCATTGACCTGATTTCTTTGTACACTGGGTGTGGTGTAAGGAATGTTATTCCTTTTGTTACTTTTTTTTTCAGTTGATCTTTTTGCATTAAAAACTTGTTAATGACCCAATTATAACACTCTTATATCTTGTATGTCCTGTAACATTATCTATTTTTTGTTTCCCCTGTGTTTTGTCCCACGCTGGTGCCTCATTGACCATGTGCGCTGTCATGAAGAGATCATTTGGGTGCTGGGTTTTGACCGCTCTCCATGCATGGATGACTGTGCACAGTTCCCGTACACTTCCGCCACTGTTTATGAGATCCAGCGCTATGCAAGCATCGTTCCTCTCGGCATGGTGCACCAAACCACACAACCAGCACTGCTTTGAGGATACCACCTGGCCAAGGTGAGGAAGGGACAGAGGCAGTGTAGACTGAATGCATGAATTAAAGTATGAATGGATGTGCAACCACAGGGTTACTAAAACAGAATCTGCCAAAAAAGACACAAAGTTTAATTATATTAAACTTTTAACTTTAAAATAACAATTTTTTGTGGCATGAAAACAAGAAGGTGTTTACACAGACAAAATAGACAGTGTAATACCAAGGCAGCAAGACACAATGAAATGTCATCACAGATCTTTTATCATGTCTCACTGTCTTGCATATTTCACAAATTGTTGAGCAATTTATATTTATTTATATCTACCTCTTTTAATGACTAAAATTACAAAAAATGAAAACTGAGTGCCTTTCCACTGTTCAAGACATTTAACTGACATTAATACATGTGTTATTTATGTACTTCTGCTTCCCATGGAAAGGATCTGAGATCACGGTCAACTTAATGGCCATCATGACTAACAAAGAACACTGGAAGTATCCAGACGCATTCAACCCAGAGAACTTTCTGGATGAGAAAGGACAGTTCTGCAAAAATGACTCCTTTCTGCCGTTCTCTCTGGGTGAGTCTGCTGCTGGTGTTTACCTGAGGGTCAGTGTGCAACAGTGATAGCTGAAAATAATATTTATATGAACATCAGCACTGGGACAGCCAGAGTAGGACTCATTGTCATGTGATGTCGGCCATCCATGCCAAAAAACACTACGTTGAAGAGATGTTTAATTACAGAGATTTTGGCCTCAACTTGAATTCCGACTCCTGGGGAAGAGAAATGATTTATTCAATTTTAAGATTCCACACAAAAACTTTCTAGTGTTTTGGATCCAAAAATAGGTCATTGAATGGGAAGGTGTGAAGTATGAAAACCCACCAGAGTTGAAGTCTCAGTAAGACTGATGTGGTAATCTACTTGCACTAGCCTTGATAAGCACAATTAGCGTAAATGTTCTGGAAAGGCTCAGGTTTGAACAAAAGCCAATACATGACTGTAAAAGCAATGATGCCTTGAATATGTCCAGCAAATCTGAATGATTCTGCTGGTTGGTTTAATGTTGTATTATTTGTCTCTAAGAAATTTAGTGTTAAATGTTAACCATACGTGCAACCACAGTGTAACTACTGGTGATGTAATTGCTGTTACAAATGGATTACAGTGTTGTTTTCACAGTGTTAAATTTTCAAGTTTTTTAAGAATGAAAAACATTGTCAGTAAGCTATAAGCATTAGCTACTCAAGTTCCTGTCTACATTTCACACTGTAGGACACTTCATGATACGTCAACCAGCCCTAAACTCATAGAACCAGACTACATTTGAAGAGTCCAGTGTCTGAGCATTATTGTGTTCATATATGTGGGTTTATACAGTTGCCCCCAAAAGTATTTGGACATTCTGTAGGTTTGCATTCAAAATGCCTTTGTGTACTTGAGTTTTATGATCATATCACTGACATCATTGAAAGACAAACATTCCCGGATTTGACATCTCCACCTCTCAGAGATTACCAGAACTTTTGGCAGCAGAAAACTGTAACTGTCTTTTTTCATTAGACAGGTTCCAGTTTTTGTTTTTTTTTTGGTACCTGTTTATGATTGGTACCTACAGGCCCTAATGGTGGGTGTTGTCCTCTGTCCTTGGTAACACTTTGCAATTGAAGCCAATGTCCATTTAGTGAACTCTTTACAGATGACGATAAAGTCACCAAGCACAATTGTGTCACCAATAAGCTCTCCAGAGTGTAAAGCAGAATGGTATGTTGGTGTTTGAATTGCGTTTTTTAGAATTGTTACTTTGTAAAAGGAATTTGGTGTCATAATTTAGTCCCATTGGTTTCCATTCAGGTCAAAACTTGTTTTGGAATGTTCATTGGAAAAACACTGTTAGTGCAGTTTGGCTGGAATTCTTCTCCAATCTTTCTCTACACAAAGAGTCTACTATCAGTTTGGTGTTGCGCTAAAACTCTTTTTCTCTGAAACAAATATGATTCTGTTAAAAGTATGAACGGAAAAAAATCTAGAGAAATTCATTAAATTTAACCAAAGGTTAAAGTGTACAAATAATTTCTGTGGCCACTGTATATGTTAGCCCACAGTAACCGGCCCAAAACATTACTGGTCCACTGGAAATTCTCCTGATTCTTTGATTGACCAATCCAGAATTGAGATGATTTGTGTGTTTGTGTGTCCTGCAGGTCCAAGGGTATGTCTGGGTGAGTCTCTAGCAAAGACAGAGCTCTTTGTCTTCTTCACCTCTCTGCTCCAGCGGCTGAAGTTCTCGTGGCCTCCTGGAGCTCCACATCCAAACATGGATGGCACTGTGGGCGTAGTTCGTTCTCCATACCCCTTCAATACCATCTGCCGCAGCAGAGAGACCACTCACTGAATCAAGTTTGCCCTTTACATGTGAAAGGACAACATCACCCCAGGTGACCCAACTCCCTCTTCTTTAACACATCTATTCAATCTCAATAAAAACACATTATCAAGCTCTTTCTTCACACTACAATTAATTAGCGATGAATGTACCCATACAGGACATTCCACCATATTAATAGACGCAATAGTTATTTTTTATTCATTTTTCCTAACACAGAACTTATACTGTTTAAAATGAATGTTGATAAAAAAACAAAAAAAAACAAAACAAACAAAAAAAAAAACGCCAAATTTATTCTTACACTGGAGTCCAAACATCTGGAACCACATTAAAAATTGGGAATGTTTTTCATTTAAACTTAAACTATAAACTACAAATAAAGTACAAAATGAATTTTGAATTTCAGTTTTAATTAAAAAAATACAGTTGTGACAATCAAAATGAATAAAACATTTAAAATTCTACATTTGTGATTTATGATTGAGGTTTTAAGAAGAAAGTAAGTACCTTATAGACCACAATACTGATTATTGTGGTCTATAAGGTACTTACTTTCTTCTTAAAGTTTAGGCACAAGATTTTTTATAAATAAACAATAAAATTGTTTCTGTAAAATATCTATTTGTGTTTAGTTACTGCCTAATAAAGTAGTACATTTTACTACTTTTACTACTACAATTATTACTATTGAAAATATTAGCCGGTTAATTAGCAGTTATTGAATTGATAGGTTATTGGATTCTGGCTTTTTAACGGTTAATAAAGACATAATAATGAACGTCTAAAAATTATATGCAAAACCTTAAAAGTTATTGGTTAATAAAGTAGTAATAAGCAACCAGTTAATTAGCAGCTACTGGCTTTATAAGGCTTAAAAAGATTATCATAATGTCTCCTACACTGAATTGTTACTGAAACCACAGCTTTAATAAATAAACTCTGTTATCAGGTCTCTCAGTGAGAGTTCTGGGCTGAAGGGAATGCAGGTGAAGAGTGACAGAAATAATGACATTACAGGTCATGTGATGTGTGTGTGTATAAAAGTGAATAGGCTACAGGGAGTGTGTGCATGTGTGTGATAAGGGGGTGATTTAGTATGTGAAAGGTTTTTACACTCAAATTTCACACTACTGCACACACTACATCAGTGCAGCCATCAACCCACATATTCTAACACTTCCATCCTGACACAAAACAACAGCAACCAATCAGAAATCTGGATTTACACAAACAAACAACACACAGCACCTTCCGGTCAGCACAGACACAACTTTGACACAGAGAAGATGACAGATAAAACGTTTTTAAAAAGCCCAGCAGCCACAAATTTAAAGATATACAAACTTAAAACCTGATATTTAAAGAAGTCACAGTCACAGGTTACTGCAACGGCAGGCAGACCCTAATGTAGACAACACACACACACACACATTTTCAAAGCCGCTTATCCTTCTGGGTAACGGGGGGAGCTGGAGCCTATCCCAGCGGTCAGTGGGCGGAAGGCAGGATACACCCTGAACAGTTTGCCAGCCCATCTCAGGGCAGACAGACAGACACATACACTCACACACCTAGGGGCAATTTAGCGTGCCCAATTAGCCTGCCTGCATGTCTTTGGACTGTGGTAGGGAACCCACACAGACACGGGGAGAACATGCAAACTCCACACAGAAAGGACCCTGGTCGCCTGGTCGGGGAATCAAACCCAGGCCCTTCTTGCTGTGAGGCGACACTGCGCAACCGTGCTGCTCCAAATGAAGACAACATGAAAGTTAAATCAACCAGCTGATGTGTGAAACCAAGGAAGAACAAAACAACCTTAAACACTTAAACCTAATCATTGTAGGCTAATATTGATACGGCGGGCCTGAAACACGTTTATGGTTTATTTATGTCTTACCTGTAATGACTCGATGCAGTAAAGTAATTGAAGTAATACAGGCATCTGAATGTAACCGCTACATCATTTAAGGTGGAATGGGAAATAAAGCTAACTTCAGCTTCATCTAGTCTCTATCGAGTCTCAGTTACAATAAGTCAACTGCTGGGGCATGTAAGCCACAAAGTAGCCAGTAACGGGTTCACTCTGCTCTCCCTCCCCCTTCCCCAGCTTCACATCCAGTAGGGAGCCGATTTGCACTTAATTAGGTGCTCTTATACAATTGGTTGATTAAAAAATTAAGGAAAGACATTAAATAGATAAATTAATCATTAAAACTAAAGTAACAAGCCTGTTTTGAAAATGTAGTGAGTAAAAAGCACAGATTTTCTTTTAAACGGAGTAAAAGTAAAAAGTATTAAGTGACAGAATTACTGAAGTAGAGTATAAATACCTCAAAAATGATTTAAGAACAGTAACAAAGTACTTGTGCTTCAATACTTGCCACCCCTTGTCATTAACGTCACACGTTACATTGACTGCTGATTGATTATTACTGTAGTGTTTCAGGTGGTTCTCAGGTTGTCAAGCCAAGGTAAAATATTTAAATTGAGTCTGGACACAACTTTTGAGTTGTGGCTGAGGGCTTTACATTTAGTAGCTCAGCAGATTACTAAAAGCAAAAAAGCCACATGAAATTGAAGAAGAGCACCTACTTTTACCAATAAATATGATTGTACAAATTTGCCTGATGTGCTGAATATATAAATCATTGGATTATTTGGATTTTTTAATTAATAGAAAGAATCTGTTGTGGTCCATAGATTTATTTCTATACTGGAAGGGGCCCCTGACCCTGACCTAAAGGTGTCTGCTGGCAATTTGTTTACCGCTGTATGTTTTTTTTTTTTTTACTTTTTTTCTACTTTACATCCATCACCCATGGTGGTTTACTACTTTTTAACCATTTATGTAACAAATGAATCTGATAATCAATCAGTCAATCGGTCAAACAATCAAGATGTCTTTATTGCCATTTATACTGCAGAAGACAGAAAAGTCAGAGGGCGTGTTTAGATTCACTGGTCATTGTGGATATTAATAAAATGGCTTTATTTGCACTGTAGATGTTGTGACCCCTGATTCCTTTCGCCAGCACTGTAAAGAAATCTCAATGACATCTCAACCACTGAATTATAATTAACTTTGTAAGTTTGGTGGAGTTAAGAACAGTTTTTATGGTTAAAGAACCTCCACAAAATCTAAAGTATCTATGCTGATTAAACATTTTGCTTACATATCTTCAAGAATTATTTATCTTAATTTTCTCAATTTTATTCCAACTTGCAATAAGAGCAAAATTCTGGATTGTCTGAGGAGACAACCAATATAACAACCACTGTTCTAGAGTGTAGGGGAACAGTTAACTCAGCTATCAGTCTCTGTATGCAGAGAAGTTTATGATGTTCCAACAGCTGCAAATGTTTTGTTTGTTCCTGAACTTTGTCTGCAGTGCCTTATTACACTGGAAGCTCTCTGACCTCCTAACAGGTAAGATTACAAGACATATTTTCTGGTATGAACTTCTAACTAGTCTCGCCCATCGTGACGCAGTTATATGGAAAAGGTGAAAAAATTGTTTGTTTGTTTCTCTCTCTCTCTCTCTCTCTCTCTCTCTCTGTCTCTCTCTCTCTCTCTCTCTCTCTCTCTCTCTCTCTCTCTCTCTGTCTCTCTCTCTGTCTCTGCCAGCTCCACTTCTAGTATAAAGGTATGAGCAGCTGTGCTCTCCTGCATTTCTCTCAGAATGGAGTCTGTGCTGAAATATTTAGACTGGACGTCGGTGGGCTTGGCCCTGCTGGGTGGTCTGCTCACTCTGCTTCTGCTGGAGATGTTCAGGTGGAATTCCTCCAGGAACCGAAGCCCCCCTGGACCCAAACCACTGCCCTTCGTGGGTAACCTGCCCCAGTTTTCAAAGGATCGAATGGCCTTCATCAGATTGGTCAGTTTCCTTTTATTTGCAGTGGCATATTCACTTACACACATCAGACTGATATTTTTTTCTCTTTTTGAAACTCACTTTTAAGCTGAAAATACTGTAATTAAATATAGCCATGGAAACTTACTATGGGTCCTGTTGTGGTGTCTGCCAGATGTTTAGTGCTGGGCTTTCTTAGTTTTGCATTCTGCATTTTAACATGCAACACATGCAATTTTTCACTTACAATAAGGGTAATATTTGTATCTAGAATTCAGGCTGTGGAATGCAAAGTTCACCATAGTTCATGCAACCAATTGCTACCTTTCTTCCACTGTTTATCCTGATGTGCTCAACGTGGTTCCATAGACCTTTTACAAGACATTTAATAACTTCCACAAGGAGAAGTTATGCAGCCTTCTCTCCTCATCACTGAGACAGTGTCACGCATTCCTCTGCATACCCAGCCATTACCATGTCTTGGGATGTCTTAAGATATGTCTAAAGACACATCATGAAGATGTCTCAGGACATCTTGAGGCGTATTTCCCTTAAAATATTTTTAAGGGAATTTTAAAACGTAACATTATTTATAGCAAATATTCTAGTAATTAATATTTTTAATTTATTTTATTACATAGTTTTATTCTATGTAGGATGCAAAATGGTATCATTTATTTTAATATATGTTGTATATTATTTTATAAACAAACATTACATGCATTAGTACAAACTACACTTATAAATTTCAGAACAAATTTAACAAAATAATAATAATAATAATAATAATAATAATAATATTAATAATAATAATAATAATAGGCACATGGTTCCCAGTTTTTCTCTACAATGAGCCATTTTATTTGAAACCCCTAAATGACTTTGTTCACATTGCAATGACAGAATTATGCCAAGTTTAGAAAAATGTGGAATTCCCCTTTAAATGTTTCCGTTGCATTAGAAAAGCTTATGGACTCAGTGAAAATTTATTTGTGAGTTCATACCATGCCTTCAACATGGTGGTAGTATGAGGGAAAACTCTTATGCAACTATTTTGTAATACAGCATTGCTGCAAAATTTAAAAATGTAATTCAGTGCTTTTAAATACCTTTTTACAGTAATTAACCCTTAATGTTTTAAGAAATGTGGTAAAAATGTGTTAAAAATACATTTTTTTTCATTACTATTTTACAGTTGCTTCATCTTTTAATGAAGGTATCATTTTATCAACTTTTAAAATAATAATAAGAAGAAGGAGAACAAGAACAATAATAAGTATGCATAAATTTCAGTAATGTAAGGAGTAAGGGGTAAGGGAAATCACTGTTTTACAGTTTTGTATTTCCTTATTAATCTGTCAAAAATTCAGAATACGTCTACATTCAAATAATTTACTCTGCAATCCAAAGCATAGCCCATGAAAAAGCACCCACAGAACTTTCAAAAAATATAGATTACAGTTATTGTTTATTGTTTTTACAACTGTGTATATGCACAGTACAATAGCGTCATCACACTTGATATGTTCTACAGACGGGGAAAAACATGTTAACTGACTTTGTGTAGAAATTTGAAATATACTGCAATAAAAACACCACAAACCAATGAATCTGATTTTAAGGTCTGCTGTTATTCAGTGTATAAGTTATGCTAAAGTTATTAGCAACGTAGTACTATGAACAATTATAAATGATGGGAAACAATTTTAAGACAAATTCATATAGACTAAAAAGAAAAACTGACCAACAGAGTAATACAGAGGTCTGAACCCCAGCAGCACTCCTAACATACCTGAGCCAGATAATGATCAGCTGTCAAACAATTAATACCAGACAATTAATACCAGACTCAGATGTGCTGGGAGCTGGAATAGAGCCAAGCTGTGGACATTTTATGTGGACATATGTGGACACAGGACACAGGACACAGATAACTCAATGTGCATATGTCCATGCCGTAATGCCTGAACACTAACATTACTGATATCACACTGCTAATGTTACCGATCTCTCCTTTCAGAGTTAAATCCGTGATGAGTGAGAGAACTGTCAGATTCACAGCCCATCGCTTCTTCCTCGGTTTTTTGTGTTACTCTTCTTTGTCAGAGTTATGAGGAAAATACATCTGTTAAAAAATCGATTTTAAGACAATAAATTTGAAATTACTTTTGGATCTGCGTACACAAGCAGGCTGAATTTAAAGGGGACCTATTATGCCAATTTCCAGTGTTCATAAATTTATTTTTGGGGTCGACTATAATACATTTACATGCTTCAGTGTTCCAGAAACACATTATTTTTCTCATACTGTAAATCTCTACTCACCCTCTGTCTGAAACGCTCTGTTTGAGCTCCAGTGTCTTTAAGCCCCTCCTTCCTGATGAGCCCAGTACGCTCAGATTAGTCAGCTCGCTCACTTGGTTCTGACTGATCCAGCGCCAGAGCAGTTCCACCAATACACGGCCTCCAGCAGATGCGTTGCATTGTGTGAGGGCGTGCTGAGCTCGCTGGTAGGTGGGCAATAAGGATTGTGTTATGGGATTACATCATCTTGTAACAAAGGAAAAGGGAACTCCAGCCCTCAGGCAGCTGAGAAGAGTGGGTTCTGTGGGAGAGAGTTTCTCCCTCTGGCATATACTTTCAGCTTTGTATCTTACACGCACAAAAAGCTACATAACATAATAAATGAAAGGGAAAGCATTATATATTCCCTTTGTAAGTAGAATATAATGGACAGTATACATATGTTTACCCATCTAAAATCAACTCACGCATTTAGTACACAAAGAAAAGTGTTTGACAGCTGATCATTACCTGGCTCGGGTATGTTATGAGTGCTGCTGGGGTTCAGACCTCTGTATTACTCTGTTGGTCAGTTTTTCTTTTCAGTCCATATGAATTTGGCTTAAAATTGTTTCCAATGATTTATCATTGATCATAGTACTGCGTTGCTAATGACTTATACGGGGAATAACAGCAGACCTTAAAATCTGAGTTATTGGTTTGTGGAACTGTGTTTTTATTGCAGTATATTCCAAATTTCTATACAAAGGCAGTTAACATGTTTTTCCTTGGCTGTAGAACATATAAAGTGATATTCCATACCCCTTTACATTACATTACTGTAAATTACAAATACATTGTTATCGTATCACTGATTCCATAATTCCATAATTCCGTCATTGCGATATAAGCAATGTTTTGATATAAACTTTGATATAATTTTATATATTATTTTGATATAAAATGGTTCATTGTAGAGAAAGTTACAGACTGGAAACCATGTGCCTATTATTATTATTATTACTTTTATTCATAAATTTGTTCTGAAATTTATCACTGTAGTATGTACTAATGTATGTAATGTTTGTATGTTTATAAAATAATATAAATACATAAAATAATATATATGAAAATAAACCATAACATGCATCCTACATAGAATTAAAAAATTAAAAAAATATTTTTAAAGATATTTAAAAGTAAAAATAAATATTATGCATCCTACATTTTGAGACATCTTGGGATGTTATTATATCTAAGACATCTTAAGATCTGTGTCTATAGACATGTCTTAAGGACGTCTACATAAATGGTATCATTTATTTTAATATATGTTTGTTTATAAAATAATATACAACATATATTAAAATAAATGATACCATTTATGTAGACGTCCTTAAGACATGTCTATAGACACAGATCTTAAGATGTCTTAGATATAATAACATCCCAAGATGTCTCAAAATGTAGGATGCATAATATTTATTTTTACTTTTAAATATCTTTAAAAATATTTTTTTAATTTTTTAAAAAAAAAATTAAAATACATAAAATTTATCTACATTTCTTAAGACATGCCTCAAGATGTCCTAAGACATCTTCATAATGTGTCTTAGACATGTCTTAAGACATCCCAAGACATGGTAATGGCTGGGTATAACTGTGATGAATCAATTCAGATTTATTAGAACAGAGAAAGCTGTTGAACTGTGAAAAGACTAGAATTCACTTAAAACACATCTGCAACCAAATGTGGAGACAGTTGCATCAGCACATACACTTGTCCATTCCAAAGTTGTAGGTAATGTAAACATTCTCCATCCCTTTAGTTGCCGAAATATGGTGAGATGTGCTCCATATACCTGGGCAGGAAGCCAACGATCATACTGAACAACATGCAGCTGGCAAAGGAAGCTTTTGTTCAGAATGGGACCGTGTTTTCTGGGAGGCCGCTTCTGCCTTTACAAGCATGGATCACCAAAGGCTATGGTTAGTAGGGCATGACTCATGTTGATATACTTGTTTGATTACATGTACTGCTACTTGTACTTTATTTTTTGATGAAAATGAAAAAAAAAATGTGTGCTATTCCTTCTCCAGGGAAAGATACATCCTCCTATACAATTTTTTTACACCCTTTCCAACCATCTCTGCCTTATTATCTCCTTTTACCTCTCTCTGCCTTTCTCAGGTATCATCTTGGCCAATTATGGTCACTCTTGGAGGCAGCAGCGCCGCTTCGCTCTGCACACACTGCGTGACTTTGGTCTGGGAAGGAAAACTGTGGAGGAACGTGTGGCTGAGGAGGCGCATTACCTCATCAAGGAGATGCTCAAACAAGAAGGTAGGTGACGAGTCACTGTGTATGCCTGTGGCACAGTTCTGTGGTCGGGTTATCTTTATATGATGTACAACTACAATGGCAGGGAGCAGCACTAGAATTACTATATTATGTTGTCTGTCATTTGAAATTAGTATTTATTCAAATAGTTTTAGTCAATAGTTTATTTTAGAGTAAATTACAGACTAATGACAGTTTGAATGAATATTTGTTCAAATCAACATGGACAAGGTAATGTTTAATGAGCTCAATTATGCCTATCAGACTACTACACTGGAGTTCAGTAATACTGAATCTGATGAATATTTTAAATATCCTACTGATAGTAAGACAAGAGACCTTTTTTTTCATTTACATGACATTTCATAAACATTTCATATGGTCATTGTTCTGTCTTTATGTCTTTTCTCTAATCAAACACACTATTCTCCAATTCTTCTTGAAGGGAAGCCTTTTTATCCCATCCACCAATTCATGAATGCAGTTTCCAACATAATCTGCTCCATCATCTTTGGAGACCGCTTCGAGTACGACGACAAGCGCTTTGCTAAGCTGCTAGAAATTCTGAATGAAAACTTTCGGCTTGGAGGAACACTTACGGCGCAGGTGATTACCAGAACCTTTCCAAGTCATTCATTTTCACAGATCATGTAGAAAAACCATCAGAGCCCAACACAGTACAATTTATCTTCTAAATTAATTCCAGGTCTTTTTTAATTCCACAATGAAATTACACAATGACAAAAAATCCTGTCATGATGTGCTTAAAGTGCTTAAACTAAAGGATGAAATATAATGTCAGTTGTTCCTTTTTTTTCTTCAGATCTTCAACTTGGTCCCAATTATAAAACACTTTCCAGGGCCACATCAGAAGATATGGAATAATGTCGAAGCCTTAAATAAATTTATCCTTGAAATTGTGGAGGAGCACAAGAAGACTCTGGATCCAGACAACCCCCGGGACTTCACTGATGCCTACCTGATCCAGATGACCAAGGTGAGATGCTCCTTGTTTTGAGTGCAGTGTAGAGAATGGAGAGACCCTAACTGCACTTTACAGTAACTCATCCAGTAGACCTAATTATCTGTGCACTGAGACGACTGGTGTGGAGCATTTTCTGCAAGCATTATTTTCAGGTTGACAATGTGGGGACAGCGGAGTTGAAGTTTTCTACTGTAGATTATACAGAATCAATCATTTGAGCAGCCTTCAGTATCCTTTGGTAGCTCTGAGTAACAGAATTTAAACTTTTCTTTTGTTGAGCAGCAAGAGGCAAAGGAAGACTCTACATTCCATGTGGAGAACATGATGAAGTCAGTCCTCGACCTGTTCGTAGCTGGGACGGAAACTACAGCGACCACCCTCAGATGGGGCCTCGTTTACATGATGGACCACCCTGACGTGCAAGGTACTATTGTTGGTGACCAATATCATTGATCTGATCTCATTTTTACGCTAGGCGTGGTGTAAGGCTTGTTATTCCTTTTGTTACTTTACATTTTCAATTGATATTTTTGTTTTACTAATAGGTTAATGACCCAATTAGAACACTGTTATATCTTGTATGTCCTGTAGTATCACTTATTTTTTTTTTCCCCTTTTTTTTTCTTTTGTCTTATGACCACGTCAGAGCGCTGCCATGAGGAGATCATTCGGGTGCTGGGTTTTGACCGCTCTCCCTGCATGGAAGACCGCACACAGCTCCCATACACTTACGCCACTGTTTATGAAATCCAGCGCTGTGCTAGCATCACTCCTCTTGGCCTGATTCACCAAACCACTGACCCAGCACTGCTACGAGGATACCACCTTCCCAAGGTGATGAAGGGATATAGGCATTGTAGGCTGAATACATGACAGGCTGAATGTATAGACATTTGAATGTAAGACAGGCTGAATGTATGGATGTCTTAATGGATGGGAGACTGAATCAATGGAAGTATGAATGGATCTTTAACCACAGAAACAGGGATCTACAACAACAGGCTTTGCCACAAACATGACACAAAGTTCAAGTAAATTAAACTATAAAAAGATAATATTTTTTGTGGCTTGAAAACAAGATGAAGCTTACAAATACAAAATAGAGAAACTGATACTAAATGCAACAAATCAATACAAGTTTTCAGATTATCTGGGCCAGACTTATTGAAATGTCATTGCACAACTTTTAGCATTTTTTGCGGTCTTGCATATTTTCACAAATTGTCTGTATTTATATTTATATCTTATATATTTATATATTATAACTATATTTATAGTCTCTTTTCTCAATGAAAACTTTGAGTGGACCTCCACTGTTCAAGACATTTAATTGACATTATTACATGTGTTAAGTATTTGTTTGTCTTTCCCATGGCAGGGATCTATAATCATGGTCAACTTAAACGCCATCTTAACTGACAAACAGCACTGGAAGTATCCAGACACGTTCAACCCAGAAAACTTTCTGGATGAAAAAGGACAGTTCTGCAGAAATGACGCCTTTCTGCCGTTCTCTTTGGGTGAGTCTGCTGATGATGTTTACCTGAGGGTCCGTGTGCAACAGTGGCAGAAAAACAATTCATTAAGATTTGTATGAGCATCAGCACTGCTGACTCTCTTTTTCTCTGAAACAACTCATTCTGTTACCTAGAAAACGTCATTATACTTAACCAATGGTTAAAGTGTCCAAACAATTTTTGTGACCACTGTATATGTAAGCCCACAGTAACTGGCCCAAAACATCATTGGTCCACCAGAAAGTCTGCTGATTCTGCATTGAGATGATTTGTCCTTATGCATGTCCCTGCAGGTCCGAGGGTGTGTCTGGGTGAGTCTCTAGCAAAGACAGAGCTTTTCATCTTCTTCACCTCTCTGATCCAGCGCTTAAAGTTCTCATGGCCTCCTGGAGCTCCACGCCCAAACATGGATGGCACTGTGGGCGTGGTTCGTTCTCCGTGCCCCTTCAGTACCATCTGCCGCAGCAGAGAGACGACTCACTGAATCAAGTTTGCCCTTTACATGTGAATGGACAACATCACCCCAGGAGAAGTTCCTCTTCATTAACACATCTAATCAATCTCAATAAGAACACATTATCAAGCTCTTTCTTTCTACTAGGACCAATAAGTGGTGAATGTACAATACATGATATTCCACCAAAACAAAGGACTTATATGGTTTAAAAGGAATGTTGAGGAAAAAGGCCAGTTCTATAATATTATATTGTGGCCCAAACCTCTTAGTTTCAAAACAAAGGTTCTGACAAGACAAATGGAAAAGATATATGTAAGATTCTTCATTTATGATTTATTACTGCGGAATTAAGAAGAATCAAAAGTAAAATAAGCCCCTTATAGACACCAGCTCACAGTTAAAGGTTGGACAATGTATTTAATGTTTAAAATACAATTAAAGTGCTCTATAAAATGTTTAATTGATCATAATTTCTGTTTAATAAAGTATTTTTCTACTTTCACTACAATTATTAGGACAACTGAACATATTAGCCGGGTCATTAGCAGATAATGAATTGAGAGATTACTGGATTCTTGCTTTTAAGGCTTAATAAAGGCAAATTAATGAACCTTTAAAATAATATGCAAAAGTTTGAAATGTATAATACATGAATAAAAAAGTGCTTCATTCAATCTATTTACTGCTTAATAAAGTAGCAGTAAGCAGACAGTTAATTAGCAGCTACTCACTTGATAAGGCTAAAAAGCCTTATAATGTCCCCCTACACTGAAGTGTTACTGAAACCACAGCTTTAATAAGTGAACTCATTTCTTGACAGGTCTCTCAGTGAGAGTTCTGGGCTGAAGGGAATGCTGGTGAACAGTGACCTAAAGAGCTAGTTTGAAAGTTTGAAAATCAAATGAATTAATGCCAGCAGCTTGGATCATGTCCCAAAACTATCATTTTCCACCTCCACAGGATTTAAAAAAGAGAGACATACTTTCTTTTATTTCATTCTGCTTGTATTGTTTTGTTGTATTTTGCAGTGTGTAGCAGTTTCAGCATGTATGTAGCAATATTGTATAATTCTGACTCTTTAATGACTGTGTAATTCAGAGAGTAGAGTGATGATCGGGGATGTATGTACGCCAAACAATTTTTGTTAAACATATTTGTTTATCACAGGGTGCAGCACTGGTGATTTCCCATAGAAGAAACCTATGAGTTACTATTTTCGGCACATAAGATTGAGATTGAACAAGACTTTGAGCTGAACTCCTGATCTTCAGGGTCAAATTTGTTCCATGCAGAGGATACATTAACTTCTTCACTCTTACAAAATCAAAAATCAACCAGGGGTGCCCAAAATGTTCCTTGTGTAAACAATCAATACTAGACCTGGAAGACTTCTTGTCTTCATGTATGTTACCAGGACCAACCTGGGATAAATGCACATGATTTTCTACCAAAATAATAAGCACAGTAGTTAGTTTTTTATGCATTATACATTATAGCTGTCTTATACAGTTTAAAATATATGCAATTTCCATAATAGATAAATAATGGTTGTATAACTTTATGTAGCATATGTGTTTTTTATATAACTACTAATATTCTTTAAGAAGTTTTACCCAAACATTTGCTAGGTTGCTTGAGATTTACACTGTCTGCTTTGCTTGTTGTGTTGGTTTCTTGTTAATAAAGCAGATTATTTGATATTAGTTTGAGAATCTTCATTTCAACAACACACACACATATGTTGCATCACATGTATATATAAACCCATATACATATCATGCCACAAAGCTTTCAGCCTCCTGACTTGGTAGCATTGTGAGATTGAGGATGATATTCGGTGGGAATTGACCACGACTAACATAATTTACAATGGTGCTGCTGACTTTTGTAGTCCCCCGATCAACTTGTAGGAATTTTACCCACTTCTCTTTTAAGATCTCACTCATCTGCAAAAAATTGAGGACTTTCTTTCATGCACACTGATTCAGGGACCACACTGCTTTTCGATGTTAATTTAAGTTTTACTTCTTAAAATCCATTCATGGTGGTACATGCAGATCATGGTGAAGTAAAATAGTCCCTAAAATAAAATGATTAAGATTTACTACTTTTTAACCATTTATATAACAATGCAATCAGTTAAACAATCAGTCAATCGGTCAATCAGTCAATCGGTCAATCGGTCAATGCAAGCAAAAATCCAGACCGTGCGGGGAGCACTGAGAACCAGTAAAAGAACTGCTGTTCAAGAGTTTGACGTAACAGTTACCTCAGTTGTCAGTTTCTGTGTACAGAGAAGTTTATGATGTTGCAACAGCTGCAAATGTTTTGTTTGTTTTGTTATTTTTTTGTTATGAACTTCTCCCTGGTCATGCCTATCATGATGCAACTCTTTGGAAATGGTAAAAGTTATCAAAGATTTTTTGTTATCAAAAAAATCTCTCTCACCCCTCTCCACTCCTGGTTAAAAGGATTGAGCAACTGTGCTCTCCTGCATTTCTCTCAGAATGGAGTCTGTACTGAAATATTTGCACTGGATGTCAGTGGGCTTGGCCCTGCTGGCTGGTCTGCTCACTCTGCTTTTGCTAGAGATCTTCAGGATCTTTCAGGTAGCCCCTGGAAGTAGCCATCCGTGAGAGACTCAGGAACCTCTTTATCTGCTTCCTTGAAAGCACCTCTGTTGAGAATCACCAGTAGTGGTATATCACATAAGTGATGGTTAGAGTCTGGCTTCTATGGGTTAAGATCTCAGTTGGTTGTATTTCATAGCCTGGACCATCTGAATAATATAGCTATAGCTAGCTGCACTAATCACTAATCAGGTGTGGGGCTAAGAGGCACACTCATTCCTCATTTCCTTCTAGAATATATATCCAAAAGCCTCATTGTTGTCACAGACCAACAAGCACTAGCTAGTATTTACTCTGATAGAAAATAATTGTTTCTTTATTTTGCATATATATAAATGTTGATAGCCTTTTTGAGTGTAACTGCCAAGATTTAGAGAGTTTAGCAATACAATACTGACTTGTACAGTTATAGTATTCTTCAGGGTGTGACACTCTTAAAGATCTCTGGCAATGATTTGTGCTCTGATTCAGGATCTCAGCAGCTCAGCACACTCTGGGAAGGGCAAGCCTCAGCTTCAAGCTAAGGCTTGCCCTGTCTAGTGTGCATACAAGCTAAATTGGAGTAACGCCATTTACTCTGGTAGCCATTGAGCTGTATTCAACTCTGTAAGTCACAGATTCATGTGAAATGCTAAGAAAAAAGTTCAGGGTTTAAATGAAGTTATATTATATAGATCCTCGTTTCTGAACTCTGCTGTAACACACAGTAATCCCAACACCTGACCACAGAACCCCATGGACCCCATCAAATATACAACACTCCAGACATGTGAAACCTTGCAGTCTATTATTCCTAATCACTTCCAACACAAACAGCTTCTTGACATCAAGTTGGGTACCATCTGCCATCTAGACTGCTAGAGTGGTACCTATTCTAAAGAAGACCACTCAAGACAGCTCTGACAACAGCGGCTATTGGTATCTCTCCTTTCTTTCCTTTCCCAAAGTCTTTCATGAGTTTTCTACAATCAACAATCTTTATTTCCCTCTAAGAACCAGTTAAAGTAACCCGGCCTGTCTGTTTTCAAACCAATGCACTCTATAGAGTCTTCTCTTGTAGCAGAGTTGGAGAAGCTCCACACAGGAAGTTCAGGTAAACTTCCAACAGTCCTGATTCTTTTTGATCTCCTGTCTGTTCTCACCAACATTGGAACTACCGCCTTTGCATGGAACTGGATTGAGTCTTACCTGGAGGGATGTTTTTATTAGGTAACATTAATGGTGTTCACATCCGCTGCATGTAAACTCTTCATATGTCTGTTCAACGAAGCTTTGTGCTGAGTCCTCTTCTTTTTCTTTTACACTTGATGTTTTAACAGTGTAACATCCTATCAATAGCATTTGATATCACTGCTATGCAGATGATTCTAAACTAATCTTTTCCACCTTCTGACACTTAGGTTTTCAGTTGCATATAGGCATGTCTGCCTGACATCTAGTCATGGATTGCAGTTCACCATCTGATGGTGGTACATGCAGATCATGGTGAAGTAAAATAGTCCCTAAAATAAAATGATTAAGATTTACTACTTTTTAACCATTTATATAACAATGCAATCAGTTAAACAATCAGTCAATCAGTCAATCAAGCAAGATGCCTTCACTGCCATTTACACCGCAGAAAACAGAAGATGTGTAGGTTCGTGTTAATATGGTTAATAAAATGGACAGTTTTCAGGTGTAAGGAACCTCCAAAATCATATAAATGTTCTACACCAATTAAACATTTTACTTACATTTATTTTCTAGAATAGTGTTTTTCAAATTGCAGGTTCCTCAATACAGTCCACATTTTTTCTACAACTTGCAATGCAAGCAAAAATCCAGACCGTGCGGGGAGCCCTGAGAACCAGTAAAAGAACTGCTGTTCAAGAGTTTGACGTAACAGTTACCTCAGTTGTCAGTTTCTGTGTACAGAGAAGTTTATGATGTTGCAACAGCTGCAAATGTTTTGTTTGTTTTGTTATTTTTTTGGTATGAACTTCTCCCTGGTCATGCCTATCATGATGCAACTCTTTGGAAATGGTAAAAGTTATCAAAGATTTTTTGTTATCAAAAAAATCTCTCTCACCCCTCTCCACTCCTGGTTAAAAGGATTGAGCAACTGTGCTCTCCTGCATTTCTCTCAGAATGGAGTCTGTACTGAAATATTTGCACTGGATGTCAGTGGGCTTGGCCCTGCTGGCTGGTCTGCTCGCTCTGCTTTTGCTAGAGATCTTCAGGATCTTTCAGGTAGCCCCTGGAAGTAGCCATCCGTGAGAGACTCAGGAACCTCTTTATCTGCTTCCTTGAAAGCACCTCTGTTGAGAATCACCAGTGGTGGTATATCACATAAGTGATGGTTAGAGTCTGGCTTCTATGGGTTAAGATCTCAGTTGGTTGTATTTCATAGCCTGGACCATCTGAATAATATAGCTATAGCTAGCTGCACTAATCACTAATCAGGTGTGGGGCTAAGAGGCACACTCATTCCTCATTTCCTTCTAGAATATATATCCAAAAGCCTCATTGTTGTCACAGACCAACAAGCACTAGCTAGTATTTACTCTGATAGAAAATAATTGTTTCTTTATTTTGCATACATATAAATGTTGATAGCCTTTTTGAGTGTAACTGCCAAGATTTAGAGAGGTTAGCAATACAATACTGACTTGTACAGTTATAGTTTTCTTCAGTGGTGTGACACTCTTAAAGATCTCTGGCAATGATTTGTGCTCTGATTCAGGATCTCAGCAGCTCAGCACACTCTGGGAAGGGCAAGCCTCAGCTTCAAGCTAAGGCTGGCCCTGTCTAGTGTGCATACAAGCTAAATTGGAGTAACGCCATTTACTCTGGTAGCCATTGAGCTGTATTCAACTCTGTAAGTCACAGATTCATGTGAAATGCTAAGAAAAAAGTTCAGGGTTTATACGAAGTTATGTTATATAGATCCTCGTTTCTGAACTCTGCTGTAACACACAGTAATCCCAACACCTGACCACAGAACCCCATGGACCCCATCCATATACAACACTCCAGACATGTGAAATCTTGCAGTCTATTATTCCTAATCACCTCTAACACAAACAGCTTCTGGACATCAAGTTGGGTACCATCTGCCATCTAGACTGCTAGAGTGGTACCCATTCTAAAGAAGACCACTCAAGACAGCTCTGACAACAGCGGCTATTGGTATCTCTCCTTTCTTTCCTTTCCCAAAGTCTTTCATGAGTTTTCTACAATCAACAATCTTTAATTCCCTCTAAGAACCAGTTAAAGTAACCCGGCCTGTCTGTTTTCAAACCAATGCACTCTACAGAGTCTTCTCTTGTAGCAGAGGTGGAGAAGCTCCACACAGGAAGTTCAGATAAACTTTCAACAGTCCTGATTCTTTTTGATCTCCTGTCTGTTCTCACCAACATTGGAATTACCGCCTTTGCATGGATCTGGATTGAGTCTTACCTGGAGGGATGTTTTTATTAGGTAACATTAATGGCGTTCACATCCGCTGCATGTAAACTCTTCATATGTCTGTTCAACGAAGCTTTGTGCTGAGTCCTCTTCTTTTTCTTTTACACTTGATGTTTTAACAGTGTAACATCCTATCAATAGCATTTGATATCACTGCTATGCAGATGATTCTAAACTAATCTTTTCCACCTTCTGGCACTTAGGTTTTCAGTTGCATATAGGCATGTCTGCCTGACATCTAGTCATGGATTGCAGTTCACCATCTGATGGTGAATTCCAGCAAGGAGCTGCTATACATCCCTGGGTCCCATGATCTTGCCATTTCCTTTGAGCAGTTATTGGCCATTCCATCTGAAGATGGACAAAGCCTTGATGTCATTGTAGATGGCCATTCATTCCTTATATTGCAAACCTGACTCAGTCATGCAGGTTTCTCCTCTAAAACACTTGGAGGTTGTCGTTTATTAAGTAGCGATGATGTGAAGATGATGAAGGAGACTCCACTGACACTGTCTTCCTTGTATAAGATGTTTATTACAAAGTAAACCAGTATCATATCAAGCACTATAAATTACCTGAGAGAGGATCCATGCCAATTCTAAAGTGTCCCCCTCAGACCACTATAGCCAACGGCTTATATAGGCTGCTTGTTGTTGAAAAAGGAAACAGACCATATGGTCCTTATTAAAATGATCTCATCTATTTGGAACTAAGAGAAGAAGGGAGAAAGTGAGAGGCCTACTCCCTATGGGGCCTTTGGACCAGGGGGCCCACTTAATTTAAACATTCCAAACCCTGCAAAAACAGAGCACATGGAACTTCAGATAATCCAACATCAACTTATACTGAAAATTAAGTGTTTTTACCTTCTTTTATAAAACTACTCTTTTTAAATATACTTCATATCCCCCCTTTGAGGCTCAACAGAGTCTCGAAAAAACAAAACGTAACACATACATGTTTGCGTTGTAACAAAATAACAGTTCCTCCTACACATGCTTACTACAGCGTAACCTTAGCAATGCAACAACTTTCTGGAGGGCGAGAGCGAAAAAACCTGTCAGGCAGCTATCATTCCTGAAATGTCCATCAAACAATCTAGACAGGAAAAATTCTCTCATGGTCCCTCTGCCTTAGGCGACCACATAAAGTACTCCAGACCACTTTAAAAAGAGGAATTTTGACAAATTGCATAGAGATATGACTTAAGCAAATACATATGGAAACCTAACACCAATATCCCTAAGCACCGAAAAAAGAAAAAAAAACATCTGAGGTCCCAATGTACTTACCCCATAACACAAAACATCAATCTTCAAGCAATTTAAACCAAAGAAAGTGTTATAAATTTAAGCACTACTCATGCAATAAACAACTCAAACACTCAATCCAACTAGTATGTCTTACTAAGATTATCACTACCTTATAAATGTCCTCTATCAATATCACACATTACAATATAATATAACAAAATTCAATACTATGCAAATATATATATGAAGACATAAAAATTTATCACACTGCAGCTCCTCAGCAGCGTCGACTCTCAGTGTAGTGTCGATGATGTGTTGACTCTGGGCATTGTATCACAGTGTCCTTATTCAAAGTCCTTCAGTCCAGTCTTATTGTCCCTGCACATTGGGGTCCCCGAAGATCGAATCACCCTTGCAGTGGTCTTCCCCGAACATCATTCCTGAAGGAAAGAAAAGAAAACCACCAACCAGTATCTTTTGCAAAAACAACAGATGCAAATTGACACATTAAATACAGATTAACACCTTATAAGTAAATGTAAAATTCACAGTATCATACTTTCACATTATTCCAAGTTATAAATCACCTTTTTAATTTCCCCCTGCTATCATCCCACTCTATAGTAAGAAACTACTAAATACCAAAATAGTAACAGAAATAAATGTTAAGACTATAATAAGAATAGATATTCAAAATGGATACTTCTCCATCAGTTTGCCTTCTATCACCACTTCCTCGTCATTGTCTGTGTCAGTCCTATGTAGTAATGGCATCTGAACTTGATCTCCAGGCATCACAACGCCAACCCATCTCAATATCATAGCCATCACAAAGGTTAACAACAACGTACAGACACAGAACATCACACTCAATGATATAAGAACTGCTATCATAATCTGAACCAACACTGCTCCCAATGGTCCTAATTTCTCCTGCAACCAAGCATTCGCAGACCATCCAGCTCCTTCCGATGGGCCAAACGCATCCCTTATGTGCTTCAATGCATCTATGACACTAGTCATATTGTCAGAACTATCAGGAATCAAAGTATAACAGGCATCACCAGTTAAGTTCAAAGTCACACATAGGCCACCTTGTTTGGCCAAAAGATAATCAAGAGCCATGTCATGTTTCAACAACGTCAGTCTATGACTCTTTTGAGTATTTGACAAGTATTCAAAACCTCTTATAGTCTCATTTGCAAAACCCTGTAGGGTGTAGGTAATATTTTCAATGTGATCTGCCAAAAATGTCACACCATACTATGGAAATAATCCTATACCCCACTTCTCTCCTAGACTTATCCTCCAATGATAGGACTCCAGATTATGAAATTGTGCCAGTTCCCTTTTCTTCCTACTTCCAGAAATAGCATCAGATTGAATCTCATCAGATACTTTTCCCTTCTGGACAGTAAAAACCTCATATGGAAGCTTCAACGTTGCCATGTAACAGCATCCTGTCCACCCATATGGTAGAAATATATATGCCTTATCACCACAAACCCCACAGATTTCACTTCCAACAGATCAGGGATCGCTGTTATCATATTTTCATGCTGATTGTCATGCATCCCTATGGCTCAGAGCTTTCCCTGGAATCCTCTGGGAGATCGCATGACTCCTGACCCTCCACCATGCTCCTATCACAGGTCTCTCTCTCCTGAGTACTGATCTGTTACACCAGTGACCTCTCATTAGCTTCAGTATAAAGCCCGGGCTTTTAGAACAGTTCAGTGTGAGGTATTGCTTCTTTCTAGAGCTACTGAGCGTTTATTTCCTGTGTTGTGTTTTCCGGTTTTGACTATTCATCTGTATTTTGACTCACCTGTTTTAGTCTGTTGTTATGTTTGTGTTTCCTTACTTGCTGCCCTTTCTGGATTTGACCTGTGCCTGTTTCCTGACAATGATTTTGATTGATGATTCAAACAGTAAAGCCTGTTTTGGTCTTTATATCTGTGAGCATCTGAGTGGTTCTGTCATGTTTAGGCCCAAATAGATGCACTGACAGAGCCATTAACTTATCTTCTGCTGATTGCTACTGGTATAACAGCCACTATAATGCATAAGATTGACATTTAGCACTTAATGGTTCTGGTACCTCTCTAAAATTGAAGGCCATGTGCCTGGTGTTGGAACTTTCACCCCACATGGACAATTCAGCTTCCTAAACGATATTACAGAATGAGTTAACTGCTGCAACCATAAGTTCCTACCTGCCCATGGGTCTGCGATTTGTAACACCTAGAAATCAAATCCATATGCCTTCCACTTAGTTTCTTTCTACTGTAATACATGATACTAGTCAGTCATGTCTTCTGGTGTCCAGTCAAAGTCAAAAAACTCATCTTCCACAAGAGTGTTTTTACCTTCTTTTATAAAACTACTCTTTTTAAATATACTTCAAGTTCACTCTAAGAAGTATGATATAGGTCATTTTTGGAGGTATACAAAATGTATATTAGCCCTGCTGTTGACATGACTTTTAATAAAAATATTACATGGCCAGAACTTAGTGTGGTAGGGAACGAGGCAGTTAAGAGTCTTTGTGTACTATTTTGCCTTACAACACTGCAAATGTGTAAACAGAAATCAGCCAGTTTATTCAGAAATGATGTAGACATGGAAAATGTTAAAATAAGATGTAAGCAGGCTCTAAGTTTCCATATAAAGGAGCATTTCACATGTAGAAGTTGTAATGGTTAAGTAGTGGCCAACCTTACTAAGTTGTAGCCATGCATTATTTTCATTATAAAGGAATGTCACTGGTGGTGCTCTGTACTAAACACAAGGGGACACTTGTACAATCTAAAAGTAAAATCATTCTGTGCAAGATTTATGCTGGTCTGTGCTGTTTTTTTCACCATGGAACTGTATGCTATCATGTAATTTTTGGTCCGACATAAATGGTGAATTGTCATAACTTATATCCACTTTTTAAATAAAGCAGTAAAAGCACTAAAGGCTTCCATTTTTCTGACTTCAGTTGAGGTGGTTTGAACAATTAGAGGAGGGAACTAGGAAGCTTTGAGTTGAAAACGTCCCAGTTCCTAGATGATAAGAACGCAGCTCGAGTCAGTGCCTTGATTTGATGCTAGCTAGCTAGCTAGCTAAATATAACTTACCTCTGTCTTTGATTTCCACTGGTCCACAGGTTCTTTGTTTCTTGGAACTTCTTTTCCCAGGCAATGTTTTACGACGTGTTCGTGCCATTATTTTGAACATAAACATATAAAACCACAACTGTTTTTGACAAAACATGTGGCTAATCAGATGACACAGTTTATGCTAGACTCTTATTTTCATTAGCGGCATGTAATACATGAGGAAATATCTATCCCTTTATTGTGGCAGATCGACTGAGGATGTATAATGCTTTTAAATGTAATGGCTTAAAAAGTTTAAAACATGTATTAGACATACTTGAAACACCTACCACAGCTGCTGTTCTCAAGCTGCACCCGAATCTCCGCCACATTTCCTTCAAAACTTGAGAACAGAAACATCGCGATTGTTCGGCAGCCAATTAAAGCAGTCTGCACTTGCCCAATCAATGGGGGGCAAATTACCGCGAAAATCCAAATCAAACCAACGCTGTTGCTAAGGAACAGGTCATCTGCGATAAAGTAAGCTAGCTGACAATGGCCAGAGATGTTAAATTATCTAAACAACTACTCGATTTAATTCGCCATTGCAACAAAGGTAAAGGCACCAGAAGACTAATCAAATGGCTGTGGAAGAAAGGACTGCTTTGCGGTGAACCATCCTGTCGCCGCTGCGGGAGGAAGATGAAATTTTCAACACACAGTGGGTCAGATGGATTTATATGGTAAGGTAATTTAGCCCTATGTGAAAAATATAACTTGGCTAGAGCTGGAAAGTTATAATGCTTGTATTAAAACAGTCTTTTTTTCTTTTGTGTTGAAGGATGTGTCGAAGGAAAACCCACCACAAAGTTACACTGTCAATTCGTGCTGGATCTCTGTTCAGTAAATCCAGGGTACCTTTGTGCAAGTGGATAGAGTACATTTACAGGTATCTAAAGTTGTCTACCAATAAGCTAAACTAACAAATTGTATATAAACACCATAAATAAATAAATAGTAGTATCATTAAAATAAAATGTGGAAAAAGATTGCTATCTTTCTCAAGGTCTTCAGCTGAGACAGACAGATTTCATAGAAGATGGAGTTGCCCCGAGCTCAACAACATTATCCAAAATGAATGCACTGCTCAGAAAGGTATGAAATGTCAATAATGATTTACAGTACATGCTACTACATGGCGCATTCGTGACATTTTCATGAACAGTAGAGTAACGCATCAAAACTTTTGGTCAACTTACTAACAAAGTTAATTTACTGTTCTTTGCATTCTTCTTATTATTCTTAGATCAAAATTTGTAATATTTCTCCATGCACAGTTTTTGAGTTATACCACCAAACTTTGCACAATCATACAATCTATACCCTTCTATGTTTTGAATTGATTAAACCTACAATTTTTTAGTTATCACTCAGACATTAATTAAAAAAAAGTTAATTCAATAAATGAACATTAAATTATAATGAAGCAATTCAGATGTAGTTAATGTAAAGTTATAGACATAGAATACATTCATTAACACTTAATTTCTCTGAACCTAGCCTTCAGCCTTCACTAAGCCTTCAGTAAAACACCGTTACCACAAAACTGCAATAAACAAAAGAGCGCTTATGACCATATTTACAAACATTTTAAATAACAAGCAATGTACTTTGGATCTCTTCCGTAGGCTTACTGTGTGCTTAATTTCATATGCTATTTATGTCCTGTATAACATTTAATTTATTTATGTACATGTAATTGATTATGCAATAAGTACCAGTAAATGTATTTTTAAACCATTGTGTATGATAATGTACTTGTAATGAAGTAGGCAACACTTTACATGAAGGCCTTCTGCATAGCATATCCATAATATCTTACATAAACACTTTATAACATAAAATTAAAAGGCAAACAGTTCACTTACCATACTTCTGCAACATTTTCTTCATTAAAGCCAAATTCATACAATATTTACAGATGTTACAATACCATATAGTGACTCTAACACTACTATTATTTCCCAACCCTATCATAACAGAAAGGGGTCAATAAACAAAGTCAGATGAAAACAAAACATTGTTTTCATTACAAAAACAGTCAGCAGTTGTTATTTGAGACAACATCGAACAGCAGTTCACATATTAGCAACAAAGTAATAAGAAAGTGATTGGATCGTAGTTTACTATTGGCTGACTTTTTAATTTATGTACAATGATGAGCCAGACAGTAAAGAAAAATATGAACTTGTGCCAACCACGTATATCATTATGTTTGATAATGAGGTCTATACCAAATCATGAGTTAACTATTATGGTCAGATTAATTTACCTTATGCAGAAATGTTTCTATTTATTGCATTAGTAGATTTCCACCACTGGCATAATGTTAACTCATGTGCCTACCAAACTAAACAGTGAGAACTAAACATTGCTATGTAATGTCATACATGGTTTAAAAGATTAAAAAACATTTTTGCAGTCTTACAGTAGGGGTGGGCAATATGGCAAAAATACAATCATGATATTTGAAAATGTTTTCCTGATACACAGTTACATATCATGATATTATGCTTTTGTTAATTGGGCCACAAAACTTTGATAAGTTGAAACAGACCAAAAAGCCCCAGCAGTGCCAAAAATAAACAAATAAATAAATAACTATGATTATACAACTAATAAATTAAATATTTCAATTATACAATTACAAATTATACAGTTAAAATGTTTCTAGTCAACAAATATTGTACAATTTATACAAACATTTCTAGTTTAGACTCTGCACTGCACTATTTACAGTTAAACAGGACTAATTACGCTGTCTGTGTAATGACACATGCATTTGTTCAGTGTTCTTTATGTACTGACGATGGCCACAATATGCTCAGAAATCATTTCACGATATTAATAAAATATTGCCATATTGCCCACCCCATATTACAGTGAGTAAATGTTTAAATTTAATACATTGTCTCTGAATTTAACAGGCTACATTAGAGGAGGTGGCACTGCTGGTGGCCTGTGCATATCAACTCGCTCTCAAAAGAAAAAGCAAGCAACTTGTTCTGTTAAAAGACATCTGATATGAGCAGAACACATACTGTGGAAAATGTGTATTGGTATCATGTCTGTGTTTTTTTTTTTACAGTAAATGGATGGAATTAGACAGCTTTGCATTTTGTGTATTTCAGATAGGCAAATCTGCTTTTTATCACTTACACCTTGGAGGTAAAGGTACAAAGCCAGGTCATTTTTGGCTGTTCAGAGTTTTGTAAATAATACAGTATATGCAGTCTTTTAAAAAATCTCTCTGCAGAAAATGACATAGTGATCAATATTAATATAACAGCAATGTCTTTGTGTGGTCATTACGTCTGTATCACACCATGAGCTAACTATTACGGTCAGATTAAGTTACAATTAGGTTGGTCTAAAAGTTAAGTAGAGCCTATCCATGTGGTGCTAAAACAAGAGTTATTACAGCGTAAAGCAATCATTATGATTAGGATGTTTTGTTTCTATATAAATGACAATACAAACTTACACTCCACCTATTTTAATAATTTACAGGTATGCATCAAAGCACTGAGGAGGATGAAGAGAGAATGTGGTGAAAGACTTGGTGGAAAGTCAAGATGGAAATTTGTAGCCATAGATGAGTCAAAATTTGCCCACAAAAGAAAGGTATGTATAGGCTGATATATCAAAATATCAAAAGCAAAATTAGATTCATGTGAAGTACAAACCACAGTTAATACTATATTGCATGTATGGGTTTAAACTGATTTAGGTTCAGAATTACTTTAAAGAAACAAAGCACCAACATATGTGATATTCTGTTATATCCTGCACTGTAAAACCTGCACATCTTACAGAAAGAATTAAGTTCAACTTAAACACTACAAAAGTAACTTAATTTGAAAAAAAAAAATACTAACTCAAAATGGATTGTTGAGATAGTAACATATTTTGAGTTAAGGTTACTTTATTTAAACATATAATGTTCAGTATTTTTATTTAAGTTGACTTTACATGCAAATATAGGCAGACCAATAAGGGGTTGTTTTTAAAGATTGTTGAAAATTTAGTGTGCCTGTATTGTTTTTATCTCTTCTCACTATATGCACACTTACAATGAGTGACAGGCTGT
Source organism: Colossoma macropomum (assembly GCF_904425465.1). Taxonomy (NCBI): domain Eukaryota; kingdom Metazoa; phylum Chordata; class Actinopteri; order Characiformes; family Serrasalmidae; genus Colossoma; species Colossoma macropomum. Next base: position 40,051,474 of record NW_023494802.1, read on the forward strand.
TTACTCCATGTATTTGTCCTAGTTTTACCCTATATCAGAATTAACTATGTTAAAAGTTATGGATGTTATGGATGCCAAGGACACTGTAAAAACAAATAAGACCCTCACAGAGCAGGTACTATTTGAGTGGTGTGTCATTCCCAGCACTGCAGTAACACTGACGTGGTGGTGTGTTAGTGTGTGTTGCGCTGGTCTGAGTGGATCAGACACAGCAGTGCTGCTGGAGTTTTTAAACACCTCAGTGTCACTGCTGGACTGAGAATAGTCCACCAACCAAAAATATCCAGCCAACAGCGTCCTGTGGGCAGCGTCCTGTGAGCACTGATGAAGGACTAGAGGATGACCAACACAAACTGTGCAGCAGCAGATGAGCTATGGTCTCTGACTTTACATCTACAAGGTGGACTGACAAGGTAGGAGTGTCTAATAGAGTGGACAGTGTTTAAAAACTCCAGCAGTGCTTCTGTGTCTGATCCACTCATACCAGCACAACACACACTACAGTACACCACCACCACATCAGTGTTACTTGAAGGAATGTATTGTTGTGAAATGTGCTGTGTTGTGGGTGAATGTGCTGAAGTTGTATTTTAGGCTGCCTATTTTGTGTTTCTCCTTATATGGTCATGTTTGTCACACCTGTTACTTCTCCTGTATAAGCTGGGTCTAATCTTGGCATCAGTCCAGCTATAAAACTGCATCAGCCCAGTGTCTTACGGGCTGGCTGGGTGTCTGGAACCTGCGCAACGAATAAACTTCACTTGTTCAGACAACGGACTCAGTCCCCTGGTTTGGAATCAAGAGGGTTTGGATTCATCATACTGCAGTGCTGAGAATGATCCATTACCCAAATAGTACCTGCTCTGTGAGGGTCCATGGGGGTCCTGACCACTGAAGAACAGGGTAAAAGGGGGCTAACAAAGTATGCAGAGAAACAGATGGACTACAGTCTGTAATTGTAGAACTACAAAGTGCACCTATATAGTAAGTGGAGCTGATAAAATGGACAATGAGTGTAGAAACAAGGAGGTGCTCATAATTTTATGCCTGATTGGTGCACACTGACACCTCCTTGGATCTTATGTGTCTAAGAGTGGACAGTGAGTGAACACCTTAGCTTCACTGCTGTGTCTGATCCAAATATACCGGCAGAAAACACACTAACACCACCACCATGTTAAGATCATTCTATGCTCTGTGATGGTCTTATGGGGGTCCTGATCATTGAAGAATAGGGTAGAAGAAGGCTAACAAAAATGCAGAGAAACACACAAACTAAAGTGCATAACTGTAGAACTAAAGTGCACTTATATGATCAGTGGAACTGATGAGATTGACAGAGGGTAGACACAAGAAGTTGTCTATTAAAGAGGTCTGTCAGTGTACATGTATGGACCACTTATGCACATGTGCATTCAAGCTTCTTGGTTCAGTCTTTCAACAAGTCATTTTTCAAACTCAGCAGGCATGGTTTCAGTGGTTTACCATCATCCAGACACATCAGTATTTTCTGAATAAAGGTGAATGTGTGGATGAGTTTCTTTAAATATTCTAAATTGAATACATAGATCAAACCAAACAACACCATGAATGCATCAGGCAACCTGGGAAGATCACTTACAACAATTTCCCCCTCAAGTACAACCGAGATGCTCTCGGGGGAGTGTCAGTGATATCTGGCTCCTCTTCCTGCTGCAGAATAAAAGCAATCCATTTATGAGGAGAGTTGCAGAAGGAAGGTTATAAGTCATTGCTCCAGTCACAAATCTTAACCGAATTATCAAATACAATTTCTGTTTCATTTATATGTATACATTTATATTTACCCATCACATTGCTTACATTGTAGGTCTTGAAGAACACCGAGTCATCCTCGCGCAGGTAGACAGGAAGTGCACGAAGGGACAGTGCGTCTTACATTGACATCATTTTCTACCTTGATTGACAAATCAAATTAAATAGTTCTTGTAAATAGTTATTGTAAGCATAAGTCTGTTTTACCTATATAATTTCTATACAACAAATCAATCTTTTATTCCTCCAATTCAATTTGGCAGTATAGTGGTTCAGCTCCATTTTAAGACGGTTGTATTTGTTAAGCATTCATAGCCATCAGATACATTTTTCTGGAATTGCCAACATTTTTAACTGACTAACAAGTCTTAGACACATAAGCATTGTACTGTATGTATCCTTTAACCAGAAACAAGGTTGAATACTTTTGTGTCTGACCTCTTGTGTTTGGTTGGGTTGACGCCTAGAGACAGTGAGAGACAGTGTAACGACACAAGAGCGACTGTAATTCCAGTCACTATCCCAGCACTTGATTGCAGGCTAGATCTACCCAACAATGATTCAAAGATGTGCATAAAACATTCAGTTAACATCTGTGATATGTTTGTGTGAAATAAAACAGTCTGAGTCAAGCTTCTGGTATGTCCCATGTGGTTCCTTTTAACAAAGCTGCATTCATTTGATAACGATCTGCAAGTTGTACTGATAAAACAATTAAAGAAACATAAAAATAAGAGAAGGCTTTGAGAAGGCTCTATGTAATAATAGAATTATAACAAGCGAATTTGATTTATAGTGGAGAGTTTGCAGTGTCTGGCCAAGTCTTGGTACATTTGAATCTACTGCATCAACTAAGGTTATCCTTAGCCTTAATTAACCTCAACCTTAATTTAACTCTGCCCCTTTGTTTGATTTACTCTAGTCGGCTTACTCCTTTAGTTTTGCGCTGCAATACTGCAAAGTCAATATTAAACATACCTGGCAAGTCCCAAGGATCTCTCGAAGCGCCTCTGCTGTCTTGCCTGTCCGCAATGCCTTCTGCCTGAACAAGGCAATCAGTCAAGGTGTGTGTCGGTCAAACTGGTTTCTCTCAGCCTTTTCAACTTCTTGTATTTGTAGTCTCATCTCTTCGAGAGTAGCCTGGCTTTCTCCTCTGGGAAAGTTGGGAAGGAAGTTAACCTCGGAACGTCTGGCTCTTTTAATATTGGAATGGGCGGTGATCACTCTCGGGGTTGTTTTTGCTCCTCCTGCCGGCATTAACAGACACCTCTGCACACCCAGATCTGGCCAGCTTTGAACGATAATTCCCCATCTTGAACTTTAAACTGACTTTCCGTCCATACCGTCCAGTGTCACTTCCAAGCTCTCTAAGGCATGATGTGCAGCAAGTAGAGCTTCAGCTGCCTTACTCACTTCCCTGTCATTTGGGTTTGAAACTGTGCATTGTTTCAGCCATTTTTTCCAGGATGTTGTGCTTTTGGGATCGTGTCAATTTCAGTGTCTTTCCAGACTGTCAAAAACACTGTTTCCTTCTTCAAGTACATGTCCCATTTCAAAAGAAAATGTTGGCACAGGAAAAGAATCAGGCCAATTCTTCTGACGCTGTGTTAAAGGTACATGCGTAAGTATGTCTGTGTCAGAACTTGCTGTTGAAAGGTCATCACTTTCTGATCTCACTACTTTCAATGTGCCCTTCTCCTGCAATTCCTCAATGTCCACAAGTAAGCTAAGTTGTCCATCAAAGTCGGGATCCTCAAACTGAAGGCTGAAGTCACTGTCCAGTCTTGGCTTGAACTTCTCTTGCATTATGCTCTTGAGCTCTTCCACTAACTTTGGGCGCTCATTTAGAGTGAGCTTCATGGCAATATCTGTTGCAATATATACACGTAGCACAATTTTCTGGGGAGCAGCCATCTCAATGCCAGTGTTCTGTTTTAACACACAACAAAAGATATGCAGTTTGTTTCAAAACATTTATGTAATCATGGGCAAATATCTTGGCATCTCTGCATTTCTTTCTGAAAATGCACCACTTCTCCCAGGAAGATATTGCAATTACAAATGCTAGTTTCTCTTGTTTGCGAAATAAATAAACCCATCAAATCAAATGTGTGCAAGCAAAGATTGGCAAAGCGTAAAACACCTTAGATTGCTGTTGAATGAAATTGTTGGTAGAGGTCAATATGTCCATGCAGAAAAAGATATTTTAAACAATTAATAACAATTCCAATAATCCAATAATTTCCAAAAATTGATGCTGATGTAATTTTTAAACGCAAAACTGGACTAACATTCATTCAACTAACATGTATTAACATTCAGCAGCGCCTTCTCTAGTTCAAGATGCACACACAATACCAAAAACTAGTTAAAAAAACAAAAACAAAGGGATAATGTTCATGTTTACATGCATGTACAAGCACAAGGACAGGATATGATATTTAATAAGCAATTGACTCGGTGTTCGAACAGACATGAAATTCTTGACCCTTATCATGCAGCAAGCTGGCCTTAAAAATCGTGCCTATTTTCAGACATGCTCATTAATTAACAGTTAGGCTATAAATGATGCTTAATAAAAACTAACATACCTTCCCAGCTTAGCCAGCTAGGTTAAATTTATCAGCCCTGCAGTAATGTTACCGTGGCTGCCAACAGTCACAGTCTAGTAAGTGTTAACGATAAAAAAAAAGAAAGCATTTTACTTTCAATACCAAAATGTTTTTTAGAAGGAGTACAAGACTTTGGAAAGTAAAACGTTCCTGAATCTTTTTTGATGACTGACTGGTAAAGCTTGTTGCTAGTTTTTTGAATTATGATACGTTAGCTTAACGTTAACAGAATTTTTCCGAGCTGGCGTCAGATACTGACACAGGCGCGAATCCTATTTTAAAAATACAAAGACCCCCAAACCATTTTCTTCACAACATTAACAACTACTTACCCGTTCTGCTCCAAAACTCTTCTCCCCGGTTACGTGCAGCCATCTTGACAATTATACACGTTGACGATGTCAGACGTTGCGTGTCTTTGCTTACTCATAAATTATAATGTAGGTGAAAATGTTTATTCATACATATATACTCATGTTAAAATGTAATGATAAGTTAAGATAATGCAAAACTTTAATGCTGGGTTAACTAAATAACAGGTTTCAATTGCTACACTAAAAAAGTTTATAAGTTAGTAGTACTGTTCGGGTTTACAGTGCAAATAAAACAGTCCTGATGCAGGAGCTGGTCACCCTTAGCACAAGCAGAATACGTTCGAATTTTTTAGCTAAAACATAAGTTGATTCAGGGGTTGAGCTGTTGGTGTGTTCTGTATCAGTGAATTCATGTGATAGGCTGCATAAATGTTTACATTTAAATGATTTAGACTTCTCTCACTTCTGATGATTTCAGACATTCAAGTAGGACCTTTGAGTTGTATCAGCTTATTACAATGTAGTTTAGACTACTTAGCTTCAATTGATAAATGTTTGATCAATGTAGCCTTCTTGAGTAAAACTCACTTCGTTCCTATTGATTCTTGGCTCCATATATTTGCATATTGGGCATGTTTTTTCACCTTGTTTACGCTACTGTCTGTGTGTTGTCATTCTTTCCAGCCTACCTTTCCATGGATGTTGATTTGTTTTCAAAACATTTGTATTTTTTCTCGTGCTGTGCTGATGATAAATCAGCATTGTGGCAGATGAGTTACCAAGCATGTGTTGTGGTTGAGTATGGTTCTGTGGTAGCTAAATGCTGCAGAAACTGATTGAAATGAACACAGTTAGTACAGTTTACTCAATTTACTCAAGTGTATAAAACATTGAACATATGTTTTGTTCATACTCAGTTCAGGGAATTACTTATGGTCCAGTGATATGAGTTATTTAACTTAAACCATTTAAGGCAATCGGTTTCCACACTGTAAGCCCGGATAAGTTGAATTTACTGAAAAAATTTGAGGAAACTGGTTGCCTTAAAAAAAATGAAGTAATGTGTAATGAAAACTTGAGTTCGAATGACTATAATTTTTGTGTTAGGCTAACTTAAACACGTGTTTGGGCAACTCATAAATTCTAATTACTTTAACTTAACGTCTCGATAATTCAATTTAACTATATGTTTCATTAGGCAATTGAGACTTTTTTTCTAATTAAGTGATACTGACCACTTTGACAAACACCGAAGAGTTAACCTTTACAATGAACATGGTCACTGACCAACATATACTGAATTTTATATACAACAGACTTATATACAAAACGGATGCAAAGCACCACGCTTCCTATAATTATTCTATATCAGTCAACAGTTACTGTCATACTATACATGAAAAATTATGTACATTATGCAAACCTATATGTACATAGTTAAGGATTGTAAACATATATGCATGACGTACAGTGATGTGTATATGTTAACCTCTTATGCTCCAGGGTATATTTTGGTTTGGCCATCTGAATTTACGTGACCAAATAGTAAGGCAAATTATTCAGTAACTGCATGAAATAATTGCAAATTTTTATTATTTTTTTTTTGGGGGGTAAAAGCTCCCCTCAATGCATTATGTATGTTTCTATACATAACATACATTTCTATACAAGATTTTCATGAATCTTGTCAAATAAATTTATTTCCGATTAAGTAACAAATGTGTTGAACATTTCCTATGGCACTATTAGGATATATGTGCTTAACAACGATTAGTATGTTATGCAGTTCTGTAGCAGTAGCATAAAAGTTACACTTGATAAGTAGTGGTTGTTTTATAATGTCTTTAATCATTAATTATTCCGCAGTAACTATGTAAAAGTTACACTTTAAAATAAGTGGACAATTCCTGTGTAGTTGTTATGTAGGTACAGTGTAATTACAGAATGGTATTAATCCATGTGATGTGATCAGGTTACCATGTTACAACACAGTTATTCCACAGTATGTACATAAAAGTTACACTTTAAAATAAGTGGACAGTTCCGGTGTAGTTGTTATGTAGGTACAATGTAATTACAGAAGGGTATTAATCCATGTGATGTGATCAGGTTACCATGTTACAACACAGTTATTCCACAGTATGTACATAAAAGTTACACTTTAAAATAAGTGGACAGTTCCTGTGTAGTTGTTATGTAGGTACAATGTAATTACAGAATGATATTAATCCATGTGATGTGATCAGGTTACCATATTACAGCACAGTTATATATAAGTGGACAGTTCCTGTGTAGTTGTTATGTAGGTACTGTGTAATGGAGTGGTAATATAAACATTGCTTTGGGGGTAGTACAACACATTGACATTTTAGGATAAGGGGACATCTCCTGAACTGTCACATTACATAATGATTTAAAGCTGAAACTGGTTATAATGTCACATCATTAGGAACATAGATATTGTCTAAATGTTAGGAAAGCTGGTTGATCCAGTGTGAGTGATGTGTTAATGTAAGTTATTACATACTTTCTTTTACTGCTGAAAAAGACTAGAACAAAACTGCTGTTCCAGTGTGATTACAAATGTAATTACACTTATGGTATTACCCTTGTGTAATTACATGAGAGAGAATAGGCTGTTACAACTATCAAGATACACTTGTGTAATTACATGGGGCAAATTGAAGTTGATACACATGTGTAATTACACAACTTGTATTTCTGTAATCAATCTGTAATGATGATTAAATCACCTGTAGTTACACTGTTGTTGCATATGTTGTTTATATGTAACTATACAGTTATTAAAGACAATATAAAGTGGGACCAAGATGTATTTATTGCCATTTATACCGCGGAAGACAGAAAAGTCAGAAGACGTGTTTAGGTTTACTGGTCATTGTGGATATTAATAAAATGGCTATATTTGCACTGTAGATGTTGGGACCCCTGGTCCCTTTCACCATCTCAACAACTGAATTATAATCAACTTTGTAAATTTGGTGGAGTTAAGAACATTTTTTCTGGTTAAAGAACCTCCACACAATCTAGAGTTTCTACACCGATTAAACATTTTGCTTACATATCTTTAAAAATTATTTAGAAACCTTTATTTTCTCAATTTTTACTCCAACTTGCAATGAGACCGAATATCTGGATTGTCTGGGGAGACAACCAACATGATAACCACTGTTCTAGAGTGTAAGGGAACAGTTCACTCAGTTATCAGTCTCTGTTTGCAGACAAGTTGACGATGTTCCAACAGCTGCAAATGTTTTGTTTGTTCCTGAACATTGTGTGCCGTGCCTTATTATGCTGGAAGCTCTCTGACCTCCTATCAGGTAAGATTACAAGACATATTTTCTGGTATGAACTTCTCTCTAGTCACACCCATCGTGACGCAGTTATATGGAAAAGGTGAAAAAAATGTTTGATTGTTTGTTTGTTTCTCTCTCTCTCTCTCTCTCTCTCTCTCTCTCTCTCTCTCTCTCTCTCTCTCCCCGCACCACTTCTGGTATAAAGGTATGAGCAACTGTGCCGTCCTGCACTTCGCTCATTATGGAGTCTGTGCTGAAATATCTGGACTGGACGTCAGTGGGCTTGGCCCTGCTGGGTGGTCTGCTCTTTCTGCTTCTGCTGGAGATCTTCAGGTGGAATTCCTCCAGGAGCCGAAGCCCCCCTGGACCCAAACCACTGCCCTTCGTGGGTAACCTGCCCCAGTTTTCAAAAGATCGAATGGCCTTCATCAAATCGGTCAGTTTCCTTTTATTTGCAGTAGCATATTCACTTGAGTACATCATTTTTTTTTTTCTTTTTGAAACTCACTTTTAAGCTTAAAATACTGTAATTAAATATAGCCATGAAAATTTACTATGGGTCCTGTTGTAGTGTCTGCCAGATGTTAGTGCTGGGCTTTCTTAGTTTGCATTCTGCATTTTAACATGCAACCCATGCAATTTTACACTTACAATAAGGGTAATATTTGTATCTAGAATTCAGGTTGTGGAATGCAAAGTTCACCATAGTCTATGTAACCAATTGCTACCTTTCTTCCACTGCTTATCCTGATGTGCTCAAAGTGGCACGATAGACCTTTTACAAGACATTTAATAACTTCCACAAGGAGAAGTTATGTAGCCTTCTCTCCTCATCACTGAGACAGTGTCACGCATTCCTCTGGCTCAGACACAAATATGAAACCATGTGACTGAGGACTCCACCGAGCTCCAATCAGTGCTCACAGTAACCTAATGTCTGTCACCTGTGCTTCTGTTCATATGATTATGCGAGGTACTGCTTCTTCTTTTGAGAGCTACTGAGCGTTTTGTCTATTTGCCTTTTGTCTGTTTAAGATCTTGCCTGGAACTCTTGACTTTGCTTTTTGCTATTTGAATCTGTTTGCCTGGTTTTGTGATGATTGTTTTTCTTTTTTTGTTAGCCATTCTGGATTTGACCCTTGCCTCTTATATGACACTGAGTTTTGCCCAACCCTTTGATAATAATAACTCATTTTTCACGTTCTACCATAAGTGTCTGACTGGTTCGGTCACTTTACAGACAGTGAAGAGGACATGATAAGGGCTGCATCCAACTTTGTCTCTTCAGTTATCTGATTAGTTAAAAGCAAAGTTGTACTTGAAGCCAGGGGCATGTTAATGGCTGATGTCCAGGACTATTGCATGGTATTCTTCAGTTACATAGCACTGTTACAGATCTCTCTTGCCAGTGGTTTGTGCTCTGATTCAGGATCTCAACAGCTCTTTTAGCAGAGGCTGGCCCTGTCTAGAATGTGTAAAACCTAATTCATGGCTACAGGAGTAAGGTCTTTGAGCCATGTTCAACTCAGTAAGTCTCATATTAATGTGAAATGCTAAGAAAAGGTATCAGGTTCATACAAAGTTATATTATGTAGATCCAAGGATCTGGATTCTGCTGTAACACACCTAGTTTCCACAGACAGCATCCTACAGCTACCAACATCCAATCATCAAACAGCTGCCCACTGGACCCCATGGACCCCATCCAATACACATCACTCTAGACATGTGAAATCTTGCAGTCTACTGCTCCTAATCACTTCCAACACAGTTTCTTGTCTTGACTACCAGAGTAGTACCTGTTCTAAAGAAGACCACTCAAGACAGTTTTAACAACAGCAGCTATTGCTATCTTCATTTTTCACTCATAACCAGCACTAGGATCCCAGCATCTTCAAACTGGTGCAGTCTTCAGAAACCTCTCCTGTAGCAAAGGTGGAGAAGCTTCACACAGTCCTGATTCTTTTTGATCTCTGCAACATTTCACAGAGTCAGCCATAAGATTCTCCAGCCTGTTCTCAACAACACTGGAGTCACTACTTTTACACATTTAAACACTGCAAAAAATACTATCTTAATGAGTGAAAACTTCTTAAATGTAGTCAATAAACCTAATATTTCTCATTTTGAGACTGTTGTAGATTATTATTAGATTATTCCACCTGTTTCTGTACATTTTTACTTGTTTTAAGTTATTTTATTTAGTGAAGGTATCTTATTTTATTGTCAGATTAGTTTACTTGTTTTGTGAAATAATGAAGAGAATTTTTGCTTATTTCAAGAAGTAATGCTTAAAACAAGAAACATGATCTGCCAGTGGAAGAAGACACTTTTATGAGATAAAACTGCTTAAAAACAAGTAAAAAAATGTCTAGAACACTCTCATAATGAGAAATATTAGAGATATAGACTACATTTAAGATTGCATTAAATCATTAAAGCATTAATTGACCACCTATTTGAACTTCTTAAAATACATTGTACTGCAGTGGAAATACCTTATTTCTGTATTATGTATCTTTGTCTAGGTAACAGGTCTCATTCCAAGCAGTACCTTAGTTTAAAGGTGTTTTTGGACACCTATTTTTAGCATCTAAGGAAACATTCTGTGAGTGAAAAAAGTCAAGGCTTGACCTCTAAGCCAAAAATGGACTTGCCCCTCAATACCTGAGTTTAAAAGTCCAAACTTTCAAGTCAATCCACACCTTGTGCCCTTAGAGGTTCAGGCATGCTTTGGCTTGTTCCGCTGTACATAAAGATGCGTGGAGGACAAGATTTAAGACTCTTCCCTGTCCAGGCACCTAGTCCCTTGCCGTCTCCAAATGCTGAATGAGGACTTGTCTCTTTGTAGAGCATTCAAATGACCACCTATTTGAACTTCTCAAATTGTCTTGTATTGCAGTGGAAATGCCTTTTTTCTGTATTATGTATCTTTATCTAGGTAACAGCTCCCATTTTAAGCAGTATGTTTGTTCAATGGGGTTTTTGGACCCCTGTTTTTGCTATCCAAGGAAAGATTCTGTGAGGGAAAGGCAAAGCACTTCTGTAAGTTGTTAAAGATACCTGGGCCTGGTAAATGGCATCAATGAAAATGCTTAAATCAAAAATCATATTTATTAGAACAGAGAAAGCTGCTGAGCTGTAGAAAGACTAGAACTCACTGCAAGCACATCTGCAACCAAATGTGGAAACAGCTGCATCAGCACATAAACTTGTCTATTGCAAAGATGTAGGTAATTTAAACATTTTCCATCCCTTCAGTTGCCGAAATATGGTGAGATGTGCTCCATATACCTGGGCAGGAAGCCAATGATCATACTGAACAACATGCAGCTTGCAAAGGAAGCTTTTGTCCAGAATGGGACCGTGTTTTCCGGAAGGCCACTTCAGCCTTTAACAAAACGGATCAACAAAGGCTATGGTTAGTAGGGCATGACTCATGTTAATTTACTTGTCTGATTTTTTTTTTTACAGCCGCTTGTATTTTATTTTTTGAAAAAATAGAAAAATGTTAGTGTGCCATTCATTCTCCAGGGAAAGACACCTTCCTATACAATGTTTTTACACACTTCCCAGCATTTCTGTCTTTTTACTTCTCTCTGCCTTTTTTAGGTATTATTGCAGCCAATTATGGTCACTCTTGGAGACAGCAGCGCCGCTTTGCTCTGCACACACTGCGTGACTTTGGTCTGGGAAGGAAAACTTTGGAAGAGCGTGTGGCTGAGGAGGCACATTACCTCATCAAGGAGATACTCAAACAAGAAGGTAGGTGATGAAGAGCTGTATATGCCTTCTTAGTGTAGTTCTGTGGTCAGGTAATCTTTGTCTGATGTACAGTTACAATGGTAGGCAGCAGCACTAGAATTAATGCATTGTGTCTTTGAAATTAGTATTTATTTCATAGTCAATAGTTTAATTCAGAATAAATTACTGGCTAATGACAGTTTGAATGAATATTTGTTCAAATCACCATGGACAATTTAATGTTCAACAAGTTCAATTTTACCCATCAGACCACTACACTGTAGCTCGGTGAATCTCATTAATTTTTTAAAAGTACTACTGATAGTAAGGCAACAGGCACTTTATGGCTGATAGACACATACGTTTTTTGAGATATATGTGTGATATTTTACCAAAAAAAATTCATATTGTCATTGTTCTGTCTTTGTGCTTTTTCTCCTTCAAACACATTATTCTGCAATTCTTCTTGAAGGAAAACCTTTTCATCCCATCCACCAATTTATGAATGCAGTTTCCAACATAATCTGCTCCATCATCTTTGGAGACCGTTTCGATTATGACAACAAGCGCTTTGCTAAGCTGCTACAAATTCTAAATGAAATTATTCGGTTTGTCGGATCATCTGCGGCACAGGTAATTACTAGGAGCTTTTCAAGTGTTGTCATTCATTTTCACTGATCATGTAGAGTAAAAGCACCAAACAATATGATTTGTCTTCTAAATTAATTCCAGCTGTTTTTTTCTGGTTTCCTGGTATATATTTATAATGAAATTATACACTGACAAAAAATTACCGTCATGATGTGCTTGAAGTGCTTACATTTAAACAAATTGCTAAAATAAATTATGAATTGTAACTTGAAATTCTTGTTTCTTTTTTTTCTTCAGATCTTCAACTTGGCCCCCATTATAAAATACTTTCCAGGGCCGCATCAGAAGGTGCAGCGTAATGTCGAAGCCTTAAATAAATTTATCCTTGAAATTGTGGAGGAGCACAAGTTGACTCTAGAACCAGACAACCCCCGGGACTTCACTGATGCCTATCTGATTGAGATGGCCAAGGTGAGAGGTCAAACTTCAGGTACACAGCAGTGTAGAGAATGGAGGGACCCTACCTGCTGCACACTTTAACAGTTCTCCAGCACACCTATTTTAACTCATCCAATACTTATCTGTGCACTCAGAAGACTAGTGAGAATAATTTTCTACATCGATTATTTTCAAGTTGACAATTATCTTAAATCAGTTATTTGAGCAGCCTTCAGTATCCTTTGGTAGCATCTGTGTAACAGAATGTAAACATATCTTGTTTTGAGCAGCAAGAGTCAAAGGAGGACACCACATTCCATGTAGACAACATGATGTGGTCAATCCTTGACCTGTTCTTGGCTGGGACAGAAACTACAGCGAATACTCTCAGATGGGGCCTCATTTACATGATGGACCACCCCGATGTGCAAGGTACTATTGTTGGTGACCACTGAACTGATTCCATTTGTACACTAGGTGTGGTGTAAGGAATGGTATTTGTTTTGCTACTTTATATTTTCAACTGATGTTTTTCTATGGATAATTTGTTACCGACCCAAATTGAGCACTGTTCTGTTTTGTATGTATGTAACATCATCTCTTTTTTGTGTCCTCTGTGTTTTATCTCACGCTTGCACCTGGTTAACCACATCAGAGCGCTGTCATGAAGAGATCATTCGGGTACTGGGTTTTGACCGCTCTCCGTGCATGGATGACCGCCCACAGCTCCCGTACACTTGTGCCACTGTTTATGAGATCCAGCGCTATGCTAGCATCGTTCCTCTTGGCCTGATTCACAAAAACACACAACCAGCACTGCTACGAGGATACCACCTGCCCGAGGTGAGGAAGGGATAGCACTGTAGACTGAATACATGACAGGCTGAATGGATAGACATTTGAATGTATAAAATGCTGAATGTATGGATCTCTTTATGGATGGGAGGATGAATCAATGGAAGTATGAATTAATGGAGTTATGGCATATCTGATGTTTGAGGAAAAGACCATGCCTGAAACTTCTCAATTCCAGCTTCCTATAAATACAGTGTGGCCACACATATTCCATCAAGAAGTATGGCTCCTCTGAACCATCCATTAATAGCCTGGTGCCAAATTTAGACTTCTCTCTCCACTACGCTACCTGGCTGAAGCCCTGTGTTGGATCCTGCTGAACATTTGCAGACTGACCCTACATGCTCCACCCCCTTGATGATTTCCTCATAATATGCTCCTCTTCTGTTACTTCACTCCACCGCCTCCTTCCCTGACACCTCTTGGTGCTCCACTTCTGGCTCATCCTCCTCCAGCAATGGAACAGTATTACTTTTTTCCAAGAAGAAGCCATCTCTGTTCCTGAAGATTTGCAACTGTACACCAACGCAGCTCCCTCGATTGGCTTCAGTGGCTTTTACAGCAGCCATTGGTTCACTTCTGTATGGCCTCTCAGAGTTCACTTTTGCTTTCACTGAAGTCTTGCATTTCCTCTGCCTTGTGGGAACTCTACCCTGTTGTCATATCTGCACTCCTTTGGGGAAATGAATGGATAGAACAAGTAATCCTCATCCATTTTCAGGAATTCAAGGCCTTGGCACCTCATGCAGAGCCTTATCCTACCCAAATCAAGTTAAGTCAAGTCAAATTTATTTGTATAGCGCTTTTTACAACTGATGTCACAAAGCAGCTTCACAGAAATCCATTAAGGACAACATTTTTAACATGAAATGTAAATCCTCCAGGTGAGCAAGCCAGTGGCGACAGTGGCAAAGAAAAACTCCCTCAGAGCTGGGGAAGAAAACCTTGGGAGGAACCAAGGCTCACAAGGGGGGACCCATCCTCCTCTGGTCAAACTACCTACAAATTAATTATACTACTATTATTAATAGTAGTAGTAGTAGTAATAGTTAGGAGTCCACTTCAGTGTAGGGTGGGCAGCTAGTCCAAGGCAAGTGGCGGTAGCTGGGCAAGTGGCGGTGACTGGGGTGTGGGCAACTGGTCTGAAGCGGGTAGCAGTAAAGCTCGACAGACAATCATCCATCAATGTCCGGCCGGATAGGTGGGCAGTCGTTTACTTGGAAAAAGGTAGGGAGATGGAGTTAGTTTTGTTCTGTATGGGTGTTTGTATAGTAATATGTAAAACATTTCCAGAGTGTGGCTAATGACTCCGGCAGATCTGACTATAACATCTTAACTAAAAGGAGAGAACCAAAAGGAGAGAACCAAAAAGAGAGAACCAAAAGGACACACAGATACGGGAGCACCCTGAAACCCCGACTCCATCCTCCAACTGACCAGCAATTCTTTCAGCTCCTCCTTTAAGCCCAAGAAGTCTTAAACGCAGTCGCCCCTTGTATCCTGTCAACTTGTTGGTTGGGGTGGAAATCTTTCCAGCACTTTCATGCACTCTACAGCATCCTGTTCCCTTCAGACAATCTTTCACACCACATCTAACCACCCTCACATCTCGCTTTTACTAAAAGGAATCCAAAGAAATGACCCTCACCTTCCACCTCGCCAGCTGCCCTTAACCACTGACACCCTGCACTATTGCATCCAGACACTTTGTGCTGGACTCTTTCCCAAGGTGATATCCGCCACTCTAGAAGTCCTTTTTCTCCTCGCTTTCTTCGGTTTCCTGAGATGTTCAGAATGTACAGATCAAACAGAAACCTTCAACCCTGCCTTACATTCCTGCCTATCAGACCTAACTATGTTAAACACCCAACAATCAGACCCACTCTTCATCAGAGAAACTGGCTCCATTGTCTCCCATCGCTGGTTCCACAAATGCTTACGCCTAGTCTTCTCACTTACCGGTTACCCTCTACAATGATTTTCTGCTCATTCCTTTAGAATCAGAGCAGCTTCTTCAGCAAAACAGAAGTATGACTGGATGTGTAACCACAGAAACAGGGTTACCTGAACAGGTTTTGGCAAATGTCACAAAGTTTAAGTAAATTAAACTATAAAAAATGAACATATTTGTGACTTAAAAACAAGGTGAAGCTTTCAAATGCAAAATAGAATTTAAAACCCATGTAGCGAACAAATACTTAAGTTTTCAAATTATTTAAGTTAAACTTCAAATAAACTACATTGCACAACTTTTATCATGTGGTATATTTCACAAATTGTATAGCAGTTTATATTTATTTGTAGCTCTCTTTTCTTTTTATGATTAAATATACAAAAATGAAAACTGGGAGTAAATCTCCACTGTTCAAGACATTTAATCGATATTAACCTATGTGGTTTTTTTATTTCCACTTCTCATGGCAGGGATATGAGATGATGGTCAACTTAATGGCCATCATGACTGACAAAGAGCACTGGAAGTATCCAGACACGTTCAACCCAGAGAACTTTCTGGATGAAAAAGGACAGTTTTGCAAAAACGACGCCTTTCTGCCGTTCTCTCTGGGTGAGTCTGCTGATGATGTTTACCTGAGGGTCCGTGTGCAACAGAGCTAGCTCAAAAATTGATTATGGAGTAGGATTTGTTTTCAATCTGGGAGTTGTGATGCAGACTATCCAATACCAAAGAAAAAGATCAGCAGTTTGATTCTAGAAATTCTGGAGTCGACTCTAATTCTGACTACCAGTGAAGAGAAATGATGGAATCAATTTTGAGAGTTGATTCCACACAAAAACCTTGGTGAGTTTTGGTTCCAAAAATAGGTAATTGAATGGGAAGGTTCTGGAGGGACTAATGTGGCAATCTACTTACATGAGCTCTATTTAGCACAATTACTGTAAAAGCTTTGGAAAGGCTCAGGATTCAACAGAAGCCAATATATGACCAGGAAAACAGTGACGCCTTGATTACATCCAGCAAATCTGAATAATTTTACTGGTTGGTCTCATGTTATGTTAAGTATAGAGTTACAGGTTAACAATACATGCAACCACAATGTAATTACTGCTGATGTATTCACTGTTACAGATGGATAACAGTGTTGTGTTTACAGTGTTGAATTTACAGGTTTTAAGAGTGAAAAACCTTTACATCTACATTTCACATTGCAGGACACTTCATGATGTGTCAATCAGCCCCAGAGTCCTAGAACCAGACAAAATTTGAACAATCCAGTGGATGAACATTCTTGTGTTCATATGTGTGGGTATATACAGTAGTCCCAAGAAGTATTTGGACATTTTCTTATTTGGAATACGTTTATTGTTTTAGAAAGCAACATGTCAAGCCAAATGGCAGTTCTTTTAAAAACAACATTCCAAGACCTTTCAAAAGGCAAATGATTCAGATCATTACTTTCCAGATCGCCAGAACCTTTGGCAGCAGAAAACTGAAACTGAGCTGTGCTTTTCATCTCAGAAGTTCCAGTTCTTATTTTATTATGTCACCAATAAGCTAACCAGAGGGTAAGGTAGAATGGTATGTTGGTGTGTGAATTAGTGCCATTGGTTCCTATTCAGGTCAATGCTTCCTTTTGAATGTTCATTGGAAACAAAATTTGGAATTTTGGAATTCTTCTCCAGACTTTCTCTACACAAAGAGTCTGCCATCATTTGATGTTGTGCTAAAACTCTCTTTCTCTGAAACAAATATCATTCTGTTAAACATTTGTAAAGAAACCTAGAGAACTGCATTAAATATAACCAACGGTTAAAGTGTCCAAACAATTTTTGGGGCCACTGTATATGTCAGCCCACAGTAACTGGCTCAAAACATTACTGGTCCACCAGAAAGTCTGCCAATCTGGCATTATGATGATTTGTGTGTGTGTGTGTGTGTCCTGCAGGTCCGAGGGTGTGTCTGGGTGAGTCTCTAGCAAAGATGGAGCTCTTCATCTTCTTCACCTCTCTGCTCCAGCGGCTGAAGTTCTCGTGGCCTGCTGGAGCTTCACGCCCAAACATGGACGGCATTCTGAGCGTGGTTCGTTCTCCATACCCCTTCCATACAATCTGCTGCAGCAGAGAGACCACCCACTGAATCAAGTTTGCCCTTTACATGTGAAAGGTCAACATCACCCCAGGAGAACTCTCTCTTCTTTAACACATCTAGTCAATCTCAATAAGAACACATTATCAAGCTCTTTCTTCACACTACAACAAATCAGGGATAAATTCCAGCAGAATATTACACACAATAGTTATTTTTTATTCACATTTCCTAACAGGGGATTTAAAATGAAAAAAGGCCAATACTGTACTTACACTGAGGTCTAAATGTCTGAGACCACATTCAAAATCAGGTAATTTTTTATATAAGTTTGGAAATGAACTACAAACATTTTTGGATTTTGAGTTTAAGTTTATTTATTTTTTTATAGAACAAAGAAATGTTGTACAAGAAAATATATATATATATATATATATATATATATATATATACATATATATACCTTATAGACCCCAATAATCAGTTAGGTACAATATTGATATGTAATATGCAAATAAATGAGCTCTGTAAAATGTTTTATTGATTGCAGTTACTGTTTAATAAATGAGTAAATTTTGCTATTTTTATGATTAAAAATAAATATTTTATTCATGGGTTATTGGATTCTGGCTCCTTAAGGCTTAGTAAAGGCAATATAACGGGCATCTAAAATGATTTGCAAAAGCTTAAAATATTGTACACAAATAAAATGCTTTGAAAAAATGTTTTATTCAAATTATTTATTGCTTAATAAAGTGGTAATAAGCAGCCAGTTAATTAGCAGCTACTGGCTTTATAAGGCTTAAAAAGTTACTGAAACCACAGCATTAATAAATCTATGTTATCAGGTCTCTCAGTGAGAGTTCTGGGCTTCAGTACAAAGATTATGATATTACAGGTCATATGATTGTGTGTGTGTGTGTGTGTGTGTGTTTGTATGTGTGTGTAAAATTTAATTAGTTGCAGGGTGTTTTGTGTGTACCGGTGGTGTGTGTGATAAGGGGGTAGTATAGTGTGCGAAAGGTATTTACACTCAAATTTGATTCTACTAGATCAAAATGCTATGTATAATGTATCTGTCTGTCTGTTTTGTAAGGAAAATGGCAGCGTGGTAGCACACACAGCAGCCTCTCTAGGTCTGACAAATGGTGCTATTTTGGTGTTATTTTTGTGTTATTAGTTTAGGTCTTTCTGACAGTACATGGAAACCACCATGACTTATGTTAACTACCACCGGACCCTGCTACAGATCAGAAAACATCCAGAAACCAACCTTGAAGACGATCTGCTGCAGAAGATGCTAGGCTAGCTGCTAATATGTCATAGTATGTTGCAGCCTGCTTTGCACAACTCCACATATTCTCAGTACTGTCTAATGTCTGTGTTCTGTTTTGTATTTATTGCAAGTCTTTTGTATTTACTGCACTGTATTGTCTGCACTGTGTATATTGTATTGTTTTTGCTGGATTATTTAGATTATTTATTAATAGAATAAATCTGTGGGGGTCCATGGATTTATTTCCACACCGGAAGGCGTCCCTGGATGCATAAACTTTGAGAACTTAATACATTAGCTTAACCTCACCTGGATTCAAGTCAGTGGATCATTTCCACAGTCCTCCACTGGAGGGTGCAGTTCTGCTTTCAGTCTGATTCAGAAGCAGATTAAACTGCAGCAGCCTAAGATTTGAGTATGTAAATCCAGGTGAACAGAAATAAGCATTAGAGCTTCATATAATTAAGATACATAAAACTGGGCTGAGATCAGTTAAAGGTACCTGCTAGCAGTTTGTTTATAACTCTGTGTTTAGCATTTACATCTCATAATTTTGTATTTAGGAGGACCTAAACCATTTTTTTCTATTAATTAATGGTAATAAAATTGGCTAATAAGTAATAATATATTGTTAGATGGTGTTTGTAAGTTTTAAGCATTGAACTCAAACCAGATTTGCCTGCAGAGTTTATCTTCACAGCTTTGTGGTGTTTTTAGGTTTTTGACAATGAAGACTAATTTACAAAAACCACTGGTTTTAAGTCCATCTGTAAACACTCAATATTGAGACTGACTGAAGCTGATTCTTATTTATGTAAAGTTTTTTTTTTTTGTTTGGTCACTTTCAGCTCTCTTCTGCCCCATCTCTGGACCACATGTTAAAAGTTTTAGGATTATTTTTGAAGTTTGAAAAGCAAATAAATGCAATTAATGACAGCAGCTTAGAACATGTGCCAAAACTGAATCATTTTTCACACTCAACAAGATTAAAAAAGGATTACACCCAACCCGTATTATTTTGTTGTATTTTGCAGTGTTTAGCAGTTTTCCAATTGCCCCTAGGTGTGAATGTGAAAAGATTACCACATAGGTAACTGTTAGGAAACTGAAACCGATCAGGCACAGACAAGGTGATAGTCTACTTCGAGGTTTAGGAGAGTCTCAAGGAGGGTAGTCGTAACAGTTCAAAGTCAAACCCAGAGAGCATAATAACCACAACCAAAGGGACATCAGGAGAGTGAAACCAGATACGAGTCCAAGTTCAAAAACCAGGAGATCAGGAAAATCACAGCAAACAAACCGATAAGGGCAAACATGAAAAAAAGGTTAATAAAGACAGACGACTCAGTATACAACAAGGAAGACTGGCAATATTTTGCATTGTGCTAGTCTAAAGCTTGGACTTAAAATGTGGACTAGCTAATGACTAGATGACAAAATAAAGGTGTGTGAGTTCAGAATTCTCGTGAGGAGGAGTGTAGGAATGAACGTTCATTGGTGGATGGTGAAGTGAGGGACGTCACATGATCGTCTAGTGGCTCATGGGAGTTGAGGTCCTCTACATAGTCCATGGACTCAAATGATCCCACATGAGAAAGCTCACAGGCAAAGGAGGCGTCCACAATGGGAGGTGTGACAGTAACATAGTATAAGATGTGTTTGGCACAAGATCGAAAAATGTTGTAGCCATTACCAAACCAACAAAACTGCAATCTTAGAATTCTTAGAGGCTTCTTGAGTACAAGACTCTTTAGTCTGTAGGGCTTAACCAAACTAACTGGTTAAGGATTGTCCAAGACAATTATTATAATTGGGTGAAAGGTGACAATTCAGACATCTTCGAGGCCTGACTGAGAGCAACTCTTGCTGACATCATTGAGAGGAACACTGAGTTTGTTGACGGAATCTTGTCAATGACACTGCGTTCAGTTTTGCTTCTGAGCACATCTAAGTCAGCATTATAACACTTAATTTTTAACAGTAAATCAGCAACTGTGTATGTAGATTGTCTGTTCTACATATAACTTGCATGAAGGTATAACTGTGTTGACCAAGTCTGTATTAGACAGAGAAAACACGTGTCGGTGCTCTCACCCCCCCCACCACCTCTCTCTCTCTCTCTCTCTCTCTCTCTCTCTCTCTCTCTCTCTCTCTCTCTTTCTTCTGTTAGAGTTTAATCTGCTAAATTTCATTTAAGCTTTTACCTTAGTTAAGCCTTTGTGTGTGAGGTTAGGTAACTCAATAACCTGATTATTTTTCTTAATTTTTATCCATTCTATTAATTATCTTTCCTTTTTATGTTCCTGTAAACCTGAAAACCATTTTTCCTATTACATTTTATAATCTGTTAATATCCAATGTGTGGATTTCTCTTTGTAGTTTTGGGGGTTTATTGCATCTGAAAAATGTACTGCTATGTAATGTTTTAGCGCTGTGTTATATGTCATATCTGTCACACCTGTCATTTGTCATACATAGGCTGGGCCTAATCATGGTATCATCCCAGCTATAAAACTTTGTCGGTCCATTATTTTACAGGCTGGCTAGGTGTTTGGGACTGGCACAGGGATTTGGATTTTTCATATCACATAAATTATGAATGGATGATCGCATACATTTCTAAATTTTAATCTTAGTTATGCCGTGGTGAAGTACCCAGCACCAGTCTGAATGACTTTTACATCCCAAAGAATGAATTATGAGGAAAATTGTTGGAATTCTCATTTAACTGAGAGCGGGTATCCACCCTCAAGGAGTGTATATATATTTTAAAAAAAAACAAAGGTACGAAGGGAATGCTTTGAAGCGATGTCAAGACTTGATAAAGAACCTTGCAGTGGATGAAATGAGATATGCAAAGGAACAACATTTTTTTCAAGTTGAAAGAATCTCCACACAGTACAAATGTTCTGCACCAACTCAAGATTTTGCCTATTTAGGAACCTTTATTTTCTAGATCAGTGTTTCTCAAACCTGTCCACATTTGCACTCCAACTTGTACAGGGATGAATCTAAAATTTAGACCATCTGGGGATGCCCTGAGAACCACTTTGAGAACCACTGTTCTAGAGTGTAAGGGAACAGTAATACATGTCAGTTTCTGTATGCAGAGAAGTTCACAATGGCTTACAGCAGCTGTAAATGTTTTCTTTAATCCTGAACTTTGTCTGAGGTGCTTTACCAAACGAAGTTATTAGACCTCATTAATGGTAAGATGTTAACCTATCCCTAGCAACATTGTAACGCAGTGGCATGAAAGGCATTGCACTCAGAGGCATTAGGTATCCTGCATCTTATCTGTTTTGGTGTGCTCAACATGGGCCTAGATCTAGATCTACAGACCTCTATGAAGGGAGGCAATGTACCCTTCTTTCCATATCACTGTGATAGTGAAGAGAACATGATGAGGGCTGCGTCTAATCTTGACTCTTCATTGTACGCTACATTGTACCTAAAGCTGGGGGTATGTTTTTGGCTCATGTAAACAACCTTTACAACCTATCTTCTCCCAACCCCAATGCTTTGAGCTCACAGTCTACTTTTTTTTTCAAGACAAAGAGCACTGGAAGTATCCAGACACGTTCAACCTGGACAACTTTCTGGATGAGAAAGGACAGTTCTGCAAAAATGACTCCTTTGTACCGTTCTCTCTGGGTGAGTTTGCTGATGGTGTTTACCTGAGGGTCCACCTGTAACAGAGCTACATGAAAATATATTAAGATTTATATGAGCATCAGCACTGGAAAACAGTCAGAGTAGGACTCGTTGTCTGACTATGAATTATGTGATGCAGACAATCCAACACCAAAAACCATTTAATTTGCAGAGCTGTTTGATTCCAGAAATTCTGAAGTTGGATCTAATTCTCATTTCAACTGAAGGGAAATGATGAAATCAATTTTAAGTTCCACACAAAATATTCTTGAGTTTTGGTTAGTAATTAAATGTAAAGGCGTTAAGTGTGAAAACACACCAGAGTTGAAGTCTTGCACAATCTCTGTTTAGCACAACTACCCATTTTTTATTTAATGCCAACAATAAGTTCCAAAAAAGTTGGGACGGGGGCCTGTTTACCACTGTGTTTCATCACCTCTTCTTTTAACAACACTCTATAAGCATTTGGGAACTGAGGAGACACTGCTGTAGTTTCGAAAGTGAAATGTTTTTCCATTTTCTGTTTAACATAGGGTTTCAGCTGCTCAACAGTTCGGGAGGCTCATTTGCTGTATTTTTCATTTCATAATGCGCCAAATGTTTTCAGTGGTGACTGCAGGCAAGCCGGTTTAGCACCTGGACTCTTTTAATATGCTGTTATAATACATGCAGAATGAGGTTTGACATTGTCTTGCTGAAATAATCAAGGCCTTCCCTGAAAAAGACGTCGTCTGGATGGCAGCATATGTTGCCAAAACATGTATATATTGTTCAGCATTAATAGTGCCTTCACAGATGTGCACTTCACCCATGCCATGTGCCCTAATGCACCCCTATACCATCATGAATACTGACTATAGAACTGTGTACTGATAACAAGCTGAGTGGTCTTTAGCCCGGAGGACACAGCGTCCATGATTTCCAAAAAGAATTTCAAATGTTGATTTGTCGGACCACAAGACACATTTCCACTCGCCCCCCAGTCCATTTTAAATGAGCTTGGGCCCAGAAAAGGTGGCAGCATTTCTGGATCCTGTTTATATATGATTTTGTTTTTGCATTGTAGTTTTAACTTGCATTTGTGGATGCAGTGCGGAACTGTTTTCACAGACATTGTTTTTAAGAAATGTTTCTCAGCCCATGCAATAATTTCCACTATAGAATCATGTCTGTTTTTAATGCAGTGCCACCTGAGGGCCCAAACATCTTGGCCAGCAAATACTGGTTTTTGGCCTTGTCCCTTGCATACAGAGATTTCTCTTAATGATATTATGTACCATAGATGATGAAAAGCAAAAGTTTTTTGCTCTTTTATGTTAAGAAGTGTTATTCTTGAACTGTTGCACTCTTTGATCGTGTAGTCTTTCACAGATGGTGAACCCCTCCTCATATTTACTTCTGAAAGTCTCAGACGCTCTGAGATGCTCTTTTTATACACAGTCATGTTTCTGACCTGTTGCGAAATAACCACCAGGTGTTTTTTAGTATTACACAACTGTACCAGCCTTTTTCTTTCCCCATCCCAACTTTTTTGGAATGTGTTGTTGGCATCAAATTCAAAATAAGCAAGTATTTTTTCACAATTAAAATTTCTCAGTTTCAGCAATTAAAATGCTTTTTACTTTTTATTTATTTATTTTTTTTTACTATTTTCAATTAAATATATGGGTTAAATGATTTGCACATCATTGTATTTTGTTTTTATTTACATTTTGCACAGCGTCCCTACTTTTTGGGAAATGGGATTGTAAATTAAGTATCTAGAATGCTTCTAAAGTATAGTTTCCAAGCAAAGTGTTTCCAGTTGTTTTTTCTACAATGCTGAATGTACAAATTTTGTGAAAAACATTGCTTTGAAGTTATAAACACCAGCTAACTAAGTCTGTATTTCACACTGTAGATCACTGCATGCTGTGTCAACCAGCCCCAGAGTCAGAGAGCCAGATCAATCAATCTCAATAAGAGCATGTTATCAACCTCTTTTTTTAAACCAAGACCAACCAGTGGTAAACATACAATACATGACATTCCACAATAATGCTACAATAGTTTTAGCAACACAATAGTTATTTTTTAATCATAAAAGCCTAAAAGTCCCAGACCACATTCAAAACCTGAGATTTTCTTCCATTAAACTGGCAAATAAAGTACCGAACATTTTATAATTTTGATTTGAAACAAAAAACAAAAATTGTGACAAGTAAAATAAATAAATATTCAAGATTATGTCTTTAGAATTTGTTGTTTATTAATTTGGACACAAGATTTGATGTGAAATAGACAAATGAAAATGCTTTGGAAAATGTTTATTCACCTTTATTACAGCTTTGTAAAGTAATTTTACTAGTAATGATTAATTAGTAATTATTAGCCAGTTAATTAGCAGTTATTTAATTGATAGGTTACTTGCTATTGGCTTCATAAGCCTTAACCTCATAAAATCCCAGGCTTATTACATACTAAGTCTTATTAATCAGTATTAAAGTAGTAATAAGCAGCCAGTTAATTAGACGTTACTGACCAGATAAAGCTTAAAAAAGAACATTATAACATTGAAGTGTTACTAAAACTGCAGCTTTATTAAATTAACTTGAAACATTATGACAATAGTTTTTCTATCTATCTATCTATCTATCTATCTATCTAGATGATACAGTCTTGTAAGGAAAGTGCACAGTAGTGCAGATATAGCTTAATAGTTGTAATAACATATTTTCTCCTATGTAATTACACATGTGTAACAGGGTGAATTGCTGTTTTTCACAACCATATTACTACAGTTAGCTAAATGCTAGTAAAGTTGGTGTTTCCTCTTCAGATGCAGTGTAAATACTGTCATGATGTAGATAACTGCACATCTTATGTTACAGTTGGAGTAGTATTGTTAGAAAAAATAGCAGTAGCACCCTGTTACACTGATTGCTGATTGATGATTGCTGTAGTGTTTCAGGTGGTGGTCAGGTAGTTATCAAGCCAACTTAAAAGAATGAAAGGCAGTCCAGTGACAACTTCACTGAGGGTGTCTTATTTAGTAGCTTAGCAGATTACAGAACACAAACAACCCACTCAATATTGAAGAAGAACACCCGCTATCACCAAATAAATATATACATCTTTGCCTAATGTATGTAATATTTGAAATTTGAGGAAATTTCACAGATACTTTATCCCAAATCAATTTGCCAGTTGAATCCCTTACAAATGATAATACTGGGCCTCCTCTGGTAAAACTGAACTAGATCTAGTAGCACTTCTTTCTGCACATTTGTACATAAATTTAGTAAATGCATGTTTTAAATGTCTTTTAAGAGCAGAATACACATTTTAACTCTCCAGGTGTAAATAAGTAACTGCTTAAAAATCTTGTGTCTTGTGATTGTGGCAGTCAGCCAGTAGATGGCAGTCTTTACTCAACTTTCTTCTTTTTTCTTATGTTTCTCAAATGAAACATAATATGGTGAGGGACTTTGTGAAAGTCTTTCTTTCTTTCTTTCTTTCTGAATGAATGAATGAGCTTAAGCCTCACAATATGTAATTAACAGAAGTTTTTCTGAATGGTTTCTATCATTAAAGATTTGATTTTTTTATTATACTGAGTTGTCATAACTTTTTATTCTTATTTGGCCTGCATGAGCATAACGTCTAACACAAAGAAATGTACAAAAAAAGTTCATTGATTGACTCTTTAAATAATTAAATAGTAAAATGGCTACAGGCTAAATGACTGTTGAAAGGTGGTCTACAGCCCCAAACAAAGAGAGGAAGTGACTCAGCAATGCAGCAGATTAAGATCAGCATTACCAGAGGCATCTCCTGGCCTGGGTTTCTGAGGCAAGAAACATTAGCCTCAAATGTTTAATAACCAGTCTAGAACCGTAGACACAGGACACATTCACCACTCCCCCAGATCGTGTTATCTGTAGCGTCCATATGCCTGCATGACATATGGGTGTTGGATTCTGCTGGGGGGGTGGGGGTTGGGGGGGTTCAGCAAGGTAGAGCCTTTTAAGGCTTATTTGGTGTGAAATTGATAAAGACTGACTACATGATTTGGTGTAAGATGAATTTATTTCTTTGCATATTAGCCTAAAACTGGTTGGAGGTTAGATGACTTTTGGCATGCGGAAAACTAAAAAACTCTGCAAGACAAAAATGTCACTGATAAATAACATGAGATAACATAAGATGAACACTCTGCTGTCAAATTTTCTTTTTTTCTGTTAACTGTGAAAATGTCTTGCATCCTTTTATCTCTTTTAGCTCTTGCAACATCTTTTTTTATCTTTTCGCAGCCTCTGCCATGATGTCCATGCTGGGAATACTGAGCTACTTCTTAATGCTAGCTGAAGCCATAATTGATAGTTCATGACATGGTGCCATGAAGCTTAACACAGTTCTTGTGAGAGGTTTTGTGCCCACTCCTCCAAAGTTACATAATGCTATAGCAGGCATTCTGGGCCTGGGGGGGTAATGACAGAGACACCATTCTCCCTTTTTAAAGTCAGTGTATCATCAAAACTAATTTTGAGCTCTTATTTTAAGGTAAAATTACACATACATAGTACATACAGTACATACTGTTGCTTTAAAGTATAATAACATTCAAGGCAGCCAAGTTATTTTCTTTTTTAAGTTGAAATCTGATATTCATGTACAGTTTTAGGGCAAAAAGTTCTACTGAATGACTTTCTAGCTTTTGGAATATATATAAAACAACAGATATAATGTTCCTCTGTTAGCAGGACATCAGAAAGGAGATGTTAGTTAATGTTGAGAGAGAAGACTTTAATATTAGATTTATTGGGAAAACAACTAGGAATTTTGTAATTAAGTATTTTTTCTCTTCTTTTTAATCTACAACATCCTACAAATGAACTGGGGTGAGTCCTGGATCTTTACATGCCCAGCCAGCACCCCTGGCAGTTGCAAAGGCCAGAGGGTGGGAGCTTAGGCCATATAGATAAGCCTGTTTGCAGAGTGTTTACAAGACACAGAAAGTGTCCTGTAAGTAAGAAAGTAAGTGTGGCAACTTTGATAAAGCCTCAGGGCCAACGAAACACACCAGCTAGTCAAAATAGCTTAATGTCTATGACAAATCAGTGAGATTCTTTCTGAAAGAAATCAATTAAAAGCTAACCAACCTTTTAAGTTTCTGATCTTAAAATAGGCACACTTCTATCAGAGTTGGTCATTTTATAAGATTTATCTGCAGATTTAAAGGTTAGGGATAGATATGTGTACTTTTTTCTACTGCTTAGCAAACATTTGCTAGCCAGCTAGATTAGCAGTTAGGTTGTCCTATCAGAGAGGCTAGCAAAAGTTGACAAACTCATTAGGTCAGCAGTTAACTTGTCTTACAGTGAAATAAGTCTAGCTTGCACTGTCACTGGAACGGTCACTTATTTTTACACACATAATTAACCAGCATAGGTTTGAATTTGGTGATTTCTGGCAAACCAAGAAATACAACATGTTGGAAAATCATGTTCATTTTAAAATCAGGTGCTCCAATTTTGATGGGCACTTTATGTCAGGCCAGCATATTAAGTCATTGCACAGGCATTGCATGTTGTATGTATGGATTACGACACTCAGCTTCAAATTCCAGGGTGGAAAATCTGCCTCCACTCAAACAAAGGAAGCAACTCAGGAAGCCACTCCCACACTAAATATACACAGTATGTGAACTCTGGTATACAGTGTCTGAACTTTGGGCCACGAAAGTGTGAGTAACATACTTTTTTTATCTGCAGCACCTTACGGTCCTCTATGGAAGCTTTCATGACCTCTGAACAGATTCCTTTTTTTTCAGTTGGTGTGAACGTAATCCCACGAAACACCCAATACGACGAAAGAATCCACCACGTGCTCTCTCTCTCTGTCTCTGTCTCTCTCTCTCTCTCTCTTCCCTCCCCTCCTGGTTTTGCTATATTAAGCTGTGAGCATCTGTTCTCTCCTGCACTTCTCTCAGAATGGAGTCTGTGCTGAGATATTTGGACTGGACTTCAGTGGGCTTGGCCCTGCTGGCTGGTCTGTTCTCTTTGCTTCTGCTGGAGATCTTCAGGTTGAGCTCCTCCAGGAGCCGCAACCCCCCTGGACCCAAACCACTGCCCTTCTTGGGTAACATGCACCATTTCTTGAAGGATCCAATGGCTCTCATCAGATCGGTCAGTTTCACATGCTTGAAATAGTATGTACATGTGCTGGAGTAGCTGTTAACCGCTAAACTGCTCATTATTCAGTTATTAACCCTTAGAGGTCACTGATTACACCTGTTACAACAAAAGCATATTTTGTAGTAACTAAATAGTTTCTGAAAACTAATGGAGAAATTCTGTGGTTTATAAACTTTCAATCCATTTGTGATTTGTAAGTAGAAGATATTTTATTATTAGATATTTCAATGGGATAAAAACTTGTGATGTGTGTAAATATCTTGATTTGCATTTGTCACATTCAGCATTAAGGAAATATTCTAATTGTCATTATTGTTAGATATTTAATCATTAATTTGACACTCATTATTTTGATGTAATAACTCATATTTAAAGAAAATATTTAAAGAAAATATTTCATTCTTTTTACATAGTAACACAGAATGTCGAGAAAGCAGGTTATATAATACTATTACACAATATTTTTTTCTGCTCCACATGGCAGGAAAAGGCTTTCACAGATACATGGCATTACTTTTCTGTTTGTGCTAAAAACAATAATTAATTTGTACTTGAATATGATTACAAACATAAAATGTGAGACTATCAAGAAAACTATCTGTCAGTCGAGATCGACTTTCTTATTTAGACATGTTTACACGTGTTGTAAAGTTTGCATTCCCTTGTCACGTGTTATACTGGAATGCAGCCAGATAAACCCACCATGGCTTATGTAACCTCCTCCTTTTGTCTGCTAGTGCAGAGAGAGTAAACAAACACTTTCTCTTCTGCTGCTGAATATCATCCAACTGATTAGTGAGGAAACAGTAATGTTATCACCCAATAGCTAAAGACATTAGGAGGAGCAATCAGTGCACATTATCAGTATAAGATGAATGATCTGATCTGATCTGGTGAGCTGAACATACACCGTGCAAAATTCTCAGGCCACGTCTTGCTCAAATGTGATGAGTTGGGTCAGGTGTGTAAGCAATTTGACCTGTGGCTGGATGATACTTGTTCAATTGTATGCTAAAATTTCTCAGCCAATAGTGGGTATATCAGGATTTACATTGTGTGTTGGTTAATGAACAAACTTGAAACCAGGCTGATTTCAGACAGCTGCACTTTTGCATCCTAACATTGCAGGTACAGTAAACATTTTGCATCCCTTCCAGATGCAGAAATATGGCAAGATGTGCACCATATATAGGGGCAGGAAGCCAATTATTGTGTTGAATAACATGCAGATTGTGAAGGAAGCTTTCGTTCAGAATGGGGCCGTGTTTTCCGGAAGGCCGTTCATTCCATTAATGGATTGGATCACCAACGGGTATGGTCAGTAACATATGCCTCAAATGTTTTTGCTGCATCTTCTTATAGACAGCTGACAATCCCTGCTTCTACCGTTTCTACTGCCATGTTGTCCTACCATTTATATTTCTTACCTTTTATCTCCTCTCTTAGGTATCGTGATGGTCACATACGGTAATGCCTGGAAACAGCAGCGCCGCTTTGCCCTGCACACACTGCGCAACTTTGGTCTGGGGAAGAAAACAATAGAGGAGCGCGTGGCCGAAGAGGCGCAATACCTCATCAGTGAGATGCTCAAGCAGGAAGGTAGCTGATGAGTAGCTGCGTTTGCATTCGCTAGTCTTGTGATTGAGTGGATCAGTGCAGACCAACAGATGGCAGTCCGCTGTATTCACACTACCCCTTTTAGGTCAACCATAGCATATATACATGTTACAGCAAATAGTATGAGGACAACCCTCGTAAATACTCAGGTTCAGGTGTTTCAGCCACACCCTTTGTTAACAGGGATATAAAATCAAGCACATGGTCATAGCCATGCAATCTCATTAGACAAACATTGACAGCAGAATACGTCATACTAAAGATACTGACTTAACACAAAGACACCTTTGTCTAAAGTCATCTAGGGGCAACAGAAGCTCAGGTATGAAGCGGTAGCCCTTACAAGATCACAGAGCAGGTCCACCGAATGCTGAAGGGCATAGCTTATAAAATGGCTAACATTGTTGGCTCACTCACTACAGAGTTCTAAACTGCATATAGAATCGACATCAGCACAAGAACTGTGTGTCGAGAGCTTCATGAAATGGGTTTCCATGGCCAAGCAGCTGCACATAAGCCTAAGATCATTATGCAAAAGGGTTGGCTGGAGTGGGGTAAAGCACATTACAGTGGAGGGTAATGTCAATACTACAGCTTTCAAAGAACTATATATGTTCAAATTTGGGGCAAGAGTTTGGTTAAAGGAACAATATGTAATTCTTACAGCAAGCGTTTGAAATGGGTACTGCTGTCTAAATTAAAAAAAAAAGGAAAGTGTTATCTGCCCCTGCCCCCTCCTCCATACACGAGTGAGTGTAAGATGAGCGCAACACCAAACTTTAGACAGACAATAGCAAGTGATGTCGAGTCCTACACAGTTGATCAGCTAATGAATATGTTTACAAATTATAAACCAGCCCATGTGGGTTTTTTATAATTCTGTCAGCTGGTGAAAAATAAGCTAAGTTTAGCTCACCTTAGGTGAACCTCACTGCTTACCAGTCCAGGAGACAATTAGCCAACTCAACATTTGTCTTAAAGTCTTTCTGGGCTCTAAACTGTCCCCATCATTCAAAATCATCACCAATATTTACTCATGTATTTTCTATGTCTCTGGTTGTGGAGCTTTTTTAGAAGAAAACTTAGGAGGATTAGGAGAGGCTTTTTAGGTTTGGTAGAATCTAATGATTTTCCTGGGGATCCAGCTTGTTTGCTTGCTTCTATGACTGCAGCATACTGTGTTTGCCTGTTAGGTTGTTTCATATCTAGAAACCTGGGGTGTTGAAATGGTACTGGGAAATGGGAAGCAGGCAGGATCACAGGCCAGAGCACAAACAGACTTTCTGCTCTGGAATGAAAATTTCAAAGGAGTA
Source organism: Colossoma macropomum (assembly GCF_904425465.1). Lineage (NCBI taxonomy): Eukaryota > Metazoa > Chordata > Actinopteri > Characiformes > Serrasalmidae > Colossoma > Colossoma macropomum. The sequence goes on from NW_023494802.1 coordinate 40,083,220, forward strand.
CACATTGGCTGTAGCACCGTTGTCAAAAAAGCCAGTATTTCAACTTAGCATGTTCCCATAATCTTTGATGAGATCCCATGATGCAAAAGAGGGGGTCAACTCCATATAAATGTCCATGGTTTTGAAATGGGATGACCAACAAGCTCATCAAATAAGTATGGTTAGGTGGTCACATGTTTTTGCCCATATACCTCAAATTACCTCTTCTAACTCTTTGTTTAATTATGTCACTCTTAACGATATTTGAAACAAGGTGAGATAAAGCTCTGTTATTGTACCTCCTTATTTTTTTAAGGGAAGGCTTTTTACCCCATCCACCTCTTTATGAATGCAGCCTCTAACATCATCTGTTCCATTGTCTTTGGAGACCGCTTCGAGTATGACAACAAGCGCTTTGCTAAGCTGCTCGAAATTCTGAATGAAAACATTCAGCTTGCCGGATCATCTGTGGGACAGGTAATGACCAGCAGGATCATGATGATCATTGCCGAGTCAAGACATGTCATTGTTTCTAGAGAATGTAGAGTAAACACTACAATGCCTGGATGAATTATATGCTAAACAGTATTTTACAGGCCTAGATTCTACTCCAAACCTGGAACAAAAATAAAATAACCATTTATAATTGAATTTAATCCAAGTCTTCTGTCCAGATAGTTATAAAATAAATTAACTAGGAACTTTGTCATTGGAGTAAGAGCTAATATATTTGATTTAGCTCAACATTAAATGGCGTTACAGTGATAACATTTCTGGGAATTGTTGACAAGTGTAAACTGCAAACATCATTTGGTCTGACATGGCCTTTTTTTCCCTGCAGATATTTAACCTGGTCCCTTTCATAAAGCACTTTCCAGGGCCGCACCAGAAGATTTCACAAAATGCCAAATCCTTATTAGGGTTTATTCATGAGGCTGTGGAAGAACACAGAGAGACTCTGGACCCAGAAAACCTCAGAGATTTCATTGATGCCTACCTGGTGGAGATGACCAAGGTGAGCAGGGAGCCAGGAGACCACATACTTTACACCAAAGCTCCCCAACCCTTATCCTGGGGATCTGCTTTCCAGTAGAGTTTAGTTTTTTTTATGAATTTAACATTCTTTCCTGGCACTGGGACATGTGATCCATTCACCAGGTTATCCATAATCTTCTTGACTTCACATCAAGCTCTCAACCTTCTGGTTTTCAACATCAGAAAGGGCAAATATGATGGCTTGATGGGTTAATTGAACATTGCAGTATGCAAAGTAAGAATGTGTTAAATGCATGCCTAACATGCTTCGAAAAACAGTGTTTAAACTTGAGCTGTATAGTATTAAACTATGCAGTTTCTCACACTATGTATATATAGTGTGAGGAAGTGATTGCTAGCTTGGCACTAACATGACATTGCAATTCCCATAGAGACTAAATCCCTATCGGATACGTCTGGCTTAATTTAGAATTTATATTTTTATATATATTTTCTAAGCTGCTTATTTTTCTGGGTCACGGGGGGAGCTGGAGCCTATCCCTGCAGTCATTGGATATAAGGGAGGAAACATCCTGGACAGGTCACCAGGCCATCGCAGTTTGCAAGTATTAAAAATTAAATAAGTAGTATTCTTTGAGTCTTTTTTCAGCCCTCAAAGCGATCCACATCACATAGAGTTACCACTTTGTGTGAATGGCACAACAAGATAAAATGTTGAAGTAATAAACAAAATCTCCAGGATTTCAATTATGTATGTTTTTGGATAACAGTGTTGACATTTAACATCCAAGAAAGTCAATGAAAATACTGGATAACAAATGCATTGGTGCCTTTTACTTGTCTTTGATTCTGCGAATTCTTATTCTTAAAAGTCCAGTAAAACTTCAAAGATAGGAATCAGTGCTTGGGATAACAATTTTGCATTTACCCTGGTTCACAGATAACAGTGGTGCAACCTGAAAGGCCTGTGGTTTGTTTGCATTTCACACTTTCTGAAGGCTTTGCAAAATGATTCGATGCTACATTCAAATGCTCACTGTTAGGACACAATGTAAAGCTGATGATACTGGACGTTTTGATGTGTTATTGTAATATTATTACAATTAGCTGTACAATAAGCTGTACAATAAGGCAGTATAATCTGCTAGTACTCAACATGTTTTCCTAAAATTAAACACAGGATGTGTATATCACCGTAAAACACATTTAAAGAACATTAAAAACATAGTGCATCTCTTTTTGTTCCGAGTAGCAAGAGTCAAAGGAGGACTCTACATTCCATGAGGACAACATGATCGTGTCCACTTCTGACCTTTTCCTTGCTGGGACAGACACGACAGCGGCCACTCTCAGATGGGGCCTGATTTACATGATGGAGCACCCAGAAATGCAAGGTAGAGAATAAGGCCTTATTTTCTTTGTAGTAAGTAGGAAAGCAAGTAAACTTTATTTCCACAGCACATTTAACACAATGACATCAATCGAAGTGCTGTGCAAAGTTAAAAATGGCTAAGATAAAAGATAAAACATAAGAAAAAACAAAACATACACATGAAGTTCAAATGCCATTGTAAAAAGATTTGTTTTAGTTCTAGACTTAAAAGCTATTAGAAAGGGGGCCTAATATTCAGCGTAAGACTGTGCCATAGCGTCAGTGCTGCAACTGAAAAGGCACAATCACCCCTCAGCTTCAGCAGAGATCGAGGAACAGCCAACAATAACTGGTCAGAATACGAGTAAGAGTAAGGGCAGAGTAGATGAGTAATATTGGGTGGTGCTTGTCCATGTAATGCTTTAAAATGGACCCTGTAATTGACAGGAAGTAAGTAGGATGAAGCTAAACCAGGGTGATGTGCTCCCTTTTTCCTGGTGTCCATCAGGTTTCTAGCCATTGCATTTTGTACAAGGAGCAATCGTGCCAATGAATTCCTGTTCATGCTCAGATAGAGGGACATACAGTAATCTGTGTGAAAAGATATAGAAGCATGGATGACTTGTTGCCTAGACAGAACAGAGAGAGATGACTTGATTTTAGAGGTTTCTCTGAGCTGGAAAAAAAAAAACAAACAAACAAACAAACAAAAAAAACTACTAATAACAGAATTGATTTGCTGATCCAATCTGAGGTCTGGATCCAAGATAGCACCAATATTTTTGACTCTGGGCTTAACATATTTTGACAATGTGCCAGGGCTTTTAGACGTAGAGGGGGGCATAAAGAAAAATTTCTGATTTGTGTTTGTTTAATATGGCCTGGGTTCGATTCCCAGCTGGGTGACCAGGGTCGTTTCTGTGTGGAGTTTGCCTGTTCTCCCTGTGTCTGCGTGGGTTTCCTCCGGGAACTCCGGTTTCCTCCCACAGTCCAAAGACATGCAGTCAGGCTGATTGGACATGCTGAAAATTGCCCCTAGGTGTGAGTGAGTGTGTGAATGTGTATGTCTGTCTGTCTGCCCTGCGATGGACTGGCGACCTGTCCAGGGTGTATCCTGCCTTCCGCCCAATGACAGCTGGGATAGGCTCCAGCACCCCACTGCGACCCAGAAGGATAAGCGGTTTAGATGATGTATGTATGTATGTATGTATGTATGTTTAATTGGAAAAAGTTATTGGCCATTCAAGTCTTTATATCGTTGAGGCATTCACTAAGATGACCTACAGAACATAGGTCATTCGGTTTTAAAGGCTAGTAAAGCTGAGTGTCGTCAGCATTACAGTGGGATGAAACAACATTTTTCAAATATTACTACCTAGAGGGAGCACAAATAATGGATTCTTATATCTTACATTTATTTCATTTTGTTTAATTATTCCATTTTTGTGTGTCTGGTTGACCAGAGCGCTGTCACGAAGAGATTGTTCAGGTGTTGGGATTTGACCGCCCTCCCTGCATGGATGACCGCACACAGCTCCCATACACTTACGCCACTGTCAGTGAGATCCAGCGCTGTGCTAACATTGCTCCGTTTGGCGCAATGCACCAAACCACACAACCAACAGAGCTACAGGGATACCACCTGCCCGCGGTAAAGATGGAGGGATGGAAGAGTGTCTGATTCAGTGGACGAAAAGCTGAATGAATGGAAATATAAATGGTTGAAAGTTGGAACGGATGGAAGTATGGATTAATAGAAGTATGAAAGGATGGAAGTATGGATGAATGGAAGTATGAATGGATGGAAGTATGAATGAATGGAAGTATGAATGGCTGGAAGAATGGATAAATGGAGGTATGAACGAATGGAGGTATGAATGAATGGAAGAATGTTTGAATGGAAGTATGAATGGATGGAAGTTTGGATGAATGGAAGTATGAATGGATGGAGGAATGGAGGAATGGATGTAAGAATGGATGAATGCAAATATGAATGGATGGAAGAATAGATGAATGGAAATATGAATGGATGGAAGAATGGATGATTGGAAATATGAACGGTTGAAAGTTTGAATGGATGGAAGTATGGATGGATGGGAGTATGAATGGAACAAATGCTGAATTAATGGAAGACTAAAGGTGAAAAAGCAGAATGGATAGAAATATGGAAAGATGCAATGCTGAAAGAATAGAAATATAAATAGATGAATGAATAAAAGGCTGAAAGAAAGACTGAACTGATAAAAGTATGAATAGATGGATGTTTCAATGGAGGAAAAGCTGTGTGGATGGTAGCGACCATTGATGGAGAATTGATCGACCATTGATTGAAGGCTGAACAGACACAAATATGAACGTATGGAAATATGGATGGGTGAAAGGCTGAATGGGTGGAAAGTTGAACGGAAGGTCGAATGGCTGGAGGTATAAAACGATGTGTAATCACAGATAACCTCTTCCAGTCAGTGATATTCTCTCCACCAGGTTTTATTACATTTACTGATGCTGATTACAGAAATCTATTATTTATGATGGAACACCTTCAACTATTAACCCTGTATTGCACAATGTTGCCTCACAGCAACTCATTTTCTTCAATTTACAATAATTATACCTAATTAAAGACAATGATAGGATTAACAATAAATGGATTTACACCTCTTTTTAATGTTCAGTATAATTTTTTGTTATGAGAATTTGCAGAAATATATTTGTTGCCTAGAGGCAACATTGTCCAACAGCAAAATGGATTTAGCCAGTCACAAACCAGGTCTCACCACTTCAGGGAACACGGCTCTATATCATTTTCTTCCTACTGTCGCACAATGTTGCCTCAAGGCAACATACACCAAAAGGATCCCTGCATGTATTATCATTTTTTTTACGTTTTTAAATTTAATAATTGGGTTTGAAAAAATAAACCAAGGATAATTTTATGCAAGAAAATTGAACTGATTTTTTTTAATTGCTCTCATAATGCATGCAGTAGAGGGTTAACACTGTTCTATGTGCATTCCTACTGGTCACGGGATTATCTTGATTATAATGGAGTGCATAATTTATGTGTGTTATTTATCTGTTTCTTTTTCCCATGGCAGGGAACAGAGATCCTTGCCAACTTAACGGCCATCATGACTGACAAAGAGCACTGGAAGCACCCGAACACGTTCAACCCAGAGAACTTTCTGGATGAGAAAGGACAGTTCTGCAAAAACGACTACTTTCTGCCGTTCTCTCTGGGTGAGTCTGCAGCATCTACAGCAAAGCCAATAAACCACAGTGAAGACATAAATGACACATATGGGACACATGTATGACCAAATGTCCAGACAAGCTGTAAAAAGTGTGTGTATACATGTGTGCTGCAGGTCCGAGGGTGTGTCTGGGTGAGTCTCTAGCGAAGACCGAGCTCTTCATCTTCTTCACCTCTCTGATCCAGCGGCTGAAGTTCTCGTGGCCTCCTGGAGCTCCGCCCCCAAACATGGATGGAGTCATGGGAATGGTCCGCTCTCCTTTTCCCTTCCATACAATCTGCCACAGCAGAGAGACCACTCACTAAGTCATGTTCAACCTTAATACTACTTGAACTTTAGACTAAAATCATATTGCTTTGAGTGACCACTGAGTGATCATTTATGTTTTTTTTTAATAAAATAAGTATTTAAACATTCCATTTTGTGACTATCTTTTATCCACCTGTTAGCAATGGGTGTGGCTTAAACACCTGAACTTAAAAATTGTTCACATGCTTTTGGCTATTTAGTGTGTTCATTTATTTAACCTGAGAAATCCAACAAAATAATTAGAATCATTCTAGGCATTTTAAAGCTTCCCTATGTACGTTATGGGGATTTGGAGACCTCTCTGGTGGAAATGTGTAATTACATGAAAATGGGTGGAAGAACTTTCGTAGCTTTTTCGTTTTTGCTTTGGACCTCTTCCCCAAGTGGAGGAATCTGATGATTGGAAATGTGTTAAAAGAGTATTCAAATAGAACTGGGTGAAGGATGTGTCTTCCAAGGATGTGAGTGAATTATCAACTATTGTTTAATTTCTTAATCAATATAATATTGATTTTGCATTTGGGGCCTAAACATCGAGCTGGGCCTTCTTTTAAATACTGTGCATGTAATATTAATACGTAAAGATGCCTGATCAGAAAAATCTGATTATCAGATTTAGATGACTAAGACTCCGTTGTGTATCTGTGTGTGAAACGTTTTCACCCTGTGTTGAGCTGCTAGTGAGCAATGAGGTCTGAAAGGGTGGGTGAGAACCCCCTGCTGTGAAAAATTATTTACACCTCTCCACAAAGACAGCCAGGCTGAAATAAAATGGACACCTGCAGCTTTCTTCAAAAAAACAGACACAGTAAACAAACAGCATTTTAACACAATAATAAAAAATTAAAAATAAATAAATATAATTTTAAAAATGTTCACCTTCGAAGATGAAAATCCATTTGGGTTCATCCATATTTTCTTCTAAATATATTCCATCAATGTAAAGAATTAAAAATATTGCATAGCTCAACTGAGGGACCTCCAAAATAGCCTGAAATGGCATTTAATTGCCACCTTGAAAATGGGTTATGATGAGTCACTCTTCTACAAGGCCAGACCTGAATGGTGATCATGTTATTCTGATCACTGAGCCTGACTCTGAAACAGTGTACCAGTTGACCTCAGACATGGTGGGCTGCATTCATAACATGCAGATCCAGATTTACTGTGACATTAAGAGGTAATAGTGTAACAGCAACACTTTTGCTCATTCATAGTGATCTACACCGATCAGGCATAACATTATGACCACCTCCTTGTTTCTATGCTCATTGTCCATTTTATCAGCTCCACTTACTATATAGGTGCACTTTGTAGTTCTACAGTTACAGACTGTAGTCCATCTGTTTCTCTGATACTTTGTTAGCCCCCTTTTACCCTGTTCTTCAGTGGGCAGGACCCCCATGGACCCCCACAGAGCAGGTACTATTTGGGTGGTGGATCATTCTCAGCACTGCAGTAACACTGACGTGGTGGTGGTGTGTTAGTGTGTGTTGTGCTGGTCTGAGTGGATCAGACACAGCAGTGCTGCTGGAGTTTTTAAACACTATGTCCACTCACTGTGACACCTCAATGTCACTGCTGGACTGAGAATAGTCCACTAACCAAAAATATCCAACCAACAGTGTCCTGTGACCACTGATGAAGGACTATAGGATGGCCAACACTGTGCAGCAGCAGATGAGCTATGGTCTCTGACTTTACATCTACAAGGTGGACTGACAAGGTAGGAGTGTCTAATAAAGTGGACAATGTTTAAAAACTCCAGCAGCACTGCTGTGTCTGATCCACTCAGACCAGCACAACAAACATTAACACACCACCACGTCAGTGTCACTGCAGTGCTGAGAATGATCCACCACCCAAATAGTACCTGCTTGGTCTATGGGGGTCCTGACCACTGAAGAACAGGGTAAAAGGGGGCTAACAAAGTATGCAGAGAAACAGATGGACTACAGTCTGTAACTGTAGAACTACAAAGTGCACCTATATAGTAAGTGGAGCTGATAAAATGGACAGTGAGCGTAGAAACAAGGAGGTGGTCATAATGTTATGCCTGAACGGTGTACATACCAGCATGTATTGCCGCTTGCATGATGTGCATTTCCTCATTACATGTTCCATAGTAATTCATAGCATGACACAATCTCCCAAAAATGAACACCTGAAACACTGAGGTAATTTTCCCTGGTAAGAAAAAATACATTTTATAATTGCCATCTATCGCCAACAAAATGGAAGTTACACCATAGACGTGCCGCCGGAGGATCAGTTTGTGCCCAAACTTTTGACAAGCTGATAAACAAGCACAAAATTGGATTCAGAGCAGCAATTACGCTTTTTTAAATAGCTAATATAACAGACAGTGTTTGGCCTGAAGTTTAGCCTTAGCCCAGCAGTTAACCTGCAAAATGCACACTGTTAGTTCCAGAAGCAGCCACAGTCACCGAGAGATGGACAGCAGCACCTCTTCATTTTCTGATGCAACTGAAGACATGAATGAAGACACGAGAGAAGGTGAACTCACCATGGCAGGTAGTCAATAGGTGACCTCCAAGTAAACATTTGTTTGCGCAGTTTCGGTAAAAATGATGCATTAAAGCCTCATGAAGAAACACAGACCTCATAAAGAAATATAGCAATGCTTCCCGTGTCCTTTAACCCCTTAAACTCCCAGGATTATTTCATACCAGGGCTTATTATTCAGTAACTACAGGGACTTCAATGTAACCTGGTCGTGCTTTTCTTAGGTTGTAAAAGAGTGTAGTAAAACAAATTTTTGTGCTGCGCCATTTTGTTTGATAACTATACTAAATGAAAGACTATGTGTTTTTATTGTTATCAATGTGTGGTAGAATAATAAATAATAAATAATTTACATGCATTGATCCATAATTTCTGCTCTTACTTCAACGTCCTTCCCCAAATTAAATGTCTGTCATCAGGTTAAGACGTAAATTCAAGATTGTTTTTTCTTTTTTTGTGCCCGGCACCCCTCACCCACCCACCTACTGTCATATGGAACCCACATTGGCACCCAGACCAAATATAGTAGCTAGTGAATTTAGTATGCTAAAAAATGCATAGTAATAGAGTTATTTTGTAAATTTGTAGATCAGTTGTACATTATTAGTAAACTTCATCATGCTTGTTGAAACACTTCTGATTGGCAAGTCAGCATGTTAAGCCATTGCACAGGTAATGTGCTGACTTGACATAAACTGCCAATCAGAAGTATTAAAAAGAAGGCCCAGCTCGATGTTTAGGCCTCAAATGCAAAATCAATAATATACTGATGAAGAAATAACAATAGTTGATAATTCACTCACATTCTTAGAAGATACATCCTTCACCGAGTTCTTTTTCAATACTCTTTTAACACATTTGCAATCATCAGATTCATCCACTCAGGGAAGGGGTCTAAAGCACAACCCATGCTACAAAAGGTCTTCCACCCATTTCGTGTAATTACACATTTCCACCAGAGAGGTCTCCAAATCCCTATAACATATATAGGGAAGCTTTAAAATGCCTTGAATGATTCTAATCATTTTGTTGGATTTCTCAGGTTAAATAAATGAACACACTATATAGGCAGTCACAAAATGGAATGTTTAAATATATATATTTTTTTATTTTTTAGAGTTAACATAAATAATATACAGGGTCACTCAAAGCAAAATGATGGTGGTCTAAAGTTCAAGTCAGTTAAAAGTCCAATATGTGTTTTCAACTCTAAGTAATATACATGTGGATTACGACACTCAGCTTTAAGTTCCAGGGTGGAAAATCTGCCTCCACCCAAACAAGGAAGCCAGTCAGGAAACCACTCCCACACTATATACTGCAACAAAGGTGAAATCTTGGTGAATGACATGAGGTTGCGTCATTCTTACATAATTTTCCCACTTCTTGCAATAACTGGACGTTTGTAAGATTTACGCAATGAGATCTAAGAAATGGAAGATTTGTTTAGATTAAATATGTAAATTAAATGTACGATTTGACTGTAAACTGTATGGACACTATCTGAGCTCTGGGTGATAAAAGGGTGAGTAACTAATTGGCCTCTGCAGAAGCTTTTATGACCTCTGAACAGATTCCTTTTTGTTTTTACAGTTGGTCTGAACTTGATTTTTAGAAAAACCCAGTATGACGAAAGAGGCCACCACATGCTCAAAACACAGGTCTCTCTCTCTCTCTTTCTTTCTTTCTCTCTTCCCTCCCCTCCTGGTTTTACTGTATAAAGGTGTGAGCGTCTGTGCTCTCCTGCACTTCTCATAGAATGGAATATGTGCTGAGATATTTGGACTGGACGTCAGTGGGCTTGGCCCTGCTGGGTGGTCTGTTCTCTCTCATTCTGCTGGAGATCTTCAGGTTGAGCTCCTCCAGGAGCCGCAACCCCCCCGGACCCAAACCGCTGCCCTTCGTGGGTAACCTGCCCCAGATCATGAAGGATCCAATGGCTTTCATCAGATCGGTCAGTTTCATTAGTTTGACATAGTATGTACATGTGCTGGACTAGCTATTAACCCCTAAACTGCTCATTATTCAGTTATTAACCCTTAGAGTTCACTGATCACACCTGTTATAACAAAAGTATGTTTTGTGATAATTGAACAAGATAATAAAAAAAAACAACAACTGGAGAAAGACGATATTTTATTATTATATTTGTACATGAGACAAAACAATATTGAGGTGTGAAGTGCAGAGCAAACCTTAAATATTTTCTCTGATTATTGATTTAATGTCACAAAATAATCACTTATTTTTATCAAGATTTTGAGATAAATTCTCAATATAATAAGTTTTGAAATGTCAGACAGTAAGTAATGCTATGAAACACTAAGTGATTCATTTGACATTGTAAGTCATTATTTTGACATGGGGAAAAACAAAGTATTCAAATTTGATGAAAAATAAGTCATATTTCCAACTTAATAGCATAACATAAGATGTGAGACTATCTAGAAAACCATAGCGGTGTCTGTGAGACGTGCTGGACTTTCTTATCTAGGCATGTTTACACGTGTTGTAAAGTGTGCATTCCCTTGTCACATATACCACTGGAATGCAGCCAGATAAACCCACTGTGGCTTATGTAACCACTTCTTTTTGTCTGCTAGTGAAGAAACAGCAGAAAACACAGCTATTTTATGTTGGTTTTTCTAATGTGTTCTTTTTTGCTGTTGAATATCATCCAACTGATTAGTGAGAAAACAGTAATTTTATCACCCATTAGCTAAAAACATTAGGAGCAATCAGTGCACATCATCAGTAGAAGATGAATGATCTGATCTGATCTGGTGAGCTGAACACACAGCACTGTGCAAAATCTCAGGCCACGTCTTGCTCAAATGTGATGAGTTGGGTCAGGTGTGTAAGCATTGACCTGTGGCTGGATGTTACTTGTTCACTTGTGTGCTAAAATGTTCAGCCTATAGTGGATATTTCAAGATTTACATCGTAAGCTGGTCTCAGACAGCTACACTTTTACATCCTAAACATTTTGCATCCCTTCCAGATTCAGAAATATGGTGAGATGTCCACCATATATGTGGGCAAGAAGCCAATGATCGTGCTGAATAACATGCAGATTGTGAAGGAAGCTTTCGTTCAGAATGGGGCCGTGTTTTCTGGAAGGCCGTTCATTCCGTTAATACACTGGATCACCAACGGGTATGGTCAGTAACATACGACTCCACTTTTTTGCTGTACTTTTATTAATGAACAGGCAGACATAAATTTCTTATAGACAGCTAACAGTCCCTTCTACACTACAATGATCTCTCACCATCTGTCTTTCTCTATCTCCCTCTCTACCTCTGTCAGTCTCTCTCAGGTATTTTAGCAGTCACTTATGGTAATGCTTGGAAACAGCAGCGCCGCTTTGCCCTGCACACACTGCGCAACTTTGGTCTGGGGAAGAAAACAATAGAAGAGCGAGTGGCCGAAGTAGCGCAATACCTCATCAGTGAGATGCTCAAGCAGGACGGTAGCTGATGAGTAGCTGCACCTGCATTTGCTATCCACTGAGTGGATCAGTGCAGACGAACAGATGGCAGTCTGCTGTGCTCAACTATCCTTCCTAGGTCAACCATAGCATATATACAAAATACGACAAGTAGTATGAGGACCTCTCCTAGTTTTTCAGTGTTCAAGTGTTTCAGCCACGGCCATTGCTAACAGGTGTATAAAATCAAGCACATAGTCGTAGTCATGCAATTTCTTTTTAGACAAACTTTGACAGTAGAACGTGTCTGAAGAGCTCAGTGACTTTATATATCTTTATAGATCCTTGTCGCAAGTCAGTTTATGCAATTTCTCCCCTGCGAGATCTTTCCCAGTCAACTGGAAGTGCAATTATTTTGAAATGGAAGCCTCTCAGAGCAACGACAGCTCAGCCATGAAGCAGTAGACCATTCTAAATCATGGAGTCGGGCTTCAGAGTGCTCAAGTGCATAATGCACAAAAACCATCTATCATCTGCCTCAACCTGCCTCTGGAAGCAAGATCAGCACAAGAACTGTGCACTAGGAGCTTTGTGAGATGGGTTTTCATGGCTGAGCAGTTGCACACAAGCCTAAGAACACTATGTGCAATGCCAAGCGTCGGCTGGAGTGGTGGACAGCACGCTCGGACGTTAAAGCCACAGTATCCAAAGACAATTATATGATTTCAAATTTGTGGCAACAGTTTGGGAAAGACCCTTTCCTGTTCAAGCATTACTGTGTCCCTGTGCACAAAGTAAGGTTCTTGAACACATGGTTTGACGAGTTTGGTGTGGAGGAGCTCCAGCAGCCTGTGCAGAGCCCTGACTTCAACCCTACTGAACACCTTTGGGATGAATTGGCCAGAACATCAGTGCTTGAGCTCACAAATACTTTTTTGACTGAATGGGCTCAAACCCCCACAGACACACTCCAAAATATGTTACTGCTGCAAAGGAGGGGGGGAAGCTCCATATTAATGCCCATGGTTTTGGAATGGGATGTCCAACAAGCTCAAATAGGTGTGATAGCCAGGTGTCCACATACTTTTGCCCCTACACCTAGATAAGATATTTGAGATCAAGCTCTTTCATTGTACTCTTTCTGATCACATCCATTCTCTTCAAATTTTTTGAAGGAAAGGCTTTTTACCCCATCCACCCCTTGATGAATGCAGCCTCCAACATCATCTGCTCCATCATCTTTGGAGACCGCTTCGAGTATGACAACAAGCGCTTTGCTAAGCTGCTCGAAATTCTGAATGAAAACATTCGGCTTACTGGATCACCTGCAGCACAGGTAATGACCTGCAGGATCATGTTGATCATTGCTGATGAGAGTCAAAAAAATACAACATTCAGATCATTGGAGTAAGAAATTAATTTTATTTAATTTCTGGGAATGCATTAAAAGCAAAAACTATAAATATCATATAATCTTAAATAGTCCTTTTGTCCCTGCAGATCTTCAACCTGTTCCCCTTCATAAAGCACTTTCCAGGGCCGCACCAGAAGGTCTGGCAAAATGCCAACTCCTTGGTTGAGTTCATTCGTGAGGCTGTGGAGGAACACAGAGAGACTCTGGACCCAGAAAACCTCAGAGATTTCATTGATGCCTACCTGGTGGAGATGACCAAGGTGAGCAGGGAGCCAGGAGACCACTTAATTTACATCAACCCTTCACCTGGGGATCTAGTTTCCAGCAGAGTTTAGTTTCAACCTGAATTTAACAGGCTTAACTGGCACTGGTGCATTGGATCCATCCAGTCAAGGACTTCATTTGCTGGAGTAGGTTGGGGCAGATTGTGGTGTGAATTAGATAGATAGATAGATAGATAGATAGATAGATAGATAGATAGATAGATAGATAGATGGTTAAAGAAGTACATAGTGAAAGGGTCATTACAGTAATTATTGTGATATATTGCACAGTGTGTATTAATCAAAGAGGAGATACAGTGATGTGGTTCAGCACAGTTCAGACAGCAGGAGATCAGTACCATCTCTGCAGTAAGGAGACTCGTTGTAGAGCCTTATATCTGTGGGTAAGAAAGATCTCACATGGCGCTCTTTAACACAGCGCAGCTGTAACAGACGGCCACTGAATGTGCTTCTCCGTTTATCCAGTGTAGCATGCAGAGGGTGTGAGGTGTTGTCCAAGATGGCTAACAGCTTGTTGAGCATCCTCTGTTCTGCCACATCCTCCAACGAGTCCAGCTTGACTCCTACAACAGAGCCAGCCTTCTTAATAAGCTTAATTTGTTCAGAGCATATTTGTTAACGCTGCTGCCCCAGCACACAATAGCATAGGATAGAGCACTCGCTACAACAGACTGGTAGAATGATGTCCACAGGAGCTTAGTGCACACGTCAAAAGACCTCAGCCTCCTCAGGAAGTAGAGATGGCTTTGGCCTCTCTTGCATACCGCGAGAGGGTTACAGCTTCAGTGTGGCACTTGCTGTCCAAGTGCACACCCAGATATTTGTATGTCACAAACCACCTCCACATCAACACCATCAATAGTGACTGGTGACAACGCAGGTTTGGACTTCCTAAAGTCCAGCACCATCTTCTTGGTCTTACTGACGTTTAGCTGCAGCTGGTTCAGCTTACACCAGTCAATAATGTCCTTCACCAGCTTCCTGTATTCCTCCTCCTGTCCATTCCTTGTGCACCCCACAATGGCCGTGTCATCTGAGAATTTCTGCAGATGACACGACTCTGTGTTGTACCTGAAGTCAGAGGTGTACAGGTTGAACAGGGATGGAGCTAACACCGTCCCCTGGGGTGCCACAACTCTGCACACAGCCTTGTCTGAGACACAGCCCTGCAGTCGCACATACTGAGGTCGTCCAGTTAGATAGTCCATTGTCCATGAGATGATGGATTCATCCACCTGCATCAGCCGTAGTTTCTCCCCTAACAGCACAGGCTGTATGGTGTGGAATGCACTGGAGAAACTGAAGAACATGATCCTCACAGTGCTGCCTGATGTGTGCAGGTGAGAGTACGTTCTGTCCAGCAGGTAGATAACTGCATCATCCACTCCAATGCCATCCCTGGTATGCAAACTGCAGAGGATCAAGAGCTGTTTTGACCAGAGGTCTCAGATGAGCTAGCCTTCAAGTGTCTTCATTACGTGAGATGTCAGTGCAACCGGTCGATAATCATTCAGTGCTGTCGGTTGCCTTTTCTTGGGGACAGGAACCACACAAGATGTTTTCCACATAACTGGGACTCTCTTCAGGCTGCAGCTCAGATTGAAGATGTGCTGAAGAATTCCACACAGCTGCTCCGCACACAGTTTCAGCACCCTGGGTTCAGTGCCATCAGGTCCCACTGCTTTGCTCTGCTTGAGTTTGTTCAGTTCAGTCTTCACCTGATTAGCAGTGAACGTAACATCACTGCACATTCCAGTTGTGGGGGGAGGGTGAGAGGTGTCAATTGCAGAGAGTGGTTGCTGATGATCACAGGTGTGAACGGCTGTGGTGGAGGAAGGTGAGGCTGTGGATGGCCCATGGTGTAGTTGTGTATTAAGGAGTGTTAATCTGCTTAGGAGACAGACACAATGGAGCAGGAGAGGAGCCATTGTCAAACGCAAAAAGAACTGGTTTAACTCATTTGCCCATTCACGCTTTCCCTCTGTTGGGATAGGGCTGCATTGGTTGAAGCTAGTGACGTCTTTTAGGCCTCTCCAGACATCACGAGTGTTATTCAGCTCTAGTTTGTTTTCCAGCTTGGACTTGTACTCCTCTTTGGCCTTTTTAATTGAGGTTTTAAGCTCTTTTTGTACCCTCTTCAGTTCCTCCCTATCTCCTGCTTTAAATGCTCTTTTCTCCTGGTTTAGCAGAGACTGTAAGTCACTGGTGACTCAGGGTTTGTTGTTCGGAAAGCATCAGACAGTCCTGGAGGGTACAACAGAGTCCACACAGAAGTTGATGTAGTCAGTGATGCATGATGTTACTGCATCAATGTCCTCACCGTGTGGTTCACACAGGGCATCCCATTGTGTAGCCTCCAGACAGCCCCTCAGTGATTCTACAAACTCTCAGATTAAACTCAGATTAAACTCTGCATGCATTAAGCACATCTCTTTTCCTTTTGTTTACTCTCTACCAGCTCTTTCATTGGCTGTTCCCTGAATCAATTGTTTGTTTACATTGCTGACAATTGCACAGAACTTGTGAGTGTTTTACTAGTTTAGATTTAAATTTTTAATGAATCATCCTTCTGTTTACATCTACTCTTTCAAAAGCTAACAAGCTTCTCTAAAAATACTCACAGGTAGGGTTTTAGTTGAAGTACTTATAATAGGATTCACTGATAAACTGTAATGTACAAAGTAGAAATATAATAACTGCATGTCTAACAAGCTTCTAAAACCAGTGTTTAAACTGGAGCTGTATGGTATTAAACTAAGAATGAGAAAGTGAATGCTAGCTTAGCACTAACATGACATTGCAATTCCCATAGAGACTGAATCCCATAGCTGGTTTAATTTATCATTTGTGCTGATGCAATACTAAAGGATATTTACATAGTGAAATCTTCTGTATTATTGTCTGCTATAACTTTAAGAACTCTAGAAATTGGGAGAAAAAACCAAACATATAGAGCATGTAAAACCGAAAAAAAAAGAAAATCTAATTATAATATTTGTACCCTCAGACAATCAATTGAGCTATAGCTATTTATAATACCTGCCATATATATTTATTTGTGTGTGTGTGCGTTAATATGTGACCAGGAACATTTGGGTAGAGGCACAACAGGTAGGTATAAAAGCTGATAGAAGTTAAGGTGGTTGTAGAATGCTATTAAGTGTTGACCATGTTTTTTCTTATTCATGAGATTTGTTTTTGATAGATGCTGAGATTTTTTCATAGCTATGTGTTCTGTTAGAAAGTTTTAGAACCCTATTTTGTGCAATGTGGTGAACAAGAATTTCCAATTGACTTGTCGAAAGCTTTCTCTGCATCTAATATGACTATTGCAGTTTCTGATTTGTGAATCGACGTGTGGTGTATCAAGTTAAGTAGTCTGAGCATGTTAGTGGTTGAATGTCTTCCTTTGATGAAGCCGGTCTGATCGGGATGTATAAGTGATGGGGTAACTGTTTCTAATCTAGTCGCCAAGGTCTTGCTTATAATTTTTATGTCTGTGTTAATGAGTGATAGTGGACGGTAGCTGGAGGGTAGGGTGGGGTCTTTATTAGGTTTGAGATGAAGTGAGATTATAGCGATATTCATTTCAGATGGTAAAATCTTGTTATGCCTTATTTCAGCTGTGATTCTATTGAATAGTGGGGCGAGTATTGTCCAGAAGTGTTTATAAAATTCAGTGGGAAAGCTGTCAGGACCAGGTGCTTTATTATTAGACGTGGTGAAGGGCATTATAAAGTTCTTCTGATGTTATTGGAATTTCCAGTATTTGTGTTTGTTCTTCGGTCAGTCTTGGAAGGTTTATGTTATTAAGAAAAGTGCAAATGTCTTCTGTTTCTGGATTGTGTTCCAGTGAGTATAGTTTTTTTATAAAATTTTCTGAATACTTGATTGATCTCCTCTGGTGTTTGCATAATATTTCCTGTCTCATCCTTGATTACTGGTATTGTTGTTTTTTCTTTATGTTTTACTAGATTAGCCAAGAGGTTTCCAGATTTGTTGCTGTGTTCAAAATTTTTGTGTCTTAATTGTTGTATTAGGAATTGAGTCTTCTTATTTATGAGTTCACTGTATTGTGTGTTACAATTCCTTAGCTCATTTTCAGTTTTATCTGTGCGGTTGTTTAACATCTTATTTGGTAATTCCTTAATTTTTTGTCATAGATTAGATTCGTTTTCTGTATCTTTCTTTTTCTTATGGGAGGAGTAGGATATTATTTCACCTCTTAGTATGGCTTTCCCGGTTTCTCAAAGTAGTGTTGGTGGAGTTTTTGGAGAGTCATTTATTTCTAGGAAGGATGCCCACTCTTTTCTGATATAACTATCAAATTCTAGATCTTTTAGGAGAGAAGTGTTTAGGCACCATCTGAAAGATTTATGTACGTGGTTTACATTCCACTTGAGTGAAACAGGAGTATGGTCACTAATTATTATAGGGTGGTATATTATGTCTGATATATTAGATGTAATAGAGTTACTGGTTAGAAAAAAATCAATGCGAGAATGTGAGCCATGAACTGGTGAATAAAAAGAGAATTATTTGGTCATTGGATGTTTAACCATCGCTGAGCCCCAAATCAATCATTAAGTATTTAATGGCTGAGTTCTCTTCCTTTACTCATGATGAGCTCTTTGTGTTTATAGTGTTTGACTTTAGCGACGATGGGTCGCAGTCGCTTGTTTATCTGTTTTTTCTCTCCTAGTCGGTGTGCATGGTCAAATGTCATAGATGAGGCTAATTCTGGTGAAATTTAGAGTTTAGTGACCATGAAATCCTTTAGGAGATCTTCGGGGTTTTCCGGTGTGTGTTTGGGAATGCCAGAAAAGACAATGTTGTCTCTCATACTACATGCTTGTAAGTCCAAGATTGTTTCTTTCATTTGTTTGTTGTCTTTCATGACTGATGATATTTGGGTTGTGAGTTCGCTGACGGTGTGCTGCAGTGTTCTGTTTTCTTTAGTTAGTGTCAAGATTTGTTCCTGGCTGAACTCTAAACTTTCACAGATTGCTTGGAATTCTTTACTCTAGCATCTAGTGCTGAGAGCTTGCTGTTAATGGACAGCAGGATAGGACTGACCTCTGTGCAGCATGTTGGTGAAGTTGGCTCTTCTGTGTCTCCCGGTGAGCTGGGTGGTCAGGGTCGTTTACTGGTGGGTGTTTGGAGTTGTTTACCTTTGGTTTTATCTTCTTTTTTTGTCTTTATTCATGATGACGACATTGTAGTAGTGGTGGTCGATGTATTCCTCGAAGGATTCCAGGACGACAAGTTGATAAGTCCGAGTAAATGTATCACATTCAGAACCTTTTTAGGACCTAGCGTTGTTTGGCTGGTTGTCTAGCAGCAGGGAGCCGCCATCTTGATTCTCGCACAGGGTCTCGTGAGAGAATGCTCAGTGCGTCATGAGAGAATCTTGGTTTGTTTACATTTTGACTTGTTGCACAGACCTTCTGAAGGCTTTGTGACAAGATGTGTTACAACATTCGAACACTCGCTTGCTATTAGGACACAATGTAAAGCTGAGGATACTGACTGTTTCGATGTGCTGTTGCAATATTATTACAGTAGCCATAAAAAGGTGTGTGATGCAGTACAACATGCTAGCACTCTAAATGTTTCCCATAATTCAACACTGGATGTGTAAAACACTGTAAAACACATTTATAGAACATTAAAAATAGTACATTTTTGTTCCGAGTAGCAAGAGTCAAAGGAGGACTCTACATTCCGTGAGGACAACATGTTCATGTCCACTGCTGACCTTTTCCTTGCTGGGACGGAAACTACGGCCAACACTCTCAGATGGGGCCTGATTTACATGATGGAGCACCCCGACATACAAGGTAGAGAAACAGACCTGATTTTATTTGATGTATTTGATTTTGTTTAATTGTTCCTTCTTTTGTGTGTCTGGTTGACCAGAGCGCTGTCACAAAGAGATCATTCAGGTGTTGGGATTTGACCGCTCTCCCCGCATGGATGACCGCACACAGCTCCCATACACTTACGCCACTGTCAATGAGATCCAGCGCTACGCTAACATTGCTCCGCTTGGCGTGGTTCACCAAACCACTCAACCAACAGAGCTACAGGGATACCACCTGCCCGCGGTAAAGAGGGGCGATTGAAAGAATGTCTGGTGGATTAGATAAATGGATCGAAGTTCGGATGAACAGAAATATGAATGGATGAAAGTTTGAATTGAAGTATCGCTGGTTGGGAGTATGAATAGAATGCTGAATTGACGAAAGACTATAGGGATGAAAGAGTAGAATGGGTGGAAAGATGAAAAGGCTGAATGGATGGAAATGTGGCTAGAAAGGGTGGAAGATAAAGGCTGAATGAAAGACAAAATTGACAGAAGTATGGACGGATGAGTGGACTGACATTAAAATGGATGAAAGTCTGGATGGATGGAAGGCTGGATGGATGGAAGCCAACATTGACGGAAGGTCAAACAGATATGAATATGAACTTACTGAAGTATGGATGGATGAAAGGCTGAATGGGTGGAGAGTTGAATGAATTGAAGGTCGAATGGCTGGAGGTATAAACAGATGTGTAACCACAGATAACCTCTTCCAGTCAGTGATATTCTCTCCACCAGGTTTCATTACAGCTACTAATGCTGATTATAGAAATTGATTATTTATCATGGAACATCTTCAATCGTTAACCCTGTATTGCACAGTGTTGCATCAGGGCCACAAACTAATTTTCCTCACTTTAAAATAACATTATACCAATGACAATGATAGGGTTAAAAAATAAAGGGAGGATTTTGAGTAAGTCAATAAAAACCATGTAGTTGGTCTCTTAGATCTCTTAGTGGGCACATTTAAAACTCTTTTTTTAATGTTCAGTGTCAATTTTTTGTGTTAAGAGAATTTGCAGAAATATATTTGTTGCCTAGAAGTAACATTGTCCAACAGCGGAATGGATTTAGCCAGTCACAAACCAGGTCTCACCACTTCAGGGAACACAGCTCTATATCATTTCTTCCTACTGTTGTACAATGTTGCCTCAAGGCAACATACACCAGAAGGACGCCTGCACACTTTATCAGTTTTTTTTTTAACTTTTTGAATTTAATAATTGGGTCTGAAAAAATAATTCAAGGATCATTTTATGCAAGAAAATTGAACTGATTTTTTTTAATTGCTCTCATAATGCATGCAGTAGAGGGTTAACACTGTTCTATGTGCATTCCTACTGGTCACGGGATTATCTTGATTATAATGGAGTGCATAATTTATGTGTGTTATTTATTTGTTTCTTTTTCCCATGGCAGGGAACAGAGATCCTTTCCAACTTAATGCCATCATGACTGACAAAGAGCACTGGAAGCACCCGAACACGTTCAACCCAGAGAACTTTCTGGATGAGAAAGGACAGTTCTGCAAAAACGACTACTTTCTGCCGTTCTCTCTGGGTGAGTCTGCAGCATCTACAGCAAAGCCAATAAACCACAGTGAAGACATAAATGACACATATGGGACACATGTATGACCAAATGTCCAGACAAGCTGTAAAAAGTGTGTGTATACATGTGTGCTGCAGGTCCGAGGGTGTGTCTGGGTGAGTCTCTAGCGAAGACTGAGCTCTTCATCTTCTTCACCTCTATGATCCAACGGCTGAAGTTCTCATGGCCTCCTGGAGCTCCGCCCCCAAACATGGACGGAGTCATTGGAGTGGTCCGCTCTCCATTCCCCTTCAGTATAATCTGCCACAGCAGAGAGACCACTCAGTAAATCATGTTCAACCATAAAACTATGAGAACACAACATTTTAACAATTTAATGCGTACATTATTTCAGATCTAACTCCACTCAGTAAGAGCACATTAACAAGCTCACATTTCTACTGGACTAACTGTATATATATATATATATATATATATATATATATATATATATATATATATAATAAGTGATTTTCCAAAAATGGTATGTGGGGTGCTGTAAAGTGTATGGTGAGCCATTGTTATCAACACTACTCAAGCTAACACTAGAGCTTACCTGGATCAATGTACAGAATTACATAGAGTTGAAAACACATTTTGGACTTTTAACTGACTTGAACTTTAGACTAAAATCATGTTGCTTTAAGGGACGATATGCATCATTTATGTTTCTTCTAATAAAATAAGTATTTAAACATTCCATTTTGTGACTATCTTTTATCCTCCTGTTAGTAATGGGTGTGGCTACAGTGTGTCATTTATTTAACCAGAGAAATCCAACAAAATGATTAGAATCATTCCAGGCATTTTAAAGCTTTTTTTTTAATTATTATTTTACATATTGCAGCTTTAAAAACTTTTTTTTTTTCAAAACTACAAACGCACTTAACACTTAAATTCACATTTCCTTCAAAATTACCTTCAGTTTCATTTCATTTCAGACCTTTAATAGTTGCACAGCAAAGTATCTCACTTTTACTATTTTGAGAACAACTGGCAAAGTGATCTAAAAATAATAATGGAAATGAAATCGATTCAGATTGAGAGCCCTCTGCTAATAAAATGGACACGTGCAGCTTTCTTCAAATCTAGTACAACAGATACAGTAAACAAACAGCATTTAAACACAATGAAATAAATATGAAAATTAATAAATAACATTTTTAGAAATGTTCACCTTTAAAGATGAAAATCCAGATGGAGTTCCAATTTTGTAAATTTTATAAATTGTATTTTCATCTAAATATATTCCATCAGTGTTATTGAAGAATTAAAAATATTGCATAATTCAATTGAGTGACATCCAAAATAGCCAGAAATGGCATTTAATTGCCACCTTGAAAATGGATTATAGTGAGTCACTCTATGACCAGAGTTCTTACTTCTTGGTTAGACATGAATGGTCATCATGTTTTTTCCAGTCACTGAGCCTGACTCTGAAACAGTGTACCAGTTGACCTCAGAAATAGTGCACTACGTTCATAAAATGAAGATCCAGATTTACTGTGATGATGAAAGCTAGTAGCATAGCAGTAGCACCTCTGCTCATTCATAAACAAAAAGTACCAGCATGTATTGCACAATGTGTGTTTCCTCATTTACATGTTCCGTAGTGATTCATTACATGACACAATCATCCAAAAATGAACACCTGAGACCCTCTGCAGTAATTTTCCCCGGTAAAAAGCTGCCATAATTGCCATCTATCGCCAACAAAATGGAAGTTACACCATAGACGTGCCGCCGGAGGATCAGTTTGTGCCCAAACTTTTGACAAGCTGATAAACAAGCACAGAATTTGATTCAGAGCAGCAATTACGCTTTTTTAAATAGCTAATGTAACAGACAGTGTTTGGCCTGAAGTTCAGCCTTAGCCCAGCAGTTAACCTGCAAAACACACACTGTTAGTTCCAGAAGCAGCCACAGTCACCGAGAGATGGACAGCAGCACCTCTTCATTTTCTGATGCAACTGAAGACATGAATGAAGACACGAGAGAAGGTGAACTCACCAAGGCAGGTAGCCAATAGGTGACCTCCAAGTAAACATTTTCTTTGCCGTTTGATGTAGTGTAGTGAGTAACACCTATGCTTTCTATGCTGTAGACTGGGGTTCAATCCCCACCTGGGTGAACACCCTACACTATACCAATATGAGTCCTTGGGCAAGACCCCTAACACTACCTTCACGTACCTGTGTAAAATGATCAAATTGTAAGTTGCTCTGGACAAGAGTGTCTGCCAGATGTCGTAAATATAAACATAGTTTTGGAAAAATGATGCATTAAAGCCTCATAAAGAAATACATACCTCATAAAGAAATATAGCATTGTTTTCCATTTCCTTTAACACCTTAAACTCCGAGGCTTAATATCCAGTAACTACAGTGACTTCAATGTAAACTGGTGGAGTTAGTCTTAGTTTGTAGAGGAGTGTAATAGAGCAAATTTTATGCTACGCCCTTGGTGTCCCCTTTTGTTTGATAACTATACTAAATGAAGACTCTGATGTCTGTCATCAGGTTAAGACAAAAATTTGAGGTTCTTCCACCCCAAATTTGCCAAACGCACTTTGGCACCTACACCAAATATAGTAGCTAGAGAATGTTGACTAACCAGCTAGAACAGTTGTTAGCATGGATCAAAATACATAGTAATACAGTTTTTGTTAATTTGTAGATCAGTTGTACATTTTTAGTAAACTTGTAATCAATCTAGCTGGAATTGTGGCTAATACTGTCACTTATGCTCAAATCATGCTTGTTGAAACACTTCTGATTGGCAGTTTATGTTAAGTCAGCATATTAAGCCATTGCACAGGGATTGCATGTTGTATGTATGGATTACGACACTCAGCTTCAAATTCCAGGGTGGAAAATCTGCCTCCACTCAAACAAGGAAGCAAGTCAGGAAGCCACTCCCACACTATACACTGCAACAAAGGTGAAGTGCTGGACTATGACATGAGGTTGCATCATTTAAATGTACATGTTTTTCCCATTTTTTGCAATAACTGGACGAGATCTAAGAAATGGAAGATTTGTTTAGATTAAATATGTAAATTAAATGTACGATTTGAGTGTAAACTGTATGGACACTATCTGAGCTCTCGGCGATAAAAGTGTGAGTGTTGTGCTTTTTTCATCTGCAGCACCTTACTGTCCTCTACGGACAGCTTTTATGACATCTGAACAGATTCCTTTTTTTTTTTTTACAGTTGGTGTGAACTTGATCCCAAGAAACACCCAGAATGACGACAGAGGCCAACACGTGCTTAGAACAAATGTCTCTCTCTCTCTCTCTCTCTCTCTCTCTCTCTCCCCTCCCCTCCTGGTTTTGCTATATTAAGCTGTGAGCGTCTGTTCTCTCCTGCATTTCTCTCAGAATGGAGTCTGTGCTGAGATATTTGGACTGGACGTCAGTGGGCTTGGCCCTGCTGGGTGGTCTGTTCTCTCTCATTCTGCTGGAGATCTTCAGGTTGAGCTCCTCCAGGAGCCGCAACCCCCCCGGACCCAAACCACTGCCCTTCGTGGGTAACCTGCCCCAATTTATGAAGGATCCAATGGCTCTCATCAGATCGGTCAGTTTCATTTGTTTGACATAGTATGTACATGTGCTGGACTAGCTATTAACCCCTAAACTGCTCATTATTCAGTTATTAACCCTTGATCACAGTTATTAACACTTGGTCACTGACAAGTATGTTTTGTGATAATTGAACAACATAAAAAAATCAATTGGAGAAAGAAGATATTTTATTATTATATTTGTACTTGAGACAAAACAACGTTGAAGTGTGAAGTGCAGAATCAAATCTTAAATATTTTCTCTGAATATTGCTTTAATGTCACAAAATAGTCACTTATTTTTATCAAGATTTTGAGATAAGTTGTCAATATAATAAGTTTTCAAATGTTAAGGAAGTAAATAATTATTTTAACATAACATTTGATAATTATGAAACATTAAGTGATTAATTTGACATTGTAAGTCATTATTTTGACATGGGGAAAAACAAAGTATTCAAATTTTGTAAAAATATGTCCAACTTAATAGCATAACATAAGATGTGAGACTATCTAGAAAACCATAGCGGTGTCTGTCAGACGTGCTGGACTTTCTTATCTAGGCATGTTTACATGTGTTGTAAAGTTTGCATTCCCTTGTCACGTGTACCACTGGAATGCAGCCAGATAAACCCACTGTGGCTTATGTAACCACTTCTTTTTGTCTGCTAGTGAAGAAACAGCAGAAAACACAGCTATTTTATGTTGGTTTTTCTAATGTGTTCTCTTTTGCTGTTGAATATCATCCAACTGATTAGTGAAAAACAGTAATGTTATCACCCATTAGCTAAAAACATTAGGAGCAATCAGTGCACATCATCAGTAGAAGATGAATGATCTGATCTGATCTGGTGAGCTGAACACACAGCACTGTGCAAAATCTCAGGCCACGTCTTGCTCAGATGTGATGAGTTGAGTCAGGTGTGTAAGCATTGACCTGTGGCTGGATGTTACATTGTAAGCTGGTCTCAGACAGCTACACTTTTACATCCTAACGTTGCAAGTAAACATTTTGCATCCCTTCCAGATTCAGAAATATGGAGAGATGTCCACCATATATGTGGGCAAGAAGCCAGTGATCGTGCTGAATAACATGCAGATTGTGAAGGAAGCTTTCGTTCAGAATGGGGCCGTGTTTTCTGGAAGGCCGTTCATTCCGTTAATACACTGGATCACCAACGGGTATGGTCAGTAACATACGACTCCACTTTTTTGCTGTACTTTTATTAATGAACAGGCAGACATAAATTTCTTATAGACAGCTAACAGTCCCTTCTCCACTACCATGATCTCTCACCATCCGTCTTTCTCTATCTCTCGCTCTACCTCTGTCGGTCTCTCTCAGGTATTTTAGCAGTCACTTATGGTAATGCTTGGAAACAGCAGCGCCGCTTTGCCCTGCACACACTGCGCAACTTTGGTCTGGGGAAGAAAACAATAGAGGAGCGCGTGGCCGAAGAAGCGCAATACCTCATCAGTGAGATGCTCAAGCAGGAAGGTAGCTGATGAGTAGCTGCACCTGCATTTGCTATCCACTGAGTGGTCTGCTGTGCTCAACTATCCTTCCTAGGTCAACCATAGCATATATACAAAATACGACAAGTAGTATGAGGACACCTCTCCTAATTTTTCAGTGTTCAAGTGTTTCAGCCACAGCCATTGCTAACAGGTGTATAAAATCAAGTGCAGAATCATAGTCATGCAATTTCTTTTTAGACAAACTTTGACAGTAGAACGTGTCTGAAGAGCTCAGTGACTTTATATATCTTCATAGATCCTTGTCGCAAGTCAGTTTATGCAATTTCTCCCCTGCGAGATCTTTCCCAGTCAACTGGAAGTGCAATTATTTTGAAATGGAAGCCTCTCAGAGCAACAACAGCTCAGCCATGAAGCAGTAGACCATTCTAAATCATGGAGTCGGACTAGAGTGCTCAAGTACATAATGCACAAAAAACCATCTATCATCTGCCTCAACCTGCCTCTGGAAGCAAGATCAGCACAAGAACTGTGCACTAGGAGCTTTGTGAGGTGAGTTTTCATGGCTGAGCAGTTGCACACAAGCCTAAGAACACTATGTGCAATGCCAAGCGTCGGCTGGAGTGGTGGACAGCACGCTCGGACGTTAAAGCCACAGTATCCAAAGACAATTATATGATTTCAAATTTGTGGCAACAGTTTGGGAAAGACCCTTTCCTGTTCAAGCATTACTGTGTCCCTGTGCACAAAGTAAGGTTCTTGAACACATGGTTTGATGGGTTTGGTGTGGAGGAGCTTCAGCAGCCTGTGCAGAGCCCTGACTTCAACCCTACTGAACACCTTTGGGTTGAATTGACCAACATCAGTGCTTGAACTTACAAATACTTTTTTGACTGAATGGGCTCAAACTCCCACAGACACACTCCAAAATATGTTACTGCTGCAAAGGAGGGGGGGAAGCTCCATATTAATGCCCATGGTTTTGGAATGGGATGTCCAACAAGCTCAAATAGGTGTGATAGCCAGGTGTCCACATACTTTTGCCCCTACACCTAGATAAGATATTTGAGATCAAGCTCTTTCATTGTACTCTTCCTGATCACATCCATTCTCTTTAATTTTTTTGAAGGAAAGGCTTTTTACCCCATCCACCCCTTTATGAATGCAGCCTCCAACATCATCTGCTCCATCATCTTTGGAGACCGATTTGAGTATGACAACAAGCGCTTTGCTAAGCTGCTGGAATTTCTGAATGAAAACATTCGGCTTGCCGGATCACCTGTAGGACAGGTAATGATCAGCAGGATCATGATGATCATTGCTATGAGAGTGAAAACAATACAACGTTCAGATGAATTTCATGCTAAAGGGTATTTTACAGGCCCAGATTCTACCCCACACCTGGAATAAAATTAACATAAAACCTAAACATTTACAATTCAATTCAATTCCAGATAAGTCTTCTGTCCAGACAGCCATAAAAGAAATTAACTAAGAACTTTGTCTTTGGAGTAAGAACCAATAAATTGGATTTAATTTCTTAATTGGCGAAATGTAAAAACTGTGAACATCATATAATCTTAGATGGTCTTTTTGTCCCTGCAGATCTTCAACCTGTTTCCCTTCATAAAGCACTTTCCAGGGCCGCAACACAAGGTCAGGCAAAATGCCAACTCCTTGGTAGAGTTCATTCGTGAGGCTGTGGAGGAACACAGAGAGACTCTGGACCCAGAAAACCTCAGAGACTTCATTGATGCCTACCTGGTGGAGATGACCAAGGTAAGCCAGGAGACCACATAATTTACACAAATGGTCCCCAACCCTTCACCTGGGGATCTACTTTCCAGTAGAGTTTAGTTCCAATCTGAATTTAACTGGCTTACCTGGCAGTGGTGCATCTGATCCATCCAGTCAAGGACTTCATTTGCTGGAGCAGGTGGGGCAGATTGTGGTGTGAATTAAACTCTGCATGCATTAAGCACATCTTTTTTCCTTCTGTTCACTCTCTACCAGCTGTTTCATTGGCTGTTCCCTGAATCAATTGTTTGTTTACATTGCTGATAATTGCACAGAACTTGTGAGTGTTTTCAGTCAAAAAAATCAAACATGTGGCCTCTGAACACTCTGGAACTTGACTGGAAGGTGAAAGTTTTGTAAGTTCACCAGGTTATCCATAATCTTCATCGCTTCACATCAAGCTCTCAACCTTCTGGTTTTCAACATCTGTTAGAAGGAGCAAATTGTGGTTAAACTAATGTTAAAAATTCTGTAGCATATGCCTGGCTTGGAAGATTTAAATTTTTAATGGATCAGTCTTCTGTTTACATCTGTTCTTTCAAAAGCTAACAAGCTTCTCTACAAATACTCACAGGTAGGGTTTTAGTTGAAGTACTTATAAGAGGATTCACTGATAAACTGTAATGTACAAAGTAGAAATATAATAACTGCATGTCTAACAAGCTTTGAAAACCAGTGTTTGAACTGGAGCTGTATGGTATTAAACTCACTGTGAGAAAGTAAATGCTAGCTTAGCACTAACATGACAGTGCAATTCCCATAGAGACTGAATCCCATAGCTGGTTTAATTTAGAGTTGTGATGTGGCACAAAACAAGGTCACAAAAACAGGCAAAGAAGTCAACAACACAGGTCAGTCAAAACAGGCAAAGGCACAACATGGCAGAGTCGAAAATACAAAATGGTGGTCAATATACGGAAAAACAAGCAAGAATATACAAACGCTCAGTAGATCACAAGGAATACTTCGCAATGAGTCTATCTAAAGCCTGGGCTTTTAAAGTATACTGACTAGTAATGTGAATCGAAACACAGGTGACACCAGTTAGTATTCTGGTGATGCAGAGCGCTGATAAGTGCGCGAGTGGGAGTCAGAAGTCACGTGAGTCCCAACTGTATTGTGGGCAATGGAGTCCGTGTCTGAGTCCGAGTTGGAGGGAAGTTGCTCCGTCATGTGATCTCCCAGAGGAGTCTGGGAGATGAAGTCTGGTCCTTTGCTAGAATAATCGCTGAATACGTGACAAGAGTTTATTTGCTGATGTGCTGATATGATACTAACAAAGAAAAGGATATTTACATAGTGAAAGCTTCTGTATTATTGTCTGCTATATATTGACATATAATATAATATAAAAAAATATCAAAAAGAATTAATGAACTCACTTGAATATTCTTTGCCTTATTCTGTGATGGTACATGTTCTAGGTAAGCTAGCATGCTATTTGATAGCTACGTATTGTTAGTAATGTTAACTCATTTCACCACTAGTTAAGGCAGGGCAGGTTGGTTTAAATAGCATATTTCATACACAAAGGCAATGTAATGTTCTTTCTTCATTGACTTCTGTTAAGATTTAAGAACTTTTTTCCTTCTCCTGTAAAGTTACCTTTTTGAAGATACAAGGTTTCGTTCAGACAGCGACGATATACTGTCCTCTATATACTGAATTGCATTTACTCTGGTTCACAGATGTTAATGAGGCAACACGTTTTTGACCTACGCCTCATTTTTTAGGGACACTCTATTTCTTTTTTTGACATTTTGTTATCGTGTTGCTTTGCCATTCCAGCTATTTTCTGATTTGTCTGTGGTTTGTTTACATTCTGATTGTTGCACAGACCTTCTGAAGGCTTTGTGACAAGATGTGTTACAACATTCGAACACTTGCTTGCTAATAGGACACAATGAAAAGCTGAGGATACTGACTGTTTCGATGTGCTGTTGCAATATTATTGCAATATTATTACAGCAGCCATAAAAAAAGTATGTGATGCAGTACAATATGCTAGCACTCTAAATGTTTCCCATAATTCAACACTGGATGTGTAAAACACTGTAAAACACATTTATAGAGCATTAAAAATAGTACATTTTTGTTCCGAGTAGCAAGAGTCAAAGGAGGACTCTACATTCCATGAGGACAACATGTTCATGTCCACTGCTGACCTTTTCCTTGCTGGGACGGACACTACGGCCAACACTCTCAGATGGGGCCTGATTTACATGATGGAGCACCCCGACATACAAGGTAGAGAAACAGACCTGATTTTATTTGATGTATTTGATTTTGTTTAATTGTTCCTTCTTTTGTGTGTCTGGTTGACCAGAGCGCTGTCACAAGGAGATCATTCAGGTGTTGGGATTTGACCGCTCTCCCTGCATGGATGACCGCACACAGCTCCCATACACTTACGCCACTGTCAATGAGATCCAGCGCTACGCTAACATTGTTCCACTTGGCGTGGTTCACCAAACCACTCAACCAACAGAGCTACAGGGATACCACCTGCCCGCGGTAAAGAGGGGCGATTGAAAGAATGTCTGGTGGATTAGATAAATGGATCGAAGTTCGGATGAACAGAAATATGAATGGATGAAAGTTTGAATGAATGGAAGTATGCATGGATGAAAATATGAATGCATAGGATGGAAGTTTGAATGGATTGAAGCATCGCTGGTTGGGAGTATGAATAGAATGCTGAATTGATGAAAGACTGTAGGGATGAAAAAGCAGAATGGGTGGAATTATGGAAATATGAAAAGTCTGAAAGGATGGAAATGTGGCTAGAAAGGGTGGAAGATAAAGGCTGAATGAATGACAAAATTGACAGAAGTATGGACGGATGAGTGGATGGACATTTAAATGGATGAAAGGCTGGATGGATGGAAGCCAACGCTGGTGGAAGGCCAAACAGATATGAATATGAACTTACTGAAGTATGGATGGGTGAAAGGCTGAATGGGTGGAAAGTTGAACGGAAGGTCGAATGGCTGGAGGTATAAACAGATGTGTAACCACAGATAACCTCTTCCAGTCAGTGATATTCTCTCCACCAGGTTTCATTACATTCACTAGTGCTGATTACAGAAATCGATTATTTATTATATAACATCTTCGATCATTAACGCTGCATTGCACAATGTTGCATTAGGGCAACAAAGTCATTTTCCTCACATTACAATAACATTATACATAATTAATGACAATGATAGGGTTAACAATAAATGGAGGAGTTTGAGTAAGTCAATAAAAACCATGTAGTTGGTCATACTATCTCTTAGTGGGCACATTTATACCTCTTTTTTTAATGTTCAATATCATTTTTTTTGTTATGAAATATATTTGTTGCCTAGAAGCAACATTGTCTGACAGTGGGAGGGATTTAGCCAGTCACAAACCAGGTCTCACCCCTTCAGGGAACTTGGCTCTGTATCTTTTCTTCCTACTGTCGCACAATGTTGCCTCAAGGCAACATACACCAAAAGGATCCCTGCACACATTATATATATATTTTTTTTTAAGTTTTTGAATTTAATAATCGTGTCCAAAAAAATAAATCAAGTATCATTTTTTGCAAGAAAATTGAACTGAATTTTTTAATTGCTCTCATAATGCATGCAGTAGAGGGTTAACACTGTTCTATGTGCATTCCTACTGGTCACGGGATTATCTTGATTATAATGGAGTGCATAATTTATGTGTGTTATTTATCTGTTTCTTTTTCCCATGGCAGGGAACAGAGATCCTTTCCAACTTAACGGCCATCATGACTGACAAAGAGCACTGGAAGCACCCGAACACGTTCAACCCAGAGAACTTTCTGGATGAGAAAGGACAGTTCTGCAAAAACGACTACTTTCTGCCGTTCTCTCTGGGTGAGTCTGCAGCATCTACAGCAAAGCCAATAAACCACAGTGAAGACATAAATGACACATATGGGACACATGTATGACCAAATGTCCAGACAAGCTGTAAAAAGTGTGTGTATACATGTGTGCTGCAGGTCCGAGGGTGTGTCTGGGTGAGTCTCTAGCGAAGACCGAGCTCTTCATCTTCTTCACCTCTCTGATCCAACGGCTGAAGTTCTCGTGGCCTCCTGGAGCTCCGCCCCCAAACATGGATGGAGTCATGGGAGTGGTCCGCTCTCCTTTTCCCTTCCATACGATCTGCCACAGCAGAGAGACCACTCACTAAGTCATGTTCAACCTTAATACTACTTGAACTTTAGACTAAAATCATATTGCTTTGAGTGACCATTGAGTGATCATTTATGTTTTTTTTTAATAAAATAAGTATTTAAACATTCCATGCAGTCTCAATTCAATTCAATTCAATTCAACTTTATTGTCATTATACTGAAACAAGGTTGTACAGTACAACGAAACACTTTTAGGCTAGATTATACTTTTAGGCTAGGTCTCACTTCCTGCTCTAAAATAAGGCTCTGCCAATGGCCTAAAACTCAGTGTTTTGGTAGTGACATGATTTGTTTTCTAAATCTTTCAACTTCTGTTTAACATTTGAAATATCTTTAAAAAAAAATATTGAGATTTTTGTTTATTTCATAAGCGTCAGTTTAGGGGTTAGGGTTCAGGACAGACCTCCCAATAGAAAATACACTATAAATGATTATTTTTATACACATTTAGTTAATTATAGATGAATATTAAAATGCTTTATAGACTTTTTATTACATAACTATTACATCATAACTATACAAGGCATAAGATTTGTGTTTGATTACACAACATACATTAAGGTTCCCTAGGACTTTAAAATATATATTGAAATATTGTTTGGGGTTTCTTTGTCTTACTTATTTCTTTTCTAAACTGTTTATAAAGGAGTAGAAGATGCTAGAACCAAATCACAGTTGTAAGAATTGACCTGATGTTAAAAAATACTGAGCCTGTTAATAATGCAATTAAAGCCTGGCTGCTCAGTGTTTTCTTTATATCAGTTATAGAACAAATCATTACAGTCAGAATCATAGCTTACCTCCCTAGTGCAGTAGAGGTTTTCTCTAATGTTGTTGGAATGAAGTCAGTGTTTTAGGTGTATAAATTTAGGTAAATTTTTCCTCATAACCACATCTTAAATGGAAAGAAATAGATATTTAACTCTAATATAGTATATTCTTTTCATTTGCACACTACAACTAAATTTCAGATGCTTTATTGTGTAAATATCAACATATATAATATAAATGACTGCCACAGCAACATGCACAACACTATTACTGTACAAGTGTTAACAGGTTGCTACCAGGTGAACGCAGGTGAAGAGTGACGCAAGTGCACGGATACATTACCAGTCATATTTGTGTGTAAAGGTGAAGCAGCTGCAGGGCGTGCCTTGTTTGTGTGTGTGTGTGCAGTAAGGTGGTGAAACAGTCCACTACTGCAGCGTCAAAGACCGGCTTAACCAGTGTCACTTATACTATGTATATTTTCCAATGGCCAAAAGTATGTGGACACCTATACATCACACCTATATGAGCTTGTTTGACAAAACCATGGGCATTAAAACGGAGTTGCTCCCCCTTGTGGCTATAACTGTCTCTGTTCTACTGGGAAGCTTTCCATAAAATTTTGGGGTGTGTCTGTAGTATTTGTGCCCATTCAGTCAAAGGAGCATCTGTGAGGTCAGACACTGATGTTGGACGAGAAGACCTGGCTCAGAACTGACATTCCAGTTCCACTGAAAGGTGTTCAGTGGGGTTGAGGTCAGGGTTCTGTGTAGGCCACTGGAGTTCCTCCGCACCAAACTCGTCAAACCGTCTCTTTATTGAGCTTGCATTGTGCACAGGGGTACAGTCATGCTAGAACAGGAAGAGGTCTTCACCAAACTGCTGGCACATATTTGGAAGCATATACTTGTCCAAAATGTCTTTGTATGCTTTAGCATTAACATCACCCTATACTGGAACCAAGGGGCAAACAAGCAGCCCCAGCCCATTATCCTTCCTCCACCAAACTTTACTGTTGGCACTATGCACTTCGGTAGGTAGTATTCTCACATTCACCAAACCCAGATTTATCCATCAGATGGCAAGATAGTGTATTTATTTATTTAACATAATAAATCCAACAAAATGATAGTAATCATTCCAAGCATTTTAAAGCTAGTCTGTAATCTGTAAGCCACATATGGCTGCTTTCGAGACAAAACTTTGTATACCTTAATTTTTGTCATTTTTAATTTTTTTTTACACAATTTGCAAATGAGTAACTGGTCCAGAATCTTGTGGTTGTGGCAGTCAGCCAGTAGATGGCAGTCTTTATCTTTATCTTTGATGAACCCTGCTCTTTCTTAATGTTATGAAACTACAGCGAGGGACTCTTTCTTTCTGTCTGTCTTTCTTTTAGAATGGTAGAACCTTTCCTTAATATTTCGTATGCAATTAAAGCAGAATTTTTCAGTTTGATGTTTTCTGCTTTCCTCAAAAACTTTCAAAAACACTTTCTCCAGATTCAAAATGATCACTGACCTTTTGTGCTCAAAAGTAACAAAATTCACTTCAAAAATGTACAGTGCAGTGGGAGAAAATCAAATAGATTGTTTTTCTGACAGATTTCCTGACAGCTTTGTCAATTCTGTCAGATCTTTTCATCATACTGAATTGTTATACATACCAAATACTACAATAACTACATGCTGAAGGCCTCCAAAAAGTTTGTTTACAGCAGGCATTTTCTTTATTTGTTATTTACTTTTCTTGCATGGGTGTAAAGCCCCACAAAAAGAATGGCTTACTCCAATCATACGATACTACAACAAAGAAATGTTCTAAAAGAGCATTTAATACATCGAGGAACATCCAAACACACTAACTAAACAAACTGCACATGTTGAAATAAGTGTGTTTATAGAGTGAAGATACAGATGAAGACTTTATTTAAAAATGAGAGACAGAGTCATTTCTGAAAGCTTGGGGACCCTATACAAAATTCTACCTGGTTCCTCACCTCCAGCCCAATCATATTCATTTGTATGCAAGCAAAAATTAATTACCAGCTCAATGCCAAAAAGTTAGGGACATGCTAATCAAAATAGAAATTAGTGTTTAGTACATTTAGTTTTACCTGGATTACATTAAAACAAGCACACACATTAAAAACATTATTTCATGTTTTATATCACTTTTCCTTTATCAACACTCACCAATCATTTGGGGATTGAAGACACAAACTGATCAAGTATTTGAAAGCAGAAATTTTGCCATTTATCAGTTTTACAACCATCTGGTCCTTTATTTTTTGTGCTTTGTGCTTCCTCGTGTGTTCTACATATTTTCATAGGAGACAAGCAGGCTAGTCTAGCACCCACACTCTCTTATTATGCAGCCATGCTGTTCCAACACGTGCAGAATGTTTCATTTTTTATTAAATAAGCATGGACGCCCCTGAAAAAGATGCTATCTAAAAGGCAGCAAATGTTCCATAAACACTCTGAAAAGCTGATTCTTTAGACCACAATACACATTTTCAATGTGCATCAGTCCATTTCAGCTGAGCTTGAGCCCAGAGAAGTTGGCAGCGTTTCTGACCTGGTTACTTCATACCGTTTTTGTTGGATTAACAAACCTCTTAATTGCATTTCATCTGCTGTCCCAATTTTTTTCACATTGTTTTTTGATTTTGATCAGTAAAATAAATAAATAAATAAATAAATAAATAAATAAAATCCCTGGACTCTCTGGTTTCTTTTTCTGCAAACCGTATTGTATCATTTTGAAGAAGTACATACTTGGGGCCTCCTAGTGGTTTGCAAGCCTTAAGCAACTATGTTTAGCAAGAACTAGTCCTTCTAGGAGAGCATGTGTTGAAAACAGAACAGAAATGGAAACAATTTAGGACATGTCATCTTTTGCAAAAGCTTGAATACCACCATCTAATTACGTATTTTGTTGATTTTCTAAGTGGGGAATTAATGAATACTCTATAGAGAACTTAAATTTGTCTTCAAATTTCTTACTGTTCCTTTTCAACTATATAAGAATATGTTTAAATAGTTAGCAAAGATTTACTTTAATCTTTAGGGTAAGCTATTGCAAACAGACAAAAAAAATTTACCAATACTTTTGATAGACAGTCATGTCCATCATTTTAGAGTGTTGCACAGGGATTGCATGTTGTGGATTTACATTACATCTCTCAACTTCAAATTTCTTAAATTCAGCTCTTATTAAAACAAAGGAAGCAATGTGAAAAGCCACTCCCTCACACAAACAAAATGTAACAAAGGTCAAAAGTTGGACTTTTACAAGAGGATGCATCACCAATACCAGCACCATCCAGTCAGCTTAAACAGCATAAACAAGTTTTGTAAATTTGTTAAAAATTAAAATCTGGAATAACACATTTGCCCAAGTATTCAGAACTTTATGGGGACCCTAAGCAACATTCTATTTGGTCCCTCATCTCCAGCCCATGCATATTCTTTGTGTGCAAGTAATACTTTATTACAAATCCCAAGCTGGGACGGTATGAAATGCTTTTACAAAAAGAAATCAGTGATTTGTAAATTCTATTTGACCTGAAAACAGCACAAAAACATGGTACTCACTGTCGTGTGCTTTATGTGGACATGTCCCCCTATGTTGAAACAGTGGTGAAACATCAGACTATGACAAGAGGTTGCATAATTCATTCAGTCACATGTCCGATATTCTCATTTTTTGTAGTGCTATCGGCAATTACTTGTAGGGATCACATTGGGAGAACTCCTCACTCCTCAGAGTTGTAGAGATTAAATGTAAGATTGCATGTAATGTTTATAAATAATGTCCGCCAGTTACATGCCAAGGTAATGAGAGTTGGTGGATCAGGTGTAATGATGGTGGTAGCGATTCTCTGCCAGCCTGAGCAATTCTAAAACTTGTGAAATCTGAAATGCATTTGCATGCATTTTCATTTGCAGGCTCAAAAAAGCAAACTGTTGGTTCTACAAACATTGATTTGTAACTGAATATGGTTGTAAATACGGTGATTAGAGGCAAGTTTGCAATATTCTAAAGATATTCTAGAATATCTAGAAAACCGTGTGGTACCTACCAGAAAGATGCTGATCTTTCTGACCTAGATGTATTATTATGCGTTATTAAGGTTACTTTCCACTTGTCAACATGGAATGTTGCCATTGTGCCCCACCATGGGTTAAGTAACTAAAACTACCTTTCCGCCACCACAAGCAATGTCCTGTGTTAGCCAAGGCTATGGTTCACAGCCCTCAGGGTCCCCCAGACAGTCCACATTTTTTTGCTTCATCCTAAATCCCAACACATAAGAGTAGTGCAAAATGGAACCAAAAATGGACCAAGGCTCCACCTCAGGGTTCTTGAGGACCACATTGAGAACCACTGAGCTAAAAGCATTAGAAGAACCAATCTGTGCATGTTCTGACCTGGGTTCTGCTGGCCCTCTGGGGAAAGAGGCAACATGTGTCCCTGGCTGATGTTCTCTGAAGCATTTAAATGGCCATAGAAAAGGACACAGGGCGCTGGCGGACACTGGGGGTGATACAACCACATGGTTAAAAAGGCACTGATGTTCCCTCCAAACTGGCAAAAACAAGGGGAAGTGCCCTATTGGCTGCCATTCACATGGGGAAAAATGACTGAGTGCCCTCTTGGGTACCTCTTCATGCAATACATTATGATTATGTGCCCTCTTGAGCAAGAATCAAAGAAAATTTGATACATTTCTTAATGAGTGCCCTGCTAGTGGTGAAAATATATCTATAAGGTGCCCATTCAATGATCTAAACTTGATGTTCCCTATTGGTGCCCTTCCAATGTACAAGGGTGTCACTATGAAGTGCCCTCTATGCCCCCTACATGAAAGTGTCTCAAAGGGTGCACCTCCCAGAAGTGGTGTTACAGACCCAGTGCTGTTTTGGGTACTCCTACAGGAACAAATGAATAGGTGCTCCTCTAGTGGAGAAGTGGCTGTTCAGAGGATAAAATATGGTGCAGTGCTGTAAAGGGTGTATCTACATGAATAACAATGAGGGGAAGTTTCCTAATATATGCCCCTCCAGTGGAGAAAATGTGATGTGGTGCCATATATGTGACATGATGTGGTGGGGCAGTCATGGGCTGGAGCTGAGGGAACCAGCCCTGTGACCTGAAGGTCGCAGGTTCGATCCCCTGAGCCAACAGTATGTGACTGAACTGCCCTTGAGCAAGACACCTAACCCCAAAGTGCCTCCCTGGCGCCATGGATAGGGCTGCCCACCACTCCAGGCAAGTGTGCTCACTGCCCCCTAGTGTGTGTGTTCACTAGTGTGTATGTGGTGTTTCACTGCACAGATGGGTTAAATGAGGAGGTGAAATGTTAGGCTACTATCTAGCTAGCATTTTAATCCAATCTCATTTGCACTGTCCCTCTTTTTTATTTTTCAATGTACCCTTTAGGTTAAGTTGGATTATGTTAGGTTCACTGTATTAGAAAAGACTATATAAATTATGTCAGTGACGACACAAAGGTTAAAATAGCCACAGCCCCCCGGGAATGTTCAGATATCAGAGGGGGCTTAACATAGTCTGAGCTGTAACCAGAGTAATCCAGCAAGCTTTGTTTAAAGTTGTGAAGACTGAGTTTTACCAATGATGTATTAGTAAATACTAATGTATGTACATGACAAATGTGTTTATAGGTAGCCATATAATTTTTTTTAGCCTAAATGCCTAGCTAAGGAGCTAGCTAACTAAAAAGGTACTTTGCTAAGCTGTTAACCTGTGGACTCAATTTGGAAATCAAGTAGAAGTGGAATAGCATAATATTAGTCTTAATCAAGGAAGAAAGAATATTTCATCTAACATCATGCATCTTAGCTTTTTTGCACTGCTGGGGCCCCATTTCATGCCATAGGTGCCCTTTTTATTTTATTTTTTTCGATCATACCCTTCAAGTAGCCTGAGTCTGCAACTAACACTGGATATACAGTTCTCAGGTGTAATCACTGCTTCAGGGAAATGGAGATGAAAGCAAATCATGAGGCAAATTATGCTTTAATTACTTACTCAGATCATCCATATTTAATCAAAAGTACCAGATTCCTACTGCTCCAAAAGAAGTTCATAAATAAGAGAAGAAAAGTAGTCCCAAGTCTATCATGACTGATAAGGTCATATGAGTCCAAACATACTCAGTGAACCTGGATGTCATTAGTTCCACCATGTAGCCCATCTTCCACACTTCACTGGAAAACACCCACTGATGATATAGTCATCGTGTCTTACAATACACAGTACACACTGGGCAAGGCGTGACATGTCAAATGATCTGTCCCTCAAGCTATCTGAGTGCTGAATGGAGCAATTCTTCTTAATGAAGGTTTGGGCTATATTCAAATCTCTGTATGTCTAAACTTCCTGGGAAAACGCTGAACACTGGGATAATGGTTAGTTATATAGTTCAAAATTGACCCTGTGGTAAAACACAAGTCTAGACTTGCCATTAATCAAAGCTCAGGTTCATTCAGGTGTGTAGAGCTTTGGATGGACCATAACTACACACCTCCATGCTAAAGCAGCGGTTCTCAATCCATTTCTCCTGCATCTTGCTTGTTGACATGATTGTTGATTGTCCATAGGTGTGCTCTTTATCTGCTCTCATGATATCTGCTTCTTGATAACTTATTTATAAGGACTGGATTGAGAGCCACTGTTCAGCTGACAATTGAGAGCTGTAAGCCATTCATTTAATAAACCTGAAACCATCTGTCCTTCAGATCTTTGTAGATATTGCAGACATCGAAACTTTCCCATCTCAAAATTATAGATAAAGTGAAAATGTTGCTTCCTCTCCGGGTGACAAAATATGGCAGTATGTTCTCAATGTACCAATGTACCAACAATGAAGCCAACAGTCGTGCTAAATAACATGCAGATTGCGAAGGAAGCATTTGCTCAGAATGGGGCCGTATTTTCTGGAAGGCCATTCATACCATTAATGAACTGGATCACCGATAGCTATGGTCAGTATTACATGGCTTATTAACTTCTTAGCCTTATTTTTACTACTTTTACTATTTCTCTTTGTAGCCAACTAATGATCCCTTTTTCGCAGCTTGCCTCTACCCCTCTATGATCATCTGTCTGTTTCTTTTTGTATCTGCCTCACTCAGGTATCGTGATGTTCACATATGGTAATTCTTGGAAACAGCAGCATTGCTTTGCTCTGCACATGCTGCACAACTTTGGTCTGGGCAATAAAACAGTGGAGGAATGTGTGGCCGAGGAGGCACAATACCTCATTGGAGAGATGCTCAAGCATGAAGGTACCCTGCCTCCACTAAATTTCTTAAAGAATTAGTGAACTACTGCCCCAGCCCCCCAAGTGACAATGTGGCTTCACAGTTGCAGCTCTTTAAAACAAGTGGAGAAATTTCAGTTGACACTATACTGGTGTCTGAAAATGGAAAAAGCACATTTATTATGGATTTATTTTCCTTTATGGTACTTGTTCACCATCAGTTTTGTGCCAGTATTTAGCCTCTGATGGAGTTTGCTTCCCACTTCGGGTTGCATTCCCAAACAACCCAACTCCGAGAAGAAATGTACCCCATTGGGCCTAGGGCCGTTACTGGCCTCACACCACGCATAGGCATTGAACTCTTTAAGCTCTTTACTTCAGATCAAGCCTTCAGATTAAGCTTACACCTACACTAAAATAGTCTTGCAACTTGTGTGCAACATGTGTCCACTAACTGAAGTCAAACTGCAGAAGAAGCTCTACATTTTGACAGAAGGCAGCAGTAACCAGAGAGTGCAGGGACCCTAACTGCCCCTCACTTTACAGTTCTCCTGCACACCCAGCCCACAGTTCCCTGCTCAGCTTGCCACCAGCATACCCCCTCAGCAGGCCCCTCAGTTCTCTACTCTGTTGCCCCCAGTTACACCCTCAGCAAGTTCCCTACTTTCCTGCTCAGATGATCTCCAGTTCCCTGCTTGTCTGGCCCCACAGGGAGCTCCTTAGCCAGTCACCTAGTTCCCTTGCTTGAATGGCCCCAAGTTCCTTGATTGGATGGCCCATAGTTTCAAGCTCAGCTGGCCCCATTTCCCTAGTTTCCTGTCCCTGTGCTTAGTTCAGTCCTTGTCAGCATCCTGGTCCCTGTTTCAGTTCTACACTCTGTTAATGTTTCTGTCCCTGTCACTGTCTCTGTACTTGTCCCAGTCCTCGTCACTGTTCCTGTTTCTCTATTCTGGTGCCAGCTGTGAATTCCTCCACTAGGTTTGGTTCTGTACCTTGGAAGCTGTGCATTGGAGGGTTTTCTATCTGTTGTTGCTTCTTGTTCAACACAGTACTTGTCAAAGTAAGTAAACATAAAAGCAGCAAATGTGTTGGTCTGGCATATTTTATTGATGTGCAACTGATCGACAGCATTTTGTGTAATGCCTCATTCTAAAGAAACTTACTGGGAATTGACCATTGTGGTGGTGATAGAAACCAGACGTTTGAAGAGTTTAATGCTGGTTATGTATACTCTGCAGATGCTGGACAGAGGGATGGCTTTTGAGCATGTCTAGGTGCTGGAGAAGTGGTCAGGACCTGCAAGCCTATTAGGGTGCTGGGCCAGCAGATCTCTGAGGGAACCAATCAGCTGCAAGACAAGGTGTTTATAGGTGTCTACAATAATTCCCAAGTACTTGATACTGTCAGCCCTCACTGATGACCTCATTTTTTACTTTTACCATTGATGTTTTTTTTTGTGTTGTTCATGTACAGAAAAAGAGATTAAAACATTTGTGTTTTACATTCAGTATTAAGTGAGAGGACTGAAGCCATTGCAATACAGCCTGTAA
The DNA here is from genome assembly GCF_904425465.1 of Colossoma macropomum. Classification (NCBI taxonomy): domain Eukaryota; kingdom Metazoa; phylum Chordata; class Actinopteri; order Characiformes; family Serrasalmidae; genus Colossoma; species Colossoma macropomum. The sequence goes on from NW_023494802.1 coordinate 40,124,889, forward strand.
TGATTCAGTAAGCTGGTCAGCAGCCATGCTAGGTGTTCTGGCAGATCTATAGATAACCAAATCTCCGCCGTCCATTTGGCAGCCAACCACAGGACATCATTTGGTTAGGTTGTTAATATACATGCTAAACATCAATGGACCTAGAACTGAGCCCTGGGGTGTCCCCATGCTATTGGCACAGAGGGTCAACTTTTCCCCATTGACCTTCACACACTGTGCTCTTCCCTTGAGGTTCGAACCATTGCATGTGGCATGTGAGAACTGAAAGTTTGAAGTTTGGACATCATGACATTTTCAGATAAAAATAATACCTTTAAATGAGTATGTAATATTATTTAAAAATAAAGTTTGCTTAAATTTAGCTTTAAATGTGCTTAATCCAAATCTGTACATTGGCTCCACATGAATGAAATATGTTACTTGAACATTATTACTATGTGTAAATACTTCATTGATTTACTTAAGTTGATGTGACATATTTCATCTGTGCAGAATCAATGCATTTGTATCATATAAATTCAGTCACTTTTTTCAGGATATGCCAGTTAGTATATATGACTACTGATACAACTTTACTCTGCTAACTTTCTTTTTAGCATGCTAAAGGCTACATGGCTACAAACAAAAACAAAACAAACAAAACAAAAAGAAAAACAGTACATCATGGTTCTAAACCAAAGTTTATAGCCAAACAAAGCAATTCTTCACAGAATGTATGTAGGTTATGTTCAAAAATGTTCAAAACATTTGCATGGTTAGCTGATTAGCTCACTGAAGATAGCCTAGCTGAGGGCGAGTGCATTCACATTTAATAATCTGCCCCTTGCTGTATTCTCCTCCTCTTCTGCTTGGAGTCCATACTTCTGGCCACTTCCACACTTTCAAGTGGTGGGTTGAACTTAGCAAGGACATGAAAAAAATATATTGAAACAGCGGCTGCTGTTGAGAGAAAACCATGCTTTTGTCATTTTTAATATTGTGGTGTTCACCATGGGCCATGCTGTCCAGAGGAGCTCAGGAGGTGTGGCCACACAAAGTGGCCCTCGGGTGGTACCACGCTCCAGGTGCAAAAAGGTATAGTTGCTGCTGATCTACTTTGCTAACAAGGTTGTTGTGTGTTGAATGTGTTTTATTATGTTGGGCTGTGGGTTCATTAGTGTAGTTTTGAGTGAGGTTGTATGGCTATTGGTGTACTTCCATTCAATTCACTCTGTTATTCAGTGTCCCTGGGCTGGGCATTTCTTGCTGTTTGTTGAAGTGCATGTTCAATAAAAGAGCATTTGCCTATATATGCATTGTTTTCTACATCATCTTCTACACCAAAGCCACAATATTTTTACATAATTTGAAATCACCAGCAGCCCTTTACATTGTGTCAAAAAAGATTAAAGATTCAGAATGTGAATGGGCATTTGTGCAGATTATTTTTTTGCCCACTTTTCAACAGTTTCCTGCACCCTCACTGGACTCTCCAGGTTGAACGATTAGAGGTAGCAAACGATTAACTGGTCCAGAATGTAGTCTTGTGTTGTGGCAGTCAGCCACTAGATGGCGATCTTTATCTTTGATGAATTTTGTCCTTTCTTTGCGTTATGAAGCCATCAAAAGTGACACTGAACTTGAACAGTGAAAGTAGTTAATAGCAGAATTTCTTTCAGCTTGATCCTTCCTCGATTTCTAAAAAACAACATTTTCTCCAGATTCAAACTGATCACTGACCTACAGTGCTACAAAATATTTATGTGTGGGGAAAAAAAAGAGATAGATTGTATATCACATTGATTTGCAAGGCCTCACCAGACAGATTTATCAATTCTGTCATTTTTTTTGAACTGCCATACATAACGAATACTACAATAACTGCATTCTGATGGCATCCAAAAGATTTTTAAAGCAAGGACTTTCTTTATTTATATTTTTACTTTCGTCTTTAAAATATGTTTAAACCATCCAGATAAACAATCTAAAAGGCTAACTCTTTAGAACACAATACACATTTCTACTGTGAATCAGCCCATTTCAGATGATCTCAAGCCCAGAGAAGTCAGCAGTGTTTCTGACATGGTTACTCTGTACTTTATTTTTGTTTAAATACAGGTCAAAGTGAATTTACAAACCACTGCTTTCTGTTGTTAATTGCATTTTGCCAACTGCCCTGACTGTTTTGGACTTGGGTTTGTGATTTTAATTGTATCAATTTTAAGAAGTACATACTTGGGGCCCTCTGGTGGTTTGGGGGCCATAAGTGACTACAAAACGCAAGAAGGAGAGCATGTGTTGGAAACAGATGATGAATGGAAGCAATGCATGCCATACAATCATTGCAAAAGTTTGAATACCCCCATCTAATTACAGATTTTGTTGAATTTCCAAGTGAAAATTAGTTACCCCCTTAACATTTCAGGTTTATTTCATTCTAAGGCTTATTATTCTGTAACTACAGGGACTTCAATGCACAGAAGTGTGTAATAAAACTAGGTTTGTTAAGAGGTTGCTTACTTTGCAATTGAAAGGTGCATTTTTCTACAATGTTTAGTGCACAATGTCTATTTATTTGCATACGACTGTATATTCAGTGCCAGTTCAAAGGTTTGGTGATACCTTGCCTTCACATTTTTATTTTCCCACTGTTACTGTTCAAGTATGTAAGATAAAATTATCGGTAAATATTTAATACAGATTTTTTAGGGTCTTTAGGGTAAAGATCTTTAGGGTAAACTATTGCAAACAGACAAAGAAAACATGATTTTTTTTTTTAAAGCAGAGGTCCTTATACTTTTAATGGATGGTTAAGTCTATTTATAAGAGCATTGCCCAGGGATTGCATGCTGTGGATTTAGATTGCATCTCTCAGCTTCAAATTCCTCAAAGCTAGTCTTTATCAAAACAAAGCAAATGATGCAGAAAGCCACTCCCTCACACAAACAAAATGTTGCAATAATAGGTGAAATGTCAGATTTTGACACAAGGTTGCATCGCACACATTAGCATCATTGAGTCAGCCTAAACAGCATAAACAAATGTTGCAAAGTTTTGTAAATTAAAAACTGAAATAACACATTTGCCCAAGTATTCAGTCCTTTTATGACGAGTACAGCTGCATCCTGAGTTCACTGGATCATCCTTGATATTCTGATTAAAGTTCACTTGTGATAAATTAATTTGACTGGACAGTATTCATAAAGAGGGATGGAGCATTTGACCTCAACAACTATAGGCCTATCTTTAAATTACCATGCCTAGCAAAAATATTTAAAAAATCATATATTATAAAAAGCTGATCTCAGTACATTCTATTCTAAGCACACATCAATCTGGTTTTAGAGAGAAAACTAGCATTGTTACTGCCACCATTCTTATTTTAAATGACATTATTTTGTCTTCAGATAAAAAGAAGCATTGTGCAGCCCTTTTTATTGATCTTTCAAAGGCATTAAATACAGTTGATCACTCACTACTTAAAAAGACTTGTTAATATTGGTTTTAGATTTGATCAAATTGCCTATCAGTGGTTTCAGAGCCACCTAATGGACAGACAGCAGTGTGTGACTGTGGGAAATCTGTGCAGATTACTGTGTCCCACAAGGCTCAATCGTGGGGTCTGTTCTGTTTTCAATTTATATTAATGATACTGTTTCTTCTTTAATGAGTGTAATATGCATCTTTGTGCTGATCATACAGTTATAGTTTTTATTCTGCAGGTACTATACATTTTGCTATTAAACCCCTTCAGCACTGCTTTTGATTTACAAGTTACACTCAATAATCATACATTATGTCTTAGTGCACATGAAAGTAAAGACGCTAATCTTTACCAAATCATTTTTACCAAAAGTGGTACAAATATTGAAAGTATCACAGCATATTAGTATGCATTTCGGTATATGGATCAATGAGAAGATATCCTTTAGATAGCATATAACTAATCTCGTGAGTAAATAAAAAAATGTATTTCTTTTATAGGAAGGTAACATGCTTCTCTCTCTCAGGCCCTTGGACACCGTTTATCACTCTGCTTGATAAACTCAACTATATTGTAAAGGAGGCCTTTACCTCAATGTATATGAGTTTGAATAAAGGTTGACTGTATATATATCTAAAGTGCACTTTGCTTAATCATTTAGAGTTTGTAATGTACACTTGCATAGAACTTAAGTGACTGTAAAGGGACAAACAAAATTGAGCTCACATCATCAATGAGATCTTTCTACTAAGTATTGGGACATATCTTCTAATTATTGAGTTCAAGTATTTCAGCTACACTCATAGCTAACATGTGGATAAACGTAAACAAATGGCTTGAAGTCTTGATAGACAAACACCAGCAGTAGAATTGGTCATATACTGATGAGCTCATTGCCTTTAAACATGGCACTGTGAACTTGACACTAAACATGTCAAGATGCCATCTCTGCCACAAGTCAGTCTGTGAAATTTCGGTTCTGCTAGATCTGCCCCAGTCAACTGCTATTTTTGTGAAATTAGCGACGAAGTGGTAGACCATGCAAACTCACAGAGTGGAGCCATTGAGTGCTGAAGTGCACAGTGTTTATCTTCTGTTGAATCGCTCACTAAAGAGTTCCAAATTGCCTCTGGAAGCAACATCAGCAAAATAACTGTTTGTTAGGAGCTTCACCCAATGCGTTTCCATGGCTGAGCAGCTGGACACAAGCCTAAGATTAAATTGCACAATGCCAAAGCGGGGGGTTGATTGGAGGAGGTTGTGTAAAGCAAGCAGCCACTGGACTCAGGAGTGGTGGAAACGTATTCTGTGGAGTGATGAATCACGCTTCTCTATCTGGCAGTCGGACTGGCCCTTACAGAGCCCTGACCTCAACCCCATCGAACACCTTTGGTATGAACTAGAACGGAGGTTGTGAGCTAGGTCCTCTCGTCCAACATCATCAACCTCACAAATGCTCTTCTGGATGAATGGGTAAAAATTCCCACAGACACTCCAAAATCTTGTAGAAAGCTTCCCAGAAGAGTGGAAGCTGTTATAGCTGCAAAGGGGGGACCAACTCCATATTAATGCCTATGGATTTGAAGGGATGTCATAAAAGCTCCTCTGGGTGTAATGTGTAAGTGTCCCTATATATATAATAAACAAAACAAAATATATAATATATATATATATATATATATATATATTTTGTTTTTTTTTGGGGGTTTTTTTTTTTTTTGTTTTGTTTTGTTTATTTTATTTTGTACTTTATTCTAGATGGTGAATGTATTAGAACATTACAGGCAGCTTTTTAGACACTTCTACAGCTGGCACCACAGGAAGAAAAACCGGAAAGAGCAGAGGAAACCAAGCTGTTTTTTTGAGTGTCACGTACTCTAGACGGACACGCCCACTATGTTGAAACAGTCATGTCTACAAGAGATTGCTGCAGTTCCTTAGTCACGTCCTATTTTCTTCATTTTTTTAGTGCCTGTGGACAATTACTTGCAAGGTTCACATGGTGAGAAGTGCTGATTAATGATATTAAATGTAGGTTTTTCAGAGATATAGATATTAAATCTGTTTATAAACAGTGTCTGCCAGTTACATGCCAGGGAAATGACAGTTATGTTTTAAAAGGAAATCTTTTTTCACCTCTTAACAAGTTACATCAAGACTCATCCTTAGGCATGCCCACGATCATGGGATCCTACAAAAGCAGCTGTCATTTCTCAGAAGAAACATGTTCTCTTTCTCTCTCTCGCTCTCTCTCTCTCTCTCTCTCTTTCATCCCTCCCCTTCTGGTTTTAGTGTATAAAGCTGTGAGTGTCTGTGCTCTCCTGCTCATCTCTCAGAATGGAGTCTGTGCTGAGATATTTGGACTGGATGTCTGTGAGCTTGGCCCTGCTGGGTGGTCTGCTCTTTCTATTTCTGATGGAAAGTATAAGGTTGAGCTCCTCCAGGAGCCGCAGCCCCCCTGGACCCAAACCACTTCCCTTCGTGGGTAACCTGCCCCAATTCGTGAAGGATCCAATGGCGTTCATCAGATCGGTCAGTTTTCTCTTTTTCTTCACCTGTTTAGCAGTTGTTCTGTATGTTATGAGAAGATCCTGATGGTTCAAAGGGTTAACCCCTTAAAATTCCAGGCTTATTACATACTAAGGTTTATTATTCAGTAAATACTGGAACTTCAATGCAGACTAGTTGAGCTATTCTTAGGTTATGGGTGTGTGTGATAAAACTGGGCCCGCTGGTGCGCCCTGGCCATTTAAGGGGTTAAATTGCTGTTGTGATTAGGCATGCCTCTGTGCTGTGGATCAGGTGTAATGATGGTGGTAACAACTTTCTACCAGGTTGAGCAATTCTAGGAACTGTGATACCTAACATGTTTCATTTGTAGGCTCAAAAAAGCATAATTTTTGTTCTGTAAACATTGATTTGTGACTGAAAATGGTTGTAAACATGCTGATTAGGGGCAAGTTTGCAATATTCTTAAGACAAAATGATACCTACCAAAAGGGTAGTCCTGATCTTTCTTACTTAGCTGTATTTATACTGGTTGAAAAGCTGCTTTCCACCTGTCACCATGTCACAATATTGCCATGTCACAATGTTACTATGCTGACCTCCATGGGTTAAGTAACTAATACTGCCTTTCTGCTGTCACCATAGCAATGTCATCCGTTAGCTAAAGCTGTGGTTTTTAAACCAGCTCTCGGGGCCCCCAGACAGTCCACATTTTTGCTTCATCCTAAGTCTTAACACATACGAGTAGTGCAGAAATGGACCATGGAATGTCTCAGGGTTCCTGAAGACCAGTTTGAGAACCACTGACCTAAAAGCATTAGAAGGACCAATTTGTGCTCTGACCTGGGTTCTGCTGGCCCTAAGGGGTAAGAGGCAACAGGTGTCTCTGGCTGATCTGCTTTGAACCAACAAACTGATCATAGCTTCCCAGAGCTCTAAGTGGACACAGCAAATGTAATCCTCCGGTGTATTCACTGCTGCGTGGAAGTGGAGGAGAAGGCTAATCTGCCCCACATAAGGCTTATGATGCTTTAAGTACTATTATAAAACAGATAGCTCTGGTCTTAAAATTGGGTTTGCTGAGCCACGTTCGAAGCCATTGTAAAATACACGATATATCCAAACCTATGACGGCCTTACAGCAATTGAACTCTGTATTACTGTGCCACATAACGAAAAATCCTTGCACTGTTTATAAATCTAATGCTGCTCACATGGACCACTGAGTGTACTGACTGAGTAAGATACCATTTCTGTTTAAACTGAGGGGCAGACAGTTTATTTTCTTAACTAGAACTAGGCTGGTCAGCTGGCTAACAGGTTAAATAACTCCATCATTAATATCACAGACTTGAATTAAAGCATTTACAATATGATTTGCTGTAAAACTGCAATATATAAGTCTAAAGAATGCCACGTGAATGGCTGACATGCTTCAACTGTTCATGCTTCAGTCAGAAGTCACATCAATCCCAGGCTAAATCCCAAACACCTTACATACCCCCCAAATAGTGTTCTAACTATGGAGGTTTTAAAATTCTAGATTCTACAGCCAAATAGTGCACTGTGTGTTCAGTATGGATGTGGCTGAATCCTAAATGATTATATTTAGTGAATTTTTTTTCTAAATTATGCTCTGTTGGGGTGCGTGAGCCAGTATTTAAATTCCTATGTAGTGCACTATGTAGGAAGCAGGGAGCCATTTGAGATCCAGCCCCAGCGTGGGAAGAGGGGCACCACTGAATTGGTGCTACATAAGACTTGCGGTGGTAATTCGGCGACCAAAAGTTATTTAGAATTTCTGGTTTTAAACAGTGAATTAAACAGTGCTATTATACGACAAAAACATAAACATTCATTATTATAGGACAAAAGTTAATAAGTTTATGAAATGACCGCAGTATACAGTGATGGGCGACCAAACGTTCTCCTAATTCAGCAGTCTGTGGTTGCTGGGATACCACACTCTACAGGAACTACATTTCTTGGCGGAATACTTGTCAATGTTGATTGATGTCAATAATAACTTTTCTGAAGAAATGTACATTATTTCATATTTTATGTTGGCCGCCGTTTTATGAGGCCGTGCGTTACTGTGATTTTATCATGGGGAAGGGAGTTTTAGGCACTCTGCTTCAAGTAATACTTACGAACACCCTTTCCATGATAAAATTACAGTAACACAAGGCTTCTCATGGCTTATTGTTTTAATATATATTTCAGAGCAAAGTTATCTCAAGAAAAGGGCTATTTTATTTGAAATTACCAGAATCCTACTGCTCCAAAAGAGCCCCAGGTCTGTCATGACTGAGTAGGTCATATGTGTCACTTATGTCCAAACATACTCAGTTCCTGCAGGGCTGGTCTAAGTGAACACAAATGTCCTTTATATCTATATAGATTATATCTGGATTTGGAATGACTTCAGTGGAAAACTCATGTAACCACATGTAAAAGAATACGTATCTAACCTTGTCATCTCTCTCAAGAGATGCCACCTCCCTCTGAACTCTAAAACTATCATACTGGCATGAACACAGTACATTATTGTAGAAATGACAGTCCACCTAGTTTATCTCCTTCATTTCCCTGGAAAACACCCACTGATGATATAGTCATGGTATCCATATTACAATACACAGCACACACTGGGCAAGGCGTGACATGTCAAACGATCTGTCCCTCAAGCTATCTGAGTGCTGTATGAAGTAATTCTTCCTAATGAAGGTTTGGGCTATATTCAAATCTCTGTATGTCTCAACTTCTTGAGAAAAATGCTGAACACTGGGATAATGGTGAGTTATATAGGTCAAAATTGACCCTGTGGTAAAACACGAGTCTAGACTCAAAAGCTGTTAATCAAAGCTCAGGTTCATTCAGGTATGTAGAACTTTGGGTGGACAATAATTGCACACCTGTGTGTTAAAGCAGCAGTTCTCAATCCATTTTCCTGCATCTTGCTTGTAAACATGATTGTTGATTGTCCATAGTTTTGCTCTATCTCTGCTCCCCGAATACCTGAGCTATTCCTTTGTTGATTAGACGTTTCTAATTGGATTATGAACCACTGTTCAGCTGATAAGACCTGTCCAGGGTGTATCCTGCCTTTCGCCCAATGACAGCTGGGATAGGCTCCAGCACCCCCTGCGATCCAGAAGGATAAGCGGCTTAGAAAATTTGTGTGTGTTCAGCTGATAACTGAGAGCTGTAAGCCATTCACCTAATGAACCTAACAAACTTCAGATCTTTGTAGCTATTGGAGACACCTACACTTTTCCTTTTCAAAATTATAGAAAAGGTAAAAATGTTTCAGTAGCACTCCACAGATAGGTAAAAAGTGGAAAAGGATATGGAAATATTATGATAATACATACCTAAATATTACATGCTAATTTTCTAGTTGTTAATATTAGAGATGTTACCTTAAAACAGTGACATAGTTGTGCTGAGATGATGTATTAGTGCTGTAAAATACTAATTCACTTGGTGCTTTGATTCTTAACCATTATGTGTTTAAATGGTCAGGCACAGTGTGATGTACAGACCTGTTACAGACTGTAATTACAGTGAAACTAAATGTTATTAGAGCTGAAAATGCAAACTTACATCGTATTTCTCAGTTACGGCTTCTCATCAGTTGATTACATCATTATTTTCTGAATAATGTGACTAACTGCACTGGAATTTTCACTGCAGGCCTAATTACAGGTGTAGTTACTCAGGAACTAAGTTATACTGAAATTACACAGAAGCAGGGTTTAGGGTTTATAATTAGTTTAAAACTCAATCCACACTACATATATCTTTACACAGCATGTCTATATTTCTTTATCTTATTATTTATCAATAACTAGAAAATTAGCATAGAACTTCAAATCATTGCGTCTTGTTACCATTATTCATTTTATCTCATACCTATTACCGCTACAACATATTATTTATTAACAACTAGACAATTAGTATGTGATTTTTAGATAAATATAACTTATTAAGATGATATTACACTGTCATTACCTGCTTACTACCAATCTGTAATGCGCTATCAATGTTTCTTCCTCTCCAGATGACGAAATATGGTGATATGTGCTCCATGTATCTAAGCAGGAAGCCAACGATTGTGCTGAATAACATGCAGATTGTGAAGGAAGCATTCGCTCAGAACGGGGCCGTATTTTCTGGAAGGCCGTTCGTACCATTAATGAACTGGATCACTGACGGCTATGGTCAGTATCACAGGGCTTATTAACTTCTTTGCTTTACTTTAATTGCTTTTACTATTTTACTTTGTAGCCCACTAATAATCCCTCTTGCTGTACCTGCCTCGACCCCTTTATCATCATCTGTCTACTTCTTTCTGTCTCTGGCTCTCTCAGGTATTGTTATGGTCACATATGGTGATTCTTGGAAACAGCAGCGTCGCTTTGCTCTGCACACGCTGCGCAACTTCGGTCTGGGCAAGAAAACGGTGGAGGAACGTGTGGCTGAAGAGGCACGATACCTCATTGGAGAGATGCTCAAGCATGAAGGTACTAGAATTCTCCATGGATTAGTGAACTGCTGTCAGTTTGTTTAATCTACAACTAGAACAGAAGCCCGAGGTGCACATCCTTCCTACACCCCCAGGAATTTGTGGCTCAAAACAACTCATCTTACACTTTGCTTAGTCACTTTTCAGTTGTAGCTCTTCAACATAAGCAAAGAAATTATGTTGAAAGTGTGTTTTCTAAGTTTTTAATTGATTCCATACTTATGTTTCAAAGGGGGAGGGTTGATATTTTAGTATTAATTTTATTTGGTGAAATGTTTGCACATATTTTTTGGAAAGAAAAAAAAACTGTTATGTGATATTTTTTCAATTTTTGTTGCTTTGTTGACATTGAAACAAATAGAAAGTGTCCAAACCTGCCAGAACATAAATCAAATGTAAAATATCAGTGATCTTGTGATGACCTATGTAATAATTATGTAATTACCTATGAACAATTAAGCCATATTTGTGGACTCTAGAACTATATTGTCTGTTGATATTTGTTTGTTCTTATGATTGTTTGCTGACTGTTTGCCCAAGTCAAGCTCCATACTTACCACTTTCTACAGCAGAACTGGTCAATATATATTTATAACAATACTTTAGTGTCAGTGATAATATTTAGACCATTTAAAATGATTTTGATGGCCAGGGTTCTATTATTATGTTCTTCCTCATCAAATTCTTTCTCCTGCTATTTCTTTTTGAAGGGAAGGCTTTTTATCCCCTCCATCCTATTCTGAATGCAGTTTCCAACATCATCTGTTCCATCGTCTTCGGAGACCGCTTTGATTATGAAAACGAACGCTTTGCTAAGCTGCTGGAAATTATGAATCAAAGCATGCGACTTGGTGCATCACCTGTGGGAAAGGTAACGACCAGCAAGAACTTTCCTGATGATTATCACTACGTAGTCAATGTTTTTAACTGTGCTTGAGAGAAAAAGAGCACAACATGATATAATTTATTACCTACAAATTACAGTTGTTTTTAATTTTTTTCCACCTTTAATTTTATACCAACACTGAAATGATTTTTAGAATGACAACAGAGATAGTTTCAATTGATCCTTGACTAGTCTTGGAACTTGTCTCCACTAGTAAAGTCTTGCTTTCGAGAATAATATGATTTAGCAAAACATTTAACTTCACTGGCAGTGTTTTTTGTGTATATATAGTAATGTAAAATTAAAGTGCTTAGGCTTAAAAAAATTACAAAAAAATATATATACATGGAACATGGGATCTTTTTTTTTGGCAGATCTTCAACTTGCTCCCAGTAATAAAATACTTTCCGGGCCCACACCAGACGATGTTGCAGAATGCCATCTCCTTCAAGGTATTTATCCGCGAGGCCGTCGAAGAGCACAGGCTGATTCTGGACTCTGAAAACCCCCGGGACTTCATTGATGCCTACCTGATTGAGATGACCAAGGTGAGAAGCCAAATTGCAGGAGAAGCTCTACATATTGCAGCTGTACCTGCATTCTACAGTAAATCAGTCTTTCCACCAGCTTACAGTCTTTTTTGGTACAGAAATACAAAATAGCATCTTGTTTCGAGCAGCACAAGTCAAAGGAAAACTCCACATTCCATGAGGACAACTTGATTATGTCCGCTGCTGACCTCTTCTTTGCTGGGACGGACACTACAGCAACCACTCTCAGATGGGGCCTCATTTTCATGATGGACCACCCTGATGTGCAAGGTATACTACACTTGCATCTCTACTTGGGTGTGGTGTGGGGAACAATTTAGGGCTTTCTATATTTCTTTTGTTATATTACCATTAGCTAGCTGAATATTCTAACAAATAAATAAATATGAAATGGGAATTGAATGCATAGCAATAATTATACTTTGATGAAAATTTTGGACTTCTAAGAATTTATAGTTGGTTAGTCACCCAATTTTACTATGGCTGTATGTGCTTTAATGTCATTTACTCTCTTTTCTGTACTCTGTCTCTCCCTCATACTCCCCTGTTTATTCACTTGACCACATTAGAGCGCTGTCATGAGGAGATCATTCAAGTGCTGGGTTGGGACCGCTCTCCCTGCATGGATGACCGTGCCAACCTCCCATACACTCATGCCACTGTGCATGAGATCCAGCGCTATGCAAACGTCGTTCCTCTAAGTGTAGTGCATGAGACCACAGAGCCAACACAGCTGCAAGGATACCACCTCCCCAAGGTAATGATGGAGAGATTGGAATGAGTTGTATGTGGAATTGAATAGATTTGTTATGGAGTATTGGAGGAATTGTAGATTTGGTTGATCCAGAAAGTTGGTAAAATAGAGGAATTGTAGTTTGGACTAAGGGATGGAGGAAATGTACATTGGATTTACCCAGTAAGAACAGAAAATTAAGGAATTGTACATTGACTCAATCCAGAAAGATCACAAAAAAATGGAAAAACTTTGGATCAACGTGACTGAGGAATTTGGATCGATTCAAAAAGATCAAAAAATGGAGGAGCTGTAGAATGGATTGAGGGATGGAAGCATTGTAGAGTGGGTTAATTCTTGCTGGTAGCAGGTCACTTTCCAACTCAGTTGAAGCACTGTGGTTGTGCTATGCCAACGAACAGTAGATCACAGCTCCCCCAGGACTTCCAGTAGATATCCTTGCTAAGTTGCATAGGCAGGGTATATGAAGAAAATGCAATCAGAAGCACCCAACACAGTTTTATGAAGAACAGATTGACAGTCTCTGCTCCTCTGCAAGCCATGCATGGCTGGCAGGATGCAATGAATGCTGTTCCTAAGCTGGATGCCCATATTGTGTTTATTGACCTTTTGAGGGCCTTTGCCACGATTGATCATGGTCAACTTTTAGTTACATTAGCCTCCCCTTGGTATCTCCAATTATTCGTGGCCTGTCCTTCACAGCTATCTGATAGAAGGACAACAAGCTGTACGCTGGGGAAACTGTATGTCCTTGGCATAATGTGTACAAGCTGTAAGTCCCCAGGATGGGTTGTTATCACCTCTCCTTTTTCATTGTCTGTATGAATACACTACATGTGTGGAACCCATCAAGTATGCTGATGATCTAACCTTGACCGAGCTGTTGATGGGGTCTCTTCCTGGACAGATGCAACCTGCTGTTGATCCAGTGAGGCCGGATTTTTTGCCTCTCAACAAATGTCTTAAAAACAAAAGACATGATTAATAGAAGCCTCACAACAGACCTGACACTCCTACTCTGTTCCTGCATGAGCAGGGGGTGGAGCATGTGAAGTCTCTCAAGCTTTTAGGTGTTCAGATGAGCTCAGATCTGACACGAGATAATCATATCTGCTACATCAAGAGAGTCCAACCTTGCAAACATTACTTGAGGGTTGCTAAGCATGCAGGCCTCCCACCAGATGTGTTACTTGACATTTATCTAACTACCAGAAATGAGATCAGCAGGATCCTACTGTACTTGAGACAACCCTTTCATGTACATTTACCTGTATAATCAGACTATTACTCCAGATGGAACAGTAGGATATTTGTGTGGCCAGCTGCACAAAAAAGACACCAGCTTTCTTTTTGCCAAGGGTTTTAAACTTTTATAATGAAGTTTTTGATTGTTTGAGACTGAGTGTGGGCTAATTTCATGGACATTATTAGGAAGCACCACTTTGTACTGGTTGATATTATCTGTAATGCTGGGTTTGTTGACTAAGCTATGGTTTCACCTGATTGTACAAACATCTTACTACATCCACTTACATGCAATGTTATGATGTTTATTGATAAGCTTGAACTTTGAGCTTTGAACTTTGACTGGAGGATGGAGGAGCAGTAGTTGTAGACTGGACTGAGGGATGAATTAAACAAAAGAATTGTAGACTGGATGGAGGACTTGAGGAGCTGTAGAATGTATAAATAAAAAGCTGAATGGAAGAATAAAGAGATGATTGTTAAATAAATTATGTATATGTATTTTGTGTATTTTTTTCCATGGCAGGGAACAATGATTCTACCCAACTTAACTGCAATCTTGGCTGACAAAGAGCACTGGAAGTATCCACATACATTCAACCCAGAGAACTTTCTGGATGAGAAGGGAGAGTTCTGCAAAAACGACTTCTTTCTGCCTTTTTCTCTGGGTGAGTCTGCTGGTGTCTACAAAACAAGAGTTAATTGTCTAAATGCTTTTTACAAATGCTCTACGTTTAAGATTTATTTTATTGACCTGACTGACATATTTGGATTTCTACAAGTATGAAAGACCTTTGCATAAAAACAAATGGACAAACATCCAGTGCGACGCTCAAGCATGTTGTTTGTTAACATGCTATTTAAACCACTGTCACTGCTGTCAACATCTAGGTCCAGTTTCAGTTCTTCTTTAACTTGCCCACATCTACTTCGAGCCAACGCTCGTATGTGCATCACAACTACGTTGCACAACTGGCCACTCGTGGCAGAAGTGGTGGTGGCAACAGTGAGGATTGTTCAAACGGAATGCACTCGCAGTTGAGCATCACTAATGTAGTACCTAAAGTGCATTTACTGTTAACAAATACATTAGTAAACACAAGTCTACACTTAATGTGAGAACAATGGAAACTGATGGTAACAACAGCAGTTCTTACTTGTTTACTTAATAATAGCCACCCTTAATATATGGAAACAGTTATTGTAAAATGTTACTATAGTTCCTATGTCACTATAGGTGGTGAAAGTTGTGCTCTTTTTTACACAGCTTTGATGAAAAAGTGTTTGTATCACTGTGTCTGTTTCCTAGAACCCAGAGAAAGTCACCTTTTTAATATCATGCGCTTTATATATTTTGATTAAAGTCCTGTGACAATAGTACCTAATTAATGCCATTGAAAATGCAGCATTTAAATTGTCGCTGTCAGGACAAAACTTTGTATCCCTGTATTTGTCCTTTTTCATTTTCACATAATTTTTAATCGCCGGTGGCTCTTTACATTATGTCAACCTTTACATGATAAATGGAGCAATAGAAATGCTCCAAATAAATAATTTCTCTATTAAATTCCTTTAAAAGTTAAGTTCTCCTGCAAAGCTACTTTTTTTCGTTTTGTTCTGACAGCTATAAAATGTCAGCTTGTAGTTCTAGTTTTGGTAGTCTTGGACAGTGCACAGAATTGCAGTGTGTGGTCTTTGCATCATAGAATTAAAGAAGGCAAAAGTTGAACATCTGGCAAAATACAGTTCCATTTCAGCCACTATACGGAATATGTGCATCTGGAAAAGACACTGCTTGAACTGTAATCTCTGTATGAACTAATGAGCTGTATATCGTGTTGGACATATTCTGAAAATTTCCTGCTGACCTATGTGCAGTAAGTGTGTGTGTGTGTGAGGGTTAATGTTCATTATTGTGTGCTGCAGGTCCGAGGGTGTGTCTGGGTGAGAATCTGGCGAGAACAGAGCTCTTCATCTTCTTCACCTCTCTGCTCCAGCGGTTAAAGTTCTCATGGCCTCCTGGAGCTCCACCCGCAAACATGGACGGCATGGTGGGCACTGTCCGCTCTCCGTTCCCCTTTAATACGATCTGCCGCAGCAGAGAGACCACTCACTGAATCAGACCGTGTTCAGCAGTGGTGTAAAAACACAACCTGCTTTTGGATTTTTGGAATATTTCTGCTTTACATGAGTAGAAATGTTTCAGTGGGCTTTCACTTTTACCTCATTACATTTTGAAAAGTAAATACTTAATATTCTAAGAATATTTTATTACTTTTGCTACTGCTTTTTGTTAATGTCAAACATTTGTGAATGTTTTTTATGTACATTAAGATGAACAAAATGGGTAGCTTTAATAAGACTTTAGTTAAAAATCACAGGACCCCGCTCCTGAATCTTCTTGGAACATTCCAGCCCCGCCCCCTCATTATTCCCAAAGCCTGTTGCTTGTTGTGCTTGTTTGCCTTTGGTTTTTGTATTTGACAGTTTTCATTTAGTTGCCAACTGTCTCTTGTTAGTCCTTACAATGTTTGGCTTTTACCCTCTTTGTTTATTGATGGTTGATGAAGTGAACTGCATTTTGCATCTTAATACATCCAATGAAACTACTTGTCAACATCTGACTGATTTTTTTCTTTAAATAACAAACATAATGCAATTTTTGATTGAGTAGTTAGAAGGTAGGATATTTTTTTATTTGAAAAATTTAAAGGATAGATAATCTGACCATTATGGAGACAAAAACCTAACAATTCTACTGAATGAAAAGTCATTGCAAGCTGAACCAAATGATCTGACTCACTGAATAGAACTGGAATGCCCATCACTAATTGGCAGTGAGGGGCACTGATAATTTAATATTTGTTATACTTAAATACAGGAATTTATAAGACTCTGTGGAGCTGAAATAGGGTTGCAACTAATGGCTTCATAGTAATGAGATAGCTTAGCAGATAACATTATGACCTTGTATGTGGAACACAAGGGTTTGAATCCCTGTTCAGGCAGTAACTCAGTGCAGTGTTTGGTTTTATCTGAAACATGTTTATGCTGGCTTGTTTGGTACAACTACCTGCAATGTGTTTTTGAAGCCTCTGCACTTTAAAATGTCTTTGCTGGGGCCTCCATTTGTACACAAAGCTTGAAGCTTGTGAAATAGAAAACACTGGTATCCACTACAACAGTGTAAAAGACCAGACTAAACAGTGTTAACACCACTATTTATTTAATTATATAACACTTAGAATACATAGAATATTGGTAATTACTGTCAATATGAGCATTTTCGAAACTTTTTAAACCGACACCACATAATTTATCTTTGAGAAAATTCAATGCACATTATAAAAATAAATTGTGTTTGCACCCCATTGATTTCATGAACATTTTGTTAATACAAAGACCAGCCAATAAATACAAGATTTCTTCTGACAATTAAACCAGTGCACAATTTCCACAGTCCTCCACAGGAGGGTGCAGTTGAGCTTTTTGCATGATCCAGAACAAGCCTATCATAATAATAAATGAAGTACATAAAACTGGTCTCAGATCAGTTTAAAAAATCAGCTGCCACCATCTATTGAGCGCTGTGTGTTACAATGAAGTTAAGAGAAACTTGACTCTAAACACACTTGTCTGCACAACTCATACTTCACAACTTTGTGATGTTTAAATTTTTTGGTCCTGATCCTGGAATGTCATTGGTTTGTAACTGTCCCATATAAAAGCTGCTGGTTTTAAGTTACTGGAATCTCCATATTAAGGGTGTTTTTGGTCTCTCTGCCCTCTGGATTCCACAGAGTGGTACAATTAGAGGTAGTAAATGATCAACATTGTCCATTCTCCACCCTGAAGATGTTAAATCAAACCTTTGTTTATCAAATTTCATATTTCTTTACCATAGGTCATTACTAATTTTGAAAAAAAAATCAGCATAATTACTTGGGCAAGATGTAAACAGAGTTATTCCGACTGGTTTGGTGTGAAATGCTGAATTCCGGAGAAACAAAGAGGATGGGCCACTATAGTGGTGATAGGAACCAGACATCTGAAGAGTTTAATGCTGGTTATAAATATTCTACCTGATGCCTGAGGGTGCTTTCACACATTCCTTGTTTGGTCTGGACCTTCGAGCTTTTCAGTTTGGTCCAAACCAAAATAGCAGGTGTGAAAGTTGGCAGTTGGCATTAATGTTCCTATAGTTACTGAATAATACGCCTTAGTATGAAATAAGCCTGGAATGTTAAGGGGTTAAACAATAGAAGAAGAAAAAGAACAGAGAGAGAAGTAAAATGAGCCATGGTAGCACACAGGGAGAGGAGGAGAAGACATATTTAACTGCGATTTGGTCCGATGAAATGAGGATGAAGATATTAATTTTGCACCGTTCAAACAAAAAAGGATACCCGCTAAATTATCAACATGCCAACGTCAGACGCTCCTCTACAAATCAATCAGAGATAAGTATACGGAGCCGCAGCTCATGCACGCAATGACGGCAAGACGAGGTTTTCAGTGAACGCGATAAATTTCGATGTGAAACCAAAACTAACTGGATCAAACATGAACCTTGGTCCAGACGTTCAGGTGTGAAAACATCCTCTTGGCAAACTGAAACTAATAAAGAAGCTCTAGGTGGGACAGATTGATGAATATCTTCGGTATAAAAATATTGCTAAGGTTTTGTCTTTCATTTATATCTCATAGCCAAATTTTCTGTAAAATTTATGGTAGTAAAATGATTTCTGATCTCTCTCATCTTTGAGAAATAAAGTATTCCAAGATGATAACAGCCATTAAGAAGACATTCACCAGAGGCTGATACGCTGTACACTGGAATGTCTGCCCTGTACAAGTTAAACTATCTTCTTAATACAGATCACATCTTTTAAAAGTGATGAAAGTATAGACACCAGCATCCACAGAACCTGGGGGCTTCTGTGAAGGGGCTACCACCACACTAAAGAAACTGCTGGTCAGGCTAAGAGATGAATCATCTCCCATCCCTTCTAAGAGACAGGAGGGAGGATGCGGGTCTGGACACCGACTCCCTGCAGCTGGACCACACTGGGCATGGAGGCCAGCAGGTGTCGGACAGAGGGATGGTTTTTGAGTATACGCGGGTGCACGAGGAGTGGACAGGACCTGCGAGCCTTCATCAGCGACACTCCAGTAGGGTACCGGGCCAGCAGATCTCTGAGGGAACCAATCAGCTTCAAGACAAGGGGGTCTATAGGTGTCCCTAGGAGAAAGAGATAGACAGTACAACTTTAGATTCATAGCATTGATGCTGTCGTTTTAAGTTTGAAGCCTAATATATGATAAAAGTACCATTTTTAATAAAGAAATATTAAGAGGTTCATCACACAGTTGAAGGATGCAGTTGACTTCCACATGTAATTAGTAAGGACATCACTATAAACTAACAATTATATTCAAATCTTTAGTTCATTAAAAAAAGCAATTAAGGACTTTTATATATGTATATAAGGGCAAAACAACCTACAATCATGTTTATTATCATCTACTTAAAGAATAAGCATGTTCATTTATACTATATATAGTGGTTAATAACTAAATGAATTATATCCAAAATGTGCAATTAATCATGATTATCTGTATCTGAATTTGTGATTAAGTTCCGTTCTAATCGTTTATTTAGTCACATTGTATGTACTAAATAAGCGCTACGAAAGGTTTAATCTCAGCTCCAAATGTACAATTAATCATGTCTACATCCAAAACTGTAAAAAAAAAAATGTGGTTCTTTGAGCGATGCCATAGAAGAACCACTTTTGGCTCCCTAAAGAACCATGTTTGAAAGAAACTTCACATAGTGTAAAGGTTCTACACCACTTTAAAGCTTCTAGAACTTTTCCTAAGATCTTTAAACTTTAAAAAGGTTCTACACATCAACACTTTTCATTTGCAATGGTTCACAATGCACTGTAAAAATTGTCTCATCAGATCAACCTAAAATAAATGACTTCATGTAGTAACAAGCAATTGAACTCAAAAAATTACACTGATTCAAAGTATGCATTTAGGTCGAATAAAATTATTAAATTTACTTGTTACTACATCATATTTTTAGGTTGATCTGATAAGACATTTTTTACAGTGTATCATTTACAATGGTTCCACTGGAAGCTGACTTACAGAACCAAAATTGGTTCTTCAATGGCACCAAGAAAAAAACACTTTCCAGCACCTTTATTTTCAAGAGTGAAACTGTGATTAATCATGATTACTTGTGACCAGATGTGCGATTATTCATGATGGTTAATTACAGAGCTGGAACATATGACAATATTTATCGCCGTCATGATAAATTACATCATAAAATGTCACAATAAGCTTCACTGAGTGTATCGTGGATATCGACAACGCTTAAAAACACTGATCGAACTGCATGTTTGACTACAAAGACAGCATCTTTAGTCCTGTTCAGTTGGATTTATTGTAGCACTGAATGTGCACTGTAAAAATGACTCATCAGATCAACCTAAAAAAAATGACATCATGTAGTAACAAGAAGCTGAAGTAGTTTTATTCAACTCAAACAAATTACATTGACTCAAAGAACTGCTCGTTCAAAGTATTTATTTAGGTTGAATTAAACTTGCAAATTTACTTCTTACCACTCATTTTTTAGGTTGATCTGAGACATTTTTAATGTGATCTTTGTCTCTTTAACTTATCAGATGTCAGAAAAAACAAATATCATCACATGCCCTGTATTGTAAAAGTAAATAAATAAATAAAATTCTTGAAGTATGGCGATCTGACATTTTGATATATAGTTAATTATATCCAGAATCACGATGATTTATAACTCAGTGTATGATCAGCTAATTATGATCATAACATGCGATTAATCGCAACTGAGTCAGCTGACCGGATGGACAGGACTGTTTATCGAACAGAGCTCAGGGCTGTGGAGAGCTGACGGAGTAAAGAAGCGCTGAAACTCCTCAGGACCCCCGCATTTCTGTCTGTATGAGAGAATAAGATCACGGGTCGAGGAGTGAAGCTCGTTTACGACTCACTGCTGTGGAAATCCGGCGGCAGGTTCGCGAGAGCCGCATCTCTGTAAGATCTGGCCGTAGGTCCAGCTGCTCCGGTCCCCTCCACCGTCATCACTGCCTCCTGACGGAAACGATAAAGAAGCTCTCAGAGCCGAAAAGCGCTGTGTTGATCATCCACAGCAGAAACACATAGAGCTGTTAAAACTGCGATAAACTCACCTCGAAGAGCGAATCAACTTTCTCAGCGTCTTTACTCTGCGCGCGCTTCCTCTTTCGTTTCAGAGGAAAAGCCTCACACTTTCGTTTCGTCACGAAGGGAAGAGCCGCCAGTCTCACCGCCTTCTGCCCTGGGCTGGGCAATCTGCCAGGCTGGTTTAGTAGCGTCCAGCCAATAAATAAATAAATAAATAACTGAATGGATGAATGAATAAATAAATACATGCTCTAAACCCACCAAAAGTACGTAACAATATAATAAATAATTAGTAATTACAATAAATATAAATAAAAAATAAATTAATTAAAAACGCCTTTTTTGTAATTTTCAGCCAAAAGTACTACAAATCCACCATAAGCACAAAACGACCGACATAAATATAATAAAAATAAACATCGATATAATAAATAATGAGTAATTATCACATGTAAATAAATAAGTACCCTGCTGAAAATTTTTGTTCATAGAAACAGTCAAGAGTGTTATTGTGTGTTTTCCTGGGGTGTTCTGATTCCAGATGCATCTGGATCCTAATGGGAGCTAAAGCTGTCCTACACTAAACTAGTGGTCTCTACTGGTAACCATTAAGCCAATCCCATTAGAAAGCAAAACCATCATGTTTTTACTCCCAATGGTTTAATGGCTTTTTCAGCAGAAATAAAGAAATAAATAACACTAAAACAGCAGTGGGTCAACATCTTAACTCTCAGTAATAACCCACTGAAATCTTAAACCACTGATGTCTTGCCTTTGGAATGTTTCAGGCAAGGATTGTAGTTGCCGCTAGATGGCGGTGATGACCTTCTGTGTTTGCTGTCACTGTCATGTTCACATCCAGATGTGTATGGAAACAGTAGGAATCAGCCCTAACTTTCCTAACACTGAACCGATTTTCGCCAACTTTATTTTGTTCTGATCGTTAGACATTTCTGCCTGCTGCTTCGATTAAATTTCCAATTTACACACCGCTTTATCCATGAAACTGCTCAGACACCAGCACCTGGCTGTACATGAGCTGTCAGAATTGTAGTGAGCAAGATAACAGCCATTTTTGAGTCAGTGAAGTGATATTCACATTTACATTTATGTATTTATCTGACGTTTAGAGATTGTGGTAGTACTGAAAAAAAGACAATACAGCAGTTCAAACATGACAATCAACATATTCATGATCTAAAATTAAAACTGTTATAAAAAATCAGCTTTTATGCAAAGACATGGCAGATGTAAATCTGAGTGGGCGCTAGAAAATGATCACAAGGGCCCAGACACACACATTCATATTACTTATCATTATGATTTACATATACAACCCCATGGACTGAGTTGGGACACTGTGCAGAATGTAAATAAAAATAGAATGCAATGATATGCAAACCATGGTAACCATATTTTTAAAGGAAAATACTACAAAGGCAACATATCAAATGTTGAAACTGATCATTTTTATTGTGTTTTGAAAAATATATATGCCCATTTTGAATTTGATGCCAACAAGAAGTTCCAAAAAAGTTGGGACGGGGGCCTGTTTACCACTGTGTTTCATCACCTCTTCTTTTAACAACACTCTGTAAGCATTTGGGAACTGAGGAGACCAATTTCTGTAGTTTGGAAAGTGAAATGTTTTCCTGTTCTTGTTTAATATAGGATTTCAGCTGCTTAACAGTTCAGGGACTCATTTGTTATTTTTTGTTTTAAAATGCGTGAAATGTTTCCAATGGATGACAGATCTGGACTGCAGGCACTGCTTTTTTAATACAGAGTAAAGCTGTTGTAATAAATGCAGAATATGGTTTGGCAATACCTTCCCTGAAAAAGACATCATCTAGATGGCAGCATATGTTGCCAAAACATGTATATATTGTTCAGCATTAATGGTGCCTTCAGAGATGTGCATGTCACCCATGCCATGTGCACTAATGCAACCCTATACCATCAGGAATACTGGCTTTTGAACTGTGTACTGATAACAAGCTGAGTGGTCTTTAGCCCGGAGGACACAGCGTCCATGATTTCCAAAAAGAAATTTCAAATGTTGATTTGTCAGACCACAGGACACTTCTCCACTTCGCCTCAGTCCATTTTAAATAAGCTTGGGTCCAGAGAAGGTGGCAGCATTTCTGGATCCTGATTCTATATGGTTTGCTTATTTGTGTTTTAGAGTTTTAACTTGCATTTTAGAGTTCAGTGGTTTTCAGAAGTGTTTCTGAGCCCATGCAGTGATTTCCACTAGAGAATCATGCCTGTTTTAATGCAGTGCTGCCTGAGGGCCCAAAGAACACGGCCAGACAATACTGTTTTTTATCCTTTCCCTAACATACATCTTTAATGATATTATGTACCGTAGATGATGAAAAGCAAAAGTTCTTCACTATTTTATGTTAAGAACTGTTATTCTTGAACTGTTGCACAATTTGATCATGTAGTCTTTCACAGAGTGGTGAACCCCTCCTCATCTTTACTTCTGAAAGACTCAGCCTCTCTGAGATGCTCTTTTAAACCCAATTATGTTACTGACCTGTTGCTAATTAACCACCAAGTGTTATTTATTCATTTTTTTATTTCATAACTTTACCTTTCTTTTTGTTGCCCCTGTCCCAAATTTTTTGGAATGTGTTGTTGGCATCAAATTCAAAATTGGCAAATATTATTCAATAAACAATACATTTTCTCAGTTTCAACATTTGATGTTATTTATGTACTATTTTCAATAAAATATAGGGTTTAAATGATTTGCACATCATTGCATTTTGTTTTTATTTACATTTTGCACAGCATTCCAGCTTTTTTGGAAATGGGGTTGTGAATATATATATATATATATATATATATATATATATTATATATATATATATATGGACAAAAGTATTTCAACACGACGATTCTGAGTTTGGTGCATGCCAGGAGAATGATACCCGCCTGTAAAGTTTGATAGAGGAGGGATAATGCTATGGCATTGTTTTTCAGTTCCAGTGAAGGGAAATCTTAATGCTTCAGCAGACCAAGACATTTTGGAGAACTCTTATAGAAAGCTTCCCAGAAGGGTGGAAGCTGTTATAGCTGCAAAGAACCACGTTTGCAGTAAATGTTGCCAGCACCTTCGCTTACAACAGACAAACACTTTCTCAAAACTACATCGACGATCACTCACCGAAATCCATATTTTTGAGTTTCTGAACGCAGATACATGGAAAACGGCACTCTGGTCAGGCTGAGAGGCCGTGCTAACTGGCCCCCATTCCCCATGCCATACTCCTGGCAAATGTACAGTCCCTGGACAACAAAATCAGTGAACTCAGGGTACAGATCTCTTTCCAGTGAGAGACACGGTACTGCTGTATAATCTGCCTCCCAGAGACCAGGCTATCACCGTGTGGACAGAACAAAGGACCTCTCCGGGAAGAGTAAAGGGGGGAGGTGTAAGTTTTTTGAATGCACACTTCATTGAGTCTTTCTATTCCCCAGACTTGGAGTATCTAATCATCTCGTGCAGCTGATTTTGGGATCATTGTCACCGCTGTGTACATCCCACCGTATGCTAAAAATATGGATCTGGCACTCTGAAAACTGCACAAGGCGATCTTAAGATCTCTGATCTTAGTGTAACTTACCTGCCCATATAGATTGACATCTTGCACATTTTCTATCCATATTCTGAGGTAGGCCAGGTCCTCAGTGGGACTGTCCTATGAAGACTCCTACTTAGCAGCCTATTGGTCACACAAATGGAACAATCGTAATGAGATTGCTTTAACTACAGGACTTCAGTGCAAACTGTTTGAGGTATTCTTAGGTTATAGAAGTGTATAATAAAACTTTGGGCCAGCTGGCAGGCCCTGGCCATCTAAGAGGTTGTTTTGATCTGTGCCATTGTCTTATATGATTTTAAAATGATACTCATTGTTTTTTCTATTACTTCTAAGCAATGTGAGCTGCCAACAGTATGAAAAGTGCTCTATAAAGAAAGATATTATGATTATAATCAGTCAATGTCAAAAGTGATCTGGTTGAGCCTTCTCGGTGAGCTTTAACACAGCAAGATCAATGCTAAAGCTGATCCACACACTGTCTAGTTTTGTTTGGTTGTCAAGCAGGAACAACCCATGCTGCTACCTGGCAGCAGAACAAGTAACTGCTGTATATCTTGGCACCAGTACAGGAGAACAATTCACAGGCCAAAGTTTGCTAATTGTCCAATGTGTTTGTGTGATTGTAAAAGCTTAGATGGAGAAGGCTCAGTCATAGTGTTTGTTCCTGTTTTTTGATGACTCATAAGCATGTTGTGTATCCATTATAATGTCTTTTAAACAGACAATGACCTGTATATATATATATATATATATATATATATATATATATATATATATATATATATATAATTTTTATATCTTTAATGTGAAACGTGTGTGTATAAATATATTTTATATTTTCGTCAGCATAAAACATCTATCTGTTTATTCTTTTGGCATATTTACCTTCAACGCTAAGCTTCGTGTTCATCAAAATGTCTTCCAGGTTTTGCCAAAATAATGATTAGACTTTTCTATTAAACTATTGTTAAAAGCACAAACTCTTTTGGTCCAAACGTGACGTAGACAGCTGAAAGGTTTGCATGCTGGTGAGTCCTGATATCACTACATTAAGGCCCAATCCCATTTCACCCCTTGCCCCTACCACTTAGCTCTTAGCCCTCTGGTTTGTGCGTTCGCGTCTAGGGGTAGGGTGTCCCAATTGTTGTTGAGATAGAGAGGTAGGGCAAAGTGTTAGTGCTACATGGCCCTCCAATTGAGGTTTTTCAGAGGCTCACTCCAAACGGAGTGTTATGAGAAAAAAAGAAAAACCGGCAAGATGGCTGAACGAGAGACCAAAGAAACCCACAAATGTCAGAATTTTCTCTCTGTTAAATATTACGATAACCATTGTATTATCTTCATTGTATTATCTTTTCAATGTATAATGGTCGTTTTCTTCATAACAAGCATAATAAAATCGTTAAAAGTATGCTAATTTCTTGGTAGCTAGCTAGCCAATTTTCCCGTTCCACATGAAATAATCCAGCAGTATTGACGCTTGAAGTGCCAGAATGTAACTGCTGCACCATTTAAGGTAGAATGGGAAAATTCAAACAAGAACCTGGTGAATATCTGACTTCAGCTTCATATCACCAAAGAATCAGCAGAGGGTGAAAATAAATAATGGTCTTATACCCCCTCTTTGGAAGCATATGATGCCCTAAATGTAACTAAAGCCCTGCGATGAGGTTGCTGAACTTTTCCCTCCTCTGCTATCACTGACGGGCTGGGTCGCCTAGAGAGCACCACTAGTAGCCTGTTAATGATGCGATGTTGAAGGTCCCATTTCATAGGGCAACATTTCAACCACTGCCCTTTGTAACTCTATTCCAAGGGGTTAGGGTGACACTCGAAAATAAGAGATAGGGGTAAAAAGAAGAAATGGGATTGGGCCTAAATGCATCACCTTTGGCTTTATTCTAAAACTAGCACTGTCGCTATCACTGTTACTAATATTTACATATGGTATTCTTTTAATCAAAATAAACTTGGTTAGATTTTAATGTTAATGTGTACACTTAACACTTCAAATGTCAGACTTAAATTCTGCATCTACAAAAGGAAAGCAAGCAACGAAGGAAGCCATGCTCTTTTACCCAATTTTATACTGTGTGCAGACACACTATGTGACACAAAGGTGAAATTCTGGACTAATACAGGTTGCAGGTCACTCAAATTTGGTTTGTTCCATTTTTGCAATAGTGCTGATGCTGACATGAGATTGTAAGATCAGAGTGTAATCTCTTTGAGCACATCTGACCTAATTGCCATAAAATCGATTGTAAAGTTAAGGTAAGCTATTGAACTTTGTCTGCAGTTCTGTACTGTTTCTGACCACTGAACAGGTTACATTAACATCTCCTGGAAACACCCATCATGATGGAAGCTTACACGAGTGACTATCACGTGATCAAAATAAACACCCTCCCTTCTCCTGTTTTTGGTGTATAAAGCTGTGAGTATCTGTTCTCTCCTGCACTTCTCTCAGAATGGAGTCTGTGCTGAGATATTTGGACTGGACGTCAGTGGGCTTGGCCCTGCTGGGTGGTCTGCTTTCTCGGCTTTTGCTAGAGATCTTCAGGTTGAACTCCTCCAGGAGCCGCAACCCTCCCGGACCCAAACCGTTGCCCTTTGTGGGGAATGTGCCAGAGATCATAAAGGCTCCAATGGCCTTCACCAGATTGGTCAGTTCTTTTTTGTTTTTATTAGTAAGATAGCGTGTAGTACTGTAGCAACAATATAGTTTGAAAGTCTTCCAAGCCTCAAACGTCTGTGTTTATGCTAAACCTAATGTGTGAAAGTGAAAATGAACCACAGTGAGCTTGGTGTTGTTAGAATCAATGGCTGCTTAAATATGATCTTCAAGTGCATGTCTATTAAAAATGTAGACATTTAAATAACACAAACAGTTAAATTCCCAACAAAAATAAAACTTTGCTAACTTGGCGCTGATGAGCGCAACAACGCAGGACACAATGCACGAATTATGGGCAACTGTGGTACGGCTGTTGGTGTTTCAGGGCTCTATGATGATAGACTATTTTGAAACCCATTGTGGTGTCTGTAAGAAGTGCATTGGTAGATTTTCATATTAAGACATCTTATAACTTATAAACAAGGGGTGGCTGGTCTTCGTTTTCTCTGACTGATAAAAGACACAGGGTCACTGATCTATAGTACCTTCTAGTTAAAACTTTATTTCATCCTTACATGAAGCCTAGTCTTACCCTCAGACACTCCACTCCAAGCAGGATTTTTTCAGTTCCATTCTGATAGGCTATCTACACCTGGGTGTGAATGAACTTGTGTGTAGTGGGCTGCATCCATCTGCTAGGAAACAAACTTTTGCAAACAGTTGCCCATTCTGAGCTTTTCAGAGGAATAAATAGTTTCTGCCTGGTACAAAAGTTTTTGAAGTTCACCACTTCAAGAGTTCACCAGTTCAAGAGTTTTCTTTGAAGCATTGAAGGGAGATATCCTTGCGTGATTGCTGACTCATACTAATTAGTTTCTAGCAGTCATTTAATGAATGAATTGATTAGTAGACTACAATTAATGAATTGTAGCCAGCCACAGCAGTCAATCATGCAACCGTTACCTAATTCTTTGAACTTGCAAGCATCTGTAATTTAACAGTTTGTTTCGTAGGTCCTTGTCATGCTGAACAGTTGATTCTGGCTGGTACAAAAATCAACACAAGATTACTGTATCTTTGAGATTGAGCTCTCAGTAAGATGTGAGACATTATTATTTTTTTTTTTTATGTTGTGAGGCAGCTTCACTCATGTTCAGCAGGCAGAAGATTCTTCACATTGATGAGCAATTAGCTTTTGTGCTCATCCATTCAAAGGGAGGAAACCAGCATGAACCCACTCCAGCATAATCTCATGAATGCATATATGTTTGCAGTCACAAATTGCAGTAAAAATGCCTGAAACCATATAACACACCCTATGTAAAAATGTGGATTTGTTTGCTTGGTAGATGGATAACTGGCTAACAGGCTAATCCAGTAATATTCAGAGTTAGGCTGTAAGTTGAAATATTTACTGAAGAAGGCATTGTAAAAAATACAAATTAAAGAATGTTTTAATTATAGAAGCCCTAAAAGGCCAACGATTCAAATGTTTTATTTACTTCTTTTTACCATGATCATGAGTTAATTATTAAGTTCATTTTCTTGATATCTTGAGTTACTTCTGTCATCATCTCAAGATAAGAACTGTCATTCTTACCAAGAAAATTGAACAATTTTGAACTAACTGAACTTACAATATCCCAATGAGAAAGTATTAAATGTTTTCTTTCATGTAAAGCACCACTCTTCCAGGATTTGGTTTTCTGTGGTCATCTCTGCAACCTAACATGTTTAATGTAGAATTCTTTACTTTGAAAACAGCCTTTGTTTATCCAATTACTACTGCCAAAATAATGCTGATTTTCTCTATGGGATTTGCAGTGTTATGTTTGTGCCGAGATAGCAGTGGTGTACATTTACTTTCTCCCACTGGGTTTAATAATACTTGTGTCAGTTCTGTCTTATATTTTAAGCTTTAGTTTGTTGTCTTAGAGCAGGGAAATCACTGAACTGTGTGTGAATTCACTACTCATGTGCTGAAGTCTTCAGCTGATCATTGACAATATTAAGATTTGCATTCTAAATCGACCAGTGAACAAACTTGAAACCAGGCCTCTTCATCAATGTCAAATATCAAAATATGGTGTCTGTAAAACTATTGCATCCTACACTTTCCCATTAAGCTTTCACTTTTCTTCAGATGCCGAAATATGGGGAAATTTCTACCTTGTACCTGGGCAGGCAGCCAGTCATCATGTTGAATACCCTGCAGATAGTGAAGGAAACTTTTGTTCAGAATGGGCCTGTGTATTCTGGAAGGCCGGTTGAGCCAATGATAGACTGGATTACCAACGGGTATGGTCAGTAACATAAGAATCATGAACTTCTCTGCTTTATTCTCAGCATTGCTATTTTATCTGTAGAGTGAGATACATCCTTTAATAGATAACTAAAAATCCTACCTTTTCCCTTTGTCTCTTATATTCGCTTCTGTTTTCTTTCTTTTTTCTATACCTCTTTTTTATATCTCTTTTTTTACTCCACCTCTGTCTACCTCTATCAGGCATCCTGATGGCCGCATATGGTCATTCTTGGAAACAGCAGCGCCGCTTTGCTCTGCACACGCTGCGCAACTTTGGTCTGGGGAAGAAAACCGTGGAGGAGCGTGTGGCCGAAGAGGCTCAATACCTCATAAAAGAGATGCTCAAGCAGGAAGGTAGACACACCTGCATTTACTAACCTTTTGAAAGCATCAGTGTAGATGTTAGAGTGGGTACTCAAATTAACCCTCATGGCAGGGGTGGCACCACACCTCCAAAAGTAGTGGGGCAAAACTTATTGATTATCCCTGAAGAACATCAGGCTGTTTTCATACCCAGTTCATTTTCTAAAGTCTGCATCAGTTTTGCAGGGAAGCAGGTGCTCCTTGCCATCACAAAAACAGAAAAAATACAGATGATTATCATCTATGTGGATTTTAGATTGGTTGGAATATAACCAAATGTATGCTCAGTGATGCATGAGTCAAAACGCATCTGTGCTATCATTTTATTGCCTTAATTGACAGCAGCTCAGGCTGCAAGAATGATAATGTTTGTAAAGAGTTAATGGTTAAGCAGGCAGATTGTGCAGAGACTACTGAGGAAAACATGCTCTGGTGTTAAATTCTCTCATGAATTTACCCAGTTCAGTTGTTTGGTGCAGTAATGAATACAGTGTTCACATACTAAAACAGCCCAAACGCAAAAGTCTGCACCAACCAAGGTAGGTCTAAAAGTGACCTTTGTTTAGTGATAACAGTAAGAAATATTCAAACTCACATAGTGTAGTAACATATACTGTGACTCATTGTGTTGATTGGTGTATCACAGCAAAAACTTTTTACTGGATTATTGAGCTGCATCTCCTCTCAGTGAACATGAACCCATTAAGGCTTTACTGATTGGCAAATATCCATCCTATTCCCAGCTGAAAGGAACATTCTGATTAGTTTTGCCACTGAGATTTAGTCTCTGTGCTGGTCAACACTTTGTGCAGTTTGGGGAAAGCAGAGGGTTTTTTTTCATGTAAGCATCTTGAACTCAGACCGAAAGCGGTGGGTTATTATTTATTATTTATTAATAAATAATAGTAATTGTAATTATTATTTTTCCTCCATCAAGTTCTTTGTCCTGCCATTTTGTTTTGAAGGGAAGGCTTTTCATCCGATCCACCCTATTATGAACGCAGTCTCAAACATCATCTGCTCTGTTGTCTTTGGGGACCGCTTTGAGTATGACAACAAGCGCTTTGCTAAGCTGCTGGAAATTCTGAATGAAAACATTCGGCTTATTGGATCAACTCCAGGATGGGTAACAACCAGCTAGATGTTCCCTGATGATTATTGATGCTCAGAGTCAAGACCTACACTATACTGCCAAAAGTATTCACTCACCCATCCAAATCATTGAATTCAGGTGTTCCAATCACTTCTATGGCCACAGGTGTATAAAACCAAGCACCTAGGCCTGCAGACTGCTTCTACAAACTTCTACAAACATTTGTGAAAGAATGGGTCGCTCTCAGGAGCTGAGGGAATTCCAGCGTGGTACTGTGATAGGATGCCACATGTGCAACAAGTCCAGTCATGAAATTTCCTCGCTACTAAATATTCCACGGTCAACTGTCAGTGGTATTAGAACAAAGTGGAAGCGAATGGGAATGACAGCAACTCAGCCATGAAGTGGTCGGCCACATAAAATGACAGAGCAGGGTCAGCGGATGCTGAGGCGCATAGTGTACAGAGGTCGCCAACTTTCTGCAGAGTCAATCGCTACAGACTTCCAAACTTCATGTGGCCTTCAGATTAGCTCAAGAACAGCATAGAGAACTTCATGGAATGGGTTTCCATGGCCGAGCAGCTGCATCCAAGCCTTACATCACCAAGCGCAATGCAAAGCGCCAAATGCAGTGGTGCAAAGCACCGCCACTGGACTCTAGAGCAGTGGAGACGTGTTCTCTGGAGTGACCAATCACGCTTCTCCGTCTGCCAATCCGATGGACGAGTCTGGGTTTGGCAGTTGCCAGGAGAACGGTACTTGTCTGACTGCATTGTGCCAAGGGTAAAGTTTGGTGGAGGGGGATTATGGTGTGGGGTTGTTTTTCAGGAGTTGGGCTCGGCCCCTTAGTTCCAGTGAAAGGAACTCTTAATGCTTCAGCACCAAGAGATTTTTAGAATTTCATGCTCCCAACTTTGTGGGAACAGTTTGGGGAGTTTGGCCCCTTCCTGTTCCAACATGACTGCGCACCAGTGCACAAAGCAAGGTCCATAAAGACATGGATGAGCGAGTTTGGTGTGGAAGAACTTGACTGCCCTGCACAGAGTCCTGACCTCAACCCGATATAACCCCTTTGGGATGAATTAGAGCGGAGACTGCGAGCCAGGCCTTCTCGTCCAACATCAATGTCTGACCTCACAAATGCGCTTCTGGAAGAATGTTCAAAAATTCCCATAAACACACTCCTAAACCTTGTGGAAAGTCTTCCCAGAAGAGTTGAAGCTGTTAAATCTGCAAAGGATGGGCCAGCATCATATTAAACCCTATGGATTAAGAATGGGATGTCACTCAAGTTCATATGTGTGTGAAGGCAGACGAGCGAATACTTTTGGCAATATAGTGTATCATTAGTTAGGTTTCTAGAGCAAAGAAAATTATATTAATCTAGATTACTGTATAAATTACAGATATTTTGAAATTCTTCTGTGGTAATTTCCAGGTTAAGTTTATACCTAGAACAAAATGATTTTTAATGGACAATATCCACTGAAAATTTGATTTAATCCTTTACTACCCTTGTACAGGCAACCAGTTCTCTTTAGTAAATATACCTTAAGAGATGCTAATTTAGCCTCAGCTCAACATTTGACTTTTTTTATAAGTAGCTCCTACTGTGAAAATAAAGTTCCTAAATATAAAGAATCTTCAAAAATGTAATCGTTTTTAATGACACCACTGAACATTCTTCTTCTTCAGATCTTCAACCTGTTCCCCTTCATAAAGCACTTCCCAGGGCCACACCAGAAGGTGTGGCAGAATGCCAACTCCTTAAAAGAGTTCATCCATGAGGCTGTGGAGGAGCACAGGAAGTCTCTGGACCCAGAACACCTTAGAGACTTCATTGATGCCTACCTCATGGAGATGACCAAGGTGAGAGGTCAAATAGCAAAAGAAACCTTTCAGTTCAGCAGCAGAGACCACTGTGAGAGGAAGGACCCTAATTTTTATTAAACTTATTTGTCTCATCCATTATTTATCAACAGTGTTATAAAAGACATTACATTGTCTAGTGCTGCGACCCCCTGCACTGCAAAAAGTGAAACAAAGTGTACCAGATTAAAGTAAACAATAGTCATTGCCTGAATGAATAATTGTAGAAACGTGCATTTGTAAGCATCCCCCAAGGGGTAAACAGTAGATAGCATAGTGTTTTTTTAAGTACTTTCTACAGTAGTGCTACAGACACAGGAATTAGAAAAGTTCCTTTTAGCTGCCAGAGAAAAAACACACAAAATACCTCTTCAGGTTTCAGAACACATGTGCTGTCAGAATTGTTTTCTATACAAAATATCAATTTTGGAAACAGGTTTTCAGAGCTGGTTGTTGAAGTTTAAGAACTGGCTTTCTTGCGCTGCGTGAGGAGTATCAGAGTGTAGGGGTGTTGTTTTAGAGTCTGTGTGTTATTATGTGTAATATGTGTTATTATAATGTTTTATAGAGTCTGCAGTCTGCTAATTTAGACCCAGCTAGACAGCTTACTAAGGTCATGACATAGCAGTGGATTATAGCTTGTCAGAATTAGGAAACAAATCCACAGAAAACATGGATTAGCAGGAGTAGGGTAGAAAATGTGTGTAGTAATTGCAAGAACTGGCTGCAAAAAAAATTCACAAGATGTGGGCAAGTGGAGTAAAATTTTTATTTGCCACAATGCACATCACTATGCACATCATTTTTATTTATTTTTTTTTCTAATGTCCTGTACCAAAGACAAGAGTTGTTAGAAGTAGAAATTTTCAAGGTGCAAACACAACGGAGTTGTAGAGGTTACCCCCTACAGCCTGTAATGAATCAATCATTCTATCAGCCTACAGTCTTATTTGGTAGCTAATGTGTTACACACAAACACATCTCTTCTTGTTCTGGGCAGCAAGTGTCAAAAGAAGACTCTACATTCCATGAGGATAACATGATCATGTCCACTGCTGACCTTTTCCTCGCTGGGACGGACACTACAGCCACCACTCTCAGATGGGGCCTCATTTACATGATGGACCACCCTGATGTGCAAGGTACAGAACAGTAAAGGCTAAGTTTCATCAACAATATGGTGATAGCAACATTCCTTCTGTCATGCCGTGGTCAAATGCAGTTTGATGCAACTGCATAGACATAATTATGTAATGTAGAATGTATAACAAAGAAGCAATAATATTTCTAGATCTTAAAAGTTGAATGGAACTAGTTAATAAAACAGTTAGTAAAACTGTCATTATTGAGTTATGTGCATAATTTTGTTCTCTTTGTTCCTCCGCTTGACCACATGTCAGAGCGCTGTCATGAGGAGATCATACGAGTGTTGGGTTTTGACCGTTCTCCTTGCATGAATGACCGCACACAGCTACCATACACTTACGCCACTATCCACGAGATCCAGCGCTGCTCGGACATCGTCCCCAATGCCATACACGAAACCACCCAGCCAACACAGCTCCGGGGATACAACCTCCCCAAGGTAATGGAGGGATAGAGGAATGGCTACTTTTTGTGGCCCTAAAAAGATGATAATTCAAAAGTAATGGAAAGTAATGTAGAATGTAGATGTTACTTTAATGTAGAAAATGTTTAATTAGGTTATGGTTACATTTTTGAAAAGATTATCTGTAATAATATAACAGGAATTTATTACAGGAGGTTACACACTTTCAAGGCTTATTGGGTGTGAAATTGACAAAGACTGACCAAACTTTTTGCCATGAGATGAATGTATTTCTTTGCATGCTTGCCTGAAATAGGACTAAGGTTAGATTACTTTTGGCATCCCAAAACTCTCGGAGACAGGCATTTTACAGATAAGGTCACAACCTACATCGCAATCTTTGATAAATAACATTGGCAAAGATGGACACTCTTTTAGCTCTCGTCAATGAGTAAAAGCCAGACCGATATCTACTCTGGTTCAGCTTCTTGCTCGGACACTCTGTCTTTTTCTCTTCCTCGAACAGCATCTTCTTCTGTCTCTTTACAGCCTTGTATTACATCCATGCTGGAAATACCAAGCTACTTCTTTTTATAGCTAGCTGAATTGTTGGTGTGTTACATGGTATCATAAAGCTATAGCAGGCTTTCTGAGCCTGGAGTGGCAATGACAAGGGATGCCACTCTTCCTGTTATAAGTCAGTGTACCATCAAAATGATTTCAAAGCAGTTTCTTAAGGTAAAATTGGTAACACTGTCTATGAATGTCACGTTTGTAAGCATTTATAAACACATTTATAACATGTTATAATGCCTTCATACGGCATTATAAACATGATTATAAACATTTATAAAAATTAATTACACTTTATAGCCATGTTTATTATACATTATGAATTGTTAATATAATGCATTATAAGTAGTGTTGATAACATGTTATACTGTCAGTGCCAAAGAAGTCAGTCCCAGCTTGGAGAGTGTAAAGTAAAGACAAATACCAAGCTAACGGTGGTGTACATTGACTTTCCCACATTGGGTAAAACACTGATGGCAGCACTAGTTTCAACTCTGACATTTGAAGCCTGTAATGTGCTTTACTGTGTATGTTTTAGTGTTTCAGTAAATCCTTCAGTAAATACTTCAACTTGAAGCCTCACTCTTAACCCTGGAGGAGGCTTTAGTACAGTACGCTTCACTTTACTTAGAGCAGACAAATACAACTTATGAGCTCTTATAATTTGTTATGAACAGTACTTATAATGTATTATGTTAACAATTCATAATGCATAATAAGCATGGCTATAACATGTAATGCATTTTTATAAATATTTATAGACATGTTTATAATGCCTTATGAATGCAACAAAGGTGACATTCATAGAAAGTGTTACCGTAAAATTGTTACATGATGTTACTTTGATAGACTGTTTGATTTATGTGTGGTGTTTTTTCAATTTTTTGTGCCATGACAGGGAACAAAGGTCATGCCCAACCTAACGGCCATCTTGAAGGACAAAAAGCACTGGAAGTACCCGGACACGTTCAACCCAAAGAACTTTCTGGATGAGAAAGGACAGTTCTGCAAAAATGACTTCTTTGTGCCGTTCTCTCTGGGTGAGTCTGATGTGTCTAGAGCAATGCTAATGAGTTACGCACATCACTGCCAAATAACCTTCAACAACACAAGGGTGGGCGATATGGCAAAATATGTATCATCACGATACTTGAAGATATTTTCGCAACATACAGTACATATCACAATATTTAATTTTTCTGAAGTTTAGTAAGTTTGAAGAGACAAAAAGAAACACAAGTGCCACATTTAAAAACTGATTTGAGTACAATTTCTATTCATCATTTCAAATATGGCTCTGCACTAAATCAAAACAAAACAGGCTGATAAAATGTTGTCATACTGCCAAACCTTACTTCAGCATCAGACACAAAGGTTAATGTATGGGTGTAGATATATTAAGGCTTAAAGGTAAAAATGTATCTTGTGTCATGTTCTGGTAGCTTACCATTTTATGGCTGAGCTGTTGCTGCTCCTAGATGCTTCCATTTCAAAATAACAGCATTTACTCTTGACTGGGGCAGAACTAGCAGGGTAGAAATTTGAAACTTACTTGTTGGACTAGTGGCGTCCTATGTTGAAAGTTGCTGAGCTCTTCAGTACCACCCATTCTACTGCCAGTGTTTCTCTATTGAGATTGTATAGTTGTATAGTTGATTATATTCACCTGTTAGCAAAGGTTGTGGCTAAAATAATTAGTCCAAATGAAATTTGTAATATGAATTGATTCAATTGATGGACAAGTTTATATAGAAGATGCAGATCCATACTCAAAAAACCAGAGAGATAAGCAGGGGTCAAAAACAGCAAACAAAAAACAATACAAAGAACCAGACTCAGAACGCAGGTACAAACACAGAGACAGAGGGGATGGGGCAGGTCCAGCAGTGTGGACAGGCTGAGTCAGGCATTGGGAAACAGGGTCTGGAGGATCCATCCTAAAAGCTGGCACTGAAGCAGTTCTGGGAACCAGCACAGGAGAAGCAGTCCTAAAAGCTGGCACTAAAGCAGCAAGGAAAGCCAGCACCAGAACAGAACAGGGAGCAACTGAGAAGCTGGTACCGGAACATGATGGGTAGCTGGCAAAGGGGCTGCACAGGGAACCACCTCAGGAAGAGCAGCAGCTTGGGAAGCTGGCACCAGATCAGAAGCTGCATGTGGTGCCAGCACTGTATCAGGACAGAGAGCTGGCACAGAAGCTACAGGTCAAAAAGCTGGCACAGGAACAGGACAGGGAGCAGCTTGGGAAGCCTGCACTGCATCAGCACAGAGAGCTGGCAGAGGGGTCACAGAGGGAACCATCATAGGATGAGCAGCAGATCGAGAAGCCGGCACTGGATCGGCATAGGGAACCAGAACAGGAGTCACACAGGGAACCAGCATTATTTTTATCTCTTTAATTATCACAAACAAATGGCCAGATGGAAAGTCACCACAAATATTTACAAAAAAAAACAAAAAATTATAAATAAAACAGAATTCATTAAGTGACCATTATTCTAGACAATTCAATACTGCACTATATGTATTTTTTTATTAAAACTGAAAAAAGTATTATAGTCAGGAGAATGAAAACAAGCTGAGCTGTAAAGCCTGAAATAATCATTTAAAAGTCAGAGGCGTCAGGATTTTTCACACCACATCATCACATGCACAGTCTCAAAAAGAGGGTCTGGCTCAATGTTTAGGTCTCAAATGATCTAAAAATCAATACTGTACTTATTAATATACGATGTCAATAGTAAATCATTCACTCACATCCTCAGAAGACACGTCCTTCACCAAAGAGTTCTCTTTGAATTCACTTTGAAAACACTCACAATCATCTGCTTAGGAAAGGAGTCTGAAGCACAAGTCATGTTACAAAATGTTCTTCCACATATTGTGTGCAGTGACACTTTTTTACCAAAGAGGTCTCCAAATCCCCAAAACCTATATAGTGCAGCTTTAATAATTAATATATGACTGATCACTTGTATTTAAGTTGCATGAAAAATACAGTATTCCTTGTTTATACATGGTTACACTACTGGCCATTTTGAAGTGTATTAAACTGACCTGTATGAACCAAAATGAATGCAAAGATTTCATTCAACTGTCGCTGTGTATATTCATCATTGTGTGTGTGTGATGCAGGTCCGAGGGTGTGCCTGGGTGAGACTCTGGCGAGAACTGAGCTCTTCATCTTCTTCACCTCTCTGCTCCAGCGGCTGAAGTTCTCGTGGCCTCCTGGAGCTCCACCCCCAAACATGGATGGCATCATGGGCATTGTCCGCTCTCCGTTCCCCTTCAACACAATCTGCCACAGCAGAGAGACCACTCACTGAATCCTGTTTTGACAAATATCTGACATGTATCGGACATTTCTCAAAACCCTGAAGACTGTTGTTTTACTATAAAAGTAACTCTTTATATTGTGTTTTTTACCGAGCTGTGTATAAGTGTCAGAGTGAAAAGCGTATGATTATGATATGATGATAGTCACTGTAATAAAGCTGCAGTATGTCTATAAAAAGCAAAGTGTTTAGAAGCAGATAGACAGCTCACAGTGAGAGATAGCCAGGCCAAAGTACAGCTCCACTAATCATATTTACTTTGATGCACATAAGTTAAAACAACATAGAATTGTATGGAATTAGTTGTGTTTGCTATACTTTTCTAAAAAAAATATAACATTTATCCCTGTTTGTGGGGTAAGTTGTAAAATTCCATGACGATAACAGGATTATGTCCACTGCTGACCTTTTCTTTGCTGGAACGGATACTATGGCCACCACTCTCAGATGGGGTCTCATTTACATGATGGCCCATTCTGATGTGCAAGATACAGAACAATATGGACCAAGATTAGTCAAAAACATGGAGATGCTCCTTCTGTCAAGATCAAATGGAATTTGATGTGATTGCATAGAAATAATTATGTAACATACAGTGGTGCCACAAAAGTTTGTGAACCCTTTTAGAATTTTCTATATTTCTGCATAAATTTGACCTAAAACTTCATCAGTTTTAGGTCCTAATAGTAGATAAAGGAACCAAATTAAACAAATGAAAAATATTTGACTTGGTTATTTATTTATTGAGGAAAATGATCCAATATTACAGATCTGTGAGTGGCAAAAGTGTGTACACCTTTAGGATTAACAGATAATTTGAAGGTGAAATTAGTGTCAGGTGTTTTCACTCAATGGGACAGCAATCAGGTGTGAGTGACCACCCTGTTTTATTTAAAGAACAGGGATCTCTCACAGTCTGATGTTCACAACACATGCTTGTGGAAGTGTATCATGGCATGAACAAAGGAGATTTCTGAGGACCTCAGAAGAAGAGTTTTTGATGTCCATCAGGCTGAAATAGGTTACAAAACCATCTCTGAAGAGTTTGGACTCCACCAATCCACAGTCAGGCAGATTGTATACAAATGGAGGAAATTCAAGACCATTGTTCTGCTCTCCAGGAGTGGTCAACCAACAAAGATCACACAAAGAGCAAGGCATGTACTAGTTTGGGAGGTCACAAAGGAACCCAGGGTAATTTCTAAGCAACTAAAGGCCTGTCTCACAGTGGCTAATGCTTACGTTCATGAGTCCACCATCAGGAAAACACTAAACAAGCCAGGTTACTGGAACAAGGTTACTGGAACAATCTCAGGGATCTCAGGTTTGGTGAGGGTTGTAAGAAATTGCACCCTAAGTATATCGGTCTATTCCAGATTAGTAAACAAATAAATGAAGTTGCTTACCAGCTTGGCTTGCCTGCTCAGTATCGTATCTCACCCTCTTTTCATGTGTCCCTCCTCAAGCCTGTGTTTCCGGGTCCACTGGACGAGGTGTCGCTCAACATGGCCCCACCTACTCCTTTGGTAGTGGATGGCTCCCCAGTGTATGTCGTTCGTGAGGTGCTGGACTCCAGGAGGCGTGGAGGGGAACTGCAATACCTCATAGATTGGGAGCGATACGGCCCAAAGGAAAAGATATTGGGTGGCAGCCAAGGATGTGCTGGATCTGGCCTTGGTGGCAGATTTCAACAGTCACCATGCAAATAAGCCAGCACTGCGTCCTGGAGGCCATCCCCAGAAGTCACTTTCCAGTTCCTTTCCTGTCTGTTCCTGTACCCATTCTAGTGGTTGTTCCCCCAGTCCTTCACTTTCCCAGCACCGCGACGGCTCAGGGGTTCCTTCGTCCAATACCTCCGCTTGCCCAACTCCTCGGGGAGGGGGTACTGTCACGCTTCCCTCTGTTCCCGCCGTCTCTGCCCCAAAACCTCCAGACTCCATTACCCAGAACCCCACTCCGGATCACTTGACCTCCGATCTCCCTCACATGACTCTACACCAGTCTGCCTCACCTGACTACTGATTACACACACCTGTTCTTTGTTCCATGTGCTTGTTAGTTTAGTATATAAGCCCAGGCTTTAGCTTAGTTTATTTGTGAAGTATTGCCTTTGTTTACAGAGCCTTACCAAGCCTTCTCCTCTGTCTGATTGCTATATTGTGTATGATACTTGCCTGTTTGTTTATCAACCTCGCCTTTTTGCCTTGCCCTTCCAGTATATAATATTTTGGTTTGACCTATGTTTCTGATTTTGGACATTGCTTTTTGGACTCCCCACATGGTTACTGTTTTCTTGTTTTGGACTGGCTGACCTTGATTTTGGATCCTCCCTTTGTTAATAAACCCATTTTACTTAAGTGTGGTCCGTGATCATCTGTCCGAGCCTGAATTCTGTCCGAGCCTGACAAAAGCGAGCCCGACTACTCCACCGCAAGTATTCTCTTAGTCTAACTTGCAGAAGGATTGAAAAGGGAAGGAGGAGGAGCCCCAAGGCAGCTGGTCACTAAGCTTATAAGGCATTCCTTTGAATCAGCTGCAAGCAGCATGCACCACCGGATCTCTATCAGCATCAGCACCTGTAGAACAAGACAGTGAGAGAATGGAAGAAAGTGAGAAGGTCTCAGTGTTAATCTCATTGTTACTGAGCTCTGCTAAAGCCTGAGTAGACTGATAAATCAATGTGATCAGTTATTAATCTCAGTGTTACTGAGCTCTGCTAAAGCCTGAGTAGACTGATAAATCAACGTGATGATCGGTTATTAATCTCAGTGTTACTGAGCTCTGCTAAAGCCTGAGTAGACTGATAAATCAATGTGATCAGTTATTAATCTCAGTGTTACTGAGCTCTGCTAAAGCCTGAGTAGACTGATAAATCAATGTGATCAGTTATTAATCTCAGTGTTACTGAGCTCTGCTAAAGCCTGAGTAGACTGATAAATCAACGTGATGATCGGTTATTAATCTCAGTGTTACTGAGCTCTGCTAAAGCCTGAGTAGACTGATAAATCAATGTGATCAGTTATTAATCTCAGTGTTACTGAGCTCTGCTAAAGCCTGAGTAGACTGATAAATCAATGTGATCAGTTATTAATCTCAGTGTTACTGAGCTCTGCTAAAGCCTGAGTAGACTGATAAATCAATGTGATCAGTTATTAATCTCAGTGTTACTGAGCTCTGCTAAAGCCTGAGTAGACTGTTAAATTAATGTGATGAGCCAGATATTATTCTCAGTGTTACTAAACGCCATCGGGACTTGTGCATGTGTTTTGTGGCAAGTAACTACTTACTTTATAATCAAATTTGCAAGATCTTCTCATTGGTTATTGCATTTGTTATTATGAAATGAATTGGCTTTGGTCCTGAGAGGGCAGTGGGATGGTAGGAGGTACAGTGGACTGAAACAGGGGCTGAGAGCTAAAATAATATAATATTTAACGAATTTTCTAACTTCATTTAAAGTAACTTTTTTATGAAACAGCAATAGAAGCATAACATGAAGAAAACTGCAAACCTGTACCAGCAAGAAACAGTCTGAATTACTAAAAATTACAACACCAGAGTTTTGTCACGTGTCTTATCAATATGTATTTTAAATGTATTCTGAATATGTTACTTTTTTATCTTTTAATCATAATCATTGATTATTGTTGTGGTTGTACTGCATATGCTGTTCTTATCACTGGTAGCTGAAAGGCTATCCTTTGATACACAATAGTCTCATGCTTGGTTTTATTAACAAATTGAACAGGAACAAACACAGGCTTTGCTGCCTTCTCAATCTAAGCCTTTACAGTCACACAGATCACATGGGACAGTTAGCAGACGTTGGCCTTTGAACTATCCATACTGGCTCCGAGGGATACAGCAGTTACTTGTTCTGCTGCCAGATACCAGCATTGGTTGTTCCTGCTTCACAACTGGGGACAGATTGGATTAGGTTTAGCATTGATCTTACTTTTTAAGGCTCACTGATGACGCTCATCTGGATCATTTTTGGCTTTGAGTGTTCTTTTTCATAATAATAATAATAATAATAATATTTGTTTATAGAGCACTTTTCATGCTGGAGGCAGCTCTAAGTTCTTTACAAACAGGTAATAAATCTTAAAAGCAATCAATGAAATCATATAAGACTGACACAGATTAAATTAAAAAGATAAATACTCAAGAGATGTAGTAATTAATTAAATGCTAAATTAAAATTTAATTCACTCAAATTTTTACTGTAACTCTAGACTTCTTAGTGCTGATTGCTGATATGAGATTGTAAGATCTGAGCATAAACTGTGTGAACACATCTGACCTAAATGCCATAAAAGCAGGAATAAGGTTGTCTGTGCTGTTGAACTTTGTCTGCAGTTCTGTTTTTGACCTCTGAACAGTTAACATCAACTTCTCCCTAGACACACCCATCATGACGGAACCTAACAGGAAAGGCTGGCATGTGATCAAAATAAACACCCTCCCTTCCCTTATAACGCTGTGAGTATCTGTTCTCTCCTGCACTTCTCTCAGAATGGAGTCTGTGCTGAGATATTTGGACTGGACGTCAGTGGGCTTGGCCTTGCTGGGTGGTCTGTTCTCTCTGCTTCTGCTAGAGATCTTCAAGTTGAACTCCTCCAGGAGCCGCTACCCTCCCGGACCCAAACCGCTGCCCTTTGTGGGGAACATGCCAGAGATCATGAAGGACCCAATGGGAAGCATCAGATCGGTCAGTTTTATATGTTTTCTGTTACTCAGATAGTATGTAGTAGTAAGATTGTGACCATGCCTTGCATATGTACTATGCGTTATGAAGTGACCACCAATAATCCTCTAGCAAGTGGAACATATTTGAAACCTGATATGTATTTCATCATTTGTAAGCTCTAAAAACACTGTAATTGCTTTATGATTAATGAGCCAACTGAGCCAACTAAGGCCAGCCCACCATCATTTTTCATCTCCTTTAAATATTTGCACTTGAATGCAGTGAAATGACTACAGCTGATGGACAACACACACATACTTAATGTGCCTGCTGGAAAGAGAACAACTCTTTATAGCAAGAACTGCAGTCTGTACAACTGTCAAACTGCAACATACCAGTTGTGTAAAGAGTATGTTGTTTGAATGTCTCCCGGCTTCAAATGTCCATGTTTAAGCTAAACCTAGAGTGCAAAAGTGAAAATAAATCACTATTTGCTTGTTGGGGTTAAAAAGACTACTTAAATACAATATTCAAATACCCTTCTATACACACACACACACACACACACACACACACACACACACACACACACACACACATTTTCTAAACTGCTTTTCCTTCTGTGTTGATGGGGGATAATGGAGGCTATCCTAGCAGTCATTGGGTGGAAGGCAGGAAACACCCTGGACAGGTCGCCAGTCGATCGCAGGGCAGACACACAGATATACACACTCACACCGAGGGGAAATTTAGTGTGTCCAATTGGCCAGACATGCATGTGTTTGGACTGTGGGAGGAAACCCACACAGACACAGAGAGAACATACAAACTTCACACAGAAAGGAACCTTGTTGCCCGGCCGGGCAACCGAACCCCCTTCTTGCTGTGAGGCAACACCGCTACCCACTGCGCCGCCCTCATTCAAAAAGTCCAAATAGTTACATTCAGATCTTTAGCAATAAAATTTTGCTACATGCACCAATGTTGAAAAATGAGACCAACCACCAATATCCATTGAACATGCTAACTTGGAACCAATGAGAGCCGAATAGAGCAACAGTGGGGGAAACAATGCACACATTATGGGCGACAGTCATACAGCTGTTGGTGCATCAGGGCACTATGATGTTATAATATCTTGAAACCTACAATGATGTCTGAGAGGATCCACATTGGATTTTTTTTATCTAGACATCTTATGTCTTATCTGATAAACAAAGAGAGGCTTGTCTTCTTTTTATCTGATTGATAAAAGACACTGGTTCCACTGGTCTACAGTACCTTCTAACTAAATCCTTCTTTCAGCATCACATGTTGCCTAGACATTGCCAGCCTCAGACATTCCACTCCACACATAAAAAGAGCAACTGATATCTACTGCATGCTAAGTTGGCTATAGCTATCAGCACTTTTTATTTGTGTCATTATCATGAGATAAGAAATGCTGTTTTTCCAGGAAAACTCAGCAGTTTTCTTGAG
Organism: Colossoma macropomum; assembly: GCF_904425465.1. NCBI lineage: Eukaryota > Metazoa > Chordata > Actinopteri > Characiformes > Serrasalmidae > Colossoma > Colossoma macropomum. The sequence goes on from NW_023494802.1 coordinate 40,169,532, forward strand.
ATCTCAAGACAACAACTTTAAATTCCAAATATCCAGATGAGAAAGTGTTTTATATTTTCTTTCATGCAAAGCACCACTCTTCTATTTTGGTGTTTTTGTCTATGGGCATTTCTGTAACCCAGCACAACCTGTACAGATGGAAAAAAAGCATGAGAAGTTCATAAACATTTATATTTTTTGTCATCTGATGGCAACCATGCTCCATATTATTAATATAACAGTAGGCATATTTAATGTAGAATTTTTCACTTTGTAAGTAGCCTTTTTGCCTGATTACTACTATCAAAATAATGCTAATTTCCTCTATGGGCTTTGCAGTGTTACATTAGCACCGAGATAACAGTGGTGTACATTCACTTTCTCCCACTGTGGGATGCCAGTCCTCTCTTGCATTTGAAGCTTGAAAGGTGTATTGTAGCAGGGAAATCACTGAACTGTGTGTGCATTGTAAGCCAGCCAGTGAACAAACAGATGCAGTAAACCTTTCACTTCCTCTGCAGATGAAGAAATATGGGGAGATGTTTTCCATGTACATGGGCAGGCAGCCAGTAATAGTGTTGAATAGCCTGCAGTTGTTTAAGGAAACTTTTGTTCAGAATGGTGCCGTGTATGCTGGAAGGCCGGCTGAACCAATATTAGACTGGATTACCAATGGGCATGGTAAGTAACACAAGATTTCTTTGCTTTGCTTTTTTAACTGCAGTATGTCTCAGCATTGCTATTTCATCTGTAGGGTGAGATGCATCTTTCAATAGATGACTAACAGTTCTTTTGCCTTTGTGTCTGATATTCACTCCTATTATCCCTCTCTTTCTATCTCACTCTACCTCTCTCTGCCTTTCTCAGGTATCCTAATGGCTGCATATGGTCATTCTTGGAAACAGCAGCGTCGCTTTGCGCTGCACACGCTGCGCAACTTTGGTCTGGGGAAGAAAACGGTAGAGGAACGTGTGGCTGAGGAGGCTCAATACCTCATAAAAGAGATGCTCAAGCAGGAAGGTAGTCACACCTGCATTTACTAACCTTCTGAGTGGATCAGTGCTGATTTGGGGTCAGGTGCGCTAATTAACCCTCACAGCTCTACCTCTTCCTACATTTCGTTTAATTATTTTTCACTTGTAACACATGGAAACAAACAAGAGAAATTCTGTTAAAAGTGTGGATTTTAAGCATTCAATCTATACAACGTTTGAGTTTGTAAGTAGGAGAGGAAAAAAAACATCCTGCACATTTTTGCCATGTTTGTAAGTTTTTGACACTAAAGCAAACAGAAAAAAACTTGATTCTAACTAATTTTAATCTAGTTCATTATGTAATTAAAAATAATTATTAATAATACCTGGTCATATTATTGGATGGTAGAACAACACAAATAATACCTCTCAATAGCTTGCAGCATCACATTTGAGATGCCCCTTTCCAGTTAAACTAAAACTCTTAAGCTTGGGTTTCAGGCTGGGTTCAGGTCTGCTAGCCAATTTATATCAACAAACACCATGAAATGTACATCAAATCTATAGCTGTAGATTTCTAAGGGTGTCTAATGCATTATATTATCATTTGTTGCTATTTGTTTACTGACTTCAATGTTTATAGTCAGGCTACTTACTTAAGAGTGTTTGCTGAATATTTGTTCAAATAACAGTCTCAGAAGTCGATTCTTGTGTGTTCACCACTGTAGCACAGAGATGGTATCTTGCTCATTGATAATGCGACAAGAGCCAAATTTCTGACCCTTGAAAATACAAGTGCTAGTGAAGATATTTTATTGAATTTGATTGTCAGGGTTCTAACGTTCTATTTTTCCCCCCATCAAGTTCATTGTCTTGCCATTTTGCTTTAAAGGGAAGGCTTTTTACCCCATCCACCCAATTATGAACGCAGTCTCCAACATCATCTGCTCCATCGTCTTTGGGGACCGCTTTGAGTATGACAACAAGCGCTTTGCTAAGCTGCTGGAAATTCTGAATGAAAACTTTCAGCTTATTGGATCAACTGCGGGACAGGTAACAACCAACTAGATCTTTCCTGATGATTGCTGATGCTCAGAGTTAAGACTTGTTGTCGATTAGGTTTCTACAGCTAGTAGTCTATGACCCAGGTTGATTTTATGAAATGCAGATGTTTTGAAATCCTTCTGGGCCAAATTCCAGATTAAGCCTACACCTAGACTAAAATGGACAATATCCATTGGCAATTTGATTTAATCCTTGACTACCCTTGGAACCTGTGTTCCAGACAATCAGTGCCCTTTATCTTTAGCGTGAGAGATTCAAATTTAGCTTTAGCAAAACATTCAACATCATTGTAATATTTTTGTTAGTAGCTCCTCATGTGAAAACAAAGTTCTGAGATGTCAAGATGCAAAAATGTACTTGTTTGTAAAGACACTGTGGAACATTCATCTTCTTCTTCTTCTGCAGATCTTCGGCCTGTTCCCCTTCATAAAGCACTTCCCAGGGCCACACCAGAAGGTGTGGCAGAATGCCAATTCCTTAAAAGAATTCATCCATGAGGCTGTGGAGGAGCACAGGAAGTCTCTGGACCCAGAACACCTTCGAGACTTCATTGATACCTACCTTGTGGAGATGACCAAGGTGAGAGGTCAAATAGCAGCAGAAACTGTTGATCATTGTGACAGGAGTAACCCTGGCATGTCTTATTTATTTATTAATTTAACCCTGAACCATCAATTATCAACAGTGTAAGCAAATACATGATATTGTTTAGTGCTGTTGCCCTCTGACTGACTGACTGACTGACCAATACCATTATGGAAACATGCATTTGCAAGTATCCCCCTAGATAAACAGTAGGTAACATACTAACATACTAGGGCTACCATACAAATAATGAAGGAAAGCAGGAGAAAACACTTTTATTGAAAGAAGTTTTGGGTCTTACAAAAGCTCTTCATAATAATGGGTGCAATAACACAGCAGTGAGTACTGCATTTCATTTGAGCTCAGGCTGTGCAGTTTAAGCAGTGTTATTTAGAAATTGTTCACGCTTATAAGTAATAAAGAAGTCATCAAGCACTAGTACATGACAAATACGTGCACCAACATGTAAATTGGAATAGTATTTTAATGTGTTAGTAGATATTTTTAGAAATACCACTTCGCAAAGAAGCTAACGTTTATTAGCTTGGAAGCTACAATGCTAGCACCTTTATGCTAGCAGCTAGTTAACGAGTCAAAGAAAATTATAAAATTATTTAACTTTACACATGATTCTCTGCAACTGTATCAAACTGTAAACATCTGTATGTGTGTATAACCACCGTTATGCTAATAACAGTCCCAGACTCTGCTAATGTAGACCCAGGTTTAGAGCTACACAAGTTCGTGGCATAGCAGTGGATACAACATGTCAGAATTAGTAAACAAATCCACAGGAAACACCGATTAGTAGGAGCAGGATAGAAAATATGTGTAGTTATCACAAAAAGTGGCTGGTAAAAAGTCTAACTGGGACATCCACAAGAGCGGATGGAGTAAAATTTCAGCTTGCCACCCTGCAAACCATGCAAAGTTTCTTTAAATGATGCATCATAGACACTTGCATCATCTTGTGTACAGTGCAGTATTTGATTTGATTGAGACTGAGCGCCAAGAACCCCTGGTGTTTTACATTTATAATTATAGTATCTGTATCTTTACTAGACTGTATCTAATCCAGAGAGACTTCTAGAAGTGCTTTGTTGTCTACTTGGAAAACATGTATTTATGCTAGTGGAAATATACCAGGATGTTTAAGGATATTTTCAGGCTATGGTGTTGCCAGTGGATGTCAGAAGAAAAAAAATTCAAGTTGCAAACATGACAGGGGTGTTGAAATTGTCCAATACAGCCTATAATGAATCATTCAATCAGCCTATGGTCTTGTTTGGTAGCTAATGTGTCACAGACAAACATATCCCTTCTTGTTTCGGGCAGCAAGAGTCAAAAGAAGACTCTACATTCCATGAAGATAACATGATTATGTCCACTGCTGACCTTTTCCTTGCTGGGACAGACACTACAGCCACCACTCTCAGATGGGGCCTCATTTACATGATGGACCACCCTGATGTGCAAGGTATATGATAGCATGGACCAACATTAGCCAGCAATATGCAGATAGCAATGTTCCTTCTGTAATGCCATGATCTAATGCAATTTCATGCGACTGCATAGAAGTAATTATGTAACGTCGAACAAATAACAAATCAGCAATAATATTTCTAGACCTTGAAAGGATAATGAATCTGTAACATCCTGGCCTCCTGCTAGGCCACCCTTGACCACAAGGTGGGAGCAAGGTTGCTGCACCTGATTGATTAGGGCTGACTGGTGTCAGTGGTGAAGCACCCTACTTAAGGAGAGCTCACACACAGCTCACCACTCAGTCTTGAGTTCATGCTGCCACATGCACGTTTCTTACTAAGCTGGTAATCTCTGGTATTGCTTTCTCAATTTCAGCGTGTTTCATTCTGGGTCTCCCCGAGTTAAAACACTGAGTATAAGTATTAAATCCTAACTTGAAAATCCTTTTGTTTATCTTTACTCCCCTGCCAGTGAAGGAAGCAATAAAAGAAAATGATTAAAGGAAGAGTTTAGTTTAGTTTAGCTCCTTTACTTTAGGAATCATTAATATCCTGTTCTAAGTAGCACGCCAATATGCATGTTGGGTTTTCGACCATGAGGTTGGTGGTTCGATCCCCCTTTGACATAGAATTATCTCAGCTTAAGCAGCTTGTCAAGCCCCATACCACTCTGCCTCAGGCCTATGGCTTAACCATTACTGTTCTGGCTTCCCTACCAAAAGACCACTTGTTCTTCACGGTGGGTAAGCCAGCCCCCATATTACAGAATCAGTTAATAAAACAATTAGTTAAGCTGTCATTTTTGAGGTATGTGCATTTTTTTTCCCTGTGTGTGTCCGTTTGACCACATGTCAGAGCGCTGTCATGAGGAGATTGTTCGGGTGTTGGGTTTTGACCGCTCTCCCTGCATGGATGACCGCACACAGCTGCCATACACTTACGCCACTATCCATGAGATCCAGCGCTGCTCATACATTGTCCCTGTCATCTTACATGAAACTACACAGCCAACACAGCTCCGGGGATACAACCTCCCCAAGGTAATGAAGGAATAGAGAAGTGGCTGGTGTGTATATATATATATATATATATATATATATATATATATACACACACATATATATATATATATATATATATATATATATATATATATATATATATATATATATATACACTTTTGATATTTAATTATATGACCCTAAAATATAGTAATCCAAAAGTAGTGGAAAGTGATCAGATTACATTACTGTAATATAGAAATCTTTTGGACTGGGTTACATTTTTGAACAGGTGATAAATAATCTGTAGCATTAATAAGGAATATATTAATAAAATAATCCTTCCATGTGCAGTCCCCAAGAGATTTACTTGACTAATAGATTGGATGATTTATGCCTGGTGTTTTTCTCACCATGGCAGGGAACAAAGGTCCTGTCCAATTGTGTGAGCATCATGACTGACAAAAAGCACTGGAAGCACCCGGACACGTTCAACCCAGAGAACTTTCTGGATGAGAAAGGACAGTTCTGCAAAAATGACTTCTTTGTGCCGTTCTCTCTGGGTGAGTCTGCTGTGTCTACAGCAATGTTAGGGTTACACACATTACTGCCAAATATCCACAAGGGCGGGCGATATGGCAAAAAATGTGACATCACAATATTTGAAGACATTTTCACAATACACAATACACACAATACCCCAATATTTATTTATTTTTCTGACGTTTGATAAGTTGGAACAGACAAAAAACCCTATGTGCCACATTTAAGAAGTGCTATACAAATTTTTTGTATATTTTTTTATGATTTTTCTTCATCCATCTATATATGGCTTCGCATTAAATCAAATTAAACAGGCCAGTAGAATATTATCATATTACCAGCTGTCTGCAGAACTGCTACTCACTGGATGTTTTTTTCTTTATTGCCTCATTCTAACTTTTCTTACCTCTAGAGACAATTTTGTATGAATATTCCAGGAAATCAGCAGTTATAGAAATACTCAAACCAGCCCAATCATGCCATGGTCAAAATCACTGAGATCACATTTTTCCCCCTTCCTGATTGTTGGTGTGAACATTACCTGAAGCTGCTGTCTCGTATCTGCTTGATTTTTCTGCACTGCACTGCTGCCACATGATTGGCAGCATGAATGAGTAGGTGTACAGATGCTCCTAACAAAGTGCTTAGTGAGTGTATATAAAGGCTTAAAGTCAAATGTCTCATCTGTCCTGTTTTGCTAGCCTACTACTTTATGGCTGAGCTGTTGTTGCCCCTAGACGCTTCCATTTCACAATAACAGCACTTACTGTTGACTGGGGCAGATCTAGCAAGCTTACTTGGTGGACTGTTAGCATCCCATGCTGTTGCATGGCAATGTACATGATTATATCACTGTTGTCCAAAGGAAACCTTGTGTCTCCAAAATGATAACTTTACAGCAAATGGAAAAAACGTACTTTACTTTGAATGTAAGGCAATGGAACCAGACTTATTTTTTGGTGTTTCTTTTGGTCCATTTTTCATGAAATTTACATACAATGTAAAGGGCAACAGGTATATTCAAATTATGTCAAAAACTGGAAATCGACAAAAATGGAACACTGCTGTGTCTGATCCATTCAGACCAACGCAACACACACTAACACACCACCACCACGTCAGCGTTACTGCAGTGCTGACAATGATCCACCACCCAAATAGTACCTGCTCTGTGAGGGTCCATGGGGGTCCCGACCACTGAAGCACAGGGTAAAAGGGGGCTAACAACGTGTGCAGAGAAGCAGATGGACTACAGTCTGTAACTGTAGAACTACAAAGTGCACCTATATAGTAAGTGGAGCTGATAAAATGGACAATGAGCGTAAAAACAAGGAGGTGGTCATAATGTTATGCCTGATCAGTGTACATCTTTTAGCAAAGGGTGTTAGAGTGCTAACAAAGTAACACTTGATGCCCAAGACAGCAGTTAAGAGCAACATCGAGTGGAGTAATTAGTCAGTTGATATTACCAGAATTTACCAGAAAAAAAACTTTCAAGAAAATGAATATGGAATAAAATGTCAATCTTAAACAAAATGTGTTCATACAATTTTGTAAAATTGACATATTTTAATTTCTCCAAATAGAAAAAAACAGATACATGCAATTGAAGTTACCACTAATATTTTCAAAACCCTCAAAAATGAAATTAATTTAAATGTAAAATTACACTTGCATGCAAAAATATATGAAAAATACAGTGTTGGATGATGGCAACATCACTGAGCATCTTAAGGCTTCATTTACAGTCAGCCTATGCACATTTGTGTGTGACCTTCTACACTTTGAGTAATCTACTCACATTATTTTGTAAAATTTTAAAAGATTTTTTCTCTCTTTACACTTCACTAAGTGTCATCTTTCTTGACAATTTATTTGCTTCTCTATGTATTTTTTGTTAAAACTGAAAAAAGTATCATTACTGAGTCAAGAGAATGAAAACAAGCTAAAATATTGTGAGAGTGCACTGCTGTGCGTCACCCTTCAAAGCCTGAAATAATCATTTAATCATCAGAGGCGTCGGGTTGGGAGTTTTTCATACTAAATCATACGTCTTTACACATTAACATCATGCAGAGGCTCAAAAAGAAGGTATGATGCTATGCTTAGGTCTCAATGGTCTCAAATGATTTCAAAATCAACATTATACTGATGTAGATAATTCACTCACATCATCAGAAGCCGCGTCCTTCACCAAGTTTTGACTGAATTCTCTTTCAATGCACTCACAGTCAGCAGATTCATCCACTGGGGCAAGGGGTTCGAGGCACAACCAATGCTACAAAATTTTCTTCCACATGTTGCATGGAATTACACATTTCCACCAGAGAGGTCTCCAAATCCCACAAACATACATCTTGCAGCTTTAATAATTAACATGTGACCAGTCACTTGCGTCTAAGCTGTATAAAACATACCGTATTCCTTTTTAAAGATGGTTACATCACTGACATTTTAAAGCTTATTAAACTGACCTGTATGGGCCAACATGAATATAAAAATTGCATTCATCATTCTGTGTGTATATTTATCATTTTGTATATGTGTGTGTGAAGGTTAATGTTCATTATTGTATGTGTGCTGCAGGTCCGAGGGTGTGTCTGGGTGAGACTCTGGCGAGAACAGAGCTCTTCATCTTCTTCACCTCTCTGCTCCAGCGGCTGAAGTTCTCGTGGCCTCCTGGAGCTCCACCCCCAAACATGGATGGCATCTTGGGCATCGTCCGCTCTCCGTTCCCCTTCAATACAATCTGCCTCAGCAGAGAGACCACTCACTGAATCCTGTTCAGCCTTTACACCATAAATACACAATTGGAGAACTGGACACAACCTAACAGAGGAAAATTCAACAAATTTAACTTCTCATCACTTTCTAATAGTATGGTAGCAACAACATCTGTAAATTTTGACAGATATCTGATGGACATTTCTCAAGATTTACCCTGAAGACAGTTATTGTACTATAAAGTAACTTTTTATATTGTTTTGTTTCAGATGAGCAGCGTATATGATTAAGATGTAATGATCACTGTAATAAATCTGCAATATGCAAAAAGAAAATAACTGCTGGAAATTTATTCATATACTAATACTCAGGACACATGAATTTTTTTAAAAAGTGTCATTTTAAGGTAAAATATAGGCCTTCATAATTTTAGTTTATAAGTTTTGTTTTGAAGGAAAATATCTGCATTTTATTCCTTTTACTGTGTTATCAAGCAGAAAAAAATGCATTTTTTTAGCATTTTTCTGCCATGCAATCTAGGTGGATTTAGTTCCACATTTAACAAATGTTTATGTATTGACATCGGTATCGACAGATATATACATAAAAAAATATTGAATATTATTACCACTGTCTTCGAATTACCATACTGGGGCCTCTCTAATAAATACCGATGTTCAACACTTAATGTGAACTTCAAGTGAACTCTCTGAACAGACAATGTCAAACATCAACACAAAAATGAAATTTTAGACTACCTCATTGGAAACACCCTGTCTAATAGAATGAATTGTATTTGCCAAGTACAAAACGTGACGCCAGTCAGATTGAGTCAGATCATATTAATGAACTGTCAATGCAAAACTGCATTTCCCACCATCACCAGTTTCAGTACAGGCAATACAGCTGAAATGTCTGAAGTCCACTGAATATTTATTTATTTTTTTTTTTGTATTGGCCAAGTACCACTGAATCCTGTTCAGCTTTTACACCATAAATACACAATTGGAGAGCTGGACACAACCTAACACAGAGGAAAATTCAACACAGATTTTTATTTAACTTCTCATCACTTTCTAATAGTATTGTAGCAACAACATCTGTAAATTTTGACAGATATCTGATGGACATTCTCAAGATGTACCCTGAACACAGTTATTGTACTATAAAGAAACTTTTTATATTGTTTTTTTTTTGTTGTTGTTTTGTTTTGTTTTAGATGAGCAGCGTATATGATTAAGATATAATGATAGTCACTGTAATAAAGCTACAATATGTCTATAAAAATCAAACTGCTTAGAAGCAGATAAACAGCACATAGTGAAAGATAGCCAGGTCAAGGTACAGCCTCCACATGGACTCAGGGTGTGTGTGTGTGTGGGGGGGGGAGGGGGGGTTAGTTTTACAACTAAGCATCCCAAACTAAACATCAAGTGAACTTCACTTTCCCTCACCTAAATTCAATGCAGTTCATTTTTTAAAAACTTTTAAAATCTTATCATGTTGATATTTTTGTTTAAAATTAAATTTTCCAGTGTTTGACAGCCTCTTTTCACTAATCATATTTATTTTGATGCATATAGGTTAAAACAACATGGAATTGAATTGAATTAGTCGTGTTTGCAACAACTTACCTGACTTTTCAAGCAAATATAACATTTATCCCTGTCGGTGGGGTAAGTTGTAACATTTCCACTAATGCCACTTTCACTTGTTGCTCTAGAAAAATAAAAGTACAAAAGATTTTCAACCAAAGCTTGTAAGCAGAAAAAAAATCATGCACCAGTCATTGTTATTCATTTTCACCTACAGTACATTATTTAAGCAAACACTTGAGCTTGCTTTTACAGTGTAATACATTAATGTAGTGTTTTTGTATAAAAGGTGTTTGTTTCTTATTCATATAAATGCATATATGCTTTAATGCATTTTACCATGTTTTTCAAATTTTATCAAAGCTTGAGGTCACATTAATGAAGATTATTTTGAGAACAAAAAGAATAAATAAAGGTTAAGGTCATGTACCATATAGTGTACGTAGAGATCTTATATTCTTGTATATAGTCTAGTGTTGTAGTACTCATGTCCAGTTTTGGTCTGACGACTGGAAATGAATGGAAATTAATGGTGTATGACTCAAAGGCTGCAGTGACAAACACCGGCCAGGACAGCGGGGAGAGAGCTGCGAGTGGGTGACAAATTGACATTATGAATGAAAATGGATCATTCAACCCCTGGCACCATATTTTACATCAGGAGAGGAAAAACGGGTTTCTAATGTCTATCCTCAAACTGGTATGGCAATTTATTAATATAATCCTAAAAAGTGGCTTTATGAAGGAAAATATAGGCTTTTGACCACTACCACCATAATTATATCAGAATCAGTGGATTTCTGAGATTTTGTCTGAAATTTGCTGAGTGTTGTTAGAAAATAACTGCTGGCAATTTATTCATATAGTAAAAGTTAGGACACATGAATCTTTTTAAAAAGTGTCATTTTAAGGTAAAATATAGGCCTTCATAATTTCAGTTTATAAGTTTTATTTTGAAGGAAAACATCTACATTTTATTCCTTTTACTGTGTTATCAAGCAGAAAAAAATGTGGCATTTCTCTGCTATGCAATCTAGGTGGATTTAGTTCTACATTTAACAAATGTTTATGTATTGTCATCGGTATCGACAGATATATACATAAAAAAATATTGGATATTATAACCACTGTCTTCGAATTCCCATATTGGGGTCTCCCTAATAAATACCAATGTTCAACACTTAATGTGAACTACAAGTGAACTCTCTGAACAGACAATGTCAAACATCAACACAAAAATTAAATTTTAGTTTACCTCATTGGAAACACCCTTTCTAATAGAATGACCTTATATTTGCCAAGCACAAAACGTGATGCCAGTGACTAAAAGATGTGTATTTTCTGTCATAATGCCACTTTTTATTTAAACATGTATGTGTCCTGAGTAAGACTATGTTAATAAAGTGCCAGCACAAAACTGTATTTCCCAGCAACACTAGTTTTAGTATAGCCAGTAGAGCCAAAATGTCTGAAATCCACTGATTTTTTCTATTCGCCCACTACAAAATGTGGTGCAAGTGGCCGAAAGACATGCATTTTCCTTCATAATGGCACTTTTATTAAAGATTTATGTGACTTGAGTCAGAGAATATTAATAAACTGTCAATGCAAAACTGCATTTCCCACCATCGCCAAAATGTCTGAAATTCATTGATTTTGTGTATTTGCCAAGTATGAAATGTGGTGCCAGTGGCTGAAAAATGCATTTTCCTGCATAATGAGACTGTTTTCTTTTTTTTTTTTTGTTTGTTCTGCTTTAATTGAGTCAACAAAAATACAGTACAAGAAGGGTAGAATTTGTCAATAGAAAATGTATAAAAAAAACATGAAAAAGTGACACTAAACAAGTACCAATACAACAAAGAAAAGCAATGACTAGTTAATAATTTTCAATCAGCCAAAAAACAAACTTACTCATTGAAGGAGGGACTTTTATCTTGACAAGATTTCATTGGCTATTCTGGCCAAGTGTGCCCTGGTTTCACTGTATAAAGGTGTGTGTGTCTGTGCTCTCCTGCACTTCTCTCAGAATGGAGTCTGTGCTGAGATATTTGGACTGGACTTCAGTGGGCTTGGCCCTGCTGGGTGGTCTGCTCTCTCTGCTTCTGCTAGAGATCTTCAGGTTGAACTCCTCCAGGAGCCGCTACCCTCCCGGACCCAAACCGTTGCTCTTTGTTGGTAACCTGCCACAGCTCATAAACACCCCAATGGAACTCTTCAGATCGGTCAGTTTTGCATGTTGTTTGTTATTGAGACAGTATGTAGTAGAGATTAAGACCATGTCATGCATCATGTACTATTTTTACACATGAACATTTCCACAGATCTGGAGAGCTAATTTGAAGAGCTTTCCACTCTTTATTACTATGCCAGTGTTTAGCTGAAATATTCTATTTTTACACATGAAAATCTCAATTGACACGAATAAAAAAAATAAATATGACAAATTTTAGATGATTGTTGACAGTGTTTGAATATAAAGTGAAACTCCAAAGTTCTAGCACATGCTTACTTGGCACTGAGGAGACCAAAATAGAGCAACAGTGCAAGATACGATGCATAAAATATGGGTGTCGGTTGTACAGCTGTTGGTGCGTCAGTACGCTATGATGTTAGAAATATCATAAAACCCATAGTGGTGTCTGTGAGAAGTACACTGGTGGATTTTTTTACGTAACCATCTTATAGATTATCTTATAAAAAAGGGGAGGCTGGTCTTTTTTTCTGACTTATAAAAGACACAGGGCCACTGGTCTATCGTACCTTCAAAATAAAATCTCTTTTCGGCATTACGTGGTTCTAAGTTTAAGGCTCAGACATTCCACCCCACACATAAATAGAGCGTCTGATATGTACTGCACACACAACCGGCCACAGCTATTAGTGTTTTTACATCATTATCATGAGATGAACAATGCTGTTTTTCCGAGAAAACTGAACAATTTTCTTGAAATATTAAGAAATTAATTAATTAACTAATTAAGTAATATTAAGAGAGAAAGTATTTTACTTTGTCTTTCATGCAAAACACCACTCTTTTTTATGATCATCTGTACAACTTGGCCTGTACCAAGGTAAAAAAAAGCATTAGAAGTTCATAAATAAGCTATTTCAGTTTTTTTGTCATCTAATGATGAACATGTCCATAGTCTTAAATATATAAGTAGGCATATTTAATGTAGTTTGCCCAATTATGACTGCCAAAATAATGCTAATTTCCTCTAAGGAATTTGCAGTGTTATGTTAGCACTGAGATAAGAGTGGTGTACATTTGTACATTGTAAGCCAGCCAGTGAATAAACATGAAACCAGGCCTCTACATCAATATGGTGTCTTCCTTTAGCACCCTACACTTTTCCATCAAGCTGTAGATGCAGTAAACCTTTTACTTCCTCAACAGATGACAAAATATGGGGAGATCTGTTCCATGTACCTAGGCAGGCAGCCAGTAATAGTGTTGAATAACCTGCAGATAACGAAGGAAGCTTTTGTTCAGAATGGGGCCGTGTTTTCTGGAAGGCCGGCCATGCCAGTGATCGACTGGATTACCAATGGGTTTGGTCAGTAACACAAGACTCATCAACTTCTTTGCTTTACTTTTGCTGCTGTAGTACATGTCTCAGCATTGCTGTTTCATCTGCAGCGTGAGACGTCTCTCAATAGATGACTAAAAGTCATTTTGCCTTAGTCTCTGATATTTACTCCCATTATCTTTCCTTTACTATCTCACTGTACCTCTTTCTGCCTCTCTCAGGTATCCTGGCAGCCACATATGGTCATTCTTGGAAACAGCAGCGCCGCTTTGCTCTGCACACTCTGCGCAACTTTGGTCTGGGGAAGAAAACAGTGGAGGAGCGCGTGGCCGAGGAGGCTCAATACCTCATAAAAGAGATGCTCAAGCAGGAAGGTAGTCACAGCTGCATTTACGAAACTTCTGAGTGGATAAATGTAGATTTGGGCTCAGGTGCTCTAATTAACACTCATGAGTCAATTTCTTCCTACATTATATTTAATTATTTCTCACTTGTATCACATGAAAACTGGTCATAATATTGGATGGGAGGACTACACAAATAATACCTCTCAATAGCTTTGAGCATCACATTTGAGATGCCTCTTCCCAGCTATAATTAAGTGCACAATTAAAGTAATGTTATGAGAAGCTTTATAATATGTGGTCTAAAACTCTTGAGGTTGAGTTTTGTATTTTATATTTTGTACATTTATATTAACAACCACCATGTAATGTAAATCAAGCCTAGATTCCTTAGAAAGCTCTAGATTTCTAAGATTTTCTAATGCATTACATTATAATTTGTTGTTATTTGTTTATTGACTTTTTGTAGTCAGGCTACATCCTTAAGAGTGAGTGCTGAACAAACACTGTAGCTCAGACATAGTATCTCGTTCATCAATAATGGGACAAGAGCCAATTTTCTGGCTTATGAATATACAAGTGCTATGATGATATTTATTGAATTTGACTGCCATTTCGTTTTAAAGGGAAGCCTTTTTACCCCATCCACGTAATTATGAATGCAGTCTCCAACATCATCTGCTCTGTCGTGTTTGGGGACCGCTTTGAGTATGACGACAAGCAATTTGCTAAGTTGCTGGAATTTCTCAATGAAAACCTTCGCCTTCTTGGATCAACTGCAGGACAGGTAACAACCAATTAGATCTTTCCTGATGATTACTGATTCTCAGAATCACAACTTGTCATTGATTAGGTTTCTAGAGCTAGAAATCCATGATCTAAATTAATTGTATGAAAGTACAGATATTTTGAAATCCTTCTGGGCCAAATTCCAGATGAAGCATATACCTACACTAAAATGATTTTTAACAAATAATATCCATTTACAATTTGATTTAATCCTTTACTACCCTTTGAACCTGTGTCCCAGACAACCAGTTCCCTTTATCTTTAGCATGAATGATGCTAATTTAACCTTAGCTCAACCTTTGATTTCTTTGTAATATTTTCACTAGTAACTCCTAATGTGGAAATGTAGTTTTTAAATGCAAAGAACCTTCAAAAATGTTATCATATTTAATGATCCTGTGGGACATTCGTCTGCTTCTTTTTTTGTAGATCTTCAACCTGTTCCCCTTCATAAAGCACTTCCCAGGACCACACCATAAGGTGTGGCAGAATGCCAACTCCTTAAAAGAGTTCATCCGTGAGGCCGTGGAGGAGCACAGGAAGTCTCTGGACCCAGAACACCTTCGAGATTTCATTGATGCCTACCTTGTGGAGATGACCAAGGTGAGAGGTCAAGTAGCAGGACAAACTGCTGACCCAAGAGACAATTCTGAAAGGAGGAACCCTATCATTACATATTTATGAACTTAATTTGACCATTATCAAGAGTCATAGAGTGTTGTTTAGTTTTGCTGCCCTCTGGCTGAGTGACTGAGTGACCGATACCATTGTGGAAACATGCTTTTGCAAGCACCCCCCTAGATAAACAGTAGGTAACATACTAAAACCCCAAATGTAGGGCTAACAAACAAATCATGAAAGAAAACACAAAAACGCATTATTTGAAAAAAGGGCATTTACTATACACTGTGGGCAGGTGGACTAAAATATTAATTTGCCACCCCGCACATCATGCCAGGGTTTTTTGTTTCATGATCCACAGACACTTGCTTGCCTAGTCTTGTTAATGGTGCAGTATTTGATTTGGTTGAGGGTGAGCACCGAGAACCTTAATGTTTCACATAATAGTTACAGTATCTCTATCATTTGCAGACTGTATCTCTTCCAGAGTGACTTACAGCAATGCTTCCTTTATTGTAGTGCAAATATACCCGAGTTTAAGGACACTTTCCGTTGTCGGGTATTGAAGTTGTCCTGTACAACATATAATAGATCAATCATTCTATCAGCCTAGAGTCTTCTTCAGTAGCTAATGTGTGACAGACGAACAATTCTCTTCTTGTTCTGGGCAGCAAGTGTCAAAAGAAGACTCTTCATTCCATGAGGATAACATGATCATGTCCACTGCTGACCTTTTCCTCGCTGGAACGGACACCACAGCCACAACTCTCAGATGGGGCCTCATTTACATGATGGACCACCCTGATGTGCAAGGTACACAACAGTATGGACCAAGATTAGTCAACAGTATGCAGATAGCAATATTCCTTCTGTCATGCCACGATCGAATGCAATTTGATGTGACTGCATAGAAATAAATATGTAACATAACATCAGCTATGAAACACACTTTGCTCTCCACTCAGTCTTAAGTTCATGCTGCCACATGCGCGTGTCTCTTAATAAGCCGGTAACCTTTGGTATTGCTCTCTCAAGTTTACGGTCTTTCACTTTGGGTTTCCCTAAGTTATAGCTCCCAGTATAAGTATTCAAAAAAAAAAAAAACTTAATAAATAAAAATAAAAATAACCCAAACTTAAAAAACATTGTATGTTTACTCCCCTACATGGGAAAGCAGAAATTAAAGAAATAAAAAAGGAATTTTATTTTGTTTTTCTGAAAGATATTTGAGATTGCAATCCCTTTTTTGTTAATCTTTAATTTTCAGTTTTTCCTACCCTTATCAGTGGCTTACTGGTGTGCACACTGGGATTGTGACCCGCAGAGAGGTAGTTCAATCCCCCCCTTTTACCTAGAATTATCTCAGCTTAAACAGCTTGTCAAGCCCTGTGCCTCAGTATATGGCCCAGTGGCTTAACCCTTGGCCTTCTGTTCACCCTTCAAGCAGATCGCCGGTTCAAACCGGGGGTAAGCCAGCCCCCATGTCAAAGCAAAACCTCCCACTTTGAAATTCCCCAATGCTCCATGGTGGTTTGCATTGTTTTACTACTCACAGGTCTAGCCCTAGCCTAGGCCACCCCTGTATAGGAGAATAAGCCTGCCATGTTCCTGCTCAGAACTGTTTATGGCCACCATGTCTAGGGAAGGATGCCTGGTTCTTTCTTGCTTCATATACAGCAGGGCAAGCCATCGGAATATGGAAGCAATAATGGCCGATTTCCATCAGGGCCTGAGTGAGGTGGACTGGAGCACATGTGGGTTTTCCTTTATACCCAATTCCTCCTGAGCAGGCCAAGCAGCCCATGAAGTTAAGATGTACCTGTCTTTCCTGGCAAGAACGCAAATCCTGCATGTGGGAAGGCAGGTGCCTTTACTGTGGGCAAGCCAGCCACTTCTGCCCTGAAAGCCCTGAACTTATGGGGGAAAGTCAAGATCCATTGCAGGGACAAACCTGTGACAAACTCAGGTCATTCTTCCAAGGCACCCAGGTTTTTCTTAAGCGCTGCCCACTCTGTGCGAGAAATTACTTCAGGCATTTATTGACTTGAACAGGGAACTTTACCAATGTCACCTTGGCCAAGGCCCTAAACCTGCCACTAGTGAATTTCGAGGTCCCTGTACCGGTTTCAGGCATTGGCGGCCAGCCTCTTGGTTTGGGCCAGGTCTACCAGCAGACCCAGCCCCTCCCTTTATGAGTGGATCAGAATGTTGAGCAGATTTAGCTTCTGCTCCCTTGGGCCTTTGAGCTGCAGCTGATTTTAGGGTTTCCCTGCGTACAGCGTCACAGTCCATGCCTGCTTTGGCCTTCCTGGTCTGTGGAGGGTTGGGGTTCTTAATGTAAGAGGTCCAATCAAGTCAACATTCTAGAGCTCTGGCTGACTACTAGGCCTGCACGATATATCATTTCATCACAAGATGTGCAATGTCAAGTAAGGCAAATGAAATCAAACATATCATGCTACTGTTGGGAATCTAAAGGGTTAAGGTTCTGAGTACATTGCATTGTGGTAATTGTAGTAAGTTTACCTGTAGTTCACGTGGTGCTGTAGCCCCTGCTGCACCGTGAAATGTCCTCTCATTCTGCCATGCTTTTCTTTTCATGATGGCCGTTCATTCTTGTTTTATCATCAAACTCTCTGCAATAAATGCCCAGCACTTCCCTGCCATTCGAGTCTAATTCATCCATTGTCAGTGGAAACTTGCCAAAATCATGGGTATTACCCCAAAATGTGTGGATAGTTGAACTCACTCTGGTGCTGGAGCTAGTAATGTTAAATGCTACCCAGAGCCGTTCAGAACACGGTCCAGTCCAGAGGCAGAAATCAGGAAAGGTAACACAAAAACTTTTTGCTGCTTGAAACAAGGGAAAACTCTTGTACACGGTTCTCATTTTCCATGAATAATCACGAAGGCCCCTTCTCTATTTATCAGAGTGTCTGGAGTAAAGATATGATTATGAAATTTAGGATTTGTTGTTCTGTAATAGCTACTGTCCTAAATTCAGTCCTATCTGAAGTTGTCGTGATTTCAGGTTAGGATGTTTCTGTAATATGGCCCCAGTATCATTTCTAGACACCATCATTCATTCACAGATGAGTTCCTTAATTTAGGGTAAGCAACATGCATTATTAGTAACATGAAATGTTAGATCATTGACTTCAGCTTGGATTGATAAATATGAATACAATGGTGTCATGGTGTGTCAACCAAAGTTTTAAACTACCTAATTTCTCTCTCCAAAATCACTTCAGAATAGTAGTCATAGCACTCACCTGCATTTTTATTTGGTGCATTGAAACCAATTGTATAGCATTAAAAGTCAAGAAATATTAGTTTACATAAAAAGCCTTCAGAGTAAAAAGTAATTTTTTAGCTATTTTAAAATATTTTTTTTAATTTTCTATGCAGTTGAACTCCACTACAAAATCACCTAATCATTCTAGAATGATTAATTATTTCCAAATATAACTATTTATGTCATATTGTGAAAATTCTTTTATTTTTTCATATTGCAATAAAAATGACAGAAAAAAACAAACAAACAAACAAACAAACAAAAAAAACTCAATGTCAGTTTTTTCCAATATTGTGCAGCCCTACTGACTACCTTGAGACACTGCAACAAGCCTCAATTTCTTACTAAGCCAGACTTGCACAGTGTTTATAACCTCATTAGGTTGTGCCAGGGCAACAAATGGAAGACAGCATTCAATACTCCCTCAGGGCACTGTACCTTGTGATGCCATTCAGGTTAATGCAGGAATGCAGGCACTGGCTGGAGGGGGCAGAACATCTGTTCCTGGCCTGGATGGACCACAAGAACTTGACCGATACTCAGCAGGTCAAGTGTCTCAATCTGCACCAGGTCTGATGGGCATTATTTTTCAGTCGATTTGATTTTGTCCTGTTGTATTGGCCAGGGTCAAAGAACATCAATCCCAGTACCTTTTCCAGGCTGTGAGATGACCATGCTTCAGAGCCTATAACCCCCAAGACGCAAATTGTAGCTCTCTTGTGCTGGGGACCAGAAACTACCATTCAGGGGGCGCTTTAGAATGAGCTGGACCCTGAGGTGGTCCCCGGACCAGCAGTACATTCTGTCTTCCTCCCATCCCCTACGTAGCAGCCTGCCATATCTGCACTCAGAACAGAAAGCACAGAACAAGACCAGCAGGTGTGCCCCAACCCCTTCCCATTCCATCTCAGCCATGGTCATATCTCTCTTCAGACTTCATCCCTGGGACGTGGGCAACCCAGTGATCTTGGTCATGGTGATCCGGTTTTCTGAGGCCTGCAAATTCATTGCAGTGCCTAAACTCCTGTTGGCCAGAGAGATGGCCATGCTGCTAATGTAGCATGTGGTAAGGGTCCATGGGTTCCCTACAGTGTCTGATCGAGGGCCTCAGTTCACCAGCTGATTTTCATGGTGTTCTGCCAGCTGCTAGGGCCTCAGTAAGTCTGTCCTCAGGTTTTCACCCTCAGTCATCGGTCAGACTGAAAGAGTTAACCAGGACCTCGAAAGGATGCTCAGGTGCATGGCATCCTCTAGGCCATCCACATAGTCTAAGCACTTGCTCTGGGAAAAAGTATGCCCATAATACCTTGTGGCACACCTCACTGGGCATGACAGACTTCAAGTGTCAGTTTGGGTATCTTCCTCCCATGTTCCTTAAGCAGGAGTGCAAGACACAGGTCCTAGCAGCCCGACACTTAATGCAGCAGTGTCTGCAGGTCTGGTGGAAGGTCTGTGATGCTGTCTTGGCATCTCAAAAACGGGTCGCTGGCCTTCATTGGCTTTCCTCCAATGACCTGCCACTGTGTATTGAATCTCCTAAGCTTACCTAGTGGTATGTGGGGCCCTTTAAGGTGGTTCAACTCATCAACCTAGTATCCTACTGGCTTCTCCTCCCCCGTTCCATGCGGATAAACCCGATATTCCGTGTCTCCAACCTCAGTTAAAGTCTTAAATGTCCACACTGCCATTCCCTTATCAGTGACATGGTAGTGTGCACGTTGGGTTTTCAACTCTGGGATTAGCAGTTCAGTTCCCCTCTCTAAACTATAATTATCTCAGCATAAACAGTTTCGAGCCATACTGTCCGTACTGCTCTGCACCGTTAACCTTTTAACCTTTAGCATTCTGGTCTCCCTACAAGGAGACCATCATTTTAATTTTCACACAGGATAAGCCAGCCCCCATGTTACAGAATGCTTTAATAAAACAATTCGTAAAACTGTCATTTTTTAATTATGTCCATCTTTTTTTTCTTTTTTCAATCTTTCTTGACCACGTGTCAGAGCGCTGTCATGAGGAGATCATTCAGGTGTTGGGTTTTGACCGTTCTCCCTGCATGGATGACCGCACACAGCTGCCATATACTTATGCCACCATCCACGAGATCCAGCGCTGTTCCACCATTGTCCCCACCGTGTTGCATGACATTACACAGCCAACACAGCTCCGGGGATACAACCTCCCAAAGGTAATGGAGGCATAGTGGAATGGCTTGTATTTATTTAAGTACATGACTCTAAAAAAAATGGTAATCCAAAAGTAATGGTAAGTAATTGGATTACATTACTTTAATATAGAAATCTTTTGGATTAGGATACAGTTAGATTTTTGAAAAGGTAATCAGTAAAACAGTAATATACCAGAATATATTATAAAGTAATCTTTCCATGTACACTCCCACAGGTCAAGAGATTTGCTTGACGGTAATAGATTGGATGATTTATACCTGGCATTTTTAAAATGTATGTATTTATTTATTTACCTTTGCAGGGAGCAATGGTGATGTGCAATTTAATGGCCATCATGACTGACAAAAACCACTGGAAGTACCCAAACACGTTCAACCCAGAGAACTTTCTGGATGAAAAAGGACAGTTCTGCAAAAATGACTTCTTTGTGCCGTTCTTTCTGGGTGAGTCTGCTGTTTCTACAGCAAAGCTAATGAGCTATGCACATTGCTGCAAAATAAGCTTCAACAACACAAGGGTGGGAGATATGCCAAAAAATGTAACCCTGCAATATTTGAAGACATTTTCAAGATACACAATGCATATCACAATATTTAGTGCTATCAAAAATTTTAGTACATTTTTAGGTACACATTGTATTCAATTCATACACAACTCTCCAATAAATCAAATTAAACAGGCTGATAAAATATTGTCATGTTACCAACCTTACTTTCAGCACCGGACATAGAGGGAAATATTTGGGTGTATAAACGTGCCCAGCATTTAATTAGGAACACTATACTAATACTGTGTAGGACTTCCCTATCCTCTCAAAACAACCTCAATTTTCATAGCATGGGTTTTACAAGATGTTGGAAACATTTCTTTAAGATTCTGATCCATGTTGACTTGATTGCATCACGCAAATAATGCAGATTTGTGACCAGACCAGTTTGTAATTGGCTTTTGCTTTGTGACATGGTGCATTGCCATGCTGGAAGTAGACATTACAGGGTGGGTAAACTGTGGTCATGAAGGGATGCACATGGTAACAACACTCCAATAGGCTGTGGCATTCAAGCGATGATTGATTTGTATTAAAGAGCCCAAAATGTGCCATGAAAACATTCCTCAGACCATTACACCACCTCCACCAGCCTGGACTGTTGACACAAGGCAGGTTGGGTCCATAGATTTATGCTGTTGTTGCCAAATTCAGGATGCTCCCATCTGTGTGCTACAGCAGAAATCAAGATTCATCAGACCAGGCTACATTTTTACAGTCTTCATCTGTCCAGTTTTGGTGTGCGTGTGCCTACTGCAGCCTCTGTTATCTGTTCTTGGCTGAGAGAAGGGGAACCCAACATGGTCTTCTGCTGTTGTAGCCCATCTCCCTCAAGGTTCAATGTGTTGTGCATTCTGAGATTATTTTCTGTTTGCCACAGGTGTACAGAGTGGTTATCTAAGTTACCGTAGCCTTTCTGTCAGCTCAAACCAGTCTCTGTTGACTTCTCTCATCAAAAAGGCATTTCTGTCTGCAGAACTGCCAGGTTTCTTTTCCTATTGTTGCACCATTCTTAGTGAAATCAAGAGACATTTTTGTGTGAAAAGTCCCAAAAAAAATCCCATAAACAGTCACATTTTCCTCCCTTTCTGATGGTTGCTGTAAAACATTTCTTGAAGCTGCTGGACAGTATCTGCATGATTTTATGCACTGCACTGCTACTGCAAGGTTGGCTGATTAGATAATTGCATGAATGCGTAGGTTTACAGATGTTCCTAATAAAGTGCTCGGTGAGGGGATATAAAGGCTTAAAATCAAAGATGTCTCATCTGTTCTGTTCTGTTAGCCTACCACTTTATGGCTGAGCTGTTATTGCACCTAGATGCACCTGTCTTGTTGACCAGGACAAATCTAGTGGGGTAGAAATTTGACAAACTTACTTGTTGGACTAGTGGCATCATTTCGCTACTGACGGAACAAAACCTCGTATCTCCATTTTCGTCGTTTTTCACGAAACGTGTACGTTTTTCAGGTTTCGACATAATTTGAAAATGCCTGTTGCCCTTTACATTGTGTGTAAATTTCATGACGAATGGACCAAAAAAATGGCGCGAAATGACTTTTAAAAATTCTGGTTCCATTGGCTTAAATTAAAAGTAAAGTGTTTTTTGCTTCTCCTGTAAAGTTACCATTTTGGAGATATGAGGTTTTGTTCTGACAGCAGCGATATGTTAAAGTTAAGTTACAAAGTAACTGAGCTCTTCAGCACTACCCGTTCTACTGCAAATGTTTGCCTGTTGAGATTAAATGGCTATAAACTTGTTTATATGCATGTTTTACCTAAGATTGTGGCTAAAATGTCCAAAATGAAATTTGTAATAAGAACTGATTCATCACTGGACTAATTTAGAGTGCTAACAAAGTAACACTTGATGCCCAAGACAACAATAAAGAACAACATTGAGTGGGGTAATTTGTCAGTTGGTTAAAACCAGAATTTTTAATCAGAAATAAATAACTTTCAAGAAAATAGAAAATAAATATTGAATAAAATGTCACTGAAACATACTGTACTCACATAATTTTGTAAAATTTCAAAATATTTTTTTCTTTATTTAAATAGAAAAAAATAAACATACAAGCAACTGAAATTACCACTAATATTTTGAAAAAAAAATAAATATATATATAATATATATATATATATATATATATATATATATATATATATATATATATATATATATAAAACGTTACATGCACAGGCTAAAAACAAGGTCTGTCTCAATGTTTAGGTCTCAAATAATCTCAAAATCAACATTATACTGAGGAAGAAATGATGCCAATAGTAAATAATTCACTCACATCCTCAGAAGATGTGTGCTATACCAAGTTTTGACTGAGTTCTCCTTGAATACTATTTCAACACGCTCACATTCATCAGATTCGTATAAGGGGTCCACAAAATTATACTCATTAATTTGTGTGTGTGTATGTGTGTGTTTTTGCTGCAGGTCCGAGAGCATGTCTGGGTGAGACTCTGGCGAGAACTGAGCTCTTCATCTTCTTCACCTCTCTGCTTCAGCAGCTGAAGTTCTCGTGGCCTCCTGGAGCTCCACGCCCAAACATGGATGGCATCTTGGGCATCGTCCGCTCTCCATGTCCCTTCAATACAATCTGCCTCAGCAGAGAGACCACTCACTGAATCCTGTTCAGCCTTTACACCATAAATACACGATTTTAATTCTGGATTTAACTCAACTCAACAAAAACACATTATCAACTCTTACTTTGTACCATCACTAACCTGAGATAAATGTCAGAGAGAGCCAGACACAACCTAACACAGAGGAAAATATAACACAGATTTCACTTTATCATACTACCATGACAACATCATCTGTAAATTTAGATATCTGATGGACAGATGATGGACTGATGACTCCAAAAGCCATATAATAGTATAAGCGTACCAATTTGAGTGAAAAGTAGAGTCTTTGAAAGTTGAATGATTTTCAGAATTTCTTACTATGCGGTATACCTTCTTTAGCGTTAATGACAGCCTGCATTGGCATGGACTGGCATCATACAAAAGCCCCTGATGTGCAGCTCAAATCCTCCTGAGAGTTGTCTGAACATGAGTTTCACTGGAAGAGACAAGACTAAAAAACAATCTGACCTATCTGTATGAAAGGCCTCAACATGGCCAATTTCACACATTTACTTAAATTTGAAAAGTGATCTTGAAATAGCGCAAAATTTATTAATTTTAATAATTTTTTTGTTTTAAATGTTTCAAAACTGCACAACTTTCTGTATTGTAAAACTGTATACATATGTGTGTGTGTGTGTGTGTGTGTGTGTGTGTGTGTGTATGTGTGTGTGTGTGTGTGTCTGTGTGTGTTTTATATGTATATATGCAAAGTAGTTAAATGTGAACACATTCAAATATGGCATTTTTCTTTTAATTTCTAATTTTAGTAAACAATTTTTCTTTATTTGCTGAGTCTAACAGTGAAAAAAATAAAACATAAAATAAAAAATGTGTCATTTTTTGCAAAGGCAACATTTAATGTTTTATTTATTATAAAAAAGAATGTTTTATAATTGTTATAATTTAGAACAATTCTGAACAAGGCCAAAACAACAGCTTAACAGCATAACAATAAAAACATTAATAATAATAATAATAATAATAATAATGTTGGTAACACTTTCTATGAATGTCACATTTGTAAGCATCTATAAACACATTTATAACATGTTATAATGCATTCATAAGGCATTATAAACATGGTTATAAATATTTATAAAAATGAATTACACTGAATTGCACTTTATAGCCATGTTTATTGTACATTATGAATTGTTAATATAATGCATTATAAGTAGTGTTAATAACATGTTATACTGTCAGTGGCAAAGAAGTCAGTCCCAGCTTGGAGAGCATAAAATAAAGACAAATACAAAGTTTATTTTATTATTTACACCCTGGAATTTCCAATACTTTATTACTCACTGCTGGTGCTGTTAGAACTGCATCTTCAGGACTTCAGTCCTGAATATTCAGAGGCTGTCCAGCCTAGAATTATTGCTACAATGTGCTTTTCTTAACCAGCACTCTGACTTTAAATGTTACATTACATCACTGCAAACCAAATACAAAAACACTACTGATGGCAGCTCTAGTTTAAACTCTGACATTTGAAGCCTGTAATGAGCTTTATTATGTATGTTTTAGTGTTTCAGTAAATCCTTCAGTAAATACATCAACTTGAAGCCTCACTCTTAACACTGGAGGAGGCTTTAGTACAGTACGCTTCACTTTACTTAGAGTGGACAAATACAACTTATAAGCTCTTATTTGTTATGAACAGTACTTAACAGTTGTTAACAATTCATAATGCATAATAAGCATGGCTATAATGTGTAATGCATTTTTATAAATATTTATAGCCATGTTTATAATGCCTTATGAATGCATTATAACATGTTATGAATGTGTTGATAGATGCTTACAAACGTAACATTCATAGAAACTGTTACCTACATGTTTTGTGTATATTGTGTTATCGTGATCATATAGTGGAAATATTGTGAGTCTGAGTCCCTATCACCTACCTCTTCAAGTAACCCAAATGTAGCAGAACAGCCAATGATTGCTGTAATAATGAAAGATGAAAAATTACAGTCAAAGTCAAAAGTGATCCAGTTGAGCCCTACAACTGCAAGATCAATGCTACAGCTAATCCAATCTGTTGGTTTGGGGCCAACCCATTCTGCTACCTGGCAGCAGAACAAGTAAATGTTGTATTTGAGAGGACAGTTCAAAGGCCAAAGTCAGTTAATTGTCTCATGTGATCTGTTTGTATGATTGTAAAGGCTAAGATTGAGAAGGCCTAGTCATAGTGATGGCAGCAAAGCCTGTGTTTGTTCCTGCTCCATTTAGTAACAAAACCAAGCGCGACATCACTGTGGATCAACAAATAGTCTTTCACCTACAAGTGATAAAAAACAGCATGTGCTATACAATCAGAACATGTGGCACTTTCTGAAAAGAAAAAAAAAACACATCTTTACAAATTATGCAAAGAAACAAACAAAGAGAAAACACAAATACATTTGATAACACTTTCTATGAAGCCTGTATTTATAAATAGCTATAAATGTACTTGTATCTCTTTGTAACTTGGTAACAGAGCTTTGTAAGCCTACTTTTAAACTCTAATAGTGCCTCATGAGTCAGTAATAATGATGATAATAATGATAATTCTTTGATGACTTATAAGCATGTCATTATAATGTCTTTTAAACAGATAATGACCTGTGGGTGTGTGTAAATTTTGATGAAGCTTAGTGTTGAAGCTAAATATGCCAAAGAAATGAGCAGATGGTTGTTTTATGCAGACAGAACCTTTTCAAAAATGTCTTCTCAATTGAAAAAGTAATAGTGAAAAAATAAAAATTCAAAAGAAGATGTGATTTTTGAGGGTTGTGCATAATGTGATTTGATTTTGTCCTTACCAACATGAACAAAAAAAAATAAAAAAGCATTACGTTCATCAAAGTGTCTTTCAGGTTTTGCCAAAATACAGATTTGACTTTTTTAAAGTATTGTTAAGAGCACAACTCTTTTGGTCCAAAGGTGATGTAAACAGCTGAAAGGTTTGAGCGAAATCCTGGACTAATGCAGGTTGCAGGTCACTCAAATCTTTTTTGCGCCATTTTGGCAATAACTCTGGACTCCTCAGTGCTGATTGCTGATATGAGGTTGTAAACTCTGAGCATAAACTGTGTGAACACATCTGACCTAAATGCCATAAAAGCAAGAGTAATGTTTTCTGTGCTGTTGAACTTTCTCTGCAGTTCTGTACTGCTTTTGTTCAGGACAGGTTACATTAACTTCTCCCAGAAATGCCCTTCATGATGGAAGCGTACAGGAGTGTCTGTCATGTGATCAAAATAAACACCCTCCCATCCTGGTTTTGGTGTATAAAGCTGTGAGTGTCTATGCTCTCCTGCACTTCTCTCAAAATGGATTCTCTGCTGAAATATTTGGACTGGATATCTGTGGGTTTGGCCCTGATAGGTGGTCTGCTCTCTCTGCTTCTGCTAGAGATCTTCAGGTTGAACTCCTCCAGGAGCCGGTTCCCTCCCGGACCCAAACCACTGCCCTTTGTGGGAAACATGCCAGATCTCATAAAGAACCCAAAAGCCCTCGCCAGATCGGTCAGTTTTATATGTTTTCTGTTACTTAGACAGCATATGACAGTGTGATCATGTCATGCATATGTATTATGTGTTATGAAGCAACCTTTAATAATCCTCTAGCAGGTGGAGAATGTTTGATACCTGATATCTCTTATCTGTAAGCTACAAACACTGTAATTGCTTTGCAATTGACAAGCCAACTAAGGCCGACTTAACATCACCTTCTGTCTTCTCACCACTGCCTTTCATCTCCTGTAAAAATTTGCACTCAAGTGCACCGCAAAGACCATGGCAGATGGCTGACACACATGTACTTAATGCGCCTGCAGGAAACAGAACCGCTCTCTATAGCAAGAACTGGAGTCTGTACAACTGCAACATATAAAGCAGAAAATAGATTGTTTGAAAGTCTTCCAAGCTTCAAATGTCAGTGTTTATGGACAGTGTAACCTACACTGTGAAAGTGAAAGGAAACCACTGTGAGCTTGGTGCTGTTAGCTTGCTATGGCTAAAATGGCTACTTAAATGTGATTTTGTGAAATTATAAGCAATGGTCATGTGGCTGTTGGTGCATCAGGGCTCTATGATGTTACAAAATCTCAAAACCCATAGTGGTGTCTGTAAGAAGTGGAGTTTCTTATCTAGACATCTTATATCTTATTTTATAAACAAAGGGAGGCTGGTCTTCTTTTTCTCTGACTGATAGGAGACACTGGGCCACTGCTCTATAGTACACTTTGGTAGCCCAGCCTCACCCTCCGACACTCCACTCCACACAAGATTCTTTCAGTTCGTTTCTGATAGACTACACACGTTTGTGAACGCACTTCCATGTAGCAGGTTTTATCAGTCTGCCAGGAAGAAAAAAATTGTAAACAGTTGTTTTGGGGGCCACTGTAATGCTGAACAGTTGATTCTGTACAAAAATTGACACAAGATTACTGCATCTTTGTGACTGAGCTCCAAGTAAGATGTGAGACATATGAGTTTCTATTTTTTATGAAGCAACTTCACTCATGTTCAGCAGGCAGAAGATTCT
The DNA here is from genome assembly GCF_904425465.1 of Colossoma macropomum. Taxonomy (NCBI): domain Eukaryota; kingdom Metazoa; phylum Chordata; class Actinopteri; order Characiformes; family Serrasalmidae; genus Colossoma; species Colossoma macropomum. Next base: position 40,197,989 of record NW_023494802.1, read on the forward strand.
CCACATTGATGAGCTTTTAGTACTTTTGTGTTCATCCATTCAAAGGGAGGAAACTGGCATGAACCCACTCCAGCAGGATATCATGAATGTATAAAGTAAAAATTGCCTGAAACCATATTACACACCCTATGTGAAAATGTGAATTTCTTTGCCCAATGGATAGATAACTAGTTAAGCCAATAGTTAGGCTTTAAGTTGAAATATTTACTAAAGAACTCATTGTGAAACATACCAAGTAAAGAATTTGTATGTTTTAATTAAAGAAGCCCTAAAAGATCATGGATTCAGATATTTTATATGTTTCTTTTTACCATGATCATGAGTTAATTATTATGCTCCTTGTATCATTATCACAGGATAAGAAATGTCATTTTTCCAAGAAAACTTAACGTAAAACATCCCAACGAGCAAAGTATTTTATATTGTCTTTAATGCAATGCACCACTCTTTTTTTGTTCATCCCTTCAACCTGGCACAACCTGTACCAACATGCTCCATATTATTGAAATAGCAGTAGGCATTTTTCATTTAGAATTCTTTACTTTGATCAATTTGATAAGCAAACAGCCTTTGCTTATCCAATTGCTACTCCCAAAATAATGTTCTTTTCTCTATGAAATTTGTAGTGTTATGTTAGCACAGAGATAACAGCGGTATACATTCACTCCTCTCACAGGGTTTAATAATATGTATGTCAGCCCTGTCTTGCTTTTGAAGTTGTGTTATAGCAGGTAAATAACATCTGTGTGTGGAGTATAATTAACTGCTCATCTGCTGAGGTCTTCAGCTGATCGTTGATAATATTAAGATTTGTATTGTAAACTGGCCAGTGAATACGGTGTCTGTCAAACTGTTGCATCCTACACTTTTCCATCAATCTTTCACTTCCTATTCAGATGCCGAAATATGGGGAGATTTCTTCATTGTACTTGGGCAGGAAGCTGGTAATCGTGTTGAATACCCTGCAGATAGTGAAGGAAACTTTTGGTCAGAATGGGGCCGTGTATTCTGGAAGGCCAGCTGTGCCAATACTAGACTGGATTACCAATGGGCATGGTCAGTAACACAAGACTCATGAACTTCTTTTTTTTTTTACTTTTTCAACTGTGATATATGCCTCAATATTGCTTTTTCATCTGTAGTGTGAGATGCATTCTTCAACAGAAGACTAAATAGATGCCATTCTCTTTGACATTCAGTCCTGTTTTCTTGTTTATTCTATCATAATTCACCTCTCTCTGCCTCTCTCAGGTATCCTGATGGCCGCATATGGTCATTCTTGGAAACAGCAGCGCCGCTTTGCTCTGCACACGCTGCGCAACTTTGGTCTGGGGAAGAAAACGGTGGAGGAGCGTGTAGCCGAGGAGGCTCAATACCTCATAAAAGAGATGCTCAAGCAGGAAGGTAGTCACTCCTGCATTTCCTAACCTTTTGAATGGATCAGTATAGATGTTAGAGTGGGTGCTCAAATGAACTCAGGGGGTAGTGCCACACCTCCAAAAGTAATGAGGCAAAACTTCATTCCAAATTCATTATCTCTGAAGAACATAAGGCTGTTTTCATACTCATATTCTAAAATCTGCAACAATTTTGCAGGGAGGCAGATTTAAATGTTTCAGATCATCCAACTAATTTTAATATAAGATAAAGACAACATGCGTAAGCACAAGTAAGTGCCACCCTTGGCAGTAACAACTGCAACCAACCTTGTGATGAGTCTTTTACGTCACTGTGGAGGAATTTTGACCCACTCTTTTTTGCAGAATTGTTTTTTTTCGACTACACTGGAGGGATCTTGAGCATTACCTTTTAAGGTCTTGCCATGGCATCTCAATGGAATTCAAGTCAGGACTTTGGCTTGGCCACTCCAGAACCTTAATTTTGTTGCTTTTGAGCCAGTTAGAGTTCGACTTGCTTGTGTGCTTTAGATCATTGTTCTGCTGCGTAACCCAACTGCGCTTGAGCTTTAGGTCACAAACTGACAGGTGGACATTCTCCTTTAAGATTTTCTCATGGTTCCATCAATTATGACAAGTCATCCAGGTCCTGCAATAGCAAAGCAGCCCCAGGCCATCACACTATCATCACCATGTTTGATTGCTGGTATGATGTTCTTATTGTGGTATGCAGTGTTAGCTTTATGCCAGAAACAGGACCCATGTCTTCAAAAAAGTTCCACCTTTGAATCATCAGTCCATAGAATATTATTTCAAAAGTCTTGGGGATCATCTAGATGTTCCTTTGCGAATGGGAGACAAGCCTTTGTGTTAATTTCGATCAGCAGTGATTTGTGCCTTGCAACTCTCCCATGGGTGCCATTTTTGCCCAGTGTTCTTATTGTTGTGGATTTGTTTACATTGACCTTAAATGAGGCAAGTGAGGCATGCAGTTATTCAGATGTTCATCTGGGTTCTTTTGTGACCTCCTGGATGAGTCACCCATGCACTTTGAAGATTTGAGGAAGTATGGTCATGTGACATATAAGGTTCTCCATCCTGAAAAAGGCAAGATGTCACAGACTTACCAAGTGAAAACTCATCAAGGAGTGGAAGGAGGAAAGGGATCTGCAGATGGCAATGATAGTCCAGCATGTGGAAGGAGAAGGTGAAGATGTAATCAATGCATTGCAGCTTTCATGGAGATCCTCCCCTTGTCCAAAGTTAGATCACCTCATTTTGCACCAACAGAAGTCTTAGGACATTGTCTTCAAATGGTGTCCCTCAGTGTTCCGGTCCAGACCTGGACAGACAACCATGGCCCAGCACGTCATTCATCTTAGGATGAAACATCAATCCAGCAGAGGCTTTATAGGGTTCTGTGGAAATTGTTGGAACCCGTTAAGGCAGAGGTCCATACAATGCTGGATGTGGCTGTGATAGAATCTTCAGGAACTGAATGGTGCAGCCTGATTGTCAATGTTCCAAAACCAGATGGGTCATTAAGAGTCTGCACCTATTTTAGAAAGATCAATGCCGTGTCTAAATTTCATGGATACCCGATGCCAAGGATTGATGAACATTTGGAGAGGCTAGGGCATGCACAGTACATCACAACCCTTGACCTTTTAAAGGATACTGACAGGTACCAGTGGCAGAAAAGTCTCGGGAATACACAACTTTTAGAACACCTCTCTGTCTCTTCCAATTTGCTGTCATGCCATTTGGGCTTCATGGTGCACCAGCAATGTTTGATAAACTGTGTCAAAGGGATGTGAAAATTGCTGTGCAGTATACCTGGATGATGTGGTCATCTACAGCACTAACTGGGAGAACTACCTCAAACACCTGGAGTCTGTTCTTCAAAAGATAGCCACTGCTGGTTTGACTTTAAATGTCAAAAGTGTGAATGGGGTCAGACAGAAGCACAATATCTAGGAGATCAATTAGGAAGAGGTTTGGTCCAACCACAGCTTGACAAAGTGGAGGCCATCAGGAATATGCTTTATCCCTCAGTTTCCCACCATCGTGACTCCACTAACCGAACTGACTTTGAAGTCTGCAAAGAATCCAGAATCCAAGGTCCAGTGGGTGAAGAGTAAATTGCTGCCACAGGAAGCAAGGTATTCTACAGTGGAGAAGGAAGCTCTTGCTATTAAGTGCGCCTTGGAGAGTCTCCGGTACTACCTGTTAGGCAGAGAATTCATACTATAAATGGACCACAAAGCACTAACATAGTTGAATACTGTGAGGGACCATAACTCGCAGATCACAAGGTGGTAGTTTGTACTGCAGCTGTTTGTCTTTCATCTCTGTCACAGGAAAGGAACTCAAAATGTCATGGCAAACTTTACTTCGTGATTGCCCCACTTTGGCAATCCAAGAGAGATGGTGGGTGATGTGACAGAACGAGTCTGCTTGTTGTCTTACACACTACACACACATACACACACATTCTGTCTCTGTTTTAGCAACCTTTACTCCTAAACAACCTCCTTATTTCAGTTACATGCTAGCTTGGATACTTACCACAGCATTAGTTTGCTAGTCAGAAGACAGATACTTCTAATGCCACATGCTAATGTTTATACTCACCTGGGGATCAGCATTTCAGCTTTTCTTTTCTTTTCTTGCCTTGTCTTTTCTTTGACAATTAATGTTTTCTGCCTGTGGTTTATTGTTTGTGACCTGATTGATATCTTTTATTTGCTGTGTATGTATGGAAGATATATGTTAAAGGGCTGTGGTTGTGATGTTTGTCTACCCTCCCTTTTTCTCTTGAGTGGTTTATACTGGTTAGCTTAACCATTAAGGGGAAGGCTACAAAACGGGTTAGTCTCTCCTTGTTCAAGGGGGAGAGAGGGTGATGTTGTGGAGCACTCAGTGATAATATTGATTGGTAAAGAGTAGGATTTTAGAAGAAATGCTCTGCTGTACATACACTTTGTAAATAGCTTTATTTTTTTCTATTTTGTTAAGGTGTTGCATTTGTGCAGTTTTTGCACCTTTTCACTGCACCAATAAACACTCTTACACTGAATGTGCTATTTTGGTCTGCCCATATTCCTTGGATACTTATGGCCTTGTGACAGTCTACACTATCCTCACCAGAGCTAGGTGTGAAACCTATTTATGTACCATCATGTGATGTAAATTAAACCTATAGCTCTAGATTTTTAACAGTTTATAAAGGTTATGCATTACATTATCATTTATTACTATTTGTTTATTGACTTGGCCGTTTATAGTTAGGCTATTTTACTTGGCATTGTTCACTGAATATTTGCTCAAATAACAGTCTTAAAAGTCAGTTCTTATACATTCTCTACTGCAGCTCTAACATAGTATGTCAATCACTGATAATGGGATAAGAGCCAATTTTTCTGGCCCATGAATATACAAGTGCTAGAGGTGACATTTTATTGAATTTGACTGTCAGGGTTCTGCTGCTGTATTTTTCCTCATCAAGTCCACCGTCCTGCCATTTTGTTTTAAAGGGAAGGCTTTTTACCCCATCCACCCAATTATGAATGCAGTCTCCAACATCATCTGCTCCGTTGTCTTTGGGGACCGCTTTGAGTATGACAACAAGCGCTTTGCTAAGCTGCTGGAAATTCTGAATGAAAACATTCGGCTTGTTGGATCAACTGCGGGACGGGTAACAACCAGCTAGATCTTTTCTGATGATTATTGATGCTCAGAGTCAAGCCATATCGTCAGTATCGTCAGATACCTATATTCTAAATTAATTGTATGAATTACAGATATTTTGAAATCATTCTGTGCCAATTTCCAGATTAAGCTTATATGTAGGCTATATGTAGACAATTGACTACCCTCAGAACCAAACAACCAAACAACCAGTCACCTTTAATGTATATACGATGAGATGCTAATTTAGCCTTATGTCATCATTTGACTTCATTGTAATATTTTCATAAGTAGCTCTTGAAAATAAGGTTCTTGAATATAAAGATCCTTCAAAAATGTAATGATTTTAATGAAATCATGGGATATTCTTTTTCTGCAGATCTTCAACCTGTTCCCCTTCATAAAGCACTTCCCAGGGCCACACCAGAAGGTGTGGCAGAATGCCAACTCCTTAAACGATTTCATCCGTGAGGCTGTGGAGGAGCACAGGAAGTCTCTGGACCCAGAACACCCACGGGACTTCATTGACGCCTACCTCATGGAGATGACCAAGGTGAGAGCTCAAACAGCAGCAGCTGAGAGATCACTGTGACGGACCATAATGTTGCAATGTCTCAACCATTAATTATCAACAATGCTAGAAAAGACGTTATGCTGTATATGGCTGCAACCCTTTGCACTGCAAAAGCGTTACCAGATTAAATAGTACTCATTGACTGACCGACTGAGTGACTGATACTATTCCAGGAACATGCATTTGTAAGCATCCCCCAAAAGAAACAGTAGCTGACAGTATACACCATTAAAACTTCAAATGTAGGGCTAACATACACATAATGTAAGAAAACAGAAAAACCATTAATTGAAACAAGTCGTTGGTCTTAGAACGACAACAAAAGGTCTTCCTAACTGCTTCTTATGTTTTTTTTAAGCTACATTGTATAAGATCATTATATATAGACATAGTCAAGAGTAGTATGAAGCAAAAAGTGGATTTGTATGTGTTTTTTAAATACTTTTTACAATAGTGCTATAGACTTAAGAATTAGAAAAGTTCTGGCTTTTTTGGCTACCAACAAAGAAACTTTTTGGAGCTTGCTGATGGAGTTCAGCAGGGTGGGAGCTCAACAGTATTGCGGACAATGGAGACACAGAGCTGGGCCAGCGGAATGTGTGGATCGAGCCGCTTACATGAGTACAGCTGTTAGAAACAAGCAATGGGTCCGCATTGGAACTAAACCCAAATGTTGTGCTACATATAGCTCTGTAGTCTCATCTTACACCCTGTTAGCACAGCTCATCCAGCTAATGCTAGTGCTAAAACTGCTGCCCAGAAATCAAGCATAAAGCCAGAGCAGAATATCATTCCCAGTCACTTCATTCACACAACAGATTTGAACCAGTGCAAGGCCTCCGTGAGTTTTCTAAAGGCAGTGAACATAATGCAGGAAGAACTGGCTAGAGTGCCCCAGTACAGCCACAAAGACCCAGTCTACAGCTACAGCAGACAACATTGTTTTTGGGGATGAGTCTGTTAGTGGCATGAAAAATCAAAAACTCATAGTTCGATGTGAGTTGATTGCTCAAGCTCAGCATCCAGTCATTTATCAGTGGTCCCCTGCAAGGCTACTTGGATTAAACTCTTGGCTACATAAAAGCTGCAGTTCAAATGGACTGAATTTTACTGATAACTTTAACCTATTTTTTGGGAAGAGAGAATTGTTAGGTGAGATGGACCACACACCAACAAGAGAGGAGTCAAATCTCTGACAGAGAACCTCAATTTCTCCATGTGCAACTTATTCATCCTCACTAGTGGAGACACATGAGCACTATTACCCAAGGACTCTGTCGTCACTCATGAGAACAACATCCCCCCCACTGAGAATGTCCTGACAGAGCTGCATTCATTGGGTGAGAGACATAATATTATTCTACCATATCAGCTGTTGGAGACACCAAAACCACATGAACACTCAACACTATCCTTCATCTCCACCTCCTCCTCACGCAACCTGATCCTCCCACCAATCATGTTACCCATGACCCAAGCTGGTATCAGCTGGGATGAGGCTGTCGCTTTCCCTGTCAGCCAGCCTTCAGGTACAGTAAAAAATCACCCCAGCTTCTCCTCCATGTTCATCTACTCCCTCAGGGACCCAACAAGCCCCCTCCCATTCACCACACTAATCAAGCAAGGAGTTAGTTAAAGCTGCCATGCTGAAGCTCAGTCAAACTGATGAACTATTAAAGGCAGCTTCCTCACTACCTGTAGCACCTCAAAGAAAGAAACATGCTCCTCAACTCACTGGAAAGGCAGCTTCGCTCTCTACACCATTGTCAGCAGGAGCTTCACCCACCCTCTTCCACTGAAATGGAAAAGGTCACCTCATTCTCAAATAACCAAGCAAGTTGTTATTTTTTGGGTCCATGATGCTGCAGTGATGATGTCAGCAGTACCTGTTTTCAAAACAAGCTTGAACCCTGTGTGCCAGTAATATCTCCCATTCCAGTACTTACCAGAAACAGAAATATTCGAATTTAGAATTCAAATATTCTGAATTTGAATATTCAGAACCATTAGCCAACTGTGTTTGCACACAGAGGAATTAGACCTCCGCAATTAATTCATCCATGCAGTGAAACACGCACATACATGCACACTTGTGAACACACACACTAGGGGGCAGTGAGCACACTTGCCCAGAGCGGTGGGCAGCCCTATCCACAGCGCCTGGGGAGTAGTTGGGGGTTAGGTGCCTTGCTCAAGGGCACTTCAGTCACGTACTGTCGGCCGAGGGGATCGAACCGGCGACCTTCGCAACAAAGACATCAAGACCAGATGTGTTTGCTTTAAGAAAAAGTTTTTAAATAACAGCACAGCTATGCTTTTCATGAGTAAAATATGCTCTGCACCATGCAAACTGTCTGATTCTGTTGATGTTCTGCTGAATAGCTTCAACTCAAAAACTGTCAGTGTTATGGATGAGATTGCACCAGTTAAAGTTAAAACCATGTCACACCAACAGAAAGAACATTGGAGGAATGCTAATGCAGCTCAACTCCAAAAGAGAATATAGGAGGGCTGAACACAGATGGCATAAAACCAAGCCTTAGATCCACAAGGAATCTTCAAAGGTAGACAGTGTGATTACAATATAATAATATGCAAAGCTAGACAATTATTTCTTCAGCATTATCAACAATATCATTAACAATAGCAAAATACTTTTCTCCATGATCGACAAACTAAAAGTAATAACCAGTAGTAATCATGTTAGAGCCTTTTATTACACTAATAACAGTCATGGAGTCTGCTAATTTAGATCCAACTAGACAGCTTACTAAACTCATAACATTACAGTGGATACAACGGGTCAGAATTAGGAAACAAATCCACAGAGAACACTAAATAGTAGGAGTGGGAAATAAAATGTGTGTAGTAATTACAAAAAGTAGCTGGTAAAAAAATGGGCATCCAAAAGATGTTGTGGGCAGGTGGAGTAAAATTTGCTACCCTGCACATCATAACAAGGTTTTTTTATATCCAAGAACCTTAGTGCCTTACACTAATATTTACAGTATTTGTATCTTTTCCAGACTGTATCTAATCCAGAGAGACTTACAGAAGTGCTTTGTTGTCTACTTGGAATTTTGTTTTCTTTATGCTAGTGCAAATATGCCTGAGTTTAAGGGTTTAAGGAGGATATCAAGCTGTAGTACTGCCAGGAGGTGTTAGAAGTGGAAATTTTCAACCTGCATTTGTCCAACACAGCCTATAATGAATCAATTATTCTATCAGCCTACAGTCTTCTTTGATAGCTAATGTGTTACCAATGAACACATCTCTTTTTGTTCTGGGCAGCAAGAGTCAAAAGAAGACTCTACATTCCATGAGAACAACATGATTATGTCCACTACTGACCTTTTCCTCGCTGGGACAGACACTACGGCCACCACTCTCAGATGGGGCCTCATTTACATGATGGACCACCCTGATGTGCAAGGTACATAACAGTAAAGGCCAAGTTTAGTCAACAATACGAAGATAGCAACATTCCTTCTGTAATGCTATGATCAAATGCAATTTGATGCGACTACATAGAAATAATAATGTAATGTAGAATATATAACAAAGCAGTAATAATACTGCTAGACCTTGAAATGTTAATAGACCAGTTAGTAAAACTGCATAATTTTGTTTTTATGTCTGTTTGACCACATGTCAGAGCGCTGTCATGAGGAGATCATACGGGTGTTGGGTTTTGACCGCTCTCCCTGCATGGATGACCGCACACAGCTACCATACACTTACGCCACTATCCATGAGATCCAGCGCTGCTCTGACATTGTCCCCAGTGTGGTGCATGACACCACACAGCCAACACAGCTCCGGGGATACAACATCCCCAAGGTAATGGAGGGATAGAGGAATGGCTGGTAGTCATTTAAATATGTGACACCGAAAAGGCAAGTAATCCGAAAGAAATGGAAAGTAATCAGACTATGTTACTTTAATATAGAAATCCTTTGGATTAGGTTACAGTTGCATTTCTGATCAAGATATCAGTAATCTGTGGAAGAATATATTTTTAAAGTAACCTTCCCATGTACACTCCCACAGGTCAAGACACTTTGACTTTAAGGCAGCATCATGTGAAAATTGATATTTTTTTGCTCTTGGGGTCCTGCTACAGTGGCACTTTTACACCACTGTTGTAAATATAAATTGGACTGTGAGCTCCTCTCATGTACAGCTGTACATGTGCATTTGTTGATGAGCTGTAAGATATAGAATCCAACTTTCTTTTGTGTACACTTTTTTTTATGCCAGTATATGGATGCTACAGATTACGCTCGCAATTGTGCAGAATTCAGCACAACACCAGCAAAGACAGCATCAGAAGAGAAAGAATCATGTTGACTTATGAGGCAGAATAATATTACAGGATTTTATTACAGGAGGTTGCAAACTTTCAAGGCTTATTTGGAGTGTAATTGACAAAGACTGACCAAATTTCTTGCTGTGAAATGAATGTATTTCTTTGCATGCTAGCCTGAAAAGGGACTGAGGTTAGATGACTTTTGGCATCCCAAAACTACAAAATTCCATGAGAAAGGAATGACACAGAAAAGGTTACAGCCTACGTCGCAATTTTTCATAAATAACATTGGCAGAGATGGACACTCTGGCATGATTTTTGTTGTTTTCCCATTAACTGTGAGACTGTCTTGCATTCATTTATCTTTTTTAGCCCTTGTCAATGAGTAAAAGCCAGACTGAGATTTACTTTTTTTCAGTTTCTTCCTCAGAAACTCTCTCTTCTTTCTCTTCTCCAACAGCATCTTCTTCTGCCTCATTGCAGCCTCTGCCATGATCTCCATGCTAGGAATACCAAGCTACTTCTTTTTATAGCTAGCTGAGTTGTTGGTGTGTGACGTAGTGTCTTAAAGTGTCGTGCAGTTCCTGTCAGAGGTCTGGTGCCCACTCCTCCAAAGTTACATAGTGCTATAGCAAGCATATCAGGCCTGTAGTGGTAATGACAGAGATGACATTCTCCCTATTATAAGTCAGTGTACCATCAAAATACTTTTGAAGGGAAATTGTTACATGATGTTGCTTTGATAGAATGCATATTTTATGTGTGGTGTTTTTTTTATTTTTTTTGTGCCATGACAGGGAACAAGGGTCATGCCCAACCTAACGGTCATCTTGACTGACAGGAAGCACTGGAAGTACCCGGACACTTTCAACCCAGAGAACTTTCTGGATGAGAAAGGACAGTTCTGCAAAAATGACTTCTTTGTGCCGTTCTCTCTGGGTGAGTCTGATGTGTCTACAGCAGTGCTAATGATCTACGCACATTACTGCCAAATAACCTTCAACAGCACAAGGGTGGGCAAAAAATGTATCATCAAGATACTTGAAGACATTTTCACAACACACAATACATATCACAATATTTAATTTTTCTCAAGTTTGAAGAGACAAGTGCCACATTTAATTACTGACATCCATATTTTGAGTACGATTTGATTTCATCATTTTATATATGGCTCTGCACTAAATCAAATTAAACAGGCCAACAAACTATTGCCAAACCTTATCTTTAGCATCAGACATAGAGGTTAACATATAGATGTAGATATTTAAAGGCTTAGAGGCAAAAATGTCTGTTCTGTCTTGTTCTGTTAGCTTATGAACAAATGCCCAAATGAGCCATGGATATTTACAAAAAGCAAAAAATGATTTGTGCAGATAAATAAAACAGAATTCACTAAGTTACTTTTATTCTAGACAATTTAATGCTGCACTATGTATTTTTTTTTTATTCAAAATGAAAAAAGCTATCATAGTCAGGAGAATGAAAACAAGATCAAATATGAGGAGCATGCTCTGTTGTGAGTCACCCTGTAAAGCCTGAAATTAATCATTTAAAAGTCAGAGGTGTCACCTGGGGAGTTTTTCACACCATGTCATACATCTTTACCTATTACCGTCACTTGCACAGTTTCAAAAAGAAGGTCTGGCTCAATGGTCAGGTCTCAAATGGTCTCAGAATCAACATCATGCTGAAGAAGAAAATGATGACAATAGTAGATAATTCACTCACATACTCAGAAGACACGTCCTTCACCAAGTTTTGACCGTGTTATCTTGAATTCACTTTCAACACACAATCAACAGGTTCACCTCCTCAGGAAAGGGGTCTGAAGCACAATACATGTTACAAAGTGTTCTTCCACATGTTGCGTGCAGTTACACTTTTTCACCAGAGATGTCTCCAAATCCCCAAATCTTATATATTATCTTTAATAATTAATATGTGACTGTTTTCTTCTATGTGAATGGTTACACTACTGACATTTTAAAGCTTATTAAAATGTCCAGTATGAACCAACATGAATGCAAAGACTACATTTGTAACTGTTTGTGTACACTCATCATTGTGTGTGTGTGTGTGTGTGTGTGTGTGTGATGCAGGTCCAAGGGTGTGTCTGGGTGAGACTCTGGCAAGAACTGAACTCTTCATCTTCTTCACCTCTCTGCTCCAGCGACTGAAGTTCTCGTGGCCTCCTGGAGCTCCACCCCCAAACATGGATGGCATAATGGGCATCGTCCGCTCTCCATTCCCTTTCAATACAATCTGCCTCAGCAGAGAGACCTTTCAGTGAAACTGACATAAACTTACATACATACATAAACTGACATTACTGACATAAAGAAAACAAATGGCAAATAAATATTATAAAATATATAATTAAAGTTGTTGTCCCCAGGAGTCGTGTCACTGGTGTTACTGCATAACAAAAAATCCCTTATTTTTAAATAAAAATCATATTGATGACATCACTCAGCTTTCTTTTACCTATTTTCTGAGGATCTATGAAGAAAAGCACCAACACCAATGAGGATTGGTAACACCAGTGACTGTAAAATGCTTTTTTCATTAAAGATGTCACTGGTGTTACCTTTCTTATGTGTAACACCAATGAGGATCAGTAACACCAGTGACACCCATGGAGAGACAGAAAAATGTACGTTTCTGTAGAATGACCCATATATATTGTTTTGTTTGTTTGTTTGTTTTGACCAAGCTGTCTATATTACTAAGATATAATGATAGTCACTGTAATATAGCTGTAAAATGTGGCCATAAAAATAAAACTCTTTAGTAGCAGATAAACAGCTCACACTGAGAGATAGCCAGGCTAGTAGCCAGCCAAGTAAACAATGAGTGCCCTTCACTTTTCCTCATCTAAACTGAAAGCTGTTCATTTTTAAAACATTTTTTTTATTTACCGACTCATCAAAAATGTACTGCTGATATCAATACATGTAAATCTTGTCATGTTGATATTTGTGTTTGAAAATAAATTTGCCAGCCTCTTTGCACTAATCATATTTAGTTTGATACATACATATATATTTTTTTTATGCATTGGAATCCACTTTTAGGATTAAATAATGTAGAGTTTTATTGAATTAATTGTGTTTGCTTCAATTTACCTTACTTTTTTCTGGCAAATGTTGCATTTATGTTGGAACTTCTCTACTAATTCAACGTTCAACTGAATTGTTCACAAATGTTGCTCTCTGCTAAAATAAAATTTTCCACTGAAGCTAGTAAGCGCAAACATTTTCATTCACTTGTCCAGGGATGAACAATACACTAATCGCAATTGACCAGTCGACTGCACAGTCTACTTTCATAGATCTCACCTCATTACATTTACATTACATTCAAACAGGCTATCAAACGTCAACACTTTCTTACTGCTTGTGTTGGTGAGTAGGTAAACCTAATGACTGGCGTGACATGCAGCAACTGCCCTGCTGCTCTTTAATTTACTACTTGCTACCATAGTTACTTGTTAGCCTGCCAAAAGCACTGCTGAGGGTTTGTCCTCTAGCAATATAGAAAGTTTTCATTTGTCGTTAGCCGGTTCATGTGCTGCCATTTTTGGATTTTTCCTTTCATAACTTACACTAACTCTTTCAGATAAGTGTGTAACCTAGCACCAAGAAACTGAAAACTTACCACTTCCATCATCTGCATGATTTGCCAAGTAGCCATTGCACTTCCAAAGAAGGGGAATGTTGAGAGGCATTTTTGAACTATACACAGTGACATATTTGCAGCCATAAGTGAACTTCAGACGAAAATAGTGAAAGAATTGAAATCTCAATTAAGTGCCCAGCAGCCCAGCAAAGCCCAGCTCAAAGGCAAAAGCTGCTAACATAGCATCATTTTGGGTGAGTCATGCTATTGTGAAACGGTGAGATGGTCAATGAGGCCTTAGTCGAGGCAGCAGACTCGTTGTTTTAAGATTTGAAAAACAAAACGGAGATGAGTGTCAGTTAGTCGCTCAGCTGTCCAGAAGTACAGTTATAAGTTACAGTTATTGGCATCAGTAGCTACTGTCCAGACTACTCAAACCTGGCTGACGTGGTTCAGTGCACATCATCAGAATAAAGTTAGTGTGATTTTCAGTCGTTTGCCCTGTAATGCTGATAATGTAAATATAGGCCACTGAAGTGCATTAAAAAAGTTAAAGCTTTTAAAAAGGTATGAGACCAACATATTTTATTTATTTTTTAAGGTAGATCACGATGACCTATCCACTGAAAAAAGTAGATCTCAAGCCAAAAAAGCATAGGCACCCCTGCACTCGTCGTTGTCAGTCATTTTTACCGACACCACATTACGTAGGCAAACACTTGAACTTGCTTATACACTGTAATAATTATGCCACATTGATGTAGTGTAGATGTATAAAAAGTGTTTCTTTCTTTCTTTCTTTATGTAGTTGCATGTGTTCTTTAGTACATTTCTTATTTTCACATTTTATCAATGCGTGATGTCACACTGATGAAGTACATTTTGAGAAGAAAAGGAAGGTAATGTAAATAAATGTTAAGGTCATGAACCATGGAGTGTAGTGTTGTAGTACTGAAGTCTGGTCTCACTCTCAAGACCAAAACTGAACAAGCTAATCTTGTCTTGCTCACAACATTATTTGGATTCGGTCTCAGGGTAGATGCAGTAATTGTTCTTGAGACCAGTCGAGCGCAATGCCTCCATCTGAGGTAACTGAAAACTGAAGTGTTTTTATCATTATTGAATAGTTCAAAAAGTTCAATTTATATAACACCTTTCATAAACTCAAGGACTCTTTACAAAGAGGAAGGAAAAAATAGGCCTAACACATTGAAGAAGAAGAATAGTGAGCAGTAAAGAGGAAGGTTTTGAGCTGAAGTTGAACTTTAAAAGGAGATGGTAGAGCAGTCATGCAGAGATTGAGGTAGAGAGTTCCAAAGTTTGGGAGCAGTAGCGCTGAAAGGCCTGCCACTCACTGTCGAGTATCTTGTGTGTGGGACAGCAACAAGTCCAGTGCCAGAAGATCTGAGGGAGCAGGAGGGACATGGATGAAGGACTTTACTGAGGTATATAGAGGCAAAACCATGAGCTTTGAAGGTTAGAAGGAGGAGTTTATATATGAGACTGGAGGATATTGGTAACCAGTAAAGCTGATGGAGGATGGGAGTGATTTGTGCAGTGCACTTGGTGAAAGTGAGGACTGCTGAGTTTTGAATGAACTGAATCCAGTTATGCAATATAACAGGGAAAGCATTGAAGAGAGAGTTGCAATAATCAATACAGGACAAAATGAAGGCATTAAGCAGCATTTTGGCATCAATTCTGTTGAGCAGAAGGTGAAGGCGTGCAAGGTTACACAAATGGTACAATGCAGCCTTAGTAAGTGACTTAACATGGGTGTGGAGGAGGGGGCATGGTCAAGCATCACATGCAGGATGGACAGCCAGTCATGCTGAACCAGCGGGCTGAGAAGCTGATAAGATTCACCTGTGCCTTGTTTCTGCTAGCCTACTTATGGCCACTTCTTTTCTCAGTAGGCGGCAGAGACAGAAGGAGACCAGTGGAGGCTTGAGAAAGAAAAAAGACTGAAAAGTCTCTGTGAACGTGCTCTTTAATTTTGTATGCCAGCTGGAGGGCTGAGCAATTTGTGATGTGTTCAGAATAAAAGAAAAACTCTGTGTCTCCACAACCTGCTCCTGGTGTCATCACTCGTCCCAGCCTCCTAAAGATCTTCATAATGGAGCTCAAATGAAAGTGAAGAATTTAAAATCAAGTCAAGGGTTTTTACTGACTTGAACTGACTTCATAGGGATACCATCTACATTCACAGTGAGATTGGAGAAGTTGGAAACTAGCGTTTTAGGGCTGACTAACAAGACTTCCATTTTGTCTGCATTTAGTTTCAAGAAATTATTGTCCAACCAGTGTTTCAAATCTGTAATGCATGTATGTAATGACTGAGCTGAGACTGTGAAGGATGCAGTGCTTATGTAGATCTGGATATCATCAGCATAACAGTGGAACTTAAGCCTATGATTTTGAATGATCTGACCTAGTGGTGAGATGAAAAGGATGGGTCCAAGTACAGAACCTTGGGGTACTCCCTTAGCAACTGGGGCAGTGGATGACTTGTGTGAACCTATAGAGATAAACCATTGCCTGTTATCAATTGATTAATGATTCACAGTGTCAAAGGTTGCAGTGAGATCAAGGAGGATGAGGATATTAAGAAAACCAGCATCTGTTGATATTAAAAGATCATCAACAACTCTTAATAGGGCAGTCTCGGTACTGGGCAGGTTGCGGCTATTTTGAGAGAAGTGGGGAGAGAACCTGAGGAGAAACACTGATAAATAAGATGACTTACAGGAGAAGAAATAGCAGAGAAACAGGATTTAAGAAGAACAGTAGGGACAGGGTAAAGTGGACAAGAAGAAGAAGAAGACTTGGAAATTATCTCTGTATCAGGGGATGCAGATAGACTGTCAACATCTTGAAGTTGAGGAATTTGGGAGAAAGAGGACTGTGCTACAGTGAGGAACTGCTGGTAGATGCTGTTAATTTTATCCCTCAAGAAATCCTAAAAAGCCTGGCACTGAACACGGGAACAGGAAGCAGATGATGTGGGGGGTTAAAGAAGTTGGTGCATGGTCCTACACAGCGTTTTGTGCCTAGAGATGCAACCATTTAGAACAGTTGAATAGTAGGCAATTAGGGCATCCCTGTACCTACAGATATGCTCCCTAAAAGTCAGTGATGAACAGTAGGCCCAGTTTTCTTGTACAGGTGCTCAAGACACCTTCCATTAGCTGTCATGGCTCTGTGCTCAGGGGTGAACCATGGGGAGGTACAAGGAGCAGGAACCACTTAATTTTGAGAGGAGCAACTGAGACATGGCAACTCCTGGTTCCTCACACCACCACTGTAAAGAGTCTCTACCATGAACCATTTCACACCAAACTAGTCTGAATGCCATTGTTACAGTGTCATTTTTATATGTAATATTATTTTATTCCACTCTACATTATATATATTTGGGGGGACAAAGTTTTCTCAAATAATGCTTTCAAGGGAAGAAAAGCCACACTTGTGTAGGGTCAGTCCAACGCTCAGCGACTCTTCAATAGCTGTAGTGCAGTGACCAGGTGAACTCTGCCATGTAGCTGAGCCTTTCTCATCACCTCATTGATCTTCAGTGGACTCAGGTTTAAATCGAAGATCTGGCTGTAGTTCTGAATCAAACGTCTGGCCTGCTCCTTTTCTATGTATCCTAAAACAACCAGCACATTTGAGATTTATTAAGAAAAATCGCCGCAATATTTTCTACAAACAACTCGATATAACAAATATAGAAAAGTTACCTCATGCCATCGCACACATGTATTTTCAGTTTAAGGTCTTGTTTGCGGTGCAGCCACAGAAATGGTGATAAAAATACCAACACTGTTTATCACTCGCAAATGAGCCAAACACTGAGCTAAATCATTAGAAGCTATCAGAGAATGATCAATGCTTAAGAGTCTTGTTAATACAGTCATTAGTTCCCACTGAGCTACTTGTCTGATTCACCTTTTTAATGTCATTTTTTACCCTTGGGACTATCCCCCTGCCCCATCGACCTGCCAGGTCTCTAGTCAGTGTTCATTGCCTACATCAACTACAAAATAAGCCTTGTATTTGACCAAATTATGTTTATATCACAAAAAACTGTCAATGAAGAGTTTTAAATAGTACTAAGTGTTGCCTGGATATCATAGTGTCTTACCCGTATTCTGGCTATCACACAATCTCAAGGCGCTCTCCATTTTCTGGAACCTCTGAAGCCAAGTCTCAGTTTCTCCAGGGTCTACGGACAACAGCACACCTTCACTCCACACTGAGCGCACATCAGTGCCACCCCCCAGTTCAGGAGACGCCTTCCAAATATCCACCTGAAGGAACAATGGGAATCAGCTTTTGAGTGGCACTAAGTGGCCTCCATCAAATCATTTACTTTTTGTTATTAAATAAATAGAAAGAGAAGACGGTCATTTTGTCCCCACAATAAAGTTTGGCCAGGGTATTTTGGCTCAGGTTTAGAAAACAAACCTCAAGATGAGGTAATATGAAGGTGTTTTCACTGTAAGTTGATGGAAACATTTGCCATGTCCGAAATGGAACAGAACTCGTGACAGTAGTAAATGATTTATTACTGCGTGACAGCAGATTCCGTCGCATATAGCTGGGCTTGCTCATTCCATAAATCTTCAAACCAAGCGACGCAATGCATTATGGGCATCCCCACTCCCTTAGGGTACACTGCTTATTTACTACATTTTGCAGAACATTGCGGGTTTATTTGAGTGCACAGGATCTTCTGCACTATGTTTTCAGACACACTACAAAATGACAGAACCCCAAAAAAAGTAAAGAATACAGTGAATAGGGCATAATTTTTGGACACAGCTAACTATTTTCTCATCTTCACCCTACTGCCATACTAGAATCATATGATAAGGAGAGATCAGACTTCCGCCTATCATCAGAGAGTCTGGTTGATTTCAAGAACCACCAAGGGGCGTTTTTGACTGACACGAGAAATAACTAACCACAAAGTACTGTTTTAGCCTGACATGTAGGGAAAGGTTAATGTCAAAACAGTGCTACAACAGTTCTACATGAACAGTGATGGGTTATTGATCAAGCCAGTGGGGCTGCAGGCCAGTGGGGGCACAGGGGGGATTGTTTTATTGTGGTGTGTATCTGTCTCTAAGGGCCTGATCCTTTTAGGTCATCTTAAGAATGTTCTGTTCTTCTCTATGCCTCTCTTTTACGGGTATATAACCTTGATACTTGGGGGGGGGGTTGTTTGGGCCAGTTAAGGGTGATAACACTACAATTGATGTTTGCTCCTGCTTTCTTGTGGGAGAGGGAACCAACCGGTGACCTGTTAACATCTCTGTATAAAGACATCTTGAAATAAATCTAACCTTCTCCTCAAAAGTGCACGACTCCGTCTATTCTCAATAACTTTGGTAACGACTTCACAAGTCATCAAAGGCAATCAGACAGCAAATAACAAAACCCACCTCAGTGTTCTGTAGTTCCTGGTTCTGAATCAATTTCTGTAAGAGCTGCAGGAGCTTCTCATACATCACCTGTAGAGTAAAACACTTTCAGTTCAATATTTTTATTCATATTATACAAAAGTCTGGACACACGTGGTAGTCATGACATGTTTTGTTGATTTTCAAAGTGAAAATAAGTTACAGTGTTGATTTGCTGGATTTAACATATTGGGCAAAAAAATATAATAATTGGGCAATATATAACAACTTACATAGCATAACTTTTTTTATTTAAACGACATGGTAAATGATGCACAGATAAATTATACATTTGTAAAATAGCAGTAATGTAATTTCTTATCAGTACTGACTGTCAGGTGTAATTTCCACCCTCGACACCAGAGGTCAGCCTCACCTGAGTTTTGAATTGTTTGTACAGTGTACAGATTCTTCTGATGACCCACATGCACACAAAAGAGCAGGCCTGATTCTCATATTCTACCAAAGCAATATCATCACAATGGTATTACAGGTGAAATCTGCTTGCACTGTAAACAATGATTTAAGGTTCTAACTTAAATAAGTAGGTGAAGCTGGCTGCCTTAATGACTCGGACTCTTTTTCCATTAACATATTATAATAAGCTCAATGAACTCGACTTTTTGAGGCAGCTACATTTTACAATGTTAGAGCCGTATTACACATCTGAATCTTGTACAGAATCTTCAGCACTGTTTTAAGGATTTGAGGGGAGGTACCTGCTCAGGGTGGGCAGAGCTACAGAAGACATTCAGGAGAGAGGCCAGGGTGGGCAGCCTGAGAGGCACCTGCCACCTGAGGAACAGGTATGTCAGTTCTGATTGGTGGACGGTGCCCGTGTGGGAGGGGTCAAGAGCTGCAATGTCCTCCTCAAGCTTTTCTAACGTTCGGAACTTCCAGCCCTCAAGCTCCTCCGAGACCACCAAGAGGAGCCAGTCATCAGGATGGACGTGCCTGACCTGAGGAAGTTTGTCAGATAGGATATTTTTATACCTTCAGACAAAGCAGAAGAAAGTTATAAGATAATAACATACAAGAAGTTAGCATGAAATTAATAAGCAGCATGAAAATACAAGAAAATTAATAACCAGAGTGAAATCATAATAAAAATAAGGTTGAGAGTGAAATTCTGTATAAATAATAAGCATATTGAAGTTGTAATAAAATTAATATCCAGAATGAGATTATAATAAATCAATATCCAAAATCCAATATGTGCTATATTTTAAATGTAATCATATTTTAGAGTGTATTTGGCAAAAAAAAAGAAAAACAAACACATTATAAATGTAAATAAACTTATTGATCCTCCTCAAAAAACTGATGTGTAGTTTATAATAGTTAAATCTACACTGTATTAATTATTAATATACAAAATAACAATTTTCAGTAGGACAAGTGATTCCAAACTTTTGATATGAATCAGATGCTGAGTAATCAGGGCTCTGTTGCAGTGGATACTGGGGGTAAAAACACATTCTGTATGCTGCAGTAGATCTGAATGAGTGCAGGGGGATCATGCTGACCCTCCTCCTACCTCCTGCTCTGTATGTGGCTGCGTCAGTGTTTGTTTAGTGTTGTTAGCAGCAGGTCTCCTGAGGTGGATGTAGGAGTGTGAGCGATCTCCACTGGGAGCTGTTACACACACTCTGTCTGGAGCCTGAGCGGAGAAGCATTTTCACTTTAATAAAAAACTTAACAATGTCATGCTTTAATGAACATGTAAAAGCAGTTACTTACCATCCAATCACATGCGAACAAATGAAATATGATTTGTACTGTAAATGAACATTGTGTACTACAGTTTGTTTTTGTTTGTTTTTTTTGTTTTTTTCATTAGATTAAATGAAATTTTTGCCAAAGTTCTGAAAAGCTTGTCCAGCATAAAAACGAATGCGTTTGTGGGTGAAGCCTGGATAGAACAATACATACAGTCTACGAATTCTAGATTCCAGTAAAATATACATAAGAGGGTCAGACATTTGGGAACAAGAGCAACTTCAAATACACACAATGAAATTTAATGATGGACAGTAATGTTTAATTTGATTGATCTTTATTCTTAAGGGAACCAAAAGTGGTTCTTGTCAGGTATCCAAACAACCCTTTCAGTGTATATATTTATATTACCCGTGTGAGAGCAGCATGGATGATGGCACTCTCTATGTTTTTAGAGGGACTGAGCAGCTCTAGTTTGTGTGCTGAAGTCTTAATCACTGCTTCTTTTGAGGCTTTGAGAGCATCATTGGGGTCTTCATTCTCCCTCCCAGCAGCTTCAGTCCTGAAAACCAACACCAGACTCACTATATATACTGTGCACAAGTCACACCACCCTAAATTAGATTTTATTTAATTCATTCTTTTTACAAAAAGTACAAGCTGTTGTTAGTTCAGAAGATATTTCTGAATAGATTAGATATAAATTAATCCACTTGCTTAATGAAGGAGAAAGTCAAAGAAAGAAACTGAACAAAACAGGAGTTTTCAGCACTGGAGTTCTAAAACTGATTAAAAGCTCCAGGGAAAATGGGCCTCCTAACAACCATCTGGAAGACCTGGTAGACACCAAAACTGCCCCCATCAGATAAACAGCACTTAAAGCTTTCATCTCTGAGAGAGAGGAGAAAATCAAGCTGCTTCAGATCTGAAAACATCCACAGGTGTTTCTGTCCATCCTTCCACTGTGAGAAGACGACTCAGCGCTGTGGGTCTGAAAGGATGTGTAGCTGTTCAAGAAGAACCTCACTGAGAAAAGGAGACGGACACATCAAACAAAGAAGCTAAACGATGGACTGACCACCCCAGAGTCCAGACCTCAACACCACTGAATGGGTTTGATTTCTTCAGAAAATGATCAACCAACTTCTGAGACTGAACTTTGGAGGTGTGGGAAAATATCCCTCGACTAAAGAATGGACACAATAAACACTGAAAAACATTATACTGTATTTAGTTGTTGAAGCTTCTGTGTGGTTTTCTGTTAAATATGTTTTTTTCATGATGCTTAAAAGCCATTTTAACCGCAAATCAAATAAATGAAGGGTGGTCTCTGACGTCTGCACACTAATATATTCTACAAATTCTATCTATGACAGTAAACATGCCAAAGATGATGCTTTAGCCAATGTTAATTAGGCTTATTCCACTCATGAACTGTAATATTATTTAACAAAATGCAAAACATGCCTGTTCGGATCAATGAATTGCTTAATTTGTTTTCCGCCAACAATCTTCACGAGCAGCTGAGGCATAGCGCTCCTCCCTGAGTACTGCTTTACATCCATCATCTCCAGAGGCCTGTTACTGACATGCAGCCACAGATCTGTGATAGGAAACCACAATATAGCAGACATGAGCTGTTTTTAAAGTGCTCTACTTACACAGTAAGCCGTATTATTAATGAACGTATTTAGTAGAAGTGTCTGCCGAAGCAGAGAAGAAAAGCAGGTGAGATGTGCTACATCATCCGTGTGCTCAGAGAAAAGAAAAGTTCAGAAGTAATTACTCACAGCTCTGTTATCGTCCACTTGAGTCCAACTACAACACAATACGCCAATGCCAGGTCCAGAATCTGATCTATCAACAGGTCACTGTGATGTTGGCTGGAAGAAGAAATGGCTATGAGAAGCAGGATGCACACTGTGTGCCCCCTCATAACACATACTGCGCCATGGTTACCTGACGCGCCCTCCCTCATGAGCTTAGCTTTAACACAGTGTGATTTATTGCTCTCTGTTGGGTGGAGAGTCTCCTCACAGCGCAGTCGTAAAGGTTCACTCTGGTGGCCAACAAATAGGATAAACTATGATGAAAGTCTACTGTTCCCATAGAAAACATCTTGAAAACATGCATAATTTACCTAATCAGACTCTTAAAGGCTTAAAGACTCCTTAATTCTGCTACAACATCAAATGTATACAGTTTACTGCAAATGCAGCACATCATCCGAGGCAGGTTTGGACTCTAAAGCTTCTTAAATTCAGCACTGGAGCTACAAGGCTAAGGTAGCGAACAAGCAGTGGAAGCTTTAAAATTTTGGGGTCACTGATTTCATTCATTCACACACTCATCATCGCTTTACATTGGTTTTTCGTTTGTTTTGTATTGTTTGTGTGTATGTTTCGATGTTTCCCTTCTGACTGAGGAGTTTGCCATCATTCCACCGAGATAGCGGCCGAGAGCGATTTTCCAGCTGTGGCTCAGAGGCTTCTTGAGCTGGCTGTTTGAGTGATGCTACATCACAGCTATGATGCAGTCTTGAATGATGCTGTATCGTGGTTACGAGGCTCTCTGGACTGGGGACCTGATCGACATAACATTCTGCCTGGGCTGCCCACCTGGGTGTCGCTGCATTGCAGCTATGAGGCTGCCTGCACTGGTGGTCTTTGGCTGCAGGAAAATGCTACCCCTTCGTGGCTGAGGACATTTTCGGACTTTGAGGCTTCCCGGGCCGGCTGCCTGTGTGATGCACCGTAGTTGCGGCGTGAGACTTCCCCCACAGCTAAGGACTCTTTCCAGGCTTGCTAAGTGATGTTATACTGGGGTCAGTGAAATGCATTGATCCTCCTGGGTCGTGGGGGTGCTGGAGCCTATCCCAGCGCTCATTGAACGGAAGGCAGGAAACACCCTGGTTGCCAATCCATCACAGGGCAGACGATTTAATTCATAAGAAAGGAATTTCTTTGAGGATAGGTGTATAAAATGATTCTGTGATGAAGCTAATTTCTTACAACTTTCAAAGAGTTTGTAGGAACCTGTAAATGAAGACATTTTTGATAATAAACTGGGCTGTAAGTGAGTTCATGATAATGCAGAAACCATACAGAATTGAGAATGAACTTATAAAGAAACTGACATCAAAAATGCCTCATATATGAAAACCAATAACAAAATCTTGCTAACTGAAAAGCTATTGATAGTACTTTTGTGACAAATTCCAATAAACAGAAAATTATAGTTTATTATTTAACAACACTTACATATTTTTTACCATGTTCTAACTGAATGTTTTTCCCAAAAAACAGTAAACTGTATTAAGTGTAAAGTATTGGTTTAAGTTGTAGTGTCTAATTTATAGCATTTCAGGATTCACTGTATGAATTTTCTTTTGAGGATAATTCTCCTCACAATGCCCCACATGCTTTTCTGGATTTAAAAAACACATTTCAGGCCAAAGATCTTCTCAACACTATCCTAAAACAATGTCTCAGAAATGAGGCAGCAAATTCATAACCATTTCATGTAATAACTTTCTGTGAGGGAGCTTTTAGAGGTGGACGTCTGGTTCCTATCACCACCACTGTGAATAATTCTGACTGTAAGTTTCTCTAGAACAGAGCGTTTCACACCAAACCACTCTGAATGACTCTGTTTACATCTTAACTATTTAATTCTGCAGACATTTAGGCTATTTTGTTTTCAGTTTCCCTTTAAGTAATCTCTAATATACTTGCTCATGTGGTTTCTGACACTGTATGACATATTTTGTATGTAAAATTAAATAAATGTCCTCTACAGAGAACACACCTCTGCACATTTTAATGCACATTTACTGTGTGTTTGCTGAACTTAACATATATTGGAAAAAAAATAAACATTAAATGTAGTTTGTGCAAAACTTATGGCACATTTTATATTTAATGTTTTAAATATAAATTGTGCATTAAAATTGGCAAAAAATGCCATATTTAGGAGAATGTGTTAACTAATTTTACTTAGAAAATTAACAGCACATGTAATTTGACCAGGAATGTTTGAATATTTACCTACAACTGTGTTAAAAAAATTATTTCTGGTGAATTCTGCAGTACCTCTTCTTTCCACTAGTTGTCAGTAATTCCCATTCTCACCCAAAATATGCACACCACCTCTAGACCATGTGTACTTGCTTTCTCAAGCCCTTTCACTTTAATAAATATTGATTTTGTTGCAGATCAGTAACATTTTTATGTGTACAGACCCTTCAAACATACGAAAACACCAACCAACCTAATGAAGAAATGATAGATAAAGCCTGATTCTATCAAGTCGCCTCTAGATGGCACACTGTCTTTAACTAAAGCACTACAGAGGATGATTTCAGTCAGCAGAACAAATGAGAACTACTGAGAACCGGTTCTTTATCTTTATAGCATTTCATCTGAAAAAATGTACTAATGTCACTGTGCTGTTTCTGTTTTTTGTCTGTTTTCTGTTAAAACTCTCTGCATCTGGTGTATCATCATCCATCATACCATTTTATCATACATGAAGAAGCTCATCTCAGGTTTTCTGGTCCAGTTATACAGTGTGACAGAACCTCGACTGATCTGAAATAGAAGCATGAACATCAAAAACATGATAAAACATAATTTTACATGCAGATCTACAAACACTTTTACTTGTAAGTCATCTCTCTATCAGTGCTGTCAAAAGAAGAGTTGGACTAAAGTCTCATTTGTTCAGGCTAAAGGGGTGTAATAGCCTACAGCTGTTTGATGACAGTGCAGAAGAGCTTAACACTCAGGCTAACCAACTTTATTAATTGAATTTGGATTTTAATTAAAGGGCTTTTCTTGATAAGGAACACCTTATGATAAGAGGACTAAGGGTAGATAATGGAGGAGAAAAAACATAATTGGAGCAATTACCTGAGGACACTGAGTGTGTGTGTGTGTGTGTGTGTGTGTGTGTGTGTGTGTGTGTGTGTGTGTGTGTGCGTGCGTATGTGTGTTCATACATTTTCAGGACTAAAACTACAGAAAAACAGGGTTAAAAACAAATGTTATTAGAAAATGAAATAATAATAATAATTTAATTGAATTGTCATTACACACAAGCCTCAACCACTAAATATATCACAAATTTGAATGTTATTGTGTCACTCTTTATTTGAGCTTCCATTCTTTTCAGGAGACTCACTTTCAGTTCCTCAAAGAATCTGCAGACACGCCTCCAAAGTTCAGTCTCAGAAGCTGGTTTGAAGTAATCAAACACATTCAGTGATGTTGAGGTCTGGACTCTGGGGTGGTCAGTCCATTGTTCAGCTTCTTTGTTTAATGTGTCCGTCTCCTTTTCTCAGTGAGGTTCTTCTTGACAGCTACACATCCTTTCAGACCCACAGCGCTGAGTCGTCTTCTCACAGTGGAAGGATGGACAGAAACACCTGTGGATGTTTTCAGATCTGAAGCAGCTTGATTTTCTCCTCTCTCTCAGAGATGAAAGCTTTAAGTGCTGTTTATCTGATGGGGGCAGTTTTGGGGTCGACCAGGTCTTCCAGGTGGTCCAGCTGTTTTGGAAACTTTTTTCTATAATATATAGAAAATATATAGATAATACATTTGAGACAAATGTAGGACTCCTTGTCCTCATACTGTGTAAAAAACAAATATATGTGTGTATCCTATTGATTCATTTAAGATCTTTAACTTTTTATTGCCCCCAAAGCTCCACCTCTGAGAGCTGTAGCTGAAGCTGCAGCTGCTCTGTAATCTCCAAAAGAAAGAAGAGTGTCCTAATGAGAGAGCATTGTGCTGCGGACTTCCCTTCTCATTTTGTTTGATTTGGGCAAATTAAAGCGTGAAAGTGGCTGTAAATGAATGTGGAAATAACAGCTCACTCTGAGGCCCATCAGCAGTCCACTCACACCTCGCTCGTCCCACAGCTTAATACGGCTGAAGTGTGAAAGTCAAACGCTTTAACCCTCCTGATCTGTTTGGGGTCCTGGAGGCCCCAGGCACTATTTAGCATTTAGTAAAACACATCTATCATTGTTTTTTTACCAGTTCAGCACTAAACAGTACACCAGCATCTTTTTAATATAGTCTATTTGCTGTATCTGTAGCATGTGGTCAGTTATGATGGACAATAACCTCACATTTAAACCTGTTGACTCAAAATCCTGCTTATAATGGAAACCAATAGGCAACAATATAGGAAATCTTTAATTATGTGGTGTAAAATCATGTTTTATTATATATTTTCAGAGTTTGTACCCAAAGAGGGAGTTAAAGCTTCAGTCATTTTCTCTCCACTGGGTTTTATCTTGGTAGAACAGAAAGAAAAGCTGATGGGAAATTTTTGATTCTTAAAAAAATAGGCCAACATAGAGTGGAATTCTACCACTTTCAAGGCGGTTCAAAATTAAAATTTGTGCATAATTCAGTGTTTGAGATGTAAACAGAGTCATTCAGAGAGGTTTGGGGTGAAATGGTTCAGATTTCTTTACAGTGGTGGTGATAGGAACCAAGGGTTGCCGTGACTACAGCACAAATATAGACATTTTATGTATGTAAAACATACAAATCTCATAAACTATCATAAAACAGTGTCTCAGGCATCAGGCAGTGAATTCATAATCATTTCATGTAATAACTTTCTGTGAGGGAGCTTTTAGAGGTGGACGTCTGGTTCCTATCACCACCACTGTGAACAGTTCTGACTCATTTCCCTAGAATGGAGCATTTCACACCAAACCACTCTGAATGACTCTGTTTACATCTGAATAATTTAATTATGTAGAATTTTTCAGAAATGAGTTGTAAATAATTGAATTTATTGTAATAAACATTTCTGTCCCCTATGCAGTTTGTTAACAGTAGGCTATGGTTGCCAAGCAACCCAACATTCACAGATTATTCCGCATAAACTTAATACAGAATTAAAGTGATTGCAGTCATATGTATGTATATTGAGTATTTTAGAATGACTTTGAACTTGACTCAGCCAATCAGATTTTAGAAGCAGACCTATGCATCTTATGATTGACATGCACACACATATGACCACATCAACTACATTAATCTGTATTAATGCAACAAGTAATAATCCTTTAATGTCATGTTGCTTGGAAACCATGGGATACTGTTAACTAACTACAGTAATTGGGAGAATATGTTTATTCTAGTACACTCCTAATATACTATTAGGAGTAAACAACAATATTTGTACTATGTCATGTTGTACTCTGTTGCCATTGTATAAAGGCAATAATCCTTTTGGAGCCATATGTTTCAATGATTTGCTCAGCTTCATATCACTCTAACAGCCTTTAACTGTAAAATATTAATAATATTATCAGTGGGAAACACTCAGAACCGTGTAGGCCTATAGAGAGCATAATGATCTTTAGGAATTAAAATAAATAATAATTTTAAGGTCATTTATATTTAACTATGTCACGATTCTTTTTGTATTTAAACTCTGTGATTACTATAATATATATATATATATATATATATATATATATATATATATATATATATATATATATATATATATATTCTAATTTCATTGTCAAGTTTTGGTTGGTAAGAAATTGGTTTAAAATTCTGAAATCCCCAAATGAAATCTGTCCAATCAGGATTTGTTTCTCTGTGGTGTCTAGGTAGATACAGCCAACTGAGTTAGTTAGGCCTTCAGGAGCTGAACTGAAGGCCTTACATGTAAGATTAACTACCAGCATAATTAGGAAGTGACAGTGGAATCAGCCAATCACTTTTTGATTTACAATGGGTGGAACCAATTTTTTGAGGAAAAAAACATCACTCTAGTCCTTCTGGAAGTTCTAGATACCATAGTCTAATGAGGCCTCATTCAGTTGTTACTGACTATGAAACTGTTTCAAGGTAAATATGTCAATATGTGTTCCAAGCATTATGGAACATAATGAATGGCTTTTATAAGCTTCAAAATAACCAAGCAAAAATATTCCTGTGCAACAGCATTTGCTCAGTGCTAACATAGCATTAGAAATACCATAGGGGTGTAGAATTTAGCATTATTGTAAAGATGTTTGTTCTTATTTTTTAAACTGTTTGACATCTATGGCTTGTGGCTTATCTGTATTATGACACACAGACAGACAAACAGTGACCACAGAGTACCAAGGAGAGAGATATAGAAAAAGAGAGAGAGAGAGAGAGAGAGAGAGAGAGAGAGAGAGAGGAAGAGAGAGAGAGAGATGTGAGGAAAGAGAAGGGCAAGACAAAATGTTCAAGAATAAAAGAAGAGTGACAGAAGAAATGTGAAAGATGTGAAAGAGAAAAGGAGCAGAGAGGGAGGGTGTGAGGAGGGAAAAAGAGCAGACGAGTGTAGATAAAGGGGAAGATGTCATGGACACTGACATGGTGATGAATCACCACTTTAATTCTTTCTCTTTTCATTTGATCTAAAGACTGATCACACACACACACACACACACACACACACACACACACACACACACACACACAGTGTGATGGTGATTTTACAACCATAAAGGCCACACGTCATTTTGTGGTGGCGTCATGCCCATATTAGGATCTCCGGATCGAAGCTTGTTTTCTCAACAGGGCAAAAATGAATGGGGTCACTGCTATTGCAAACAGTGGTAAACCGAAATGTTCAAATATGTTTTCTGCGAAAGTCACTGGATCCTCTGAATCACGAGGTCGAGTTGAAATATGAATTGGGCTACACGAGAGTTAACACTGCTGCACACTGACACCATTAGACTGGACGCCTCACCACACCAGCAAGCATTGTCAAGAGGTAATTCAGCTGCTTTGGCAGAAGTAGAAGAAATTTGGAGAGACTAGTTGTGGCACTCGCCTGACCCACAAGCACTGATGATGGCCACAAACTGGCCTTTCAGTTCAGCTGCCTTTAATGAGATCCAGCTGATGCTGATCTGGCATCAGCAGCGTTGCTCCACCTCCCCGTCACCGCCCCCACTCCGTGAGTCGAACGACTGCCACACTAGTGTTGGTATATAATAATGTTTAAGACTTTCACGCAATGTGCAGGAGTGGTATCTTACTATTAGCATTGATATAGCAATGTTCATATGTATCGACTACCTATTGACCTTGAATTCAAAGGATCCAGTGATATTCCTTGGAAAAACGTAAAACACGGTCAACTTGGTAAAACATATGACAACACATACCGGGTCTTTAGTTTACCACAGTTCCTAATATGTTCATGACATTGACTATAAAATGATAACAGGACTTCAGATGTGTTCTCTAATCCAAAGCTTCTACTGCCAAGTAAGGAAAGCACAGCTAACATAAGTAGTTCATGCGCCAACTTGAAATCCATTTGGGAAGAACAGTCCTGCTGAATAATTGAAGTTAAGCGGAAAACTTCATGGTTTAACTACAGGAACCCACATAGCTCAGTATGGAATTCGTGCACTCTTCAGCCTTAGTTTCAGCCTTGTGGAGTGCATGTGGTTTAGGTACATGACGTGTCTTTTCTGTGGAGAGTGATTCTTCAGGAACAGAGGTAAAGAATGGAGGTAACTCACTTTACTTCCTGCAGCATGTGTGTGTGTGTGTGTGTGTGTGAGGTCACTCTCACTCAGCCTAATGGAGCAGAGAGAAGGCCGACAGTCGCTCCTCCCTGCAGCACTGCTGCCTGTTGTCCTCCTGCATGGACATACAGCACTGCTTAGTGGCCGCTGCTGTACAGAAAAAAAAACAAAAAAAAACAAACTACAGCCCACCTGCTATCCCACAGGGCTTAGGGTTTATTTGGAAACTTTATCTGTGGACATTACAGCTGGGCTCATAGTTATCAGACCTCTCAGTAAGAATGTAGATCAGGAATCAGTTTAACAGTTATGGTGTTAGTTCATATAATTTAGGGTGCATAGTTTAGGGTTTAGGACTAGTATGTAGAAGTTAGGATAAAGAGTTTAGGGTTTAGAGTTACAGATTAGGACTAGTGTGTAGATGTTAGGGTATAGAGTTACAGATTAGGGCTAGTGTGTAGAAGTTAGGGTATAGAGTTACAGATTAGGGCTAGTGTGTAGACGTTAGAGTATAGTGTTACAGATTAGGGCTAGTGTGTAGAAGTTAGGGTATAGAGTTACGATTAGGGCTAGTGTGTAGACGTTAGGGTATAGAGTTACGATTAGGGCTAGTGTGTAGACATTAGAGTATAGAGTTACAGATTAGGGCTAGTGTGTAGACGTTAGGGTATAGAGTTACGATTAGGGCTAGTGTGTAGAAGTTAAGGTATAGAGTTACAGATTAGGGCTAGTGTGTAGAAGTTAGCATATAGAGTTAGGGTTTAGGGTTAGTGTGTAGAAGTTAAGGTATAGAGTTACGATTAGGGCTAGTGTGTAGACATTAGGGTATAGAGTTACGATTAGGGCTAGTGTGTAGATGTTAGGGTATAGAGTTACAGATTAGGGCTAGTGTGTAGAAGTTAGGGTATAGAGTTACGATTAGGGCTAGTGTGTAGAGGTTAGGGTATAGAGTTACAGATTAGGGCTAGTGTGTAGAAGTTAGGGTATAGAGTTACGATTAGGGCTAGTGTGTAGAAGTTAGGGTATAGAGTTACAGATTAGGGCTAGTGTGTAGAAGTTAAGGTATAGAGTAACAGATTAGGGCTAGTGTGTAGACGTTAGGGTATAGAGTTACAGATTAGGGCTAGTGTGTAGAAGTTAGGGTATAGAGTTACGATTAGGGCTAGTGTGTAGAAGTTAAGGTATAGAGTAACAGATTAGGGCTAGTGTGTAGAAGTTAGGGTATAGAGTTACAGATTAGGGCTAGTGTGTAGAAGTTAAGGTATAGAGTTACAGATTAGGGCTAGTGTGTAGAAGTTAAGGTATAGAGTTACAGATTAGGGCTAGTGTGTAGAAGTTAAGGTATAGAGTTACAGATTAGGGCTAGTGTGTAGAAGTTAAGGTATAGAGTTACAGATCAGGGCTAGTGTGTAGAAGTTAAGGTATAGAGTTACAGATTAGGGCTAGTGTGTAGAAGTTAAGGTATAGAGTTACAGATCAGGGCTAGTGTGTAGAAGTTAGCATATAGAGTTAGGGTTTAGGGTTAGTGTGTAGAAGTTAAGGTATAGAGTTAGCGTTTAGGGTTAGTGGTTAGAAGTTAAGGTATAGAGTTAGCGTTTAGGGTTAGTGGTTAGAAGTTAGGATATGAAGTTAAGGGTTTAGGGCTGGTGTGTAGAATTTAATTTACAGAGACTAGGGATTAGGGCTAGTGTGTAAAAATTAGGGTACAGACATTAAGAGTTAGGGCTAGGGTGTAGAATTTAGAACACAGAATTTAGGGCTTAGGTCTAGTGTCTTGAAGTTCGAGTGCAGAGTTTAGAGTTTAGGCCAAGTGTGTAGAATATAGAGTAGAGAGTTTAAGGTTTAGGGCCAGTGTCAAGAATTTACAGTACAGGCATTAAGGTTCAGGGCTAGTGTGTAGATTTAGGGCACAAAGTTTAGGAGCTAGGGTAAGAGTGTAGGATTTAGGGTACAAAGTTTAGGGTTTAGTGCTGGTGTGTCAAACTTGTGGTATATCTTAAAATTTCTGTTATCTCCTAAATTACAAACATGGACTATAAACACCATATTCTAAACACAAACACTGACTTTAAAGCCTATCCTAAATATAAACCCTAACCATAAACTAACACTAACTTTACATCGTAAATTACAAAAACTATCCCTGAACCTTATACCCTAAATTAGAAACACTACCCCTGAACCTTATTCAGTCAATTATACATGCAAACCCTAATGTCACACCTCAAATTACAAAACCTGACGAAGATGAATTATAAACACCAACCCTAAATCCTGTACCCTAAATGATATGTACTAACCCTGAAACATTAATATTACCCTTAAATCCTATAAGTTCAATTAAACGTTAATGCTAAAAGTCCTTTGTAGCACAACTGTTGGCTCTGTGGTCGAGAGAATGTGCGATGCTAGCCAATGCAGGGATCTTTTAGCAACATTCTCTTCCAAGCATGTTGAGCTGTTAAATGACACTGCAGCAGTTTGTAAATATGTGGTGGAGCTTCACGTGTCCCAGTAGATGCACATGGTAGCTTTCACCATCACAACTTGGTAGCATTGTATGATTGGGAAATCTAGCTAGCAGGTGGAATTGTATGTGACTAAATTACATTAAATTCTAACATGTGAAACTTTAACAGTAACACCATAACCTAAACCTTATGTGGTTTATTATATCACAGCCCTTAACCCTATATCCTAGATCATGGGTAGCTAAAAAAAACCACACAGCAAAAATGACCATGCCATTTGGAAAAGTGGAGCATGTTTCAAATGCAGGACAGTCATTTCGTTCTAGTGAAGCAGACAACCACAAGGATTGTTTTGTCCCCTCATCAAAGGGCTTGTATCCGAACTGATGAGATAACCCTTTAAATCCCAGGTTTATTAGCTTATTCGGTAAGTCGCTACTGTCAGAACAAAATCTCGTATCTCCATTTTTGCCATTTTTCAGTTTTTGACGTGTGTGAAAATACCAATGGTATTTACATACATCTTTACGGCCCAAGATTACTTGAAAAAAAGTTGAGTTCCATTAATATTAAAAGTAATGTATTCTTTTTCCTTCTCTGTAAAGTTATGATTTTGGAGATACTAGGTTTTGTTCTGACAGCAGCGAATTGCATGGCGAACAATGTGAAACTATTCTTAAGCCTGGACCTGTTTGCAAATCCTGAGCATTTAAGAGGTTAAATCAGCAAGGAAAAAAAATAATCTGTAGCTCAGGGGGTCTCAAGGAATAGGATTGGGAATTACTTCACTTACTTCAAACCCTAATTATATCTGTAAGGCAAGAAACTGAGCATGTGCAGAGCTTGATGTGAAATGCTTTTTCTTTGGGAAACTCTTCAAGGTAGCTTCCCACATTATGAACATGAGAAAAAAGAGGTAGGTGTATGTAAATGTTTGTCAGACAGTGTAACAGTGTGTTGGTCTTTGTGGATAAATCTGCGGATCAGGATCGAATAGGAAAGGATTTGTCTGAAGTTTGACACCGTAATCTCTTATCAGGATTTCTGTCGGTTTAACGTTCTCCCCTCATCCGCCCTCATGCAGTGAGAAAGGGGAGAGGGATAGAGATCGATCTCTTTAGCTTGGTTTTGTAGACCTGCTGAGCCCCTCTTAGGCTCCCATAGTATACTGAAGAACCAGGCATGTTGGGTTCTTTCAAATGGAAAACAATGAACTCTACTGCCCCTTATTTTCCTTCTGTAGGCTGTTTCTTAAACGTTGCTAGCTGTGTATCACCTGGACATCCATGAAAACCGCTTCTTAATAATCTGGCCCAGTGGCCAAATAAACTAGAAAATAAAAGTGGGCCATGTACAGAGCCTTGTGGTACACCACAGAGAATATTATGCTAATCTGAAATGTGCTTACTCACACTAGCCATATATTATCATCCAGTTAAAAACGTAGACAACTACTGTAACACAGTTGCAGACAGTTCTACCAGGTTCTTGTGCTTTCTGTGACCTATACTCAAAAAAATCAACCTACAGGGAAGTTGGACATACAAACTAGAACTGTGTCAACATTAAATAAGTTCATTGTGTTGTCATTAAAGCAACATTATGTAACAATTTTACCTCAAAATCAACAGTTTCACAATCATTTTGATGGTACACTGACATATAATATGGAGAATGGCATCTCTGTCATTGCCACTCTAGGCCAGGAATGCCTGCTAAAGTGCTATGTAACTTTAGAGGAGCGGGCACAAAAGTTCTTGTGAGAACACTTTACAATGCCACATCCCACACCAAGAACTATTCAGTGAGAAGTAGCTTAGAATTCCCAGCATGGACATCATGACAGAGGCTGCCAAAAGATCGAACAAGACCTTTTAGAAGAAAGAGAAAAAGAGAGAGTGACCAAGCAAGTGCGGAGTTTTGTAGTTTTTCCGGATGCCAAACGTAATTTAACCTCAGTCCTATTTCAGGCCAGCACACCAAAAACTTTGGTCAGTCATTGCCAATCTCACGCCAAATAAGCCTTGAATGTCTGCAACCTCCTGTAATAAAATCCTGTAATATGACTCTACCTTGTAAGTCAACATGGTTTTTTCTCTTCTGATGTTGTCTTTGCCAAATTCGGTTTTGCCGACAGAATCTCGACGCGTGCAAGCGCATCACACGAAGGGGAGTTGGATTCTGTATCCTTAAGATCATCAACAAGTACACATGTACAGCTGTCTATGAGGGGGTGCTCACAGTGTGATTTGTGATGATGATGATGATGATGATGAACAGAGCTGTAAAAGTGAAATACACTCTGCAACTGTAGGGGGAGCCCAAGAGCATAATGTTGCTTTAAGTAACTGGTTTACATGAACTAGACAAAAAATAATGAAAGTCCATTTCAGTAAATGTTTATGTTGATCTAAAAATAATTCCATTTCAGTTTTAGTGAAATCCCTATTGGCGATGAATCATTACCTCAGTCACTGCATGGATGTTTAATCTATTAGCCTGATGCGCTCTCTGTTCCTCTACCCATAATGCTGTTTGATTTCCTCACTCTGTTTTACACCTCCTGCCACTAGGGCGTTCGAGAAACAGATCTGATTGATCAGCCGGCCAATTAAACCCAACACAGACAAACAGACAGACAGACAGAGAGAGAGAGAGAGTTCTCACATAATTTTGCATCAAGTAACTGTTTTACATGAAATGGACAAAAAATAATGAAAGTCTATTTCAGTACATGTTTATGTTGATCTAAAAATAATTCCATTTCAATAAAACTCAAATAAATTGCTTAGAAAAGTTTCAATTTTGTTCCAGCATCATTTGAATTTTATAGCAAGATAATCAAAATATGTGCAAACTGACTGTACTCTATTTGATTGAATAGAGAGACAAAGAAGGAGAGAATAAGAGCAAGAGAATGAGAGAGAAAGAACAAGAGTGAGACCGAGAAAGACAGAGAGAGAGAGAGAGAGAGAAAGAATGAGAAAGAAAAAGAGAGAGATAGAGAGAGAGAGAGAGTCAGTGGTGTCTCTTTGTTTGAGCAGAATGAGTAATTCTCTGAGTGAAGGCCTGAATCAGGTTTGGACAGATAATGGATGTAGCAGCTATCTAAACATGCTCACTGTGGCCGGTTCAATCCGCCTGACCAGATAAAGCAGATGAATTACACAGACTGGGGAAAGTCACTAAAACTCCAGAGAGAGAGAGAAAGAGAGAGAGAGAGTGAGGCGATAATGAGAGGGATACAGATTCTTCAACAGTAGGATCACTATTAGTATTGGGCATTCATTTCATGCTAATAGAATCTATTGAACTTGAATTTGGTAGAGAGAGAGACAGAGAGAGAGAGAGAGAGAGAGAGAGAGAGAGAGAGAGAGAGGATAAGGTTCAGTCGAGGATCACATTTATACATTTTCCATCCTAACCCAAATGCAGTTGATCACGCAACACGTTAGATTTGGTGCAACACATAATCCTGTGCTTTGCACCGGCGCTAATGTGGCTAACAAGTAATCAAAGCTTATACCTCACCAATTAGCATCATCCAAACCATGCACCTAAATCATTACACACTTTCCAGAAACTGTGTTGAGTTGTTAAAGCCTCCAGAAACGTAAATTTACGTTTTCTTTGTCGTTAGGTTAATCCTACAATCTGGATTAAACTAGCTAGTTCTAATCTTAAATAAAGTTTGACTTTACCTTCACCAATCACAGTGCTGATATGGTTTGTCCCGCCCACTCAGCTTTAAAACAGCGACACAATTCACACATCTCGTTGACCATCAGGACTTACCCTGTATGTCCAGAGTGACTTTGAAGAGATTTTAGTGATGATTGTCCATAATCCAGTTCAGAAAACCACCGTTCAGATTCTGTGTTAACGTCCATTAAAATCTCCATTTAAATCCTCACAGCAACATGTTCAGTCTGAAACCTCCCCTCGTGTCTCAAACAGTGCTCTAATTGTTTAGCGCTGATAATAGGAAATTTACAGCTAAATACATGAAAAGAGTGACAAATGCAGAGTGCCCAATTCACTACACTGAGTGCACTTTCCCTCTTTCCCTCAAAATCACACAAACAGACCCTAAAACACATTTTAACAGATAAATAACAATAAATATGACAAATATTATTAGAAAATTAATCAAATTTAGCTCTGTCTTTCAGTTTACATTGATTTTGAGTATTAAAAATAACCGATGTTAATATGCAACTCAATTTGTAATTAAAAATAAAGCCAGGAAGGAAAATCAATAAAAAACATGGGCGCCTTATGCTAATTTCTTATGTTTATAAGTTTTAATATGCTATGTTTTACTTACTTTAATGACCGATAGAATGAATCACCATCAAAATTATTGCATTTTCAGCTCACAGACACTCCAGACTAACAATTTCTGAGAAGGTATCTGAGGTGCAACTTGTTTTCAAGATCTCTATAAGCAAAAAATTACAAACTTTTGCAGGTACTAGTTATATTTGTGATGAAAAATTTGCCAAATTCAAGATATCAAATTCTCTTTGCATTTACATGTCAAATAATGGCATATCTGAATAGCCCAGGGTCTCCTGACAATAACAACCTATGGCATGTGTGACTGTCATGTAAATACTTTATAATTGCCATTGTAATTGACCAAAATAGCAAAAAAATCCCCAAAATTCTAGGGTTCAAAATTCATGTTCTCACTGTGTTCAAGTCAGGGAAACTTAACAAGCGAGAGGTAAAGACCAAGCAAAAGCTAATCTAGCAATACTATATACCTTTGGCTGAACTGTCTCTTTAAGTCAGGCTGCAGTGTGAGCTTGTGTTTAAATGTGGATCTTCTGTCAGAGGAACATCGATCAGGCCCTCAACATCACCCTCAATCTCCAACAGGCCAACAGCGCTGCCACTCATCCGTCATACAGCAACCTTTCTCTCTCTCTCTCTCTCTCTCTCTCTCTCTCTCAGTCTGTGTTTGTCTGTGTTTGTGTGTATGTGTAATCCATCTCAGCCCTCTCCTCCAGCCTCTTGCACATCATCATTAGGCTCTTGCATAAGTGTGTGTCCCTCCTTTCTCACACACACACACCAGTCTCAGCATGTCCTTCACACACTCTCAAGGTCTTCCAGAGTTTGAGGGAAATTAGTTCAAGCTTTGAGAACTTTTTAAAGGTATTAATGGACTAAAGTATTGACCTAAAGCTTAAAACAGGTGTTCAGAGATGAAATCGTTTTGAAATGAATCATCCTGTATTTGCTGTACAAGTAATTCAAAATATGACCATTGGCCAATTTATTGTAGCTCGTAGCTCCAACTTGCTGAGATTGTAGCCCATTGCACAGCTTCTATCAGCCATCTTCTCGTCCTTTATTTATCACCTGTGTAGTGGGCGCATAATGCGGCCAGTGAGTGGACAAACAAGGGGTTTCTAATAAAGGTCAGTGAGTGGAAGTACAAGGTCGGTGTTTACAATAAAATGGCCAGGTAGTGAAAGTACAAGGTAGGTGTCTCTAATAAAGTGGCCAGTGAATGGAAGTTCAAGGTCAGTGTTTCTAATAAAGTGGCCAGTGAGTGGAAGTACAGGTAGGTGTTTCTAGTAAAGTGGCCAGTGAGTAGAAGAACATGGTCAGTGTTTCTAATAAAGTGGCCAATGTGTGGAAGTACAAGGTAGGTGTTTCTAGTAAAGTGGCCAGTGAGTAGAAGAACATGGTCAGTGTTTCTAATAAAGTGGCCAGTGTGTGGAAGTACAAGGTAGGTGTTTCTAGTAAAGTGGCCAGTAAGTGGAAGTTCAAGGTCAGTGTTTCTCATAAAGTGGCCAGTGAGTGGAAGCACAAGGTAGGTGTTTCTAATAAAGTGGCCAGTGACTGGAAGTACAACGTAGGTGTTTCTAATAAAGTGGCCAGTGACTGGAAGTACAACAGTAGGTGTTTCTAATAAAGTGGCCACTGGGAAGAACAAATTATGAATTTCTGAAAAAGTGGCCAGTGAGTGGAAGTAAAGGAAGGTGTTTCTAATAAAGTGGCCAGTGAGTGGAAGTAAAGGAAGGTGTTTCTAATAAAGTGGCCAGTGAGTGGAAGTACAAGTTTGATGTCTCTTGTAAAGTAGATGTTAAGTGCAGTGATAATGTATATAGTGTTCATTTTGGCAAGCAGGGCGTTTTATCGCACATCATTCAGGGGACATTTGCACCACCTTCAAAAATGGCAGCGATCATCACTTTGAAGTGCCGTGTTCGGGTGCTAAATGTAGCATGTCCAGAGCTCTGGAGTGGAACTGCAGCAAGGTAGTGAGATTTTTCTCTACATTTATGATGGTATTTGTGTCTTAAAAACCATATATTGGTAAAAGATGATACATTCAATATCGTGTGTAAGAATTCAAATCTCACCATTTCTCATACATGCATCTCTGTCTTTATTACAAACACCTACTGAGAGAAGAAACTGACCTGATTTCATACCTCAGGAAACCCTGTCAGGACCTTATTGATCATTTTTCGAGATGATAAATCAGTCATATTGGTCCCTACTGATCCATGTCCATTTGTTTCTGGGTGAAGCTCAGATGCCTGAGTTCTGTTTGACCTTCAAGAGGGAAAAATGCAAGGAAAGAACATGAAGAAGAACAAGAGGAGAAGAAGGAGAAGAGTTGATCCCCTGGACCCAGTCATTCAGACATAAACTCACACTGAGCTCCAAAAATGCAGAATTCATTAGAAACACACATCTCTCCTCATCAAGCTGGGAGTCCTGTAGAGTTCAAAGTGACCTTCAAGCAGCTGGAGGCTTTTTCGTATCTGCTTTCTTTCTTTCTTTTCTCTTTTATCTCTCAGTCTTTCTTCCTCAAACACACAAACACATGTTCAAGCTAACAGAATCTTATTATTTAGTTAGTATTATTTGCATACAATACCATTCAAAAGTTTGGAGTCATGATCTTCATTAATACTAAAAGCATCCAGAAACGCCGCTGACTTCTCTGGGCTTGAGCTCATCTGAAATGGACTGATGTTCAGATTGTTTTTGGAAATAATTGATGTTGTGTTCGCCAGGCCAAAAACAGGACCATCCAGATTGTTACCAGCATAAACTTCAAAACTAACCATGGGTAGCTTGTTGTGAAGGCAGCATTAACATCAACAGAAGATTTAGTACAGATTAAACAGAATGTACTACTGCTGTCTGTTTTAACCCTCTGGGGTCCATACATTTGAATGTCAATTCAATATATTTAAATCTATGTTTCTCTATTTCTGTGATTATACAGCACAGAAATATAGTCCAAACATTTCCTGAATCTGTAAAGTCACCCTTTCCATTCTATCTTATCACAGGATTGTACATGACTCACATCTGGAGTTATGAGGCTATGAAGAGGGGCTGAGATACACGTCTGCCTCTCACCATGTATAATAGGTGGATTCGTGTGCCCATCTACATTTCATGTTAAACTCACCAACAGACACTCAGGAAATTACTGAGGACTGATCCATCATGCTGGAAACGCTTCATTCTTCATTCAGTCGATGTCAGAGACACATTAAATAACATGCAGAGAGTTTACAGCTGCTGAATTTGCTGATTTAGTTTCGCAAATAGCGACAAAGATAACAGAGCATTTCTAATATTAAACGTATGGGTATCATGTTTTATGCAAATGCCTTTAAATGTGAATTTAAGAAGATGTGCAGAAATTGAGAAAATGCCCAGAGGGTTAATTAGCATTTCACATCCTGCCCCAACTTTTTTAGGTACTGAGGTTATAAAATGATTCTATCATGAAGCTAATACTCCACAACTTAACAGATTTCAGCTACTTTATATGCAGCTGTAAAAAATTAAGAACTGTTATTTGATGATGAGCAGCACCGTAGATGACTCTAAAATGACTGTGGAACATCCAAAATGAGGCTCTAATGAGGCGCTAAAACTCTTACATGACATTGCTGTATCTGTAAAAGGCCTCAAGAAAGCATCAAAATCTGAAAATCTCGGAAGTCAGAATTATTGTTGGTTATAACAAAAGCATGGTGTAATTGTATATGAATTATTTGTTACTTGTAGCTCTTTGAAACAAGCAAAGAAGTTGATTTGTGCATATACTGAACTTTCAGTACATCCCCCATTTGGGGTTCTAAGTAGAAGAGGGGTTATTTTTAAACTGATCTGAATTTGACGGAAAGTTATTGTTAAAACAGTCAGAAATGCAGATTCAGAATTTAAATTGGAGATAAATCTAGTTGATTATATAAATAATCATATAATTCATTTTGTGGTTACATGTAAGTAGTATCTCAAAAACGTCTGGGTACCTAAAGGTTAATGATACCCAAGAAAAATGTGTCATTTTTGGCTGTATTTCTGTCAGCAATTATTTTTATGCTCTTCATTTTAAATTAGGTGCTGTGCAGGTGCATGGCTGTAAGGCCAATTTCAGGACGTGTAGTAGGTGACCCTATGTCCGTCAGCTTTGTCTAAGTCTTGCAAAATCGATTTAAAGTCAGCCAGTCTGAAACTTTCCCTTTTCTACCCAAAAAAAGATGACTTTTTTTAACCTAAATCATTCAGTTCTCTGTCTTCCTGTGTAATGATTGCCTCTTTCACTATATGCCAGTGTGCGGCTGTGGCAGTGATAAGGGTGTTTAGTAAGGGGGAGGTTTGACTGACTGTCATTGCATTACAAAAGAGGAAAATCCCTGCTCGGTGTGTGTGTGTGTGTGTGCGTGTGTGTGTGTGTGCATCTGTCTCAGAGTGTGTGTGAGAGACAGAGAGGTCACCAAATTTACCCAAAATCCTCACGCAGCCCTTTAAATGTTAATGGATGCAAATCGGCTCTGCTCTGCTATCGCTTTGTTATCTCTCATTTATTCTAATGCAGCCCTATTTTAATACATATATTGTTAAAGGGGGCTCATTTGATTGGGCGGATTTTTCATGGATCTGTGTGTTGGGTTATGCTCTTTCTCTTTTCCTCTCTCTTTCTATCTCCTTCTCTCTCTCTCTCTCTCTCTCTCTCTCTCTCATCCCAGGTGGGGTGGGGGGATAATGGATGTTCTGAAGCAGACCCTCAGGGTTTTATAGGGGTTTTTTAAGGACGCTGCAGGCCCAGCCTCCCTCAGGAGCGGCCCGAAGAATGGCCTTCCCACCACATCTATTCAACATCATCCACAAATACAGACAGGTGAAGAATGAGATTCAGATCTGAAGCTAAAGTTAGGTGAATCGGAAAGAAAGAAAGAAAGAAAGAAAGAAAGAAAGAAAGAAAGAAAGAAAGAAAGAAAGTTTATTTCTATCTGAAGCAGCTTTGGGGCAATGTCTGTTGT
The DNA here is from genome assembly GCF_904425465.1 of Colossoma macropomum. Lineage (NCBI taxonomy): Eukaryota > Metazoa > Chordata > Actinopteri > Characiformes > Serrasalmidae > Colossoma > Colossoma macropomum. The sequence continues at coordinate 40,240,105 of NW_023494802.1, forward strand.
AAATAAAAGGCAAAAAAAGTGCACTGAATGTAGTTTAAAGAAAGAATGAAGGAAAGAAAGAACAAATAAGTGCAAATAATACGTACTCTGTAATTGTTCTCCTATATAGTGGAAGTACAGTGTAGGTGTTTCTAATAAAGTGGCCAGTGAGTGGGAGTACAAGGTAGTTGTTTCTAATAAATGGCCAGTGAGTGGAAATACAAGGAAGGCATTTCTTATGAAGAAAGTTTGCTTCATGAAAACTTATAGATGAACCATCATAGTGGATCAATGTTTACTATATTTATTTTACATTATTTGTTTGCGCTTTATTTTTTGTGTTGTTCCTAGGTACCAAATACTATTCTAATTCTTTCTGTGATTCTGATTTAAATTCTGATTCTGATTTATTTATTTATTTGTGATTCTAAATTTGACACTGGTTACGATTCAAATTCTGATTTTCTTTTTGATTCTGATTTTTATTCTAAATTTGATTCTAATTCCGTTTCTGTTTGTGATTCTAGTTCTGATTTTGATTCTAAATCTGATTTTCTGTGTGATTCTAATTCTGATTCCGACACTGACTATAACTCTGATTCTGCTTCTGAATATGATTTTCTGTGTGATTTCAATTCTGATTCAGATTCTAATTCTGATTCTGTATGATTCTAAGTCTAATTCTGATTCTAACTTGCGATTCCTCTCTAATTCTGATTTTAACTTGTGACTCTTCTTCTATTTTTGATTCTGACTTGAGATTCTTCTTCTAAATCTTACTCTTCTTCTAATTCTAATCCTGACTGATTCTAATTCTGTGGTTCTAATTCTGATTCTCCTTGTGATTTCAATTCCATCTTTGATTCTGATTGTACTCCTAATTATATTTTTGATTCTGATTCAGATTTTTATTCTGGTGGTCAGCAGTGGAAGAACTCTGCTGGGTTTCAGGTGGGCCGCAGGGCAGTTTGTTTCATGTGTGTTCCAGTCTGTTTCTCAATCATGTGAATCCTGTCCGAACAGCTGAACTGTGATTAGCACTCACACTGTTAATTATTTAGCAAACAAGTGCGAGTGTGCATGCACTCTGTCTGTCAGGCAGTCCTGCTCTCCTCGAGCTGAAGAAGCGACAGATGCCTGGATGAGTGTGTTTACTTCCTGACAGTCAGCCACCGGGTAAACACATAAAAACGAGCACTCACGGATATTAACAGAAATCTGAACTTTTACATAAGAGTACATTTTTAAAAATGAAGATTCCACAAAAGGTTATTTGAAGAACCACTTCGAAGAACTTCTATGTTCTTTAGAGAACGATTTTTGTAAATGGGATGTGTGCATGTGAAGAACCTTTTTAAAGTTTAAAGAACCTCAATGTAATGTAAAGCAGGGGTCTAAAATTCAAATTTCCTGAGAGCCACTAGACAGATGGTCTTCATCAAGGGGGTCCTGTTGAAAAAAATATAGTGAAAAAAGTGTCCCATATTTTTATCTACATAACATTTGCACTCATTTGTATATGTATAAAATTATGACTACTACTACTACTAATTATTATTACTATCATTATTATTATTAGTAGTAGTAGTAGTAGTAGAAGTAGAAATGTATTGTGCCGAATAAACATTGTTGTGTTCAATTAATTTAACACTTTAACAGTAGAATTATATGTGACTTATTGTAATACCATTATTTTTCCTGCTGAATGTGTGTGAGTAGTAAATTCTAAGTTATTGTGAATTTTTAAAAAATGACCACTATTTTTTAATTACACTGTATCTACTACTGTATCATGAATGAATCCACAGGGGCTGATATAAGTTACTTCTTAGTCTAAATTAGAGTAATAGCTGAGTTAGTTAATAGTAAAATCTTAAAATGCCAAACTTTTACATTCAGTCTCTGCTTTTGCTTTTCAACTATTTTTTTTTTTTACATTGACCATTTATATGGATTAATACTTTCAGAAGTATGATTATACACTTTTTATGTCAGTGCTATTATATTTTAATTTGTGCTGCATCGCTTCTTACTTTTCTAGCACCAGTACTACCTGCTCAAAAAGCTTACATACAGCCCTGGTTTAAGAGGATTTTACATAGCTTCTATTTTGTAACCAGTCACAGTTTGCTGAGTGAAGCAAATCTACCCGTCAGATGTAAATATTTAGCTGCAAAAAACTGGAGGACAAAAAAATTTGGAGCCGGATAAACTGTAAATACATGATGGCCCATATGAAGCTGTTTCAATGGGCTGGTAGTTTGAGACCCTTGATCTACACAAGTGGTCTTCTATAGCATCTGAAGAACCCTTTGTGGTACTTGTGTGTATGTGCGCCTGGGTGTATGTTTGTGTGCGTGTGTGTGTGTGTCAGTGTGTGTATTAGAGGTTAATAAGGACGTCTCCTCTCGCCTCTTGCACACAGAGCCGTCAGTTCTCCTGCAGAACGACTCCTGCAGGTCCTGAACCTCCTGCTGTGCTGGAATATTTTAGAATATCAATGCTGTAGTTAGTATGCGCTCGTCATGTGGCTTTTATTAGTATTCTCTCAGGCCACTGAGGTGTGAGAGGGCCAGCTGTCTGCACAGTCACTGTGAGGGAGGAGTTTAGAGAGAATGACAGACTGTCAGTCCGCCCACTTCTGGAACTTTAGTAACCTGGATTAATGTAGCAGATGCAGGTGGAGGGGCCAGTCTAGAGACAGGGTAACACACATCCGAGCAGGGTAACACCAAAAGTTTCCCAAACACCAAGAGTTTCCCAAAAAAATAAATAAATAAAAAAATAAATAAATAAATTAAAAGACATTTTAAGATCAGATAAATAGTAAAGCTGAGTCTGAGAAGCAAAAATGCAACCATCTACTAAGACTGAACTTTGGAGGTGTGTCTGCAGATTTCTTTGAGACGTGGTAAGGTAAAGGTAAAGGCTATAAAGGTAAAGAGTGACACATTGAATACCGAAATAAACATATTTTAAATAGAAATATATTATTTTTAGTAGTTGATGCTTCTGTGTAACTTTTGGTTAAATATATTTTCTTCTTCTGGTGCTGAAAAATAAATAACTTGGCCATTTTGAGTGAAAAAATTACAGAAAAATTACAAAAAAAATCATCATGGTTAGTGGCATTATTTTCGGTAATGAATCATGATAATTCTTATTTGTGTTTTTTTGCTTACCTTTTCACAATGAAAGGTGTAAACGCATGTTATGCTGAGTGGAAAGTACTGACTTATCTTTCTGTAAAAGTTTGTCTGCAAATTTACACACAAAACTTCAACATTTCAAGAAATCAAAGGGAAAGTTATTCTATATTACGTTTCTTTATCTATCTATTCACTTGTCTGTATATATATAAAAAACACAAAGCATAACCTGAAAAATCTGTTCAACCAATCAGCCCACATTTTCTGAGGTCTGATCTTACGGATGTTTAATGTACATAAAATAAAATGGGCTGATTTTATTGCAATTTTCAGCTCTTTCCCTGCTTGTTTTATGTTATAGAATGTTAAATATTGCACTTAAACTTGTTTCCATTACATGTCTTTGTTTAACTTTGAAACGTGACATCAGCACTGAGGTTATCTACTTGTGCTGAAAAACAACATTAAAATTAAAAGAAAACAATTTTTCAATTTCAGTTTAATTTCGTAAATTACCTGTATTTTGTTATTTTTACTTAATCAATTCAATCCAACTGCAGTTTGATTGATCTTACCTAGAATGCACAATAAAATACATGATTTATGAAAATGTAAATGGGGATATCCGTTTTGGCAAAACTCTTTAATTTACAGTCACATGCAAAAGTTTGAATAGTGCTTCTCAAATTGTGGATTGTAAATTAGAATATATGTTTCTCAGGGCTGTCAAAGTTAATTGGTTAACATGATAATTTGATCAATTAATCAACGCCACAGATTTTTAATGCTGACACATGAATTTAACACATTGATGAAAACATCTTATATACATGTTCCCAATATGTTAAACCCAGCAATCAAATAGAAACTGCACTAATTTCGCATTAAACTTTGCAGAAAATGCCATATTTAGGTTTGTGTCCTGTAAAGGACATGAGGAACATATGTAATGTAACCATGGGTATTCAAACCCTTGCATCCAACTGTATTTATACTGTATATCAGAGCTCTTTAGTCACTGATTTAGTCATGTTGCCAACTACAAAATGATGACACATCCTCGGAGGTCTGTGGGTTTACGGTTTGAGTCCTGCTGCCCCGTATAGAACAATATAGCCCGTATTTTTATGTAAATGCTGGCGCTGGTGACAGACTGTATGAATAGGCCATTATCTCAGAAAGCTCAGATGAGTCATGATGCTAAACGTGCTCAATAAATCATACAGAGACAGTGTGTGTGTGTTTCCGCTTTAGTAAAGTAGGCCTGCGATTCAGGGAGTGTGTTTGTATGACCGAAATGGGGCAGAATGCTGGTGAACGAGTCTGTGAGTGTGAGTGTGGTGGTGAGCAGTCTGTTCTCTTCTCTCAGACAGCCGAGGTCAGTCCACTTGACCTTTCTGAACTGGCACAGTCACACAGCCCTACTTTATCTGCACACGACAAAAACACAGCACAAATTATCCCCTCTCTCATCAGCATTCAGCACACACTCCCCCCCTCATCTCTCTCTCTCTCTCTCTCTCTCTCTCTCTTTCTCTTCACCCGCCCCGCGCTCCATTTTTCCCATCTTCATCTTTCTCTCTCCCTCTTTTCTCTGTCTCTCTCCATTCTCTCTGCTTACCAGATAGCCACTCGAGCACATGAGCTAAATTACCATATGGTAATGTGATCGAAAAAAGCGAACCATGATAAATGTTCATTTAGATAACAGCATTCAGTGCAGCGCATAGATTCTGCCTCATTGTACAGTAGTGTGTAAAAGTCAGAGACCCCCCTTCATTTATTTAACCCTTTAAAATCCAGGCTTATTACATAATAAAGCTTATCATTCAGTAACTACAGGGACTTCAATGCAAACTGGCTGAGCTATTCTTAGGTTATAGAAGTGTAATAAAACTTCGGGCCTGGCCATTTAAGAAGTTAATTTCCAGTCAAAATTGCCAATATAGAAAGTTTTTAAACACCTCAGCATCGTGTCACTGCTGAGAATGACCCACCACTCAAATAATACATGCTCTGTGGGGTCCTGTGGGGGTCCTGATCACTGAAGAATAGGGTGGACTACAGTCTATAACTGTAGAACTACAAAGTGCACCTATATAGTAAGTGGAGCTGATAAAATGGACAATGAGTGTAGAAACAAGGAGGTGGTTTTAATGTTATGGCTCATCTGCACTTTATATGCTGTTCCTGTAAACCCTTCTTTGGTCCTCCAATGCAGAACTGGGAACATCAAGTGAATCATTAAGGAATCAATAGATATTAGAATCCTATAATAGTTTGGCATTGCTTTCCAAGAGCATCCTGATTTGTTATATTCAATTCAGCACAGACTCAAAGAAGCAAGAAGAAGGTCAAGTCATGTTTATTTATACTGTGCTGATTGTGAGGTAGTGCTGTTGGACAGACACAGCAGGCCTGTAAGGTAAAACATCTGCATATGCAACAGAATGGAAATGATACTACATTCATACCAAGTATAAAATGTAAACATTTAGGTTTTATACAATTATAACCCACTGAAAGTTCTTTGGACCTCATACAAAAGTCAAGGCAAAGCCTGCATGTACACACTTACCACCTGTCAGAAAGGTGCTGTGAATGTTCTGGACGCCCCAGGGGAGTCGGCACGGTGGTGATTCAGCTCACAATGTGTATAAGAGACTTTTCTTTTCTCTAAGGCTCACCACGAGGCCTGCTGTCAAAGTAACAGCTCACCACAAATGCTAAAATGACACTAATCATAAATGAGCGAGCCTTCATTTGTTCACAGCCACACTAGTATTTGTGTATTTGTGTATAGTATTAGTATGAGAAAACAAATATACCAAACTTCTTTGTGTATTGTTTTGTTTTCTGGCTGCTCTGCCCACCACAAATAGTCCCCCAAGACCAATAGTTAACTGCTTTGAACACTTTTCCAATACTTTGACATTAGCATGGTGCTAATCATAAAGGAATCATTACAGATCATGTTAATTAGTTATGATTAGGCTTCATTTGTTCACAACTGTGCTCTTTTTTACTCATTATGTTTTTTTTTACCATTCTCCAGTACTTTGATATGGAGCCTCTAGCATAATGTTAACATACCTCTCATTCATTCTTAGCATTTTTGGTCATTCTGTCTGTCTAGATTTTTCCGCAGTTTGTGTCAGCTATAGAATGCTAATATCATGCTAACTATAATTCCATAAAGAAATCATTACAGAGCATGTCAATTGGCTATATTACACTTCAAAAACATGTTAGGGTTACAATTTATTTATATTTAAACATAAAAGAATAAGTTATTTTAACAGTTACACCTTCTTGAGCCTCAATTTAGCAATATTGGTTTTTAAATCAATTATATAGAACTCCAAGCACCACAGAAGAGCTCGTCCCCACAGTCATGTGTAAATATATAATGAAAGTCTGGTCCCCAGGAGTCGTGTCACTGGTGTTACTGCATAACAAAAATCTCTTATTTTGAAATAAAAATCACAGTGATGACATCACTTGACTTCCTTTTACCTGTTTTCTGAGGATCTATGAAGAAAAGCACATGGTGAGTCCACTGTGTCTTTCAGTTATCAGAGATTTTCTCATTTAGCTCATGATTTCATATGAGGCTTTTGGTTGAAGTCACTGGTGTGACCGACTTTATTCTGAGGTAATTGTGAAAAAATAGAATATAAATGGATTAAATTACATATTTTAGTGGATATTCCATAATTGACAACATGTGGTTTGATGTTCTGTAGCAGCCATTTTGTAAAATGCATTTTTCATTAAAAATGTCTCTGGTGTTCACTTTCTTATGTGTAACACCAATGAGGATCAGTAACACCAGTGACTCCTATGGAGAGATAGAAAAGTGGAGTTTCTGTAGAATGATGAGGGTCATTTCTATAGACCCTAATCATAATGGAATGATTGCAGGCCATGTTATTTAAGTGTGGCTAGCTTTCATTTGTTTTTAGCCTTGTTAGTATTCTAGCAGTCTGTCAGTTTGAATCCTTCTCCACTGCTTTGATACAGAACTGCTAACCCAATGCTAATACTGAAGGACTGATTATACTGATGTTACTTGTGTTTGGCTAGCTTTCATTCATTCTTAGCTCTCTTACATAGCATCAGTTTGTCACTTCAAACTCTACTCCAGTGCTTTGATACAGAATGGCTAACATAATGCTAACACAAAATGCTAATCATAAAGAAATGATTATGCCGATGATGTTAATTGGGTGTGGCTTGCTTTCACTCATTCTTAGCTACCTCAGCATTTTGGCTAAGTCTATCTTTCTGTCTACTCCGGTGCTTTGATACAGAACCATTAACATTATGCTAATCATAACAGAATGATTACAGATCGTGTTAAATGAGTGTGACAAGCTTTCATCTGTTCTCAGCCACATTAGCATGTCTGTCAGCCTGTCTCTTTAAGCTCTTCCCCGGCCCTCCGGTACAGAACATCCCTCACCTCTCCTCACTTTCTCTGCTATTAAAACAAACAGTTTTCTCTGGGTCCCAGTGGGAGACGAGTGGCCCAGTTTCCGTCTCCAAAACTGCAAGAGTGGAGTCGCTTTGCAGAACTTGTTCTGTAACATCATCTCCTGCTTCTTAAAAAGCCTTTTTGATCCGGGATCTTTGAAGGGATTTAAAAAGCAAAATGCAACATATTCTATAAAGCAGCATCTAGACTCGCAGGGTCACTTTCTTAGACTCAGACAAACCTTAGAAGTGGACTGTGCTGGATGGTCAGAGGAGAGGTGGGTAGAATAGCCTAAATCAACACTCAAAAGTATTGATATGTAGGTGGAATTATGACATGTAAAAGTACTCTCCCAAAAATTTTAACCTAAGTATTAATACAGAAGTATCAAGTCAAAAAACTACTTAAGTACCGAGTAACTTGTAGAACTGCTGTAGAACTTCTTAGAACATCTGTGACCATTGGAAATAGGAACTCTGTTCTTCTCTATTAGGAGCTTTTGGTCTAAAATAAAGAGCTAAAGCTCCAAAATCAGAGATGTGACCAATCACAAAGCAGCACAGATGCTGTCACCAACAAAACATGACTGCATTTGTGAAGAATTATACTTGGCACCTCAGGTCTGCTTCAGAATGTGTTCTCTGACCTCCAGCAGTAGTCCATTCTCTTTTTCAGGTCTGTTTCTCAATGACATGGTCACTTGGCAGGCAATGATGATGCCCCACCTGACTGCCAAAGCTGCTAGCGCCAACTCAGCTGCAGTCTATAAACCCCTCATTACAAAGACAAATGACCGTTTGAGAGCCCAGTGGTATAAAAACCATCAGTGCTGGTCTACCTAGATGTGGAAAACAATATATGGTCAGATCCTTCACTATGTTCTCCACAAGTGGGAGAGTGCATGTGCAGCATACACCAAGAGAACAATACAGGCCAGAATGCTTGACCACAGCAGGTGTGCAGTTCACTGGCATAGTTTAGGCCCACTTGTCCCCTTAAAGGGAAGAGTCATTTCAAATCAATGTGTTACGTTTAAATCCTTGTAATCACATTATGGTTACTGACTTAAACAGAATTGTGTTAACATCTTTAGGAGAAAACAATAAACTACATTTAACGCGTTTAGATCATAAGCTCTATAGAAACATATATATTATGACTCTGTGAATGTGAGCAGTGCAGAACGAGTGCAGGAAGTGCTTGAAACTCGGTGAGCAATCTGTCAAAGAAACTATCCATCAAGAAACTGATAGATAAAGATCCCCATGCCAAAAAAAGAGAACCTCACATAAACAGATCAGACTTGATTTTCATTCAGGAACAGCTCTGAAAACTTTCCATTATATTCATAAAGACTTTATTTCAAGGCAGCAGGTTTTGAACTGTGGCTGCTTTCTTGATTTTCAATTCCAACCAGTCATTATTCATTTTAATCAGTGTTCAAAAGGAGGGATACAAGCTTATGTAAAAGTTTGAATACCCCCACCAAATGATATGTTTTGTTGATTCAAAATAAGTCAGAGTGAAAATAATTCTTCTATGAAGAAAAGTATGTTTTCTGTAGAGAAGTGTTGACATATTGTGGTGTCCACCATGGGCCACATTGCTGAGAAGGCCTTAGGAGAGCCCATGCAGTGGCAATGTGAAGAACCTCTCTGGAGGTGCCACAATCCCAGGTAAAAAAAGGTATTGCTGCTGCTGCTGCTGTTGTTGATGGTATTAATGTAGCTGGACTATTTTGGAGTAACTGTGACTAAGAATTGTGGGTTCACAGTGTGTTGAAATGCCCACCCTCTAGGGGTCCTCCTGTGTTATCTCTCCCTAGGTTTCATGTTGAGTTAGCACTGGGCTGGGCATTTCTTGCTGCCTGTTGAAGTGCCTGTTCAAAATAAAACAGCATTTGCCTATACATTTTCCGTGTCTTCTTCTACGCCAATGCCACATTTTTTTCACGTAAAAAATCAATACAACATGGAATTTGCTTATTTTTTTCTTAATAAATTGCTGGATTACTGATTTGCCTTGTATAGTGGGTACAAGTGGGTTTGAGAGAGTACCTCAGAAGTAAAGCAAAGAGTCATGAGATTCCTTTTCCAAGGAAGTAATAAATGAAGTAATCTCATTAGATTTGAAGTAACTACACCAACACTGCTAATAGGAATGGCCTCTTCTAGGAAGACAATGCCCCATCCACAGGGCACCAGGGGTCACTTAATGGATTGATGAGTATGTAAATGATGCAAACTACGTGATCTGGCCTTCACAGTCACCAGATTGCAACTAAACTGAACACCTTTGGGGGATTTTGGGGAGACAAGTTAGCCTGCATTTTCTACCAAAATACCAACAGATGAAACATCTTTTGGAAAAACAGTGTTCCATTCTATGTGGTGCAGTGGGTAGTGCTATAGTCTCACAGCTTGAAGCGTCTGGGTTCGATTCCCCGGCTGGGTGATCAGCGTCCTTTCTGTGTGGATGTGCATGTTCTCCCTGTGTCTGTATGGGTAACAAATAAAAGGATCTAGCAAGTGTTGTGTTAGCTAAGCTAACATTAGAACAGTCCTCCCTTTCCATCTAATTTTCTCTGTATGTATGAAGCGGCAACATGGAGGTCACTTTGGTCTATTCACATAAAGAGAACTGACCCTACACTGACCTTATACTTTCTTTTTTTATGGATTAAGGTCATCGGGGTGATTCTGAACAGCAATCACAAAAGCAAAACGTGTTTTTCTTCTCTTTTTTTTTTCTTTCACATAGAACACATATGTCCGTACTGTAGAGCACCTGGTGAGCATGGAGGCACTGACAAAAGCCTCCAGACGTTGATAAATGGCGTCCACACTGGGAGCAAATTGGCCTGAGGTCGAAAAGAATACATTTGTACCATTTCTCAGTGTCAAAGTTTTTCCTTCCGGACCACTGCATCCAGCGCTATCACAGGAGTCCCATTTGCAAACGGAACACATATTTCACACATTCCACATATTTCACCGTATTCTGTACTTCGGCACAAGCACGGGTGGGAATTTCTCATTGCAGACCTCATTACCTCGCATGACAATTAATTAATAACTGTGGTCTGAGCTTTGTGCAGCCCATTGGGAGGTAAAGGGAGGTGCTTTTTCATGGATCTGCTTGTGTACGAATGCTGCAAACTTCAGTTGGTGTCTTGGGATGCTTTAAGGACAAACAGCATCAAAAACTTTTCGAAAACCAGGTGTTTCAAAGCTTGCTTTCTGATTGTACGTTATATATTTTTATGTAGGAGATAGCATGTATATTGGAGTAGTGGTGTCAGTTCTTTCAGAATTTCTTCATAATTCAGTCTTTGAGATGTAAACAAAGTCTGTAAGTCATTCAGGGTCATTGTGTAGAGAAGCTTACAGACTCAAATGTCTTTACAGTGGTGGTGATGGGAACCAGGTGTCGCCATGTCTACAACACAAACATGTCCATTTCATTTACTATCTAAAACCACAAGTGAACCTAGACGTATCTTATGAGATTTTATATGGAATGTTGATGGTAAATCTTGAAACATTGATTTTCTTCTGGAAATAATTTGACCTGCAATGTCCTGCATGTACATTTCAACCATGAAAGGATTAAAAAATACTTTTACATATCTCAGAACTATCATAAAACAGTGACTCAGGCATCTGGCAACTTATTCGTAAACATTTTGTATAATAACATGTCTGTGAGGAAGCGAAAAAAATGGTGTCCTAGCACATTATAGCAAGTCTAAATATCTAATACTTCTCATTTTGAGATTCTTGATTAGATTTTCAACTTGTTTTTTATGTTTTTTGCTTGTTTTAAGCCATTTTGTCTAGCGATAGTGTCTTATTCCATTGTTTGATATCTTTGATTTTTAAAGCATCATGTTTTGTCATGTTTTATAATTTCTTCAAATTTCAAAAAAAACAACAGGTGGATAGAAGATCAACAGGAAAAAGAATGTGAATTGGCAGAATACCTCTTTGAACACTAGCCAAATGCAAAAGAAATTAATTTCCTTGCACATCTGATTCAGACTCACTGGATAATTGGTCAGGTTGGTCAGGTTGGAGCGGGTAAAAACACTAAACTCTGCAGAGTTGTAGCCCTGTGGGACGCTCTGTGAGTGAATGGTGCGGGTGAGCCAGTGTCCGTACAGGCCTGGGGTTTCTCTCACCTCCCTCTGTGGTAATTACATCTCAGAAACTACAATCTGTCCTGTGTCACAGCTGAGGAACACCCTGCACTGTGTTAACCGCAAGAGAGAAGCCTCAGAGAGAGAGAACCCAACAGAGACAGCCTGCTGGAGGGGGTGTTAAACAGAATATATTGTTTGTTTACGTTTAGTTTATCAAGTTGAGGAAAGAAAATTAGGCTAGAGGATTTCAAATGGTATGGAGAAGATTCTTTTCAGATAGTAGCAGGTGCTTACTGGGCATACCAGACATAACAAACATACCTTTTTTGAGCTGCTAGTGAGCAATGAGGGTGAAAGCAGAGGGGTATGACCCCCCCCGCTGTTAAAACAATTCACACATCTTCACAAAGATGGCGATGGACAGACAGCACAACTGCAGCTCTCTTCACATCAAACTCTCCTATAAAACTGATACAATAAAAAATAGCATTTAACACTTTTGTAAATGTTGATTTGCAGCTCAGGCCAACATAAAGTGATGTGTGAGCTGAACTGGTGTGAGCTGATTTATGCTGGTCTGGTGCTGATTTAGCTAATCACCCACCTATGGTCATGCTGGTGGACCAGCATACCAATAATCAAAGCAAAAGATATGCTAAAAGTAGCATTTAACATTTTTATAAATGTTGATTTGCTGAGTCACCAGCAAAGACAAAAATCCAGTTGATTTCCAGTTTTGTAAATGAAACAAATCATATTTCCTTGAAAATATACTCTATCAACATCAGCTAACCTAGCTTACTTACATTGACAATAGCTAGCTTCAGTCACACAGGCCTACCTTGCATGTAACACTTCGGACACTACCTGGAATGCAGCTCAAGGACAGCTAGCTAGCCAGTGTGACCATGGTTGTCCCGAGCCAGTCTGACTGGTGTCATAGCTGCTAGCTGATTGGCTGAAATTGCTCATGTAGTTTCTTAAATTGCTTACATGAATGTTCCAGATGACATAAATTGAAAATCTTTACAGTTAGATGTACATCTTATATACATGACCCAGTAATATAAGGGATGAATCAGCTTAATGGGGGGCCTTTTAGGCAAGACACAATTCAGATAGTAGCATCTGGGGAGTCTGTTTCAGTTTCACACTGAAAAATTCAACTGGCCTTCTGTGATTTTGGCATTTGCAGTCGCTGAGTTCTCCCTGAACTGTATGATTTCATCATGATGTAAACAAAAAGGTTTTAGCTTAGTGTTTTTGCTGGTAGCACCACAGTTGCTAGTTAACAGTAGTAGAAGATCAAGGAGAAAAACAAAGAGAATTGGCAGAATGTCTCCTTTAAAAAGTGGCATATAAATAAGACTGATTTTGAAATTTTTGGAGTATTATTGTATAATTGGTCATGCTGGTCAGGTTGGAGCACACAAAAACTGTGCAGAGTCGTAGCTCCCCTGGAACTGTCTATGAGGAAAAGGCTGAAGGGTTCACCAAGTACAGAAGAGTGCGACTGACGTATGTGCTGGTGTGCACCAGTGTGAGCGAATGGTGGGGTGAGCTTGAGTCCATACAGGCCTGAGGTTTCTCTCACCTCCCTCTGTGGTAATTACATCTCAGTCTGTCCTGTGTCACAGCTGAGAAACACCCTGCACTGTGTTAACCTGAGACAAATTCAACTCTAAGTGGTCATGCAGCTACATCATTAGCATTTCTTCTGTGCTGGCCAGTCAGATCACAGGAAAGGCCGGCCTTCTGTGATTTTTGGTCATTCCGGTCAGTAAATTCTTGCTAAACTGTCAAAATCACGACATAAACAAAAAGCTTAGCTTGTGTTTGCTAGCAGAACCACATTTGCTTCTTAATACTAATAGTTAAACTTTGGGACTGAACATATCGAAACAATAGCTACCTAACACAGCTAACTGACAGTTATAACACTGTTATTGCTCATCAACAGGGACATGCACAGCCAGAAGCAGATTTTGCAGCGCACCTTACAGTTTATCTAAAGATTAGCATTGGGCTAATTGGCATAGCGGTTAGCTGAACAGACAGCTTGTGTCCCTGATTACTTAACAGTGATATGAAATATAACGCAGTCATTGTCATCATCAATTAGCTTAATACAACACAACAAGAGTCCTTTAGCTAAATGCTAAAAGCTAAATAGCTAACAAGCTTGGAGGTTTGCTATCATCACTCTATGAAATAAAGTCTTAATATAAAAAGGTATTACATTCGGAGGCTGTCAGTGCAGTAGCTAAACAATGCCTAAAAACATGACTTACAGTCTTCAAAAAGATGGTTCTTCAAACGGTTCTATAAAGAACCATGAACACTCAAAGAACCCTTTGTATGATTAAAGGGTTCTTTGCATCATAAAAGAGTTCTTCTGATTGATGAAGAATGTGCTGTAGGTGGTTCTACATACAACCTTTTTGAAAAGGGTTCTAAACTGCACCAAAAAGGGTTGACATTGTAACCATAGAAGAACCCGTTTGGGTACTATATAGAATCCTTTTCAACAAAGGTTCTATATAGCACCCAACATGGATTTTATACAGCATATTATTCTAATATTCTAATGTTATATTAATATTCTAATGTTACAAGCATGACATCGTAACAATAGAAGAACCCTTTTGGGTTCTATAGAGAACTCTTCAAAAGTGGTTCTATATAGCACCCAAAATGGTTCTTATACAGCTTAATGTATACTTTCATGATGCAAAGAACCCTTTAATTATGCAAAAGGTTCTTTCTGTGTTCATGGCTCTATGTAGAACCATTGTCTTTACTAAAGAACCCTTGAGGTTTGCTATTATCACTCTATGAAATAAAGTCTTAAATATAAATAGGCATTACATTTAAAGGCTATCAGTGCAGTAGTAAAGCAGTACTTATAACATGATCTGCACCCAAAAAGATGGTTCTTCAAGGGTTCTTTAGTAAAGAAAATGGTTCTATACAGGACCATGAACACTCAAAGAACCCTTTGCATGATTAAAAGGTTCTTTCCATCATGAAAGCATGCTTAGATGTAGATGGTTCTGTATAGAACCCTTTTGAAAAGGCTGTATATAAAACCATTGTCATTACTAAATAACCCTTGAAGAACCATCTTAAGAGTGTAGATCAAATGATGTCTGGGCAGACCAGCTTGGTAGGCTGGCCACTATGGTCACCACATTAGCATTGATTAGCATTCGCTATCTGCAAAGTATTACGAGTATCATTAGATTATATGACTGAAGCATGTACTGTAATTTATGCATATCAATTTAATGATTGCTTTAAGATCTGGCTGCATAAAATGAACCCTGTCAGCAGCGTTTACAAGAAGAGAGAGATACAAAGTCTTCTCCAGTAGATATAAACTCTTCTGTACAGAAAGTCTCAAAGATTTCAGGTTTAATAAATCTTGCGACCGTTGAGATCATTGCACAAGTCTGCTCTCTTCATTCCTCTATATTAAATCCACAGCCACAATTCAATTTACTGTGGCTAAATTAGTAAGGCGTAGCTTTAATATGCCTTAACCTTTTGTGAGGAAGCTGAGTTGAACGTGGGCAGATGAGGAAGCGCTGAATGGAAGACAGTTAATCGTCAGCGTTAAGTTATTACTCTCTCATAGTCCTCCTTTATTCTGGAACACCCACGCAGTGGGTCCGCTGCGGATACGGCTGCTTTATTACTCACGACTGCCGGCAAAGCGGCTGATAGAAGCACTTAACTACATCGCTTAATTGTCAAGAGTCACGGCTTTTAGCGTTTTTTTATTCTTATTTCACATTTAACAGGTACTGTATCTACATCTGCTGGACTATGCATTATGGTTGGGGTTAAAAAAGATCATTTATTAAAAAAAAAGCAATAGTCCTGTAAAAAACTAAAATTCACTGTTTTGAGTGTTTAATTTTGTCTATTAAGAAAAATGTCACAGCACAGAGTACACACATACCAGTTTAGACTAGCATTTAATGGTGGTCTGAACTGGTATTATTGGATTTATGCTGGTCTGGTGCTGGTTTAGCTAGTAACCCACCCATGGTCATGCTGGTGGACCAACATACCAGCAATCAAAGCACAGCATTCTGGTTTTGCTGTTGAGCAGCCATGCAGATCTGTGCTGGTTTAAGCACAGAGAGTGATTACATGAGATGGACATGAATACATCGCTTGATGTTTGGCACATCAACACAAGAGAGTTTTGGCCAAAAATGTGTATTTTTGGAGGGGTTCATGTAGGGCATTGTGAGGCAAAATAGACCCCAAGAAAACCTATGTGTTCAGTTTTACCATTTTTTGGATAAATTAAATGACATTGTGACTTCTGGTTCCTATCAGCACCACTGTAAAGAAATCTGTCTACAATGAAACATTTCATATCAAACCACTCGGAATGACTCAACCATTGAATTATGCAGAAATTTTGGCCAAATTCTCCTTTCGTAGTTTAAATAGACTGAAATAGTCTGAGGTGCTAAAGTGCTGGTCTGTGATTGAATCACAGCCGCAGTGGGTTAAAATGTCTGCTGTGTTGTGTAAACAGTGTCATTACTGTGAGGTGCGCTATGAACGTGGCCTCAGGCCTGATCTGTGCTGTTGGGAGATTTTGTTCTTTTCCTTTATGTGTAGCGAGGTAGTTTCAGTGCTTCATTTCTTCACTCTGAACACTTGACTCAGACTGCAGTTTCCTCTAAATAAATAAACTGCAGAAAGTGTTTTTCTGTTACAGGTGCGTTGTAGAGGCATGGCACTATCTATAATGAAGTTAGCTGGGACCCATTTGCACACCATATTACAGCGTGTATGAGGTCACACATATTCATATGTTTATGAACCGACAATATGAGCCGATTATTATTGCAGTAACCCGCAGTTAAGGATTTTGCAAATATTCATGTATTAATATTTTACACTGTCTGGCCACTTTATTGGAAACACCTTTCTTGTAGCTCCACCCTGCTGGTGTACAGTTAGAGACTGTAGTTCATCTGCTGATGCATAGTTGGTGTTAGTCCATCTCAGCGTCACTGCTGTGCTGAGAATGGTCAACCACCCAAACAATATCTGGACAACAGCGGTCCTGTGATCTCAAGCTGACCAATGATGAATGGTATACAGGTAGAGTCTTACTGGTGCAGGACTTTTTTGCAAATTCTTCAGGAACACATTGAGTAAGGTTCCTTATTCAGTACATTAGACCCTTCTCAATCAGACAAATATTTTCTAACTTATATTGAAGATTTTTTATGTAAAAATCACTTACAATTTTATTGCATGGTAAGATAATATTATGCAAATTATTATGTAGGAATTAATCTTCTAAATTTATTTCTTATTGTACATTTTATTGGCAATAATTGAATTTGCATCACAATAACAGTTTCTATTTATGAATGTGTTTACATTT
Organism: Colossoma macropomum; assembly: GCF_904425465.1. Lineage (NCBI taxonomy): Eukaryota > Metazoa > Chordata > Actinopteri > Characiformes > Serrasalmidae > Colossoma > Colossoma macropomum. The sequence goes on from NW_023494802.1 coordinate 40,257,270, forward strand.
TCACCATTAATAACTCTTTACATCAAATTACTTAACCATTATTTGCTACTTTATATTTCTCTCCAAGTTAGGTGACGATCTTTACTACTAACATACTAATTATATGACAAATTCATACTTTGTCTCCATGGAGGGTAAACCCAAAACTGACTGTGCATGGAAGATATATTACAGCTAAATATGTCATGTATGAGATAACCAGTGTGATATTCTCTTAGGATTGTACCACATACAGCAGAAGCCATGTAACAAAAATGTCCGGAGATGCTGCCAACTTCTCTGGGCTCCAGCTCATCAGAAATAGACTGATGTGCAGTGGAAATGTTTATTGTTGTCTAACACATCAACCTTTCAGATTGTTTATAAAAATAACTGACACTGTGTTCAGTGGTCCAAAGAAGAAAAAAACATCCAGATTGTTACCAGTGTAAAGTTCAAAATCCAGCATCTGTCATGGTATAGGGGGGTATTAGTGGGTAATCTGCCCATCTGTGAAAGCACCATTAAAACAAACAATGCCAAAAAACTTTCTGCAGGAGTTACAACAGCATTATTGTGTAATCAGCGGTTGCTAGAATTGCCCTTCTGATCTCTCAATGAAACATGTCATGCTTTATATAGCAGTTGCACAGCAGAAGTTTTGAATAAGAGAAGAATGGCAAAAAATTCTGCTTTCAAAACTATCCCCAAACAGCAAAAACAAAGTAACACAGTGGTAAACATGCTCCTGTCCCAATTTCTTCGGAATCAAATTGATCTGTTTTAGAATCAAAGTTACAAAGAATGTATATTTACAGAAAAACAGCAATATTCATAAGATAAAACATTAAATATTGTTTTGTCGACTTTTTTGGAATTGAGGTTTGCCTGTACATATTTTTTACGTGTGTGTGTGTCTGCAGTGATACAGCAGAATGGCCATCATCTGTATGACTCACACACTCATGACATGATGCGAGCAGTAATAAGACGGACAGACGCGATGGAGCACAAATCTGCTGCATCTGTGAGCTGCAGGCCTACCAGCAGGATTAATCAGGCAAAACAAATTACCGAGGGGGGCACAACTACCCTCGCTCATGGAACACCTGACAATATGGGCTTTTCTGTTTTTATAACCAGTCATTATTTTTATTGTACCAGGCACTGCCATTTACTGCAATATGGCAGAGTTAAAGCTGTCCTAGTGCTGAACCAACAGAACAGAATGAAATTTAACCCAAAAAAGTAGAATTGGTGGCAAAAATGTGATTGGGCAAGAAACATGCACTTGAGCAGAAATAAAAATTGCATAAAAGTGCAAATCCAAGTTCATGGTACTAAGTAAATGAAGCTAGTTACTGCCCAGCTAGGCTAATGTGTGTGTTTATGGAGACTTTGGAGTCCTTACATATTTGCCTATCTTTGTCTAGTGTAACATACTTCCCTGGAGGATCCATTACCCCCCCCAGCTTGGCACTGCAGTCTCTTTGTGCAGAGAGCTCCTCCACATGCTGGCCTGAGCAGCATTGAGAGCGATGCAGCTGTAAGAGCTTCATTCTCAATCACCAGCCTCATCATCTCTACGAGAGCATTCACGCTCCGCAGCCTCGCGCTCTTCAAACTGCACTCCATACAGATTGAGCAAGAGCATTCGGGTAAAAGCAGGATGGATTTTGCGTTGGGATGAAGTTCAGCAGTGAAACAGGCCGAGAGAAGAGTGTCTGCTTTCATCTGTGATGTTACAGATGCTACAATCTCACTGGGAGACACACAGTGTTCCTCAGCTCCCACAAACTCTGAGAGCTGAATGAGGAGATGCTGAGTTTTAATTATTAAACTTAGGAAGAAACTCAAAAAGAAGAAGAAGAAGAAGAGGAAAAGATTATGATGATGATGATCATGATGAAAAAGAAGGAAAAGGAAGAAGAACGAATAAGCAGGGCAGAAGAAGAAAAAGAAAAGGAAGAAGAAGGTGAAAAGGAGGAAGAAAAGAAGACAAAGAAGGAGACGAAGAAGAAGAAGAAGAAGAAGAAGCAGAAAGTAAGATGAAAAAGAAGCAAAGTAAAGGAAGAAGAAGGCAGAAAAGAGAAGAAAGAAGAAGAAGAAGCAAAAATGAAGAGAGCAAAAAGGAGAGAGAAGATAAAGAAAAAGAGGGAAAGGAAAAGGAAGAAGGCAAAAAGAAAGAAGAAGAAAAAGAAGATGAAGAAAAAGAAGGAAAAGGAAGCAGAAGGCAAAAAGAAAGATGACGAAGAAGAAGAAAAAGTGAAGAAAAAGAAAGGGCGAGAAAAGAAAAATAAAGTGCAGATGAAGAAAAGGAAGAAGGTGGAAAAAGAAGAAGAAAATGAGATGAAAAAGAAGGAAAAGAGAAAAAAAGATGAAAAAGAAAACGAAGAAAGGAGAGAGAAGACAAAGACAAAGAAAAAGAAGGAAAAGAAAAGGCAAAAAGAAGAAGAAGAAGAAGAAGAAGAACAACAACAACAAGAAAACAAAGGAAAAGAAAAGGAAGAAGAAGGCAAAAAGGAGGAAGAAGAAGACAAAGAAGAAGAAATAGAAGAAAAGAAAAATAAAACAAGGTGAAAAGCAGGAGGAGGAAAAAGATGGAAAAGAAAAGGAAGAAGAAGGCAAAAAAGGTGGAGGAGGTGGAAGAATAAATATAAATATAATAATAATAATAATAACAACAACAACAACAACAATAATAATAATAATAATAATACGGAGAAGAGAACAAGAAGAAGAAGAAGAAGAAGAAGAAGATGAAGAAGAAGAAGGAAAAGAAACAGAAGAAGGCAAAAAGGAGAAGGAGGAAGAAGAAGAAGAAGACAAAGAGGAAGAAAAAGAAAGAGAAGGAAGAAGGCAAAAAGGAGGGAGAAGTAGAAAAGAAGAAAAGAAAGAAGAAGCTGACAAACAAAAAGATTAAGAAGAAAAAGGAAGGGAAAAAAGAAGAAAATGGAAGAAAATGAAACGGAAAATGTGGATATTAAACGCCATTGTAACATGCTGGTTATTTTATTCTAACATTATTTGAAATTATTTTTTCCTGTATTTATTCATGACCTAAAGAGAGTTGTTATCCTCGCTGCACTGAAATTGAATCAGCTCTATGTTTTAATGTGTTAATGATGGCTGGTTCGGGTCAGTTTCTGACAGAATTGTCTTTAGTTGTGGTCAGTTTCAGCCTCAGTACCTGATGTAGGTTGGGTTGAGTCAGTTCAGGCTCAGATGAAAAAAAATAAAAAAAAAATCCCATCATCGGGACCAACCGAACGTCCCCTCAACGTCCAAATGTTAATGTTTTGATCATCCTCAGCGCACCTGGTCCCCACAGACAGCCACAGCCGCTCTCTCTGGCTGCTTTACTGTGCGCTGCGTCTGCTCGCGCTCTCGCGCTGTCCTTTCCTCTCCGTGTCTGACCGAGGGAGAATGACCTTTTCAGTGGCGGCCACAGCTGATAGCCATGTCACTGAGATCAATACTGCACTAATGCATTCCCCTCACAGCCTCTCTCTCTTTCTCTCTCTCTCTCTCTCTCTCTCTCTCTCTCTCTCTCTCTCTCTCCATCTGCAAAGTCATCTCTCTCGTTCACTCATCCACAGCACCACTGTGACAAGTTTCATCAGTTCATGTGTCCATAAACCCGGCAAGCAAATACTAATCCCCTCAAAAAAAGTCATGTGGCCCAGGAGCTGCATTGATATCACATAAAGGACGTGATATGAAGACCACTGATGATGATGTCAGTAAATACATAGATATTCCAAGCTAAAAAAAACTTTTATTTTGTCATAAGTAAGTCATATTTGCAAGACCAAAGTAATTGATAATTATATGCTAAAAATAGTTCAAACTCATTAATAATATGTTAATTAACTGTTTGTTAAGCATTAGTTACTCAGTAAGTACATAGTAATTAGTGCTTGATTAAACTATTAACTGATATTGTAGTTTGCTATTAGTTTATGGCTCATTTACTCATTAACTGTGTACTAACTGCTGCTAATTACACTCATAATTAGCTGGCGTTTTTCCCATATAAAAGATAACATCCGAACTAGTCCAATTAATTGTCAGTTTATTAATCTATTCATTTATTATAATTCATTTATTATTACTTCTTCAGTAAAGTGATCACATTTACTACTGATTATAGTATCCTGATTAAGACTTGACTAGTTGCTAATATCCTCATTTCTCTCTACTTGTGTTTCATTGGAAAATGGAAAAACATACATGCATTTTAAATAATCTACGATTCTACAACCAAACAAATGTTAAGAACTTTTATTATTATTCAATTAAAATCATATATTTAAAAAACACTGCTGTGTCTGATCCGCTTGTGCCGGCACAACACACACTAACACACCACCACCTCACCTCAGTGTTACTGCAGTGCTGAGAATGATCCACCACCCAAATAGTACCTGCTCTGTGAGGGTCCATGGGGGTCCTGACCACTGAAGAACAGGGTAAAAGGGAGCTAACAAGGTATGCAGAGAAACAGATGGACTACAGTCTGTAACTGTAGAACTACAAAGTGCACCTATATAGTAAGTAGAGCTGATAAAATGGACAGTGAGCGTAAAAACAAGGAGGTGGTCAGAATGTTATGCCTGATTGGTGTAGATCCCCATTTTTGCTAAGAAGGTATGTTGTCCATTGGGGTTTGTGTGTATGTTTGTGTTTACACAGGCATTTATTTTTAGGTGGGTTTAAATGTTCTCTGCGCTCAGACAGATAGATGGGGGGAGAATAATCTAATGGGCAGATGCCACTATTCATTTGTGTGCATGCTGCCCTCCCAGTAATGACAACGACATTTTCAGGTGAACATTTTAGAGACTGAAAAATGACTGAAAAATTTATACCAGCAATTTATTAACAAGGACTTCTCTCCAAATGCTACTATAAGAATATTTTAACCCCCTAACTTGTAGTCTTATTATTTTGTTGTTAATCCCAAGATTTATTATTCAATAACTGCTCAATTTTAATTAATGTACATCCAAATGTAACCTTTCTAATGGATTTAGCTACTCTAAGATGCTAAGACAGTCACATAGCTTGTACAATCTCAACAGAAAAGAACTGACCAGTAGAATGGGACACTCTGGAGTAGTCACACACGAGCCTGAGGTCACCATGCCCAATGCCAAGTGTGGGCTAGAGGGGTATGAAGCCCCCCAGCACTGTGCTGTACAGCACCTGTGTTCTCCGGAGTGCTGGAGCTCAATTACCTTTGGGATGAGCTGGAGATCCAGAACTAATCATCCAACATCAGTACCTGACCACACTAATGCTCAATTAAATCCTCACAGCAATGTTCCAACATTACTGTAATGCCTTCCCAGAAGAGTAGAGGCTGTTACTGCAGCACAAACTCACTATTAAAACCCTTTCATTTCATAAGAACCGCTGGAGGACGGGTGTCCACAAACTTTTGTAAGTTTCCTGTTACAGAATTGATGTAAAGTTCTGGACAACAGCCAGAAGACCTTGTTTTGGATGAAAGCTTCATGAGCTCTTCAGCTGAATGTCACGAGCTGCCGCAGTAGCTTTGTCACTGGTGATGAGAGTGAGTAGAGGGATGATGAAGATGTCCCAGCAGACACAGCAGCACTAACCCCCATCTACCCGCACAGCCTCTTAATAAGCATGTTAAAAAGACACGAGGGCCACAGAGAGCTAATTAATGTCCAATTACAGGCCACAGTGCTGCTCAGGCTGAGCTCAGAGACAATAAAAATAATCTAGACCACTTCATCTGTGCAGCCTTGAAGCAGCAGTTCACTTCACATTACCATTCAAACACATGGAGACACTATGTGCACAGCAAAAAACCTCAAACAATGCTACGCCTGTCTCTGTTAACTGTACTACTATTACTGTTTCCTTTAGTAATAATAATAGTAATAATAATAACATATTTGTAGTTTCTTTTTTGGATATTCATAATTTGCACACCCTATTTCATTGCTGTACAAAAAAAACACGTATCTCCAACTTTTAATGTAAAGAGATTTTATTCCAAGCAACTTTGGAGAATTTATGTTCGTTCACTCATCGTGAAGTTTTCACACAATGTAAAAGGCTGTTTTCAAGTGATGTAGAAAAACAAAAGTAAAAAAAAAAATGGGGAGTTTTTCTCAGACAGTGACAATTTCTAAGAATAATTCTTTAAAAAACATTGAAATGTCCTTTCAATAAGTCCTAATATTGGCCTTGCTTCAAAAAGCTCTTTTAGCACCTTTACTTAAGCTTAAAATGGTTTCCCACCACTGTAATTTTGTGTTTATGTTAATATTTCTCAAAGGAAAATCACAGGATATTCATAAGTGAATAATCACATGTATTCTTAGACATTTTGCACATCAAGAATCATTCATCTACACTTTTCACATGCGCAGTTATTCCAATGATGCCACATGTGATCACAATTGACATGATGTCACATTTAATCACGTTACTCACATTACATTTTCACATAGTATCCAAATGTCACCTGAGATCACATATTAAGTATGATGTCATATGTAATTACATATTGCTCACACATTTGTCATGTGATCGCATATTCAGATGATCTCACATGAGACTACATACTGACACATTGTCACATGTGATCACATATGTACCTGATCTCATGTGTGATTGCATATTATTTACATGTGACATGTATATATATTATTCACATATCACATGTGATCAACTATTCACATGATGTTGCATATGATTACATTTTTCACATTATGTCACAGGTGATAACACCTTATTCACACGATGCCACGTGTAATCACGTATTATAAACAATGTCACATGTGACCACATGTTATTTGCATGTTAACTCTGGCTTTTCTGTATGTGGTATAATGAGAGAACTGTGAAACATCTCGGATCAGTGGTAACTTTGTGATTCTGCTCTTTCTAGAGGCTAATCCAGGTTGATAAACTGAGCCAAGATAGTAAAAGGTGTCCATTACACATGAATAACAAACAATAAATGAACAAGCAATTCTCAGCTTCAGTGGACAGTGAAAATGAACCACAGTGACGACTTTTCAAACTTTCAGTTCAGTGTCATAGCAGCATTGATCCAACCAACTCCTAATGTATTAGAGTTTCTGCAAACTGTTTCCATGTTGATCGGAACTTAAGTGCTGTTAGTGTATTGCAAATAAATTAATTAAATCATTTAATTACACCAGTGTAATTAATTTTCAGGGCACCTTCAAGCTGAATTGAAACAATAAGGTAGAAACATTTTCATCTTAGAACTCACTGTTATCACTGTTATCAACAAAATCTTGGTGTAATTTATCTAAATTATTTCTCACTTGTAGAAATAAATTAAAGAATTGGAGAAATTATGTGGAAAGTGCAAATTCTACACTTTTTGTCCATGCCATATTTGTAAGTAGAAGAGGCAATATTTTAATTTAAATTGATGTGAATATGCTGAAAAATTATATTCTCACTTTTTTATGGCTTGAAGACTACAGCCCTCTATAGATTGTCTGCAGATGTTCGAAGTTGTGGTAAACTACCTAGTTGATTGTAAACAGGGGTTGGGTTTAGGTTTTGGGTTAAGGTTAAGGTTAGGGTTAGGATTAGGGTCAAGTTTAGAGTTAAAGAAAAAAAAATAATAATCATCACTAATTATCACTAATTATTACATTATTGTTAATATGTTGTCCACAATTTCATAGCAATTATGTTATAACAGAAAACTGCCTATCCTGAATTGATTGTGCAATAGATACAGTATTTTACTGTGAAAAGATACTGTTAGATGTGCTGAATTCATGTTTATGAGCAAACCATCTCACTGTAGTCTGCTCTCTAAAGGACAGACTTCCTCTTTGTATCTGGTCAGCTGTGGGGAGCTCTCTCTGCTGTTGGTCCATTGCCCATATCAAAGGTAAATGTTTGCTTTCTGAAGCTGGCATTCTTTCATCATTATTTCTTTTCTACACCAACTTATTTGTTTCTCTCATGAGTACAACAAATACTTCACCCACACAACTATCAGCGCAGATATGCAAAGCATCCCTGGGACTGTGGACAGCCTTGAATTTTCTGATATTTGACAGATGTTTGATCACACTGGAAAAAAATAAAATAAAAATAACATAAGTTGGAGATTCTTTCTGCAAACTAAACATACCTGTTGAGTGTTTGGCAAAGTTAGAGAAGGCTCAAGTTGTCAGCTTGCTTAGGTTGACTCTATCCACTGCACTTTGTCCTTGAATCAAAGGTTTATTAATTAGTTATATATTTTGAGACTATTATCTAGTAATTACAGTTAATTATACAGTAATTACAAATAGTTGTTCAGTAACTACTACAAATTGTTAGGTAATCACAATGAAATATTGAATAATTGCTGCAAATGATTCATTACCTACTATGAATTATTCAGTCTCCTGCCCTGCGTTGGACTGGCGACCTGTCCAGGGTGTATCCTGCCTTCCGCCCAATGACAGCTGGGATAGGCTCCAGCACCCCACCGCGACCCAGAAGGATAAGCGGTTTAGATGATGTATGTATGTATGTATGTATGTATATTATAAATTATTCAGAAAGTAGTAGTAAAACATTTTAAGTGCTGCAAGTATACTTATACTCTTATTTCATTGTTTTATTCTTTCATTATTGTGGTTATAAAGGCTTAAATTCTTATCCAAAGAGGATTTCTCTCTGTGGTATCTAGGTAGATAAAGCCATGTGAGCTCTCCCATTGGTTAGGACTTCAGGAGCCTGGAGACAAGACAGGGTGTGTGGAGTTAAAACAGCTTAGAAAATATCATTTCAGTGCATTATTGTCCAATTATGTTCCCTGACTAAAGGTATTGAGATGTACCCTCGAGAGTACCACCCCAATGACAAGAGGGGGACTGCCCCAGTGACAGTTTACTACCTTTTTTTCTGAGAGTTCAGGCCTTCTGAAAGTTCTAGAAATGTCACCGACTGTTGTCCACCAGGTTTCAGTTGGTTGATAGAAATGGAAAGCAGTGGTGGCAGCTCTGTGCCAGGAATCTTTACTGGAAGAATCACTGTAAAACTTATACATACAAGCTCAAATCTTTATCTGTTACACGTGTAAAACACAGGATCTGTTTTACAAGCATCAAATGTCCATGTTTAATCTAAAATGGTCAAAAGAAATTGTTTGCCTGAATCGCCATGACGCTTAGCGCTAACACACCATTGGAATCCCTATAGGGACACTAGCAAAAATTTGCCTTAGTGTAGAGGTGAGTTTTCCCTCATTTTTTGCATTTGAGTTTACTTTGTATGACCTGATTTGAAGGTCTGACACTAATATTCTCATGACAACCAATACCAAAATGATTGATGAAGACACTGAAATGTAAATACTCTCTTTTCACAAGCAGCTCTTTTCTTATTGCTGTTATTAATCACTGGTATTATTCCTATTGCTGTGGCAGTATTGTTCAGGAGCAATCATAATAAAACAATAACAGACAATAAAAGCAAGCACTGAATTAAAAATAAATGAAATTGAAAGGGAATGAGAATAGCTCAGGGGGAAGACAGAGAGAGAGAGAATAGCCTGGGGGCGAGCCCAGAGGGCAGACGAGGGAAACAAGCAGCTTTAGGTGTTAATGAGTTGTGTATGTGTTTGCATTTGTGTGTGTGTGTGTGTGTGAGTGAGTGTGAGTGTATGTGTGTGAATAATGCGTGCTGAGTGAGACCTGTGGCATTGTGGGAATCCCCTGGGTGGCGTCTGCCTCCACTCTGCTGTCACTCCGGGCTGTGATGGCGTTTCTGTCCCCCCGGGTGTGTGTGTGAGTGTGTATGAGAGTGTGTGTGTGAGTGATAGTGTTTCTGTTCCCCCGGAGATGGAATGACAGGCTTGGTGAGAGGAGCGAGTGAAAGAACGTGCGAAAAGAATGCGTTCTGCTCTCTCCCCCTGGCAACAGATGGCCTTCTAATGAACAATCTCTCCGTAAACACGGCAGGATGGACAGAGCTGTGGCTGAAAAAAGCCCACTCAGAGACGGTAGCAGAAAGAAAAGCCCTGCTGCGGAACAAGGCGGATGCAAAATGCAGCTTTAATCGGGCTTGAAATTTTAGAATAGAGTTCAGGAATATTGTCCCCAAGTATGACTTCATCTGACCCGATCTCAACCTCAGACGCTCCAGAAATCGTTTTTGCAAAGATGTAGCAGCCAAGCCTGCAGGCTACTCCCTACATCATTACGAGACTGAACATGTCAAAAGGAAAATATAGTCGCTCTATCAAGCAAAGGGATAGTAAAAGTCATGACATCTCATCCATAATGTTCTAGGTTGATGTTAACAACACATATTGTTTTGGGCTGGTGAATATGTACCACTTTATTCCATATATCATGCAGGTATGTTTTTGTTAAAGCACTCTTGTGATAATCCCATATCTCCCAAGTATAGCAGACTAAACTCTAGTTCACAATATTCTGTCTGAACCCAACTGTAGATGACAAAAATCTGTCTGAATCCGACTGTAGTTCACAATATTCTGTCTGAACATGACTGTAGATGACAAAATTCTGTCTGAACCCAAATGTAGATGACAAAATTCTGTCTGGACCTGACTGTAGATGACAAAATTCTGCCTGAACCCGACTGTAGATGACAAAATTCTGTCTGAACACGACTGTAGATGACAAAATTCTGTCTGAACACGACTGTAGATGACAAAATTCTGTCTGAACATGACTGTAGATGACAAAATTCTGTCTGAACACGACTGTAGATGACAAAATTCTGTCTGAACATGACTGTAGATGACAAAATTCTGTCTGAACCCGACTGTAGATGACAAAATTCTGTCTGAACCCGACTGTAGATGACAAAATTCTGTCTGAACATGACTGTAGATGACAAAATTCTGTCTGAACACGACTGTAGATGACAAAATTCTGTCTGAACCCGACTGTAGTTCATGATATTCTGTCTGAACCCGACTGTAGCCCACAAAATTCTGTCTGAACCGACTGTAGCCCACAAAATTCTGTCTGAACCCGACTGTAGCCAAAAAAGTCTGAACCCAACTGTAATGCAAAAATATTGTTTGAGCTTAACCAAAGCCCAAAAAAAAATTCTATCTGAAACAGAATTTTGTCAGCTACACTCAGCTTCAGACAGAATTTTGTGGGCTACAGTCGGTTCAGACAGAATTTTGTGGGCTACAGTCGGTTCAGACAGAATTTTGTGGGCTACAGTCAGGTTCAGGCAGAATTTTGTGGGCTACAGTCGGTTCAGACAGAATTTTGTAGGTTACAGTCGGTTCAGACAGAATTTTGTAGGCTACAGTCAGTTCAGACAGAATTTTGTGGGCTATAGTCAGGTTCAGACAGAATTTTGTGGGCTACAGTCGGTTCAGGCAGAATTTTGTGGGCTACAGTCAGGTTCAGGCAGAATTTTGGGGGCTATAGTCAGGTTCAGACAGAATTTTGTTGGGCTTTGGTTGAGCTCAAAAATTTTTTGCATTACTCTTGAGTTCAGATTTTTTGGCTACAGTCGGGTTCAGACAGAATATTGTATTAATAGCCTAAAAACAAATGACCTAATTATCAGCTACAGTTATGTTTAAATTCTGCATTAATTGCAGCAGAGGAACATTCTAGTCTTAACCTTTAAAGGTAGGCTATGAGTAACCTGAATGTGAAATCTGAACCCAAACCAAGTCCAAAAAATAATTCAGAAATACTGTCTGAACCCAGTCAAACCCATAACATGAATTGTTGGGTCCTGACAGGTTTGGACAAATATTTCCAGCTCTAAAGTGAAGCCAGTCATGCTCACAGGTTAGGACAGACAGGGCTTTGATATCACCAACTTTAGAAGCACCTTTAATCTCGCCATGAAAGAGCATCAGCCAAAGAGAAAGTGGCAGCATCAGAGCACCAACAAGTGAGACTTTCAGATACAAAGAGAATCACTGTAAAATCCAGTTTGATCAATGTAGCTCTGTACATACATATATATATATATATATATATATATATATATATATATATATATATATATATATATATATATATACTGTCGCTGTATTCGCTTTCAATATAAGCTAATATAACAAGATGTTTACCATTTATATTGGCCCATTCATCATGAAATGTTGACAGGGTAAACTGCAGCTGTCATTTCATTTTGAAATTATGTTTGATTTTGAGACTTATTATACAGTTGACATAACACTGGAAGCCCACATTTGACCAAAACCTGTAGCTGTAATTGATGAAGTTTCATTCCCCATCATTTGGCAGCATCCTGCAATCTGCATTGTGACTCAGCAGTTTTGCACGTAGTGGCTGTTCATTCTGTAGTGGGAGGCAAGGAGTAGGGACAGTAGAGGAGGGGGGGAGAAGGAAGGCGAGGCGTGGGGTTTCATCCTGGGGTCACTTCAGGTGAACTCAGAGGGTGACCCAAGCCACCTGCCATCCAGGTGCATAAAGTAGAGAGCATCTGTTGTTTCCATGGCGATGAGGAGGGAAAAGTTAAAGAAACTACACTCAAAAATGAATTTGCCAAGATTTTTTTTTATTATTATTTTTAGCAATACCGTTGAAGAGCCTTGCACTGAAAGCTTCTGTAAAGAACCATTTTTGTGAATAAATGTGCAAGTATGAAGAACATTTCTGAAGTGAAAAGAACCTCCACATAATGTACATTTCTATAGACTTAATAAAATTGTGCATCCAGGCCAAGATCCATTTAGGAAGCATTATTTGTAAAGTGCCATTCCAGCCTAAGACAAGCATTTAATGTATTTTGTCATGCCATAAAATATTCTCTAGTGGTGCATTATGTCCATCAACCTCATCAGTCACAATTTCGAATCTGGACGTGGTATTCAGCTTCCTATCAGTAACATCAGCTCTCTGGCTTCTGCATTAGCCAGAGGGGGGTCCTAGTCTTTAAACCAGAAAATATCACTCTCACGCTTACTTTGGAACCACTGAATGATGCAAGTAGGCATGTTTACAACAGACATAGTGATGGTTACAGTTTCCATTTTAACCATAGGCCCCCATTTAAGGGTGTCATATAATGTATGTAATATATTTCTCTGTCAGTCTCTAGGACTGTTCTATATAGGAGAATATTCTTTAAATTAAGATTGTACAGTGCTGCGCAAAAGTCAGAGACCACCCTTCATTTATTTCATTTATTTCATTTACACTCAAAACTCAAAACTGGAGTATGAGTTATTCATTTTTCAGGAGATATTTATGAGATATTGAACTCAGTAAGTGAGTAAAAGTTATAGAGAAAGTGGGACTCCTAACAACCACCTGGAAGACCTGGAAGACACCAAAACTGCACCATCAGATAAACAGCACTGAAAGCTTTCATCTCTGAGAGAGAGGAGAAAATCAAGCTGCTTCAGATCTGAAAACATCCACAGGTGTTTCTGTCCATCCTTCCACTGTGAGAAGACGACTCAGCGCTGTGGGTCTGAAAGGATGTGTAGCTGATCAAGAAGAACCTCACTGAGAAAAGGAGACGGACACATCAAACAAAGAAGCTGAACAATGGACTGACCACCACAGAGTCCAGACCTCAACATCACTGAATGTGTTTGATTATTTCAGAAAATGATCAACCAGCTTCTAAGACTGAACTTTGGAGGTGTGTCTGCAGATTCTTTGAGGAACTGAAAGTGAGTCTCCTGAAAAGAATGGAAGCTGGAATGAAGGTAAAGAGTGACACACTGTCATAGTTGTTAAGGCTTCTGGGTAATTCCGTTCTGTTTTTTCCTGATGCTGAAAAAACCTGTACTTAATAGCCATTTTGATTAGAAATTGAATAAATGAACCGTGCTTTCTGACTTTCCATTGAATAAATCTTTTTAAATGTATTTATTATTGTTGTTGTTGTTGTTTATTTCTTGTGTTTCTAAGCGTTCTGTGTTTTCTGCTTATTGTGGTCACCCTGCCATCTGGCCCAGGCAAGCATCCCTCCAGCTTCTCTTTGAAATCCTGTTGTCTGCTGTGCATGATTGGTCATGATGAATAGATATCAAACAGAGAAAAAGAAAAAGCCATCAAAACCAAAAAAACAAGGTCCATTCGTTCCATTAATCAACTGCCCATTTCTTTTTAGACATGTCCTAATTTTAGAAAGATGATTTTATATGCCTTTTGGTGTATTACACTGTGACGTAAGCGCTCCCATTTTTAGACTAATCTTCTTAAAACAAGGCTGTCTGATTTGATATGCTTTAGAACAGTGAGATGAAGCTGTAGTACCTGCTCATTACTAAAGAGGATGAAGGCATCCGCTTGCATAGATGCAGCAAGTGTGAGTGATATCTGTATATGGGGGATATATTTCAGGTGATGAGAAATCCCTATTTGCCACTTTAATTAAACCCCCCTTAGCGGATTTGAATGTGGGCTAATGTCTCTTCCTTTGTTGAGGCATTGGGAAGGATTTACAGATGATAAAATGTTCAGTTCCCTTCAAAGTTCAGAGGCAGTTCATGGCTGATATGCCGAAACTAATCTGGCTTGTTTATTCCACACACAATGATCTTAGCATTTAGCTACTTAACTTGGTCAATGTATTGCTTAAGCAATGCAGTTATTTCAGACCATGGATGCATATGACAAGAGCACTGGGGTTAGAACCTCATAAGCCATCATAAGCCATATCAGTGTGCTTTAGTGCTGATTCAAATGATTTTTGTGCCACAATACTGGAGTGCACAGTAAGTACAAACCTTACTGAATAAAAAAGTTTTCTATGTTTACCAGAGAAGTATGAGATATTGGAAACAACGTTGGGCCTCTGACTTTGTAACTATTCCCCAATATTCCTGAGCATTTAGAGCAACTGATTGAATATGACATACCTCATAGGTGGGGATGGGAGTGGGTCTCAAAAAGAGATGATTCTCCAATTCCAGGCACCTGGGAATCAACACTAAACTCCAAATCTTTGCTGACCTCCGAAACACACTGAATATAAGATAATCAAAATTCTGCTGTCATTGAGAGCCTCTCTGAAAATTGCATATTTCCACAATGATCATTAAATTCTCTTTAGTATCATTGTACTGCCACTGTAATACCACTGTAATATCAAGTGTGTATGTAAAAGGAACGTATGGCCTGATTTTTGGAATCTGGGAAAATGTTCATGTGGAATCTACTCTTGGAGTTGACTCAATTGATTCCCACCAATTGGGATCAGAATCAGAGTTGACTCCAGCATCTATGGAATCAAACAGTCTTACTTATAGAGGACAAACTCAAATGCGTATATTAACATCCATTATTGTTACGGTCATGTCTTCACTTCATTATTGTCAATTGCTTAGCTATCTAGTTAACACCTCTTACTACAAGCCTCATTTGAGGAACAGAGGGATTTGTAAAGGTTTGGCAGGACTCTCAGCTGACCATCTTCACTCGATACTACATTAAATTACAATTTTCCACAATAAACACATCCGCACTTTGGCTGTATTTTGGTGGACAACAGAGAAAACAAAAAAAGAAAACTAAAATTTCTAACAAAAGTGGCTTACAATCAACTTATGGCCCACAAGGTTGACAAAGGAAAATCAAGTACAGAATCCCTAGTACCCATTATCTAAATTAATTTAGTTAGGCCAAATTGGTCATATTAAACTGACACATTCCTAAATAACAGATGAGCTGGCAGTATACTAAGCTAATATGTCAAGATAAGTCAAGGTTTTTTTAAATGAGAATCTAGAACCTTCGTGCGGAATTGACTCTTGAAATCAACTCAAGTCAATTTCCTTCATTTGGCATCAGTAGCAGTAGCAGCCTTGGGGCATATTGTGCCACTTCTCTTTTTGTGCACAAAATACATTCCAGGGATGTTTTTCACTCATAAAAACTCAAAACGCAACACTTTTCCCAGTGTAACGATTAACTCCCTAGATTGAAATCAAGAGCAGGTTTATTGAACGATTAGAAGAGCCATAAACAAAAACATGCAGGGTCAAAACTGTAAGGGCATCATATAGAATCAGGCAGACAGTCCAAAAACACAGTCCAGGCCTCTGCTGGTGTGGAGGGGAACCGGCAACAGATGTGACACCCAGGAATGTATCAGCAATCAGTAATTTTTAAGGGAAGATGTTGCATCAAGCATTTCGACGTTGCATCAAGCATTTCGACTCTGGCTTGTGTTCACACTTCACACCTTCCTGGTTAATTATCATTAAATTCTGTTGATACCATTGTATTACCACTGTAATACCAAGTGAAAATGCAAAAGGAACGTCTGGCTTAATGTTTGGAATCAAGAACTGGGAAAATGTTCATGTGGAATCTACTCTTGAAGTTGACTCAACTCATTCCCGCCACTTGGAACCAGAATCAAAATAGGCTCAGCGTTTATGGAATCAAACTGTTCTACTTATAGAGGACAAACTTAAATGCGTCCTTTAACATCCATTACTGTTATGATATTACAGTTCATGTCAACGCTTCATTGCTGCAAATTGCTTGGCTATCTAGTTAACACCACTTACTACAAGTCCTCATTTGAGGAATGGACTATCTTGGCATTTGTAAAGGTTTGGCAGGACTCTCAGTTGATGGATAAGTGATGGGAGTCATCTTCACGTGGTACTATATTAAATTACAATGCAAAACTTTCCGGTAACCAGATATCCTTGCCAAGTTTTACTCTTCTTCTGGTATCTCAACTGTATAATGTCCAGTACAATTCACATTGTCACAGGTACTAATGGCTAATAATCTATCACTGACCTCCCCTGTCCTTCCCAAGTTTATTCTTGACAGACGTCCAGCTCTGCTTCTCAGCTGCAAAATTTACAAGCCTGTCCCACAAGATATATATCTCTGATATATTAATGACTGTATAAAATGTAAACTCTAGTGAAGTGACAGGACTGCTCACTCAAGCTAAATCCAGACAGGCATCGACGTGAACCTACTCGATTTATGGCTTTTAATTTCCATATTAAGTGAGGTGGGTCCCCTCTACTGCTTATTTTCTCCACATTAGTGCCTTTATCATCTTTCTTGTTAAGTGCGTGTTTAACCTTCGTGTGTCTGCTTAGAGTCAGGTCATGTTTTTGCTGACACTTCCCTCCCAGGGAGGGCACATTTATCGAAGTGAATCATTCATAGCAACTTATCACCCTACTTTTGCAATATGATGATGAGGAGGTCGAAATACAGTAGCAATGTACAGATCTACATGAAGGCCTATAATGGCCTTGATAGATTTACTGGTAATTTATGGGCCATTTTCAAAAGCTAATATTCACTAACCGTTCCATTTTACCATTTCTGTTACTTTGTTTGTTATCACAATGTACCTTTCTTTGCCAACCGTATACTTCTCCTCTCTTTGGCTGTTGATTGTGTCAATGATAGTGGTTGTTGTCTTTTCTCTTTTTTGTCCTGTCCCCTCTGTACATGGATCACTATGAACTAGGGGGAGAGAAAGTTGTCTCTGGGGGAGGGAAGCGCTTCTGGAGTCACCTTGTTCAGTGTCCCTACAATCACATTAACCCTGTACAGCAGAGCGAGATCCGAGCCACCGTGCACAGAATCCCTGATGAGATCGCCAGCGACCCGGACTCTGAACTGAAATAAATCTCTGCTGTTTGTCTTTGTGGAGTCAATGTTTCTATTTTTCCCTCTTTGCCCCCATCAACAGTCTCAAATGACAGTAAATAGTACTCTTTGCTCTGCTTTGCATGCCTGTTTTGGCTAGGCTATATTTTGTACACTGTGGTACAATGTAGAACATTCAAAAAGCCATGTTGATGCATGTTCTCAACTCTTTCTAGAGTCTAGATCAATATACAATCCTGATAGTTTTGTAGTCTTAAGCACGGGTGCCCAATCTTGCTCCTGGAGATCAACCACTCTGCAGAGTTTAGGTCCAATCCCTGATCTAACACACGTTTTCCAGGTAATGAAGGCTTTCAGTGGTGTCTGAATATTAGAGCCAAGTGTGTTGGATCTGAACGCTCCAGGGTGGTAGATCTCCAGGACCAGGATTGGGCACCCCTAGGCCACATCATTGTCTAGGAAGGTTAATTCTGGGAATCGGATGGCTTGAGGAATAGATATGCATCTGAGAATACTGCTGTGGTATTCCACCCTCTCTTCAGGACGGCTGAGATGGAAAGACAAGGAGGAAAGCAGAGATTTGATTGAAAGCCATATAGCTGTGTTACTGTATAAAGCCAATTTTGTTTCTCCTCTGGAAAATCAATAAGCAAGGGTATCTTATTTTAGCTTCCAAACACAAAGGACAGGAGTCGCACATAAGGCTGAAGAAAAATCATCTTTTTTTTACATTTAGGAAACTGATTCAAGATACAAAAATAACTAGAATGCCCATCTTAAACTGGATACCATGTATTTAGTGCGCTTGAAACATGCATGTGAGTGTTATAATGCAATTCAGGTACAATGGAACATCCTCTGCCAGAGCCCAAGTTAGATAGGTGTCTGTAAAATTATCTAACTTTGTTTATTACATAGCATAACAGGTTTGGGCTTACATGGTGTACCTAAAAATTATGCTTCCTAATTCAAATGACTTTTACATATAAGTGTTTGTTAAGGACCTTCAAACAAGTTTAGACAGCACATGCAATATGTTGGGTCTGGTAGGGGGCACCAGTTGATCTCATCAAAAACAGGTCAGGAATGAAGAACCTGCCTTGTAAAGTTCTGCCTGGACATCCCCAAGATACTAAGGATGTCAAGGATAAACAAAAGCAAATTACTTTAAAGTAAAGTGCTGTAAATTAGATATATTTGCTAGTTAGGAAAACAGCAGATAGAACAGAGGGCCTGATCCTCTTAGGTCATTTTAGAATGCTCTGTACTTTTCCTATGCCTCTCTATCATGGGTACATAACCTTGATACTTGGGGGTGGGGACTGTTTGGGCCAGTTGAGGGTGATAACACTCTGTATAATCAGTGTTTGCTCCCGCTCTGTGTCGGGAGAAGGAAGAAAATGGTGACCCGTTAACATCTCCATATGTAAACGTTTTTAAATAAATCAACATTCCTCAAAAGTATATGACTTCATCTAGTTTATTCTCAATAACTTCTACAATGACTCCAAGACCTTGTGCTGGGGAAAGTCCATCTGAAATCAAAGCATGGTCCATTTTGCATGTTGCCTCCACTGGAGCTCCTCTACAGCAAACTGGTCGAACCATGTCTTTAAGGATCTCATTTTGTGCACAGAGATACAGTCATAAAACAGGAACATGCCTTTTCCAAACTGCTGCCACAAAGTTGAAAGCATATAATTGTCTAAAATGTCTTTGTATGCTGTAGCATCAACATTACCCTTCACTGGAACTAAAAGGTCCAAACCTTGATAAAAAGCCCCTGCCCATTATCCGTCCTCCACCAAACGTTTACTGTTTGCATTCTGGTAGGTTCTCCTGGCATCCATCAAACCCAGATTAGTCCATCAGACTGCCAAATAGTGAAGCATGATTCATCAGTCTAGAGGACACAGTTCCATCATTGGCATGGACAATTAGTGATCTCAGGCTTGTGTGCAGCTGCTTGATCATGGAAACCCATTCATGAAGCTCTCATCCACTGATGTTGCTTCCAGAGCCAGGTTGGAACTCTGTAGTGAGTAATGCAACAAAGGATAGGAGATATATACCTGCTACGTGTTTCAGCATTTGGCAGCCATGCTTTGTGAATTGGCAGGGTCTACCGCTTCCTGGCTGAGCTGTTGTGACTCCTATAGGCTTCCTTTTCCTGATAATAGCACTTACGGTTGTCCAGGGCAGATCTAACAGGGCTGAAATTTCACAAACTGATTTGTGAAATTTAAAGTCACTGAGCTTTTTAGTACTACCAATGTTTGTCTACGGAGACTGCATGGCTGTGTACTTGATTTTATACACTTGTTAGCAATGGCTGTGGCTAAAACATCTGAACTCAATAATTAGGAGGTTATAATCATAATTAATAATGAGGAGATGCTCACATGTGGAAGTATGTATTCATGTCAAATAAATGAATAAAGGCAGAGAGAGTGCAGTACTACACCTGTCTGTAGGTGAGCCTACATATACAAGTAGCAGAACAACAATGGCTGATTATAATAATGTCTGTAATTTAATTGTAGGTATAATTTCAGTGCAGTTAGTGACATTATTCTGAAGAATTAGCATTATAACCTGATTTGAGATGCGGTAACTGAGAAACAAGCCAGACAGAAGAAACAAATAAACAAGTAAATTACTATTATACAGCACTAATAAATCATTTCAGCAGAACCACTTCATTGTTTTGTGGTAATATCTCTAATAATATAAAAATCTACAATGATTTTAAGGAATTGGGGTTCTGTGTTGATTAAGCAGATATGCTGTAAGAGCTGTATGGTATATAAGGTAATATAAAATGTAAAAACTTGAAAAAGGAGGCTAGAATGACTGATTCATTGTTCAGTATTACTCTTATTTTTGAATGAACTGAAAAATTAACAATTTATTTACAGGTAACTGGAGTTTGTTGCCATTATTTTTCTATTTTAGTACTGATCTGTTACCACTACAATTATTATTTAGTAACAACTAGGAAATCGGCATGACATTTTAAGGTTAGTACAGTTTGTTATTGTAATATTACTATATAATTACCTGCTTATTACTGATCTATATTACTGCAAACCCCCTCACAAGAACCTTTCATAATCTCTGCAGTGCCAGTACCCTCCAAGGTCTAATGAGGCATTACTATGGTGCTTTACATTAATAACAAGCAAAACAAAATATTAAAATGGAGCCTAGATTGTGGATAGTTGTTACTTTTAGCCATAAAAGACAGGATTTGTGCTCAATTTGTGCCCCTCAGAAAAGAAGTCTTAAATAACGCTGAGGAGATCCCACTGCATTTCAAGTGACAGCTCCTCTGATGGAGTCGGGATTTACATTCCATATAACCTTGAGGGGAATGGCAGCCTGTGAGCGCTGACGGGCTGTACAACAGCACGGTAATAAACGAGCAAATAAAAAGAGAGAGAGAAGCAAGAGTCAGTGAGGAGAACCGATAGAAAGAGCTGACGGATGCAGGTGGCAGGGACCCACTCCTCAGGACGAGCGCAGGAAAGCTGGAGTCCTCCATTTCAGAAACCTCAATGCGGCATACAAGACGGACGGCTTGTTAAATTATCCCGCCATGAATTAATGCTGCATCCACCATCTCTCACGAGATTTATGGGCGTTCCGCAGCCATAATGATGACAACAGGGCGAGGAAAGTGATTTGTTTTTATCTCCCATGGATTTCTAAAGATGTCAACTGATAACATTGATCTGTTGAAAAGTAATTGTGGTTTATTGTGTGCCTGCATTCCTCTCTTTTACTTTCTGTGAAAAAGTATTTGCCCCCTCCCCTCAGGCTTTCACTAAGCATTGAATGGAATATACAGTATTGTGAAAAGGTGTTTTCCCCCCTGCTGAGTTTCTCTATCATTGCATATTTGTCACAGTGGATACTTTTAGAACTGTAATGTTCTCCTCTGTGTAATGTAATATTACCCAAAGAGAAACATATCAAAATATATACAATAAAGTAAATAAAGCTATCTAGCATGTGAGTCAACCAGTAATTGGCCCCATAACTACAACCAACATTTACTATAATTTGATATCAGCTGTTCACACAGATGTGGAGCAATTTGATCCCCTTTTTTCTTTGCAGAGCTGCTTTAATTCAGATATATTGGATGATATTTGAGAATAAACGTCTTGTTTGAGGCCCTGCCAGGTTACTCCAAAACATTAATTTTGTTTCTTTTCAGCCATTCAGATGTGGTTTTTCTTTTCTGTTTTGGATCATTGTCTTGCTCCATAACCTGGTCATGTTTCAACTTCAACTTATTGTTCAGATGAACAGACCCGCTTCTCAATGGTGCCATAGCATTTATTCATTATTTTAAATTGTTCTCTAATCTCTCTATAAGGGATAGTACTTTGGTCAGGGTGAAAAATGCCCAAATGTGGTTTTTAGGCACATTCACAGCCCTATGATTTGGCCCTAGAAAGAAATGAGCTGTTTCAACTTTTTGGGGGTCTCATGAATAATCAGATGAGCTACTCTGATAGGCTGTTCAACCATCTGATCTGGTTGAACGAAGCCTGCTTGATATTGTCCCAAGGTTTGAGAAACTGTCTGGAGTGAAATATGCAGAGCAAACTTTTACCAGGTTTTCCTGTGATGTGGGAGCTGAAGTTGGCCTCCTGTTCTCCAGCTTATTTTGCAAAGGTACTGTTACATCTTAAATGGTGCCACAGTTACATTCTGGCACTGTACATTCCAGTGTCTGTACAAGCTGTAGCATTTAAGGTAGAACATGGGATGAATAGTGCTGGCATCCCCTCCACAGCCTGGAATGGTAAATTTCTGCACATAGTCTGCCATTTTCGTTGCTTTTACTCTGTTGTTATTGTTCTGTCGGGCTAGAGCGTGGGCTGGCATATGTAAATTTTGGGAGGCATAGATGTCAATAACTACTATTACTGTACCAATTTAGGATTTTGGAATTTGCACACTTTACCGCCCTCTTTCGCAAATGTGATTTGTATTTGAAGGAGGAGAAAACAGTGTTTGAGGTTCACGGTTTGTCAATTCTATGTACCGACCTCTCCTTATTCAATCATGCCAATGTAATTAGAGTTTGCCATGGAATGTTGTCAAGGTCAAGAAACACCCCTACACCTTTCCACTACCACCACCATGTTTCAATGTTGGTATGTTGTGAAATGCAGGATTTGCTTAATGGCAAATATAAAGGGTCCTGACTGGTCTTTTCATAGCACATCTTCCTAAAAAGGCTTAAAGACTGTCTGCGAGTGAGATGAGCATTGCTGTTTCTTTTATATTTGCCTTGCTGCTCTTCCATGAATTCCACTTTTGGTCAGTCTTTCTTGTGGTGAAGGCATGAATGCTGATCTTCGCTGTGGCCAGAGAGTTCATTGAATGTTATCCTGGAACTTGGAAAGGTTGCCTCTGTGCCCCTGGGGAAAATTTGTCAGGCCAGCCACTCCTAGAAAGATTTACCAGTGTTCCCAGGATTCTCAATTTGTAGATAATGGCTCTCACTCTGGTTGGGTGATGTCCTAGAAACTTAGTTATGTTTTTGTAACCCTGTCCATCCAGATGTATTCTATCAGAAGTTTTCTCATCTCCTCTGGGCTTTTTATTGATATGGTCTAGTGTGCTTGTAAAACCTTCATGGTGACTACATCCCTCTGGTAAACTTCATTGTGAGTGAGGTTTATATTCAACAGCTCTGTTTACTTTCAAGCCAGGCTGTGTTCAGTCAGCTGGATCTCATTATTAAATAAACCTGTTGCTTGAGTAAGAAAAGGGCACATTACTTTTTCACACAGGTGGTGGTGGAGTGTTAGAGTGTGTTGCACTGGTGCGAGTAGATCAGACACAGCAGTGCTGCTGGAGTTTTTAAACACTGTGTCCACTCTGTTAGACACTCCTACCTTGTCAGTCCACCTTGTAGACAGTAGCTCATCTGCTGCTGCACAGTTTGTGTTGATCCTCTAGTCCTTAATCAGTGGTCACAGGACGCTGCCCACAAGATACTGCTGGCTAGAGTATTTTCAGTCCAGCACCAACACTGAGGTGTTTAGAGACTCCAGCAGCACTGCTGTGTCTGATCCACTACTACAGAGCGCACCTATATGATAAGTTTAGCTGATAAAATGGACAATGAGTGTAGAAACAAGGAGGTCACTTTAATGAAGTGGCCAGTTGGTGTATATCTCAGCTGATGCATGAATGCCAGAGGTCACACATGGTTTTTAGGTCTTCTGTTTTTCCTATTTACATTGTCCATTGGAAAGAGTAATAAGCCTGCATTCTCACTGGACAGCTCCAAAGCTCTTTGAGGTTGAGACATAAATGAATGCATGAAGCTGCGAGCGCATATATAAATTATGCATATAGAATTATCCAACTTTGATGCTTTTGTCTGCTTGCTGCAGAGCCGCTAAGAATGAAGGTTTGATTGCTCAGTAATTATCCAGTAGCAAATCTCTTTAATTGGCTTAGTTAGGTCTTTGAAATGAGTATGTGATTTACCTTCGACTGGGATTATGAACAATAGATGTGGACCCATTGAAGTGGTAAAAAGGTGACAGTAGTATGAAATATGAAGTATTCGATGGTGGCTATGGAAGATGAACCTGCTAAGGTGAACTTTACAATGGCTGTGTTATTTTTGCTCATCTAACCTGAAGTGGTTGCATGGACTTTGGAGACTAAAAGTGGGCACAAATTCACAAGAATTATTGAAGTGGAAGAGAAAGCTGCACTGAAAGACTAAAATATCTGACCTATATCTGAGAGGCGGACAGTGTTTTCCGCTCTTCCTGAAGACTGCACTGGAGCACCTGCCTCCCACAAGGACAACAGATACGCTGGTCACTCTGTTCTTTCTGTTTGGATCCAAATGTTCCTAAAATATTTAATCCCTACCATCCATTAATGTTACGATCAGTTTTTTACATCTTTTTTTTTCATTTTTCTAGGCCATGACCAAAAAAAAGAAAAGAACAGGCCTCTAAGAGAGACAGAGAGAATTCGGAAAGTGAATCCAATGTAGTGGTTACCTCAGCAGATTAAGCTAAAACATTAAAGGGCAGGAAGAACAGGCCTCAGGCTTGCGGCTGGTACACGGTCAGGAAATGACTTGGTTGGGGATGGTGGTTGGAGGGGGTAAATATAACTGACTGGCAAAGGTTTAACACAAATGAAGGACAGACAAACACTTCTGAATACAGATAAAGTGAGTACATAGAGTCAGAGACAGAAGATAGATACAAAATCTGGCATAAATCCAGCTATGAATCATATATCAGGAAATCTTCCTGTAATATCCTTCAGAATAGAGTTGGGAATGAACACATAAAATTTTGTGAATGCAGGTTTTATTTAAGCTGAGATTTTTCATTCTGAATGTGGAGAAAAGCTGATTTTGAGAAAAAATGTTCTAAGAATGGGCCTCCGAACTTCATTACCCAGAAAACATGCACAAATTATGTGAATTGCATTGTTAGTACAAAGGAAACAAAGGACATCTTTAGACGTCTAATTTCCATGATACATTTCCAGCATTTGACAGATGCTCTAATCCAGAGCAATTTACAACTTGATCATTTTACATAGGTAGGTGCAGGTAGTGTTAGGAGTCTTGCCCAAGGACTCTCACTGACATAGTGTGGGGTACTTGCCAGTGTCGGGAATTAAACCCCAGTCTACAGCATAGAAGGCAGAGGTGTTACCCACCACATTATACCCACCTTGATGTGATATATGACATAAAATGGTCATGGCACTTGTGGGCAGAGCTAAACCTTTATTAAACTTGCTGACATTTGGAAAGTCCTGTTTCCAAGTGGACGTGAATTGCCTAAACACACTGAAAAAAAAACATATCTCTGCGAAGTTTTGACATTTTTATGATTATAGTCTCAAGAACACATGCAATTTTTCATTAAATTAAATCAAACATGATAGTGCTGGAATCACATACAAAAGAAGAGGATCCAAACCTGCATTCTTCAATTTGTGTTACTTTTTACACTATTAATGTTTCTTTACTATAATTCATTTATTAAAGTGAGACCACTCACTTTTTTTTTTTTTATGAGAACCAAGGATGTGCCTCTCAAAATGAAAGATCACATTTATTTTGTTAACAATACACAAGTATACCTTCCAAAGGAAAAAAAAAAATGTCACATAAGATATAATCTGGTTTTATTCAAAGTTTAAAATTTGGTATGCCCTACTTAAAACATCAAACTAGAAAGAGATAATCTTATATAAAAATACAATCAATTTTGTTCTTTTATTTAAAAAAAAGCCCAAATTAACCAAAATTAGCTAAGGACAGGGCTTAAGTGTAAGTGGCTGCCTGTGGGGGAAAAATAAAAGATCTACCACCTCATAAGCCAAGTATCACTTCAAACACACTCATGCTCATGAAATAACACAAGTGCAAAAAAGAAAGAAAAAAAAAGAAAATCTCAATTACACAACTCAGCAAAGATCCCAGTGCAATGATGAGTCGCCTAAGCTACAACCACCCGCTGCAAAGCCACTGGCCACCTGGCCTACTCCAATCTAGCCAAAAAAAATAAATATCAAATGAAAAATCAAACTACTAAACATAAGATAAAACACTGTTTAAATACAACCTCGAGGTGGGACACAACACTTAAGGCCTTAAACTTCTCTTAAACAGAAGAGGCCAACAAAAAAACTAAGAAAAACTAAGAAAATAAGGTAAAACAGGAGGATGACTTGAAATCCCTGCTCAGTTGGAAAAAGCAGCTCAGGAAGCCTCACTCAGTGGTATACAACATAATGGTGCAGGCATTCACACAAAACAGCCAACCAATCTAGAATCAAGTGTGGGCCCACAGGAACAAATACCTACTGTAGCATAAGAATAGGGCATAACCAATAAAGACGAATGGAGTAACACCAAAACAGCACCAAAAGCCAACAAAGAAATGCTGTTCAAGAAATTAGATGCCTGCAACAAATTACTAGGGGGAAAACTACGAGGAATGGGAAGACGTTCTGCCTTCCATAATAAAAGCCTCCAACAGAGTATTGCACCAATCATAATGAAAGGCTTCCAAACACTTTGTCCTGCCACAAAAGTATTATTGTTAACATCATACTGTGTTTATACAAACAGATATGCACTTACTGTCGTAATAAAGAATCTTGGTGGACTTTTGGATAGATATACAAAGATGCTTAAAACCTACAGACATTAAGCTGTAAAAAAAGAGAGAGAGTGAGTTGCTGCTGAGAGCGAGTTGTGTTGGGGTGCTGCTCTTGTGCGTGAGGTCACGTGTGATTTAGGAGGGCAAGCCAAGCACAGAGCAATTTTCATCAGAGCTCAAAGATAAGCTGCTCCGCACAACTGCGACTGTTTATTATTCAGCCACAATCATGAGGAAGACCGTCCTCTTCCTCTGAATCTACGCTGATTAGCACTGATTGGACACTCCAAAGCATCCATGAACCCCACACGTTTCTACCTGTAACACTCCAACACACCAGCCCTGTTTATTGTATATGCCTCATTCCTTACTGAGCCTGATACCTGCCCTGCTGATACAGCCAGCACAACTGGAAAAAGTCACCACCTCCAGATTTTACCAGTTTATAACTCTAAGGGTCTGATTACAAATACAAACTTCATGCATAACTACATAACTCATATATGTTTGTCGGTCTTGATTCAGATTCAACTACTGCAATATCTCGGCCTTGACTCTGACTCAACTATTACAAGATCTTGGTCTTGACTCAGACTCTACTACAATATCTTAGTCTTGACTCAGACTCCACTACTACTAAGTCATGGTCTTGACTCAAACTCATCTACTGCAAAATCTCGGTCTTGACTCGGACTCCACTACTACAAAGTCTTGGTCTTGACTGGGACTCCTCTATTACAGGGTCTAAGTCTTGACTAGAATTCCACTACTACAAAGTCTCAGTCTTGACTAGGATTCCACTACTACAAAGTCTCAGTCTTGACTCTGACTCCATTACTACGAAGTCTTGGTGTTGACTCAGACTCCACTACTACAAAGTCTCAGTCTTGACTCAGACTCCACTACAACAAAGTTTCAGTCTTGACTCAGACTCCACTTGTACAAAGTTTCAGTCTTGACTCAGACTCCACTTGTACAAAGTCTCAGTCTTGACTCTGACTCCACTACTACAAAGTCTCTGTCTTAACTGGAACTCCTCTATTACAAAGTCTCAGTCATGACTCATACTCTACTTTGGCAAAACCTCAGTCATGATTCAGACTTTAAAATTACAGACTTGGTTTTGACCTAGGC
Source organism: Colossoma macropomum (assembly GCF_904425465.1). NCBI lineage: Eukaryota > Metazoa > Chordata > Actinopteri > Characiformes > Serrasalmidae > Colossoma > Colossoma macropomum. The sequence continues at coordinate 40,285,168 of NW_023494802.1, forward strand.
TCGTCAGCTTCAAGTCTTGGTCTTGAATTGGACTTCACACTTAGAAATCTCGGTCTTGGACTCCGCTATTGCAAAGTCTCGGTCTTGAGTTAGACTCAACTACTACTTGGTCTTGGTCTTGACTCAGACTCCATTACTACTACAAGTCTTGACTTGGACTCAACTACTGCAAAGTTTTGGTGTTGATTCCAGAGTTAACTACTACAAAGTCTGAATCATGACTGGGTCTTCACCAGTACAAAGTCTCAGTCTTGACTCAGACTCAACTACTACAAAATCTTGGTCTTGACCTGGACTCAATTACTCCAGATACTTGGTCTTGACATGAACTTGACTAGTCTTGGTCTTGATTCAGACTCAACTTGTTTATATCTCTGTCTTGACTCTCACCTCTTAGTAGCCTCAGACTACCTCAATGTTTTTTGAGTGTTGACTCAGACTCTATTACTACTAAGTCTTGGTTTTGACTCAGGGCTCCAATATTACAAAATATCTGTCTTGACTCGGACTCTGCTATCAGAAAGTCTTTGTTTTGACTCTACCAGGTCACTACTACTATCAAGTATTGGTATTGACTCTAACTCAAACCAGGACTCAGCTATTACAATGTCTGAGTCTTGATTCAGAGTTGTCTCGAATCTCATCTCTAATGATCAATCTCAGACTACTTCAAAGTTTTGGTCCTGACCCGAACTCAACTACTAAGTCTTGGTATTAACTCTAACAAAACCGCTACAAAGTTCTGGTCTTTAATCAAAACTACTACAAAGTCTTTATCTTCTCTTGGACTCTTGGACTCAAAACTTCTACAAACTACCTCTACCACTAAAGCCTCAGGTATCATTGAGCTCCAACAGTTAGAGTTTAATATGTAAAACCTACATTTATTTATGAATGATAAACCTACAGTTTGACAGTTTAATTTTAGGGGAGTCCAACATTTGAAGAGTTTTAACCTTTACAATAAGGGTAGCATCTTATTTCCTCCTTTAAATGATCACTTGTTCTGAGTTTCATACTAAAAGACTAAACTTCTGAGAGGAAAGAACGTCATATTCTAACTCTGCAGATATCTGTTGGTTCTCATGTTTCCCTTTGCTTTAGAAGGAAATGCTAGACATCTGAGGACAGTCACACTGAATGAGGAAGCAGCACAAATTAGCACACTTTTGAGAGGATTAGAGCTTTTCCTTGTCCCTTTTGCTCTCTGTCTCTTTTTTCACAAGCCATTCTTTCCTATTCCAATCGGATTACCCCTCCAAAATATCTCTCCGTTTTCAGTGCAAATGCCTGTAAAGTGATTGCTGTGATAAGAAGACTGGAAACCTTTAATCCATGGGAGCATTAAAAATACAGGTAGAGAGAGAAAGAGAGAGAGAGAGAGAGAGAGAGAGAGAGAGAGAGCCTTTGCTGCAGCAGTCCAGAGGGTGCTAGCATAACGGATTTCTCTTTAAACAGGGTGTCCCATCTGTCGCTACTTGAACTGCTCCGTTCTGCTGCCCTCCTCGTTTTAGAAAAGCTCTCTAAGTGCAGCTGTCAGCGCCGCTTTATGCAATAAACATGCGTCCAGGGCAGCACGAGCTTAGGTCACAGTTTTGATTGTCTCTTTATTCAAGCCCCCCTTCATGCAACATGGCAGTTTGTTCATTCCTTTCACATAACATCTATTCTTGACTGCCCATCAAAAGTTTGGGGACAACTAGCGTTTCAAAATCAGTTTAAGAGGGGAGAGTAGGTGCAACACAACTTGTTTTTTTCTCAGTAATTTTACAAGTATTTGAGCAAGATTCATAACTTTTATGCATGCAACATCACTGCTGTAAATGAAAATGTATATTTCCCATGTGTACAATGATTATTGCCAGGATTTATTTATTTATTTTTTTTTTTGTCACAGCGAAATATTCATTTTATTGAGAAATTAACATTTCAACACATTTTCTGTAGATCACACATTATGGGATGTGACAACAACTAAAAGGGTGTAAACAATTTAATAAGAACTGTTTTTAAAAAGTGTTTTTTTTCTGCCGTTTTTTTCTTTTTCCTTTTGATTGTTTAAGTGCTGGTGTTGACAAATATTTAAAATGTATTGAGATATTCTGTGCACACACAATACAAAATCTGGTGACTGTTTTTGTTTTATTTTATTTGTTTTTTTATCTTTTACTTTAAATCGTCACAAAAATGTCCATATTTTTAGATCTGGTAAAACCAAATGTTAGCCTTTTCATGTGCACATTTACAGTAAATTACTGGAAATTGAGCTACATTACTTTTGAAGTTGCTGTAAAAATACAGGCAATTACTGTATTTTGTTACAGCTTATTACTGTATGTGTACAGTAGTTCCATCACAGTAATCTTGTGATTCAGGAGTCACAGAATATGGCTGTTATTTTACTATTGTTTACTGTTAATGGTTCAAACAATTACTATGAAAGTAACTAGTGGCCAGAAATGTGCTGTAAAATTACAACAATTTTACAGTGAAATTTCATGCTGTTTGAAGCAGTTAAGCTTTAAAAATATACATGCATCACAATAAATATGATTAGCAAAAAGATAGTGTGGTGAGTGTTTACGTACAGCACATTTTTGGAATTGAAATATATTTTTTACATGTCATTTATAACACATTTCTGAAAAATCTGTGAATAAAAACAGCCAAAAAAATGAACTGTGTTGAATTTATAAGGGGGGATTATGGAGTTCTCTGATTGTTTCCTTTGGAGGGTCTGCTATCTAGAACCTACAGAAATAAAATATTGCCAATTGCAAAGAAAAATATATACTTTGTTAGTTATTAAGTACAATAATTGGCATAACAACGTGTTTATTGTGCATATTTCTTGCAGTTTTTAGAATCACAACAGATCTCCAATTATATACTAATGCACTTTGTAATGGAAAAAGCATAAGGCAGAGTGAATAAATCATTTAGAAGTATCTAATTAGATCTTTAAAGACTTTAAATAATTCCCAATATATGTTCCTTACAATTAAGTGATACGACAAGTGTGAGAAAATTTAGCTTTCAAAAGAGGCCAAACTGTCCTTAAACCTTTTTCATCTTTGTCATGTACAGTATAAAATCCTACTGTTCAGCACCACAAAAATCTGTACTACATCAACCACCTCTCTGTTTATTTGCGTCCTGTGGATGATTAAATGACCGCTGAAAGAGTTTTACTGTGTGGAAACCATTTCCAAATGTGTCATTTTAGCAAATGAGCTCTGAAATGATTCCTCTCACTATGAGGGCAAATTTTAAAAGGTCTTTTCTTTACAGGTGTGAATAGGCCTTTGGTGAGGGACATTTTTCTGCGCTCCTATTTTCCATTTAAGAGAGTTTGGCCGTATCAGAAAAGCCAAAATAGTATCCAAGATGACAGCGGCTGCAAAATGAAAGGCAGTGATCTCTTTCAGGTCTACAGGTTTTAATCTCACTCCTGAGAGAGCCTTTCTTCAGCCCTGTGTCAGTCTCATTCAGCGCTGAGCTTTAACCCTATCAGGGTGGGATTCTTTTGGGTGCGTCTTTACTGTTAGAGCCACGGAAATGGAAGCCAAGGATTGACTGCATTTCTATGCTGAATAATAATGGGCCTCGTTTGCACTTCATGATTTCCATCATGTGAAAATCATGTTAGCGTTGGCGTTAACCTGTGTCCAGCAGTGTAACTGTAAGGAAGCCAGCTGGTTCACTCGGTGTCCCCAGGTGGACAGATGAGAATCATTCAGTCGCACATAAATGAACCAATAAAGCCATGAAGCTGTTCTTATTGCACCTCTGAAATGCATGGAAATCAAATGCATTGCAAATACATTCACTGGCTGCTGGACATCTTCTCAACATGACAGCAGATCACTGACTGAGAGACTGTATTACGAGAATGATGGATTTAATTTAAGACTATGAAATAATTAAAATAATTAATCAATTACATTTGATTTGATTTGATTGTTAATTTAAAAGCAGTGCATTAAGCTTCATCTATTTTTTCAATCTTTTAATAACATTATTTTCATCAGGTGAAATATCCCCATGTAAATATATCTATACAGCATTTGTTCAAAAACATAGGAATGAATGGTGGAATGTTGAGAAAGCACTTTTCTCACACTGACACTCACAGACATTACACACAAACACACACACACACACACATATATATATATATATATATATATATATATATATATATATATATATATATATATATATATATTAATCCATTGCTATGGTGTCCCAGGTGGTTGCTAAGGTGTTACTAGGCCATATATATATATATATATATATATATATATATATATATATATATATACACAAGGAGTGTCCCAATTCAAGGGCTGCATCCTTATATGCCTTCATAGACCATGTCCTTCAAAAGCCACATTGACCCTCGAAGGCTGAACCAAAATAAGGTCTGCTCTACGGTGGATTTCCAGTTTGCATCGCAGCCCCGCTGTTCTTGATATGTTGGCTGCCGAAGAATGCACCCGTTGGATCATTCATTGCCACGAAAGAGAAGGACACATATGTCTTCCATAAAAAGACATATCAGCAAATACCTGGGATACCATAGCAGTGGCCTAGTAACACCTTAGCAACCACCTGGGACACCATAGCAATGGATTAATATCACCTTAGCAACCACTTAACCACAGGGTAGCATACACTCTCAGTAAAAAGGTACAAAACTCTCTCTGGGGCAGTCCCCCCTCTTGTCACTGGGGTGGTACTCGCAAGGATTCATCTCAGTACCTTTAGTCAGGGAACATAACTGTAACATAATCCATTGAAATTATATTCTCTAAACTGTACTGACTCCACACACCCCGTCTCGTCTCTAACTTTTCACCTGGAAAAACTTATTTAAGGTTCACAATCAGACCTTAAAACCACTGTTGTACCTTTGAGGGAACATTTACATTGTTTGTACCTTGATGAACGAAAAATGTACCTGCAGAGAATCTTTAGTCACAAACTAAAAAAAAAAACTAAACTCACTCAGAAAAAAAAATCACAGAGCATTCTGCCTTATGTATCTTTCATACAGTGATAGAAAACACGGTAGCATTGAAAAAGGTCTGATTATACATGCTGATTCATTGTACTGTGCACAGTGTGGACATGCACTGGCCGTAACTCCTCTGGCAGCAAATTTAAACAGGTTTAAGGGGCCAGAATGGATCGTTGGTGAGATACTCTGTTCAGCAGCATTAAATGAGGATTCTTGGTTTGTTTTCTGGCACATATTGCTTTGTTTTTTTTGTAACCCTGTGAAAATCACCTGCCCCTGCACGTCACACTGAAACAACAGTCTGTGATTGGTTAGTGAGTCAGATCCCCCCTTCCTGATGAAGTGAGTAGTTCATCAACAGGTTAAACAACAAAATTTATCACATTATTTGATAATAGGCTCCTCAAAACCTTCAGATATGTGGCATTTCAAGCAAACTGGCATGTTCCTTGAGTAGTTCATTAGCAAACAAGAGAGAAGGTTTTTCTTTGCTTCTTCATCTTCAGCAGCTTTCAGGAACCATCCTGTACAACGTGGAACTACACGGCTCTTTCTGAATACCCACAGTATAAATGGACAGAGGGCCTGTTCAACCTGTCAGTGCTGGACCCGTTCAGGGTGATTGTGGTTGGGGTCGCCGACTCCAATCCTCTCCTCTGGTGCTTCTCTTTGAAACCACTGATGTGATCTTAATTGAGTCCAGTTCCTGACCACTCGATAGAGAGAGAGCTGGGAGGGGACCCAGACGTCCTCAGCCACAGAGGTGCGCTAAATATCAGAAAAGATAATTGACAAGCACTGCCTAGGTGACCTTAGCCTCCGAAGGAAATTAAAAAAAAAGGGTACGTGCTTTTTTGAAAGTGCGACTGGACAGATAGAACTTGAGCTTCTCAATAAACGGTTAAGTTAGTATGTTTGCTAGTTCAATGTACAAAGAATGCATTTGATGTTTATGGATAACACAATCTTAAAAATAAAGGTTTCCCATAGATTCTTGGCCTTGATTTACACTTTGCAGAAAATCACATTCCTGATATTGAACTCTAGTATTATATGAAGTTTCTTTAAACTTTAAAAAAGTTCTTTGCGCCTCGCACAAAAATGGTTCTCTCAAGAATCATCTATTGACAAATTTTAGGAAGCCAAAAATGGATCTTCTATGGTGCACATCTAAAAGTTCACAGTGTTTCATCTTTCTGTTCATCTTTCTTACAGGTGGTGACCACTAAAAAACATTCAGATATGCTGTATTTGTAATGTTTAGATATATTTCTGAGAGCAAAGAAGGACAATACTAGACTGGACATGCAAGAGCTGGCCCACACCTCCCCAGAGGCCTCGCTGGCTGTACGTCGCTGTGGGAGAGAAAGAACTGCAGTCCTTACCACTCAGTAATCTCGTGGGACCAGAAGTGATGAGAACGTCTGGCGACACCCAAGAGAAATTGTAGGCTAAGCTAAATGTGAGAGGAACCGTAGACTTATTAGGGTGCTACCAACCAAATACCTCATGAAGGTGAAGCTCAAAGTAGGGGGGTGATGGTGGACATTGTCCAACAGATAACATTGTTGTTAGCACATGGATGTGATGTAGGTTAGCATGGCTGAAAAGTCCCTTCAAAAACTTCAGCTAAGCATGTAGATGTTTGCTACAAAATGCAGTGCAAAGAAGCTGCATCTCTTGCAAGGAAAAACAGCCTCAGTTACCTGAGATACCTGAGTTTCTGAAGTGCTTTCATTGAATGTTGTGCATCGAGCACAACTCTGACAAAACTAGATTGGACAGTTTTCCTAAAACATTTATTCTGAACATTAGCTAATGATAGCATTTTGTAAGCTAGCTTGTTTTGCTGGTGTTATCGATTGAACTCGGGATTTTAAAAGAGCACAGAGTGGAGGAATTTGGGGGTGGGTTTTAGAAGGGGCATAACCCTGTTAGCAGTGGTTTTTGTCTCAATTCAGCACCAAAATATTAACAAATTGTCCTATCCACAGCACCCAGGGAGCAGTTGGGGGTTAGGTGTCTTGCTCAAGGGCGCTTCAGTCATGTCCTGTCAGCTCAGGGGATCAAACCAGCGACCTTCTTGTCACAAGGCTGGTTGCCCTAACCTCCAGCCCACGACTATAAATGTAAAAAAATATTTATTTTTGTGTGAGTCAAAGAAATGATATTGACACTAAACATGTCCTCTTGCACTTGTTCTATGCTGGAAAGGCACTGCAGCATACCATGATGTATAAAAATGGTCAAAGCTATAAAATTGTATTTTTAAAAATGTGTAAAATTTGTAAAAAATATTTTTGTATGTTGTCAGAAATCACATACGCAAGAGATTACTGAACAACTCCACACAGTTTGAGGCAAATATGATGATTTAGGCCTGCAGTTAGCACTGTGCAAACAGGTGGTGCATAAGCTTCTATTACTTGTTAGTGACTAGCCTCATAGCTCCAGTGCAAAGCTAAGGAAGCAAACTTTAGAAAACATGTCTTGGCTGAAAATAAATTAAATAAATAACATTTCACTGAAAGGCAGCATGTATAAGGCTACACAACACCTGCATAAGACAACTGACATAAACTAACAAGTTTTACCTCATTTGGATTTTAGACTAAAATTCTTTTGTTTTGAGTGACATTTAATTACTTATGTTTTTTTTTATTATTATTAAAATTAATGATTGAACAATCCATTTTGTTACTACCAAAACAATCATAATAACCAAAACTTTATCAAATGTTTTAGTAGTGACTGAGTGACAATTTTAGCTCATTTTGAGCCGAACTTAAAAATGCTATTCTGTACATGACCAGCAAAGACAGCTTTGCACAGCTGTGCACACATAAAATCATCATTGTTTTTCAGTAAAACTCAAAAAATGCTTACATACTTGCAGAAAATGTTTCAGTAGTGACAGTTTCTTGATGTTCCACACTGATTTTGAGAGTTTGAGACACATTTACTTCAAAGCAATGGGATCTAACTGCTCACCACGTGACCATGACGGACAGGGATGCAGCCTCACTTCCTGCTCTGAAATGCAGGGGTGTGGCTAAAATAAGGCTCCGCCTACAGACTAAAACTGTGCATGTCAGGAACATGTGGGACAGCCTTTTTTCATTTAAAAATTGAAATTATGATCAATCTTTCAACTTCGCTTCAAAAGAAAACAAAAATGATTTTTTGAAGAAAAAAAAAATTTTTTACAAGTTTAAATTTAGGGGTTAGGCTTTGGTACAGACACCTCCCAAAAGAAAATACCCTATAATGATGATTTGGTACTTATGTAGCTTATTGTTAACTCTAATATTTTCTTGGGTTTAAATAGATCAATACAAATTTCCTTGTAAAAATCTAAGATCTGAATACTTTTTATACAGTTTTTCATGGTGTGTCTGCAATTTGAATTAATTTGGTAGGATGGTCCGTATATAAGTTCATGTCAGTTGTCTTTAAAGGCTTATGTAGGTATCGTTAGGCAATATGAATTCTGCTGCCATTCTGTTAAGTGTTACTAACAATTATGTGCGTTTTTTATTGATTCATAAGTGTTACAGATTACTGTACCTCACTGACTTTAAAGGTAAAATGGATTCTATGACTTTTGCTTTGCGGTTCCACTGTGGGCTACAGGACCAGCCTATTTTTTTCTCCAACTGAGGGGCTTCCATGCAACACAGTGTTTGTACACACGCAGTCAAACCCACCTGACTCAGCTTAGAGCGACTCAGTGATTTTCTGATGAATTAACTGAGGCATGAGTTAGATTAGAGAAAACAGAGTAATGTAGGCTGCACACAAATCTGAACCACTGCTGTAAATAATCTTTAATTAGCAGCGCTCGCTTCACCAGGTGCTGGGCCTCTAAACTGGTCAGTTTGCTGCCAGATGTGTCCCGTTGTGTGCCAGATGTGTCTCCTTGTGTTATGTCAGATTGAATAAGGCAAAGTTAATGTGTTGTTCTGGTAACTCAGGAATTCTGTCCAGCTCTTTCTCTTTAAACACAGCTCATGAATGAGAGTTTACTGTTCTGTACTGTTTACTGTACTGTACTGTTCTCATATATATATATATATATATATATATATATATATATATATATATATATATATATATATACATACAGCAAAGCTCTGTCTTTCTATTTCCCTCTCTATTTTTTCTCTCTGTCTCTTTCTCTATGTTTCTCTCTCTCTCTCTCTCTCTCTCTCTCTCTCTCTCTCTCTCTCTCTCTCTCTCTCTCTTCTTTCTCTGTCTCTCTTTTCGTCTTTGCTCTTTTTCCTCTTCTTCTGGCTTCTCTCTTTGCCTCTGTCTCTTTCTCTGTGTATTCTTGCTCTATTCTTTTTCTTCTTCTTCTGTCTCTTCTCTTTATCTCTCTCTCTGTTTTTCTCTCTCCTTCTTCTCTCTCTTCCTCTCTCTCTCTCTCTTTCACTTTCTCTCTCTTTAATGCTCTCTTCTTTTCTTCTTCTTCTTCTTCTTTTTCTTCTCTCTCTCTCTATCTCTCTCTCTCTTTCTCAGAGGTCACTCTGTCTTTTCCTCTCTTATCTGTCCTCTGTATTCTGGATGATATCTGGTCACTCGCTCAGGCAGTGGACCGGCCACTCTGTAGCTGATGAGCACTGTTTGGGTGAGATACAGTCCAGCATCAGGAGGCTTTATCATGGGGGTCTAGAGTAGTGGACCACTATTATTACCATTATTATCCTGTTACAGTGGTGTTTGGGGCAAACGGTTGATGCGAGCTACCCCCTGATTAAAGGACACTGAGGTGATGTCCATCCTCAGTGACCTTTCTGTCTCACTGTGTCCTTTATTAAAGATTCACTGACCATGCTGTTTATAAAAAAACAGTAACAGAATAGTCATATTTCTTTTTATAAAGGCTGTACTGTATATATATATACAATACAGTACTGTAAATACTGTGAAATGGGCATCATATATAGATCATCCATATATGACCTTCATCACTAATGCAGTTTCCCAAACATGAACACACATTCACTGTCTCATTTGAAATATTCACTACAAAACGTCCCGCTTTGAATTCATTGTTTGTGTGATCGCATGAAAACCAGCTAATTTACACAGCCTTGACTGTTCTTGAACGAGGCCCAGCCAATCAGAACAGATCTCACACAGTAACGTAAACAGCCTGTTTAACTGTAAGCGTTGAAAAATTGTTACATAAAAATGAATTATGACTGTTGTTGTTCAAAAAACTGAATTGAGGTGGGCCTCAAAAGTAGGATATGGGCCATTAGGGGGTGTAGTTTACAGAAAAAGTGTAAAATCCAGGAAATAATTAATAGTAAGTTTATGTTCAAGGGCGTGCTGTAAGAATAATGTTTTCTCAGTCAAAGAGTTAAACAAGATTTTTTTTTTCTACCTCATTTCAACACACCAGCTGCCATTTACATTGTGTGAGAATTTCATGAAGAATAGACCAATAGAAATGCTCTAAAACTGCTTGGAATGAAATCTCTTCACATAATCTTACGTTGAAAGGTAAGAGTGTTTTTGTCCTCTCCTGTAAAGTTACTATTTTGGAGATGCTTGCTTTTCTTTGGACAGCAACGATATACAAGAAGTATGGGGACATAGGAACGTTCAAATGATTCTCTGTGCACTTAAATGGTTGGAGAACCTGTTGTACATGTTATAGAACCATTTTTTGGTGCTATAAAAACCCATTTGCTTAGAATGTAGTTTTGAACAAATTGTGGGAGAATAATATTTTTTTTATGTGATTATTTTTGAAATTTCTGTAAATTATTTTGAGCATTTCTGAGAGAGCTGTAAAATTTCTTTTCAGAATTCATGAGCTTTATTTCAAATCACTGTTGAGAAAATGAGAAATTCTGAGAGAGATACAGAGAGAGAAAAAATAGGGAGAGAGGGAGAAAACAGGGAGAGATAGATACAGACAGAGAATGGAGAAAGAGAGAGAGAGAATAGAGAGAGAGCGTGGGAGACAGAGACACAGAGAGAGAGAGAGGGAGAGAGAGAGAGAGAGAGAGAGAGAGAGATTGAGAGAAACACATACACCACCGCGTCATTACCGAAGCGGCGCGACGCTCACTGTCCTTTAGGATCTGGAGCTCGTGCTCTCTCATTTTCTCTCTCTCACTCTCTTACTCACTCTCTCTTCCTCGCGCAATCATTTATTCATTCATTTGCCCGCTCACTCACGAATCTGAAACTCGCGTGTCCAGTTCGTGACCGGGAGCTGCGCGCGTGTCCTTTCTCCTCGCTCTTCTGCGGGACGCAGGGCTCATTCAGAAAACACGGTCACTGTGGAGAACACGCACTGACCACAACATGCTGAACTGAGCGGAAGGAGCAGCAGCTGAAGTTCAGGTACGACCTTCTGCTTTTTATTTCAGACTTTAAACTTGCAGGACCTTCAGTGAGCAGTGGCTGTTTGGACAAATAGGTCACTTCCAGCATCCAGGAGATGCTCTAGGAGGAACCAGAACAACCTGCAGGACTACCCGACTCCAGGGCTTCAGTAAAGCGGGGGCTCAGGGTGAGAGTTAAACCCTGATACATGACATAGACATAACCATGTCATAATCATGTCGTAACAGTGTCATAACAATGTCATAACAATGTCATTGCAGATGTAATATGCTGTCATGAGATGTTATAACAGACATTGTTTGGTAATACAACACTGTCATGTTATTATTGCTTGTAATTGTCATGAAAGGTGCTACAAAGTCAGATGTTATGACAGATGTTATGTCACATGACCAGAGAATTCTAGTTAGCTGTAATGACAGCAAACATTCTGACATCTATCATAGCAATTAATGGTAATGGCAACACTATATGATGCTGTTATTATTACTAAACAAAATCTGTCATTACAACTTATGACAGAATATGACCTCTTGCTTTGATGTGTTTATGGTGTGGTTATGTCAGTGTTATGTAGCAGAGTTCAACTGAAGTGGTATCAAGCTCATATTGATCCAGGGGATCATGACAGGGGGCAAAAGATCTAATTTACCTACAATGTATTCACTCAGCCAAGGCATGTTTGGTGTCTGAAGCTCTTTTAGAGCTATAAAGCTAAAGTAGCTAACAAGTTGCAGTTTGTATCCCACCAATTAGCATCATGTAAAGCTCATGTTTAGGAGATCCTTGCCTCTTCCATGAGTTTCTGACACTTTATGACCTGCTGTTATCTAAAAGTACATCTCATATCTAAAAACAGTTTCTGTTAAATAATTAAAATAAGCAGTCATGATTCATTTGCCCCTTGTTCCCATTTAAAAGAGCAGTGTGATTTGTTATAGCTAAGTGGGTGGACAAAAGAAGCTTAATCAGAATGTATTTATTACTGTCAATAATTCAGAATGATAATTTTCATCGTTTGAACCCGAATGAAAAAAAATTACCACAGGGTGATTCTAGTTTTCATCACTGACATCTAGTGAGATCAACAGTGGCTGCATGTTCCAACCAATGAGTGCATATATCATATATATCATAGTCAGGGGTTCAACTCCTCTGTGATTGTAGCCTCTCGCTCTTGTTCATACAGCTTGTAGATTCTTATTACAGTGGAAGGTCTTGGAGGAACTTAAGCTCTGCCATGCTGCTGCTTTTGTTAGTTTGCTGCTCATTGATTTATCTAGAGATCTATAGCATTGTCCAGTGTAGTCTGCTGATGGCATCCTCCAACGCGAATATTGCTGCATCAGTGCTGTGCTAAGATGGTGTATGTTTGTCCAAACCACAACTCTAATTAATATTATCATGTTTTACTTTGTAAGCTTCTCTCAGGGGACTCAGGATTTCCAGCCCCACCTCTGGCCGATGCTATGACTCAGGATTTAAGCATATGTCTGTGAGAGCCTAGGACAGCCCACAAGCCCTTGAGGTCAAGGGCCCAGAGCTGGTCGCCAGCCATGCAGGCCCGGACATCTCCGAGGAGTGACACGCTAGCCTCTGGCATGTTCTCTTGCAATGGCACATCCATCAAGGACTGGAGCTTCTTCTTGTCGCAGATCTTGCCACTAGTGAACAAGTCGACTGGCCTGGTGCACCGAGGTATGGAGAAAGCGGAGGCAGTGACCAGCAGTGTCATGGCGACGGCCCTGGAGCCCGACCTTGGCGGGATGAGCGCCAGCCGGCCGCCACTCAACTCCAACCACACGTCCGGCATGGAGCACGTCTTCCGTTATTCATACTCGGAGGATGACCTCCTGTACACGGATTACAGAACGCCACCCAGGGACTCCATCCCCCTGCCCAAAGCCGTGCTCTACCTGCTGATGGTGGCCCTGGTGGTGGTGGTGGTGGCGTACGCCATCGTGGGTCACCTGGTTAAGGACCTGGTTCACGAGTTCGTTGGTAAGTACATCTAGAAGAAAACGGTTTGGACTTCTTGAACTCCTTAAAAGAGTCCATATGTGTGCTTACATTTCACTACAGAACTTCTAGCCTCATAGTAATACTTCACAGTAGATACTGAATAGTAGAAATAATTTATAAAATATACTGTAAAATTCATAGTAGATGCTGAATAATTCTTAATAGTTACTGAAAGAATCAAAATAGGTACTAAATAATTTATAGTCGGTATTAAATAATTTATAGTAGATACTGAATAATTAATAGTAGTTACTGAATAATTTATAATAGAAATAATTTATAAAATATACTGCATAATTTATAGTAGTTACTGAATAATTTATAGCAGATACTGAGTAATTTATAGTACATACTGAATATTTCATAGTAGTTACTTTAGTGATTATGCTTCTTTAGTAAAGAACTGAATGCATAAAAAATTGATTCACCATGATTCAGTTTTGGTATAATTTATGTTTATTTCTTTCAAAAATATCAAATATTATTGGAGGATCTATTCACACAGTGTTAGAATAGAGACAATGAAAACAATATGCCAGGCTTTATATTCACAGTGCCAAATTTTGGAAAAAAACAAATTAACATTTTCAGTATTAAATTTGTAAAAATTTAACACATACTTTATTAAATATTGTTATAATTGGTTATAATAGACTAGCATTCCTAATTCAATGCAGTCGAGTGCTCACCTTTAGATCTATGGACGTTGACGCACTGCTGCATTTTTCACCCCTGGTTATTGAGATAATCAGTCTTAAGATTAATATAATAACTGAATAATAAGACTGCAGTTTAAATGGTTACTCCACAGCCATTCAAGCATCCTCACTGCATGTGAATGTGTGTGTGGCTTTGCAGTCTTTGGGTTGGGAGTGTGTCAGTGGTGCGTGTGGTGAACAGCTTTATTTCCCCAAACAAAAACAAATCTTTATCATTTTTTAATAGTAAGACGTTATTATTATGCAGTATTGTTCTGGTCAGTGGGCTCCATTGTTCCCATTGAGGCTGCAGTGCACTGTTAGAACAGTCCATATAAGTTCCATTCAAATTACAAATAAATAAATGAGAATGTCCCAAAATATGTCGAGTAATTTTGTGCTCAGCTGGCTGAAAACTCGCAGTGCTGTGAAAATAGAGAAACTTTTAATTACTGAATAAAACTAATAATGCATGTTAGAGAAACGTCAGAGGCAGTAAAGCAACATGCACACTGTTGTCAGGCTGTGTTTGTGTGAAAACAATATGAAAGGACCGAGCACCTTCAGCTGATCTCACTGGGAAAAACACCCGAAGAAGGAAAAGGCTCGTAAGCACTCAGCAGAGCCGTAGAGAGTTCTTCACTAACCCTAAGTGCCTCTTTCTCTCTGTCCTCTCTCACTCACTCTGTCTCTAGCTATCTACCCATCTGCCTGTCTTAGGGTTGGGTGGTCTAACTGCAATAAAGATATACTGCCATATTTAAAAAAAAATGACAAAATTATGATGGTGTGAAATTTCGTGGTGCACATCTATCTAGTAAATGGCCTTTCTATCCATTCATACTTTGGAGGATGGGCTCTCTGATTGGTGGTCTGGGAGCTCCCTGATTGGTGATATCATGGACACAAACAAAATATAGTAACACTATATTTTACACTACGTTCTAGGTAATAACATGGTACATGTGAGATGCAAACTTCAGAGTAATACACAAAAATGATTCTTCAAGGGTTCTTTAAAAAGGCAATGGCTCTATTTAGAACCGTGAGTTCTATACAGATCCATTTCGTGCTGATGGAAAATGTGTAGTATATGGTCCAATATAGAACCTTTTTGAAAAGGGTTCTATATATAGCACCAAAATGGTTCTTTTACTGTTACAAGCTTGACATTGTAGATGGTTGATGAACCATTTTTTTTTTCAGAGTGTTGGTGTTGGGTAGTCTAACTGTAATAAGATGTACCACCATATTTAAAAATAATGGCAAATTATGATGGTGTGAAATTTCTGGTACACATTTATCTGGCAAATGACCAAAAAACCACATTCCAGCCATTCACATTTAGGAGGGTGGGCTCTCCGATTGGTGGTCTGGGAGCTTCCTGATTGGTGATGTGATGGACATAAACAAAAGATAGCAACTCTTTATTTAATGCCACTTTAAGTTCTAGGTAATAACCAGGTACCTGTGAGATACAAGTCTTGTAGTATTACACACTGAGTTCTAATCTGGAGAACCATTTATGATGCAAAGAACCCTTTAAGCATGCAAATGGTTCTTCGAGTGTGCACGATTCTATGTAGAATCATTGTCTTTACTAAAGAACCCTTGAAGAACCAACTTTTTTAAGGGTAAATGTACGCTCTCAAAAAAGGTAGTTCTTCAAGAGTGGTTGTTCACGGGTTTACATGTCAGGAGACACCAGGAGCTCAGTGTCCAGCAGAGTTTGCTCTGAGATACTGTGAGAGAAGAGCTAGAGCTGGACGATATAACATATCTATTATTATGATGATATGAATTTCCATGATATAAACATTGTTGATATAAACATGTGCATGATATAAACATTGCAAACATTGTTACCTGCTACATAGAAGCATTTCATGCCTAAACGATATAGAACCATTGTCTTTACTAAAGAACCCTTGAAGAACCACCTTTTAATGAGTGTATATACACTCTTAAAAATAGGTGGTTTTTCAAGCTTTCTTTAGTAAAGACAGTGGTTCTGTACAGAACCATGCACAGACTCAGAGAACCATTTTCATTCGCTGATTACATACTAAGGCTTATTATTCAATTACTACAGGGACTTCAGTGTAAACTGATTGAGCTGTTCTTAGGTTATAGAAGAGTGTAATAAGACTTTGGGTCTGCTCCTGGACCCTGGCCATTTAACAGGTTAAAACATTTTAAAGCATTATGTAATTACGTCACTTCATCACTGTGCATTTGAGGTAATTTAATCCGTTCTGTCATTGCAGCCCTTAACAATGTTTATATCATGGAAATTCATATTGTGATAACGATAGATACGTTATATCGTCCAGTTCTAGTTCTTCTCTTTCAGTTCCCACCTAAAAGAAAAGGAACAGTATCTTAGAGCAAACCGCTGAACACCACGCTGAACAGTGAGCTCCTGGTGTCTACTGACATGTGACAGCGCTGTTATCTTACCGGAGCCAGATGAGAGACCATTAGCATAAGATGTAAATGATAATTGAGTCATTCCCTCTCCCTCCCTCTCTCTCTCTCTCTCTCGCTCTCTCTCTCTCTCTAACACCACCAATCAGAAATGAAACTACATGTTGTAATTAGCATACATTTACATGTAGGAAGTTTTTATCTCCAGCTTTTTGTACGGCTCCTTTCACCAGCCCCTCTCATATTCACGGTCACTCTCAGACCTGACCACTTTTCTCAGAGGGGCCCTCACCACAGCCTACTGCTGATTACAGCTTAATTCTCCACTGTGAGAGCTGTACAGGCCAAAGACAAGTGAGTTTACTGCAGCCTAGAGCAGCTAAAAGGTACTGAAGTAGTACTTACTCTGCCTCTCTCTCTCTCTCTCCACCTCTTACCCTCTGTCTCTCGCTCATTAATTCCATATAAAAACAACAGCCTGCTCTCACAGATCTCACAACAGCTTGGCTCCATTGACACTACATTGCCAGTGGAGATGAAATAGATTTTAGTTTAGGCTTAGGCTTAACCCTCTTTGACCCTCCGTGGTGTAAATACTTGGAAACACCTCTGATTACGTGGTGTTTCAGTAGTTCAGTCACTCAAGCTGAGAAATTGTGTTGAAAGTGCAAATCAGAAACTTTCGATCCAGACCATTTGTAAGTATAAGAGGAGATATTTTATTATGATTTTGAATTCTATAAGAGTAATGCTTTGTACAGTCTTGTTTTGTGGGAAGAAAACTTTTGTTTTGCTGTTTTTATGTCATTTTTTGATGCTGAAACAACCAGAAAAAGGCAAAAGTGCAGAGTAGAACCTGTTGATGTAGACTGTAAATAAAACAGAAGTGTAAAAGTTTATCTATGTAATTAATTGTCTAATTAAGCAATTTGATTTGCATTGTTATGTAATATATGTGCAGCAAAACAACAATAATATTCTAATAAACCTTAGATTTTAACCTCATACTTTTCCTTCTTACATTCTAAAGGCCTATTCAGAGTCTGATTTTTACAGATGAAAAATTGCATGTCATATTTTGAAAATGTACAAACTGCCAGACTGCAATGCTGCGTCAATAAAATTCTTCTTTCTCTTCTTTCAACTCATTTGTGCCAAAACCCTGATCTCATGTTTTCAGGATTAAGGATGTTCAGGTATCCAGCAGTGTTTGTGCTGTTTTCTACAGTTTTCAAGTTCATGTTCAAGAGGCTTTATTTTCATTTCAGCTTTATGCAAGTACACAGTGAAACAAAACTACATTCCTCCAGGACCAACACAGAACACAAAGGCAAAACAATACAATATACACAGTGCAGACGGCACAGTGCAATAAATACGAAAAAACAATAAATACAAAAAACAGAACAGTTTTCTGCCGCTCTGTGAGGCTGACAGGTTGAAAGGCTGCAAGGCTGTGAGGCCAAGAGGCTGAGAATGTGCAAGGTTGAGAGTCTGAGAGGCTGCAAGGCTGAGAGTCTTAGAAGCAAGGCTGAGAGTCTTAGAAGCTGCAAGGCTGTGAGGGTGAGAGGTTGCAAGGCTGTGAAGCTTAGAGGCTGTGAGACCACAAGGCTGTGAGGCAACTGAGAGGCTAAAATACTGAGGCAGAGACGCTGAAAGCCTGAGAGGCTGTGAGACAATGAGGCTGAGAAGCTGAGAGGCTGAGAGGCTGTGAGACCATGAGGCTGTAAGGCTGTGAAGTTGTGAAATTGTGAGGCCAAGAGGCTGAGTGGCTGAGAGGCTATGAGGCTGAGATGCTGAGAGGCTGTGAGACCACAAGGCTGTGAGGCTGCAAGGCTGAGAGGCTGTGAAGTTGTGAAAGTGTGAGGCCGAGAGGCTGAGTGGCTGAGAGGCCATGAGGCTGAGATGCTGAGAGGCTGTGAGACCACAAGGCTGTGAGGCTGTGAGGCTGTGAAACTGTGAACCTTTGAGGCCAATAGGCTGTGAGGCTGAGAGGCTATGAGATTGAGAGGCTGAGATGCTGAGAGGCTGTGAGGCAGAGAGACTATGAGACTGAAAGGCTGAGTGGCTGTGAGGCTGAGAGGCTGTGAGGCTGAGAGGCTGAGTGGCTCAGTGGCTGTGAGACTATGAGGCTGGGAGACTATGAGACTGAGAGGATGAGAGGCTGAGATGCTGTGAGGCTGAAAGACTATGAGGCAAAATGGCTGTGAGGCTGAGTGGCTATGAGACCGAGAGGCTGTGAGACTGAGAGGCTATGAGACTGAGAGGCTGTGAGGCTCTAAAAACTGCTATAAAAAGTGCAATGTAATTATGACATCAAACATTATGACATCTGTTATAACAATAAATGGTAATAGTTACATGACACTGTTATATTACTGACCACATCTGTTTTGACAGCTCATGACAGCATAAGACGTCTGCTGTGACATGTTTATGCCATGGTTATGTCAATGTTATGTAGGAACGGTCAGGTAAAGTGTTACCAAATGCTCCAGACTGAAAGAAAAGTGTCCATAATGAGCCTAAACAGTTTCACTAGTCCAACAGTAAGTACATTTGGATAACTTTAATACAAATAAACTTGATCATTAGCTTAATGAGAGCTTGATAATTTGCTGAAAGATTCACTCAGAAGTCTCGGAGGAATGAAAACGCCAAATCTCCCAGCTCCGCGGCCCTCCGGGGCCAAACTGAACCACTTTGCCGCATCGCTTCAGCTAAAAATGAAGACTCAATAGGCATCTGCTGCCACATGCATTCAGCTGAGCTTTCCATCACGCTGCCAAATGAGAAGTACAATAGCTCTTCTCTACACATCACTGATCCTGAAAACTTCTGTCTAAATCATGCTTCAGTTAAGGACTGCAATAATATCATTTGTAAAGATATAATCACAATACTGGCGCAATATTGAAATCAAGGGATCCCACTGATGTAAATGAGTGTAGTCAAAACAATGCAGGCTGACCGGTGACTACAGTGTTTATAACATACCATGAGGTAAAGTATGCAATAATTACAATATATCTCTGCTTATCAGAATACACAGTCTTATGGAGACGTGTGGGCAGCCCCTGCTCAAATTATATGTTTTGTTGAATTTTTGAAGTACAAATCATATACAGGGGACCCACTTTGCAAATCTTAATGTACAGTTATCATTTATTTGCTGAATGTAACATGTTGGAAACATAAAACGTGAAATGGAATATGTGCAAACCTTAGGCATGTCGTATTTTATCATTCAATTTTTTCCCAATATGTTAAATCCATCAAATAAACAATAATTGTCCATGTAATTTTGCAGAAATAAGAAGATTAAACCTACAATTTTACCAGGGGTGAGTGAACATTTGCAGTATCTCTTTTTTCTTTTTTGACTTTCTTGTTAGAACATCAGACTTCAGGGGCTACAGCTGACAATTTCCAGTCAAAACAGACATAAAGTAGTTATACATATTTTAATTTGAGTATTTATTTAGTTTTAAAACTGAAAATTACACAGAAGCGTCAGGAATTAAATGTCGTATGTTTCAGCATGTAGTGTGTCCACTCTTTATTATTATTACAGCCTCCGTTCTTTTCGGAGACTCACTTTCAGTTTCTCAAAGAAATCTGCAGACACACCTCCAAAGTTCAGTCTTACCCTGCAAAAATGGTACCTTGTCAAGTAAAATCATCTTAAATACAGTCAATAATTGTAATGTTTCTCCAGTGGAGATTGTTCTAAGCTTAATGTAAGATTATTTACCTCATTTCTATTCACCTCATTTACCTCGTTTCTCACTATATTGGCAGATAGCTTTGCTTGTTTCAAGAAATGTGCTTGATTGTCTGCACAATTATCTGCCAGCATAGTGAGATAATTTTACTTAATAAAAAGTACCTAAAACAAGTAAATACTGTCTAGAAATCAGCTAGATTCAAGATCAATTCATTTGACAATAGGTCATTTTTCGCAGTGTAGAAGAAGGTTTAGTATTTCCTGCTGATCACTATCCAAGCAATCCAACACAATGATGTCATTTTCTCCTTCTAATTGAAGGTAAATTATTTACATCTAATCTCTTCAGAAATATCTCCTGAAAAATGAATCATTGTATTGAAAAATTGTACCTTAGTTATGACGTACTGGAAATTATATAAACGGCTGGGTGGTGTCTGACTATGGCAGAGTAATGTAGATAGACAGACTGAGAGACACATAGACAAATAGACAGATAGACAGATAGATAGACAGATAGATAGATAGACAGACATAAACATCACAATACAGACTTTTCTCTATATCATGCAGGCCTTCTCTAGTTTACACCTCTGGAAGGAGTGTGCATGTGTGTGTAGGGGGGTGGCAATAACAGCCTGCTGTTCCTCTCTTGAGGTCTGAGTCCTGTGTGTTTTGTAACGAATTGTATTTCCCTGTGCAGTTCACTATGTGTGTGTGTGTGTGTGTGTGTGTGTGTGTGTGTGTGTGTGTCAGACTCCTGCACTGTGTCCGATTGTGTTTGTGTATAAGGAGCATCTGAGACCACATTAATGACATCACAGCCTGCGTAAAGAAATGTACTGCTTCAAAACTGCCTGCATTTTTACAGTCATATGCAACTGAAATGGAAAATTCACCATTTGTTCAAAATTTCTGTGTAATTCTGGGTAATGTGGTTGAAATGTTAACAGAGTCATTCAGAGTGGTTTGGTGTGAAATGGCTCAGATGTCTTTACAGTGGTGGTGATAGGAACCAGGGGTCGCCATGACTACAACACAAATATAGACATTTTATTTACTATCAAAACCACCAGCGAACCTACACGAGTCTTCTGAGTTTATATGGAATGTTGATGATGGTAAAATAGTGATAAATCTGAAATAATAAGTTTTCTTTGGGGAATGTTTTGCCTCACAAAACTCTGCATGTACCCCTCCACCATGAAAGGATTAGATTAAAATCTTCTCAAAACTATCATAAGACATTCTCTCAGACAGATTTTTGGTGAGTCTGCTTTCAGAGGCATTACTGTTCACCACTGTGAACAATTCTGACTCGGTACGTCTCTCTAGAACAGAACATTTCACACAACAAACCACTCTGAATGACTCTGTTCACATTTTAATGAAAATAATTGTGCAAAAGTTTTGAAAAACAAATAGTGAAATTCCCCTTTAAAGTAAAGTAGGGAAAATCAAATGCTGTATTTAAATTACTCTATAAATGAATTGGACTAAACTGCCACTGCCTCCAATGAAACTCCTCAAACTGTTCTTCGAATGATCACGTCTGAAACTTTCAAGCAAGGTTAGTGAAGATTAATCACTCTGTACATGTAGGTGATTAAAAGTAAATGATGTCATTGAACTCAATTAGAGCTCCAATCAGAAATCACTCCGACTGGGAGGCTGTTTTTCAGGACTGCAGCAGCAGAGACACTAAAATCTATAATATGTACATTCATCTTTTTTATATGATGTTTGAAATGACTGCATCCTTTAGAAGTTGTTTGTATTTCCTGTTTTCTACACTGCCATTCTACACATACTCGCGACATACAAACAGTAGAAATATGTTTTAATTCTCCTGCAGATCATTTCTACTGTTATACAGAAATGGTAATGTTTTGGTAGCATTTCTGTCAGGCATTTCATCAGAGGGGTGTCCTCAGGGCCTTTTTGGCCTTCAGGGAAGGCCTAAAAATTTCTGTGGGACTAAATTTTTACCTCATCTTTATTTAATCTTTATTTTTTCATGCTTATTGTGTTTGAACTCTGCAAGTGCTGTAGAAATATTCCCATTATTCATTATTCATTTACATTTACATCATTTAGCAGATGCTCTTATCCAGATCGACTTACAAAAAGTGCTTTGTCTATCTAGAGAAAGTATCTTCGCTAGTTACCAATAGATTAGAGAGAAAGCCAGTCCTGAGCTCAGATACTGCTAGAATCAGAAAGTCATTGACGCTTAGAGAAAAAGGAACAGAGTTAAACACAGAGCAGTGCAATACAATACAATACAATACATAAGTGCTGTACATAAGTGCATAAGTCCATGTATTCATTATTCATTATTAAGTATTGGAAACAAAAGGGTTAAAATCATGAAAAGCCCTCATAAACCTGTCCAATAATTTTTTCCCTCTGTCCCATTGGTTAGGACTTCAGAAACTGAACTGAGGGCCTCCTGGAAGTTCTAGATATGTCACTGACTGTGGATACAAGCCGTAGTCTAACCAGGTTTAAGTCAGTTGTAAGAACTACTATTAGATCTACTAATATAATATTTGAAATGCCATAGGGGAGCTAGTAGAAATTATCATAGAGGTAGGTTTTTCCATGTTTTTTGCTGCATCTAACATCACAAACTCGATGCTAGCTATTGAACTATGCTATGGTAAATGCCTTTCTGCACATTATAACCCAGTTTTTTCTCTCCTCCTCAGAATGGGTATTTGGGCCTCGTTCACACAAACCGCAGGAGCAAAAGCGACGTCAGCTGCATCACTGGTAATGCCAACGAGATGAGCGAACTCCCTCGTGTGGTGGAAACAAACTACGTTACCCACAACCACTCTAACTGCCCAGGCGCCTTGAAGCCTGAGGATCTGGTGATCACCATTGACGAAAGCTCACAGCTTCCTAATGAAGCGTACAGTGGGACCTAGCTGTGGATGGCAACTTTCTGTCATTTGATCCAATCCCTTGCGACAAAGAAGGGGCTAAAAGGCAGTAAGTTTGCTTGCAGGCAAAAGGAGTCTGATCTGTTGGGAACCAACACTAAACTCACTGTTCATCGCTTTCTGCAGCCAGGTGACTTTTGGGTGGAGACTTGGCATGGAAGGTGTAGAATCTGAGAAACCTGTTGAAGGGAATCGCAGAGGAACAATAAGGAACGATAAGGAACAATGAGGCCTGAGGTTGAACATTAACCAGCAGCTCTGTCTGTATCGGGCTGCTTTGGCAGCCAAGAAATGCTAAAATGGATTTACAGCCAAGACGAATCTTGTGGATCGGAGCACATTTCTGTTTTGCATTCGTCTCGCTGGCTCTTTTATATCAGTTTGTTAATCCAGAATGACGCTGTGGTCATATTCTTTTGCGATCCTTTCTTTCTTGACCATTAATCCCTTCTTTCTTTGTTTTCTGAGAAGTTACATGATGCTGTAAAACCCAACAGTGAGCATGCTGAGGTGATTTGATTACTGTAAGAATGGTGAACACATTGAGATTGTATTAACATTCGACTTGTAGGCAAATATTCCAAAGTACTAAAGTGAAACCTGGTAATATAGATACATATCTTAGTAAACTTGATAGAGCTCCATACACAAATGAACAAAAGCAACAACACTGAACCAAAATAAGAAGAACATATATACATTACACATATAAATTAAATAAGGACTCAAATGAGTAAACATAGTCTGTTTATAAAACAGATGCTGTTTAGGGATCAGATGTAAATAAGGTGAAATCTCTCTGCGTTTTGAATTGGAAATGACTTTAGGGGATTAGGTCCGGAATGTTCTCAGACATGTATTTGGGCCAGACATGCGATTACAGCATGTGTTGGAATTTTACAGCAATGAATTTTTTATTGGGGAAAGACACTGAGACCCATCTTCCATCTACATTAACAGCAGTAACAGTATATACAGGTAGAAATAAGCAGCAATTGGTTCAAAATATTTTAAAATACTAAATAAAGGAACATATAAGTCTATGTACAGATTTCTTTGAGATGAACTTGCTTTAACATTTGACTTAATGGACTAAGAGCTACAGGACAGCTATAAAAGCCTTCCATGACAACTGACATAAACATCCATACACAATTAAAAGGCTTACTCCCAAAAGCACCAGTGTTTGTAACACTTTTGAGGGGAAAATGACATCAAAATGGACAAAACCAGACTTTATGACAACTGATGTTTGTTGGAATAAGCGTTTATTAAAGTTTATGTAGGTTTATGTCAGTTGTCCTGAAAGGCTGATGTAGTAGTCATGTAGTTTTATGAATGCTGCCCTTCAGTAAAGTGTTACTGCAAATCTGAGTCACCTCAAACATTTATTTATTCATTTTTTTTATTGAGACAGGGTTCAATGAGGTCTAGCAATGAAGAAATAGTTAGGCAGCTCATAAGAATCAGTCGTGGTCATTCATGTTGGACATCAATCAGCACTGTGTTGATATTAAGATGCGAAAAACGAAGGCCTGAGGCCTGAAGTGAACTTCAAAAGAGTTCTTTAGGTAAAATAATACTCCAGTATATGTAATTAAAATTTTGATGAATAACAGTTTGTGAAGTCCACAACCATAGCCAAAGATTTGACCAACTGGAACCACACTCTGCCCTCTCAATCACAGCTGACTTTAACTTTTCCATTAATTACCTGCATTCTGTTATGCTGGGATCCGTGCCAAACTGAGGTCCAGATGAGCTCATAGTCTCTAGTAGCTACTATCAGTAATAAATAATAAAGCACTCTTAATGTAATGGCTTGCATGGAGGCTCATTATTAGGGTTTACATTAAATCCACTCCAAAAAGAGGATCCATCATGGTAGACTTATGACGTCAAACCTTTTAAAAGAAATTCAATCACTGAAAATAAACTCAAAGGCATTATGGGTCATTCTCTATTTGAAGTGGGAATTCAGGTGGATACATTTTTAAAAAAGTCAATTTCTTTCATCCCAAAACTAAATAATCTTAATATGTACATTAACATCTCCTGTTGTCATATATGCTAAAAGGAGAGCTTAATTCCAAAGATATTTTACAGTCACTGGTGTTGTATGAATATGGTGTAACACCAGTGACAGTGACTCCAGTGACATTCTGGTTAAAACTGAGGATTTTGTAAATTGGCTGACTCATTGGTGGTCAGATGACCTTGTGGAACTATTTAAAATGAGTAATAAAAATTATATTTGGGATATTTCTCACCGTCTCATGCCTTGCGATGCTTCCTCTCTGATGAGGCTCCACCAAAAGAAGCAGTTTAATAGAGCTGAAAATACTGTTAAAACATAAAATAAAAGTCCTAATAACACCAGTGACCAAAATCCCTGTGACAAATGATTTTTTAAAACAAAATACACATTTTTAAAATGTAATCTAAACTTAATGATTTTCAAAAGTAAACATGAATCTGTTTTATAAAAATTAAGTTGAACCTTGAATCATAAGGGAAAAGCGTTGTTTAATCTTAGGTCAACTGTATAAATGTACATACTGACTTTTGGAGCTGTGCCTAATATTTTAAGCATCTTTTAAAAGCCCTGCAACCCTTGTGACATGGTTTCCCACTCAAATGGAGAATGACCCTTATAGTAGATGAACTAAATATGTTGATGTGATACACTATAGAAACTTTTCAGTTCATCCATCTTTTCATGATTACAGAGTGGGCAATAGAGCAAAAGAATTTGTGCTCATTCACAGTTTACTGTGTGGTCCCTAAAGTGTTGTTTTGGTTGGTATAGTGTAGTAGGTAACACATCTGAGGTTCAACTACCCACTTGGACAGGCACACCATGCACACCAATGTTTTTCTTGGGCAAGACTCTTAACACTCCTTTCTCCTACTACCTCTGTGGATAAACTGTAAATCACTCTAAATAAGATGATAACATACTAGCACTCAAACAGCTTCACTGTTGTGTTTTACAGATCTTTTTCTCATGTCTCTGCTTGATCTCATTTTGCAGCAAAATTCCTATGCAGTGTGATCATGCTAGAGGAGGAACCTGATAGTGGCTAGAATGGTCAGACCAGGGCACCACTGTGCACCTAGCATGAAACAAGAGATCACTGAGTTAATACCATCTTAACCGAAATAGCATGCAAAGTAAAACCGCATGCACCACTTTTAAAATTCATTTTGAGAACCTTAAAGTAATTTAAAAGACCCATCATACTCTCATTAAAGAAAACAGACCTTTATACAACCATCCATTGAAAGACTCTCAGTGGAACCAAACGTGGATCTTCTATGGCAGCGGTTTCCAACCACATTTTGCTGTTTTCCCACGTCCCAACACACTTGGTCCAACTAATCAGGTCATTACCAACCCCATATTGAGTTAAAGTGGGTTTGTTAGAGCAGGGAAACTACTAAAATGTGCAGGGCAGTGGGGTCACCGGGACCAAGATTGGGAAACACCACTCTGTGGCACTGAATTATTTTTGACACTCTTATTGTTAATTCAGATGTAGTCAATCGATTACATTGTTTTGTAGCTCCAGAAAGGCTGCTTTTTGGTGGAGCTGCTTGAGGTCTTAGCAGGTTTTTAAGTGATACTCACTTGACCTTCTAATGTTGATATTTAGGCTCTAGGCCTTGTAGTCTCATGGGGCCAGAAATTATCTCACAATGAGAATATCTGGGAACAACCAAGAACTTCTGGTGTAAATTTGGGTGAGAACCAACTGAGTGTGAAATCTCTAAACTAATTGTGAAGGCAGAGCTCAAAATAGGGGGCAATGGTGCGCTCGTCAACATTATCCAAAGAGTAACAAGCCTGTCATTATGGATGTAACAGTTAAACCAGACTGTGCTTCAGATCAGTAATCACCAATGCTGGTCCTGGAGATCTACCTTCCTGAAAAGTTCACCTCCAACCCTGGTTGAACATGTGATCCAGATAGTCCACCTAATTATTTGGATCAAGTGTGTTAGATTTGGGCTAAATTCTGTAGGAAGATAGATCTCCAAGAGGAGGTTGGTGACCATCGACTTCAGCTTTGGAAGATATCACTGGCCTAAGGTCAAATGCAGGGTACCAGCAGCTGTTTGTGGCCTCTGTTGTTTACAGATATGATTACACAGCCAGAGTAAACATGATGTGGAAAGATCATTCTCTGGACTTTAAAAGAGTTTGAACAGGAGGAATTCGGGTGAGAGTTTAACAAGTCACCCTCAGACATATGCTCTTGTCAAGAGATCCTGCTTGGCCTTGAAAGACTATGAGCCTTCAGGGCACGCAGGCAAAAAGCAGCAGCCAAGAAAGTTGTAGTCAGGATGCTGGTCGCTTTGACTGTACACTTAAAAAAATGGTTATTCAAGGGTTCTTTGGTGAAGAAAATGGTTCTATATAGAACCATGAACACTCAAAGAACCCTTAGCATGAATAAAACTTTCTTTGCATCATGAAAGAATTCTTCAGGTTAATGAAGAATGTGTTTTAGATGGTCCTACATAGAACCTTTTTGAAATGGGTTCTGTATAGCAGCAAAAAGGGTTCTTCTATTGTAACAATGTCAATTGTACAAGAGAAGAAACCCTTTTTGGTGCTATGTAGAACCCTTTTCAAAACGGTTCTATATAGAACCATATACAACTGTATGGTATGCACCCATCCCCTGGCACCTGATGATGGCCACAAGAGCCAGCAGGAATGCAGGGCCTAAACTCCAAGCCCAGACAAAAAACAGTGAAGAAACCCAGTGAAGACAGCGGCGAGAGGGTGAATCCTGTTAGGTAGTGGGGGATGGCGTGCAAGTCCCAAGCCCCGCCTCCTGGGCACCGCCTCCGGTCCCATGGCGAGTGCACTTTACTCACGTTCAATCCTGGTGCCCAAGCCGGAAAGCAGGTGCAGTGATGGAGGTGAAAATAAAACTTATATGGCTGCTGCCTCCAGCATCCTTCTTGAGCCCAGGGTAGCACAGGGCATGCTACAAACAGATTCTCCATCAATCTGAAGAAACCTTTTGCAATGCAAAGAACCCTTTAATCATGCAAAGAGTTCTTTGAGTGTTCATGGTTCTATATAGAACCAAAGAACCATCTTTTTAAGAGTGTAGTCTGTAAAGATCTCAGTCAGATGAGAAGTAACTTTTCTACCAATGTAGGTCAAGCTTCTCCAGATCCCTTCTTTAAGAAGATCTTGTTTAGTTGAGAAACAGATTATTTTTCAGGTGGCCTGAAGATTAAAAGAGAAAAGTTCACATTTCACTCAGAGTGTGTCCAAATATAGCTGGATATTATGAGATTATTCCCTGTTTGCTCCAAGGGTAGAAAACGTTGCACAAGACAAAACCACTATATAGAAACTAAGAAACACCAACAGTGAAGCATCTACTTTCATCAGTGAAATATACAAAGCAAAAAATTGATATTGCAAGTATGTTTTGTCCTCTGTATGTCGTGCTAATGCTGAGTGATTTTTTGTCTCTATTTACTCCAGAATTAAGGGCTATGTATCTCAGTTGTACAGCATATACTGTAGTTTCCTTCTCCTGGTGCATTTCTGGTATTAATGGTACGGCCATAGCGATGAAAGTCCAAGTTTCAGACTTTAAGAGCAGCTGAATAAAATGCATTCATATCAGTTCGAGAACGAGAGTGTATCGTTTTCAACATAGTGCGGACTTGAAATGCATAAGAATCAACTTTGAAAGAAATCAACAAATAAATAATATAACACCTTGCCCTCATCAAACGACAGAACCATACCAATTATACAATTTTCCACTTGAAATATTCAAGGGGGTATAATTCCTTTGAACTCGTACCTTTTGATACTTCCTGCTGTTATGAAGGTGGAATAGAGTGCTTTATTAAATTCAAGAATTTACAGCCTCAGTGCAGAAATTGAGTGCCTAGTGTTTTAACCAGGTTGTGTAGTACAGCACGGTACAGTTACAATTCCATGCTTTTTCTTATCATTTCCACTCTGAAGTGACTGAGGTATCATATCTGAACATCTGAATTTGGTCACCCGTCCCACTGGGATACCAAGCATGCCAAGCCAGAATGTATGGGTAGTGCAGACTATTGGTTGGTCGAACGCAATTACCACAGAATCATCACATGTCCCTCGAGTCATTCAAGCCCAATGGAGAACAGTGACTTTTACTGGTCGGCCTTTAGTTTGGGTCATAAATGTCACATAAATGAGAAAATAAGTCACCTTTACAATTAATTTCCATTCTCTATGGGATTGCAGTAGTATGTTAGCACTAAGCTAATGGCGATTCACATGAAAACCTTTTGGCAACTACAGATTACAATTATACAGCACAGACACTTCAAGCTTGTGTTACGACTTGGTCTAGGGTCAGCCGGCTTTCCAGGTCATGTCAAAAGAACCTACGAATATGTCAAATGACCAAATCAGATCTCTACGAAACCAAATCCTATAAAACAAGTGTCAGATCACATTTCAATATGAAATTTGTAACAGACATTCGCTATACTTTTGACCTTATCTATTTTACCTATGTATCAGTTTTACAGTGACTCTTTCACTAAAGAGTCCTGGCATAGAACTGCCGCCACTGCTTTCTATTCCTAACAACCACCTGGAGCCTAACTGGACTATGAAAAGCATCTAGAACTTCCAGAAGTGACATTTTGGTCTTCACAAAATGCTCCAGAGGTCCCCCCTCCTTGGAAATCAAAATGTGATTGGTTGATTTTCACTGTCTAATTATTTTATCGTTCCAGTCCAGCTCCTGAAATCTAATCAATGGGAGAACTTGCTTGGCTGTATCTACCTAGTTTTCTGCTAAGTGGTTCAAGAATTTATCACTTTTATTTCCAACCGAAACACATTACTGAAATAAAGGTTTTACCACAATGTATGTCAAGCTCCTCCAGGTACCTTCAATAAGAACTATAGGCGATGATCATCATTAGTTAACCATCCTAGCCAAAAAGAAACAGACTGTTATTCAGACAAGTGCCATAGCCATCCATAGCTGGGAATCCTGAAGTAACAGAATTAGCATCTAGCATTTCCTCCTGAGCTGTGCAATGATGTACTGGTTTGCTGACATTTACCCTCCCAGCCTGATGGGGCATTATGTGACAGAGGGAGACCTAATAATGTGAAAAATTGGGTATAATTCCAAACTGCACCGTGAAGTACCGCACTACTGCACTAGTGATAATAATTACAAAACCTAAAAAGAAATGTCTTATTCACCCTAAAGTTCAGCCAGCGTTATATCTGTTTATCTTAGAGATTATAATCTGTATGTACCAGTGATGCTTATATAAATTGTTCTTGTCATTGCCCCCATTAGAGGCCGTTCAAGTGGACTCACAGGTACAGCTGAATATCAAGACAGATGTGCAGCGTGAATTTTGTCATGAGGTTATTATTTGGCCCGGATCAGCTGATTGTTTTTAGTCTGAGGGAAAGAGGAACCCAAGCACTTTAGGTAGACCTAGCTTACGCTCTACCGTGCCTCTTTCACTTCTCTCCCGTACCTGCTGTCCCCTCCTGTCTCCTTCTATCTCCTCCTCTCTTTCCCTCTCCAGCAATTTGTTCAATAATAAACTTCTAAGAGATTTGACGAATGTGTCAAGTTTCTGATTTCTTCTACACCTTCATCATTAATTTAAAAAAAAATAATAAAATTATTATTATTATTACACGCACACACACTCTTTAGGGTTCATTTATAAAGAGCATGGTTCATGGTTTCTGAATAGAACTTCCTTTTTGAAAATGGTTCTATGTACCCCCAAAAGGATTCTTTTATTGTTACAAGCTTGACATGGTGCTTCTTTAGTAAAGAAAATGGTTCTTTTTAAAACCATGAACACTCAAAGAACCCTTTGCATGATTAAAAGTTTCTTTGCATCATGAAATGGTTCTTCAGATTCATGGAGAATGTGCTATAGATGGTTCTTAATAGAACCATTTTGAAAATGGTTCTATATAGAATCCAAAAGGTTTCTTCTGTTGTTATGGTGTAAAGCTTGTTAAAAAAGAAGAACCCTTTTGCATGCTGTATAGAACTCTTTTTAAAAAGGTTCTAAATAGAACCATCTACAGCACATTCATGCACATTTTCCATCAGTCTGAAGAACTCTTTCATGATGCAAAGAAGCCTTCAATCTTGGGTTCTTTGAGTATTCAGGGTTCTATATAGAACCATTTTTTTTACTAAAGAACCCTTGAAGAATCATCTTTTGTAAGCGTTTAGTCGTAGAATGTCAAGCTTGTAACAAAAGAAGAACGCTTCTTGGTGCTATATAAAACCATTTTCAAAAATGTTCTATATAGAACCAAATACAATACATTGTTCACCAATCCGAACAACCACTTCACCATGCAAAGAACCATTTAAGTGTGAAATGGTTCTATACAGAACACTGGACTCTAGATATAAGCATTCCCTCTAATAAAGAACCCCTGAAGAACCATCTTTTTTAATAGGGTAGTATGTTTCACAGTTGATTACATTTATCTTTGATTTATATGATGTATGGACAAGTTCCATGTTCCAACATTTTCTGTCTGTTTCAATGTTAAAAATGATAAAAAGAAAACATGGCAAAAATGTAATGGAGGGGTTTCTTTCTGCAAGTAACACATAAGACACCCAGCAACACCATTTCATGAAACTCAAACTATAATAAAACATCTCCTTTTTTACTTACAAACACTAATGTGGTACGAAATAAAGGTCTTAAAAGTGTTAACTGTTATTTTTATTTGCTAAATTCAACATGTTTGGGAAAAATAAACATTAAATGCCCTGTGCAAAAGTTATGACACCAATTATATTTTAGTTTTTTTTCTGCAATATGTTCAAAAAATCAGAAAATAATAAAAATTGTGCCCTAAAATATGAGAAAAATGGCATGTGTAAGTTTATTCCTTGTAGGAATAACAAAAACATGAAAAAAAAATCAACAAAACAGGCAATTTGACCAAGTCGTTGTTCAAACTTTTGCATCCGGCTGTACAACTGGCTTGTATTAGCTTAGGAAACAAGTTTTCATATCTCTGAAGTCGGAAGAAAACCTTGTTTCTCCAAAATGGTAACTTTACAAGAGAAAGAGAAAACCTACTCTACTTTTAAAGTAAGTCAGTGGAACCAGACTTTTTTCCAAGTCATTTTGGGCCATTTCTTTTGGTCTGTTCTTCATGAAATGCACATGCAATGTAAAGGGCAACATGTATTTTCAAATTATGTAAAAAACTGAAAAATTTCTCCCAAAATGGAGATACGAGGTTTTCTTCTGACAGCACCTGTGATTATTCTTGACATACAGCTCTAATAAATCAGGTCTTGTAGTTTGTAGACCAAGTATTGATCTTTGTTCCTTGTATTAACCTTTAAACCAGCTCACTGTTTCGGCACCTCCCACTCTGTGTTTGAAGCCAGTCAGCATTCCAGAACACGGTCAGAGTAATTTGAGAAGAATCCCGTCCAAAGCTCTTTTGTAACGCTGTTTTGTAAGTGGCTTGTGTAAGAGCTTTCATATATATGTTTCCAGGAGAGGCACTGCTTAGTGACAGGAGCTCCAGCTGATTGAAACACCATGTAAGTGTTTACGTTCTCCTCTTGTTGGTTTAAAGCTGCAGTTTAAAGTGGGGCATGTTGTTGGTTTTTAAGGTTTACAGACTGGAAAACAACATTTGACCCAGAAAAGCAAGTGCATAAACCTGTGTTTCTGAATGTGAGCAGTGTTAGAAGGGGATACTGTGAAGGAAGGGGAGGGAGTTTGTCAGTGATTTATAGTTTGTCAAATATTCTCAGGATGTTGAAAATGTGAACAATTTGTGTCTGTCTGGACATTTGTGTGCAAAAATATTGCAAGGGCTACAAGAGGCCAAAGCTTAAGGTTTGGATTAGATTGGGTGTGTATACATACAGTGGGCTCAATTATTTAGACATTTGTCCTGTACTTAAACATATACAGCACTGTGCAAATTCAGAGTTACAAAGAAAACAGCTATTTCCAGTCATTTTGGCCACAAATAATGTACAAATAATGAATTTTTCAGAAGACATTTCTGAGGAGATCAGATATAAGGTAAACCACTTGCATAATGAAGGAGAAAGTGAAATGAAAACGAGTAAAAAAAAAAAAACTACAGAGAAAACAGGGCTCCTAACAACCACCTGGAAGACCTGGTAGACACCAAAACTGTACGAATCTCCACCACACCCATAAATGCTTGAATGGGCTTCATGTCGGGCGAATGTGCAGGCCACATCATTCGTCTAAACTCTCCAGAATCCTCCTCGAACCAATTCTGGACAACTTGGACTTGATGGCATGGTCCGTTATCCTGCTGGAACATCCCATCACTGTGGGGTTAAATGAAGTCCATGAAGTGCTGCAAATGGTCAGCAAGCAGTGAAACTGTCAATGACATGTGGACCAGTGGACCCAACCCATGCCATGAGAACACATCCCACACCAGTATGGAACCACCACCAACCTGCACAGTGCCTTGTTGACAACTGGGGTCCATGGCTTCATGAGGTCTGTGCCACACATGAACCCTCTTCAGCCTGGAGCAATTGGTACTGTGACTCATCGGACCGCGGTCCATGTTGCCAGTCCTCTAGGGTCAAGTTAGCAACCTTACAAGCCCAGGTGAGGTGCTGTGTCTGGTGTCATGGTGTTAACAGAGGCACTCTGGTGGGTCTTCTGCTCCCATATCCCATGGAAGCTAAAGAACGCTGCACTGCCCTGTGGGATTAGCATGTGGGGCCTCTTGTATTGAATGTGGATGTGATTTCTGAACAAGTCGCTTGTCTATTTTGACAAACGATTCTAGTCAGACGCCACCGGTCATGATCCTTAAGCACCTGCAGGTGGCCACTGGGCTGTCCACTGTGGATGGTAATGCCTTCTATGATGTATTCCTGGTTCTCACTGTGGATCAAGGAATGTTAAATTCCCACACAACTTTGGAAGTGGAATGTTCCATCCGCCTGGCTCCCACTACGATGCCTCGTTTGAA
Organism: Colossoma macropomum; assembly: GCF_904425465.1. Taxonomy (NCBI): domain Eukaryota; kingdom Metazoa; phylum Chordata; class Actinopteri; order Characiformes; family Serrasalmidae; genus Colossoma; species Colossoma macropomum. The sequence goes on from NW_023494802.1 coordinate 40,319,420, forward strand.
CTCCTGCCTTGCTGTGAGCACAATGGCCAGTGTTCACCTCACTCACAAGATGAACACCTCACAACTTATACAGGTGTCCCCAGAGGTACACACTACTATCCCATGACGTTTGGCATGTCTGTGTAATTTTTGCCTGACTGTGACAAATGAATAACTTGTACTTAGGGACCATATTGATTGAAAATTAAATAGGTGAAAGGGTCTCTGACTTCACCCAAATTCTTTTTTGGTGGCATAACATTAGCCTCGTATTTTTAGTGTCTCACCTCTAACACGTCTTGCCTGATGAACTACAGTTAGGAAAAGGAGGAAAGCTGTGAAATTGAATTTTTGGTGAACTGTCCCTTTCAGGTTAGAACTGGGCTAGGTGTGTGTATGTTGTCTCTGCACGCTGATAATCACAGACTCATCAGTGTGGTGTTTATCCTCTGCTGGATCTCTCTGACATTGAGAATGGTCAATTATGTCTCTTTACTTATTAGAACTGCTGGAGCGTCTTTAACACAAACACGGCGCTGCAAATTACCGCTGCCTTGTAGGGTTTAAATTCAATCAGGCTTGAAGGCGACGGGGAGGAGATCGCAATTAGCCCGCATTAACATTTCAGATGGACTTTTCTGTGGCCAGACAGCCACCCTGACCGCCTGCTTTAATTCGCTTAGTGCGTTCGAGCGGCGGCTGACGCACCTCTCTCCCACTTACAGACAGATCTGCACTCCAGAAAGGGTTCTCTATAGTAGCAAGGAAACAAAAAGTTCAACACCCTTAACACACGGTTCTTCAAGGGTACTGGAGGCCAATGGATATATCTAGAACTATGAAACTTTAAAGAACCTTTCGGTTCTATTAATGGTTAAATGGTTCTTCACTGTGATTGAAAACGTTATGTATGCTTTTAACCTTTTTAAAAATGGTTCTAAGAAGTACCAAAAATTATTATGCTAATGTGACACGTCATAGAACATTTCATTTGTGATATATATATATATATATATATATATATATATATATATATATATATAGAGCACAATATATAATCAAACTACTTAAAAAACTATTATTATTGTTATTAATGTTGTTTTTTGTTGTTGTAATAAGAATAATATACCTATAATATAATATGTTGGTATGTTATAATTATATACATATGATGTATAATTATATATTGTATAATTATGATCATCATCATTGTCATTGTTATTATCTTACTGAGGTAATTATAAACATATATAACTATTATTATTGTTAATTTGTTGTAAGAATAATAATATAGCTATAATATAATACATGGTCATGTTATAATATAATTATACACAATGATGTATAATTATGTATTATATAACTATGATCATCATTATCATCGTCATTGTCATCATTATCTAATTAAAGTAAATATAAACATATATAACTTTTATTATTGTCATTATCTTGTTTTGTTGTCATAATAGTAATCATCATCATTATTATGATACAATTATCATGATTATTATTATTATGATGAAGAAGATGGTGATGATTATGGTAAGGATTATAATTATGAAGATTATGACTATCACCATCATCATCATCATCTAATTAACACAATTATAAACATTAGCATCTTCATTATCATAATAATTTATGCAATAGAGATATAATAACTTATTGTCTTAACTTTTTGGAGGCAAATAAATCTTTATTAGAATTTACTGAATCATTATTTACCATTTATTGAATTTTAAAGCATATATATATATAATATTTATATATATATATATATATATATATATATATATATATATATTTTTTTTTTTTTTTTTTTTTTTTTTTTTATAAGAACCCTGTTTATTAGACTGTACCCAATCCATTCCTGAAAATCGCCATAGAAACCGTCCTCTGAGGAAGAATCGGCTCTGGAAAAAAGTAATGTAAACAACTGTGAGGAATCTAGGACACCCTCTCCTCCAACATCCGTCCTGATGAATGGAGAATGTGTTGGGAGGGATTGTATCAGTCGACACGATTGAGTTTACAAGGTCAAGAGCTTGCCATCATTTACGCTCTTGGCTGACACTCCAGACTGCAGTGGGTGAAGATGCAGGAAAGTAGGCCAGCTCCCACTGATATCTCTGAGTCTCGCAGCCAAAATCTGTCTGTTTCAACATCTTCCTGTCTGTGAATATTTGATTAGAGGACAGATCTGACCAGAGCAGAGCCGTACACTGAGCTTCAGTCACACTCACAGCCTCACTGTCTGCAGTCAAATGCCTCATTTCTGATCTGTCTTATCAATGTATCGCAAATGTCTACTGTTTAAAATGTCTCCGTCACCAGTAAAGCTAGTTGAGTATTTGCTGTAATATTTGTTTATGCAAATTGATTTCTCCACAGCCTTCAGGAGAAACATGGTGTCTGCGTTTAACGCCTTACTAAACCTGACCTGGTGGATAGACACGCAGGGAATTCTGGTCTTTCTGTGTGTGGTGCTGTTGGTGAAATACCTGAGTGACACTCGACCCAAGAACCTCCCCCCAGGTCCCCTTCAACTGCCCATTATTGGCAACCTGCTGGACATCAGCTTCCGTGATCCCATCAGATCCTTTGAAAAGGTCTGGATTCTTAATGAAATTTTTGGTAACACTTCCTATAAATCTTGTATTCATAATTAATGAATGCATTAATAAAAATGTCATATGGTATATAGAATACCTTATAAACCTGGCAGAAGGTACTATATGGAATATGAGAAAAAGAGCTGATTTCTGGTGGGCCTGGCACTGCTATATTACTGGATGTAATTATAACTACTACTAGCAATTACACAAGCTTATGCCCAATATTATAAGGCTTTATTCATGCCATACAACATTTTATAAATGCATTTATAATGAATTTATGAATTCAGAACTCAGAGGAAGTGTTACTTAAGTACTGTACATCACTGTACATATATCTGGCTTTTTTGTAGAGATACTTTATAAAACAATCAGGAGAAACTTTACTTCACTGATCTTATGTTAAAATGATTTGGTCTGCCTTTAAAATACGTTTCTGTTACATTTGGTCCTCAGATCTATGAGAAGTATGGTGGCGTTAACACACTTTACCTCGCAAACCAGGACTGTGTTCTGCTGTCCGGCTATAAGAGTTTCAAAGAAGCATTTGTGGAAAAAGGGGACATCTTTAGTGACCGAGCCTCCTACCCACTGAACGACAGACTATCCAGAGGATTGGGTAAAAACACCCAAACATATATATATATATATATATATATATATATATATACATATATATATATATATATATATATATATATATATATATATAGATATGATTTAAACAAAAAATTAAAGTTTCTGACCTTGCTAACAAAACAAAAACAGTGTAATGAAAATGTTGTCAGTGATTTGTAAACCAATCAATAGCTAGCTGAACTCATCTGATCTGACCATTCGATTCTGATTAATTCTAAAGTTGAACATTAAGTAATGCTATATACACTATGTGGACAAAAGTATTGGGACACCTACACATTATACCTACAGGAGCTTTCATGAATTCCATTCTAAATCCGTAGTCATTAATATGGAGTTGTTCCCCCATATCATCATCCCTCCTCCACCAAACTTTACAGTTGGCACAATGCAGTCAGGCAGGTAACGTTCTCCTGGCATTCGTCAAACCCAGACTGCCAGATAGAGAAGCGTGATTTGTCACTTGAGACTGCAAGGCTATGTGCTTAATTTTATCCACCTGTTAGCAATGAGTGTGGCTAAAACACCTGAACGTAATAATTAGGAGGGTGTCCCAATATTTTTGTCCATATAGAGTGTTGCTATGGTTTTCAAGGCAAATATACATTTTACCTGTATGTACATAATTCCTATGACATATAACACTAATTTGCCTTGCTAATGACTTTCATCTCTCCATGGTTGTGAGAAGGCCTCATTTCATCCAGTGGACACATGTGGAGGCAGCAGAGACGCTTTGTTCTGTCCACGCTGAAGAACTTTGGCATGGGAAAAAAGATCCTGGAGAACTCCATCTTGCAGGAGAGCCACTACCTGTGTGAAGCTCTGAATTCCCACCAAGGTCAGAGGAACAAAGTGGTCAAGAGTTCTACAATGATGTCCGAGCCCAAGTGTTATGAATGTAATCACAAATACTTAAGAGCAGTTCTGCAGGTCTAATGCAGGCATTACAAGGTATTATATGCAGTGTATGATGCATTCTAAATGCATGTCTCTAAATGCATAATGTCTATTGCTATCTATAAACATAGGGAAGTGAGGCAAGTGGATAATGATTCAAGCATGCAGAATGTACAGTTGGCTAGTTTGTTTATTATTTATTTATTTATTTATTTATTTATTCATTCATTCATTCATTCATTCATTCATTCCACATATTATCACTTCACAATCGTAACTGTTTCTTTGTCATGTACTGCAGTATTTTCTAATAATCCAAGCTTCACAATGGTTTGCAAATTTCCTCATGTTTTGGAGTGTTGGGTCAATTTCAATACAAAATACAGGCCAATGCTGCCCTCTATTTGTTGAAAGATGCAACTACAGCATCTCATTGAAGGCCAAAAACCAAACACCAGCTCTTTTACGCCTGTGATCACTTCACCGCGCCCATGTCTCCCTGTGTAAAACGTTAATTAAAATTACACCCAGCCCTTTCTTATTATTATGTGCTTGTTCTGTCTCTCAGGTTTGCCCTTTGACCCTCACCGTACACTGACCAACGCAGTGGCCAACATTATCTGCAGCCTGGTGTTCGGCCACAGGTTTGAATACGATGACCACTACTTCCATCAGATTCTGCAGTACTCGGATGAAGTGTTTCAGCTTCCTATGACCGGCTGGGGCCGGGTATGATGTACAAAAGCAGATACATCTGACAAATAGGTTCACATCATCAAAGAACTAAACTAAATATGCAAAGCAGTTGTGTAGTTTAGATGTTTACATCACAAACAAAGTGGGTACACAAGTACTTACGGCATGATTAACTGTAAAATGCCACAATAAAAGTCTAAAAGTGTCACTTAAATTGATTACACATTTCAAATATTCATGTTTCAGTCAGAAGTCACATCAAACCCAGGCTGAAGCCCAAATGGCTCCGTACTCCCTAAATAGTGTTCTAGCTATGAAAAGCTAGAAATTCTAGGCTCTACAGCCAAATAGTGCAGCATTTATCGAGTGTGGATGTGTCTGAGTCCCAAATGACTATTTCTTAGCTGTATTTTGCTCTGTTGGGCTGCAGGATCCAGTATTTAAACTCCTACATAGTGCACTATGTAGGGAGCAGGGAGCCGTTTGAGATTCAGCCCCAGTGTGAGAAGAGAGCGCCATTGGATTGGTGCTAAATAAGACTCACTGTGGTAATTTGGTGATCAAAAAGTACTTATAAAGCAAAAATGCCTTAAACAGTGCTGTGTTATCATAAGTTCATTGTTATACAACAAAAAGTTAAAACATTAAAGAAATGACCGCAATATACAGTGCTGAGTGACCCAATGTTCTCCTAATTCAGCAGTCAATGGTTGCTTGGCAATGATACTGCACTCTAATGGAACTACATTTATTGGCGGAATACTTGTTTATGTTGATTATTATTAATAATAACATATTATTTTCTGGAAAATTGTGTATTTTATTATATTTTATGTTGGGCACTTCGCATCATGCCTAAGAATACTCTTCCCATGATAAAATCCCAGTAACACACAGCCTCTCATGGCTTATTGCTTTATTATACACACCTAAAACCTAAGAATAGCTCAGATGGTTTGTATTGAATTTCCTGTAGTTACTGAGTAATAAGCCTTAGTATGTAATAAGCCTGGGGTTTTAAGGGGTTAACCGTATCTATAATTATGCTAATCATTTCTCTTCCTTGATCAGCTCTACAATAAGTTCCCCACCCTCATGTCCTGGCTCCCAGGAAGGCACCAGAGAGCCTTCGCCAATCTTTCAAAGGTAAAGCGTTTCATCCAGGAGGAAATCCAGAAGCACAAGCAGGACAGAAACCCAGACAACCCCAGAGACTACGTCGACTGCTATCTGGAGGAAATCGAGAAGGTACTGTGCACGATGATCAACAAATACATCCTAGTAGTATACAGAGAAATATCCAGAGTAATGTCAACAATAATATTAAAAATACATTTTAAATAACATCATTGATTTACATGCATCATGCATGTCCTATAAGTGGCCCTGTGTTCTCCAGTGTAAGGACAGCCAGGCCGAGTTTACAGAGGAGAACCTGGTGTGGTGTGTGGTGGATCTGTTCGGAGCTGGAACGGAGACCACCTTCAACACTCTCAGATGGGCCATGCTTTATATGGCCAAATATCCCGCAGTGCAAGGTAGGACCTCTGTCACTCATAAACAAAAGAACAAATAACTGGAAACAGTGAATTCATTAAATAAAAAAAAATGTATGAATGAAGTGAAATAAAAGTTTGTCCAAAATAAAATAACAAAATAAAATAGGTAAATATAAATAAGCAAAAATGTTAAGGAATGCCAAATAAACAAGGTGTTGTTTATAAGGTGTTGCTAGGCAGTTGCTATGAGGAATGGATTGTTTACTGGGTGGTTTTTAGGGGGTTGATAAGTGATGGATGTGCACATTCCAGAGCTGGAGGGGTGTTTATCTTGAAAACTGAGGCACAAGTTAACGGGCAAAAACCCAGCAGAAAAATAAAAAGAATAGGAAGATTATAAATCGGATAACAACAGTGTTGCTTTGCAATGTGCAATCACTGATAAAACATACGAAAGTGATTAAAAAAAAAGGTAAAAACATAAAAAATAAAGGAAGGGTTAAAAACTAAAGGGTTCAACAAGGTGTGACTTCAGTCGCCCAGGTCCAGAATTGATGACTCTAAATCTAAACCAGTGGCTCTCGACTCAGCACACTTGATCCAGCTTACCAACTGGTTATGAAGGCCTTGATAAGTTGGACCTTAAAGTTGGCTCCGGTGTGTTGGAGCAGAGAATACATGGAACTGTGCAGAGTAGTGGGTCTTCAGGACTCTAGTAAAAGACCCACTGTTTTAAACCTTTCAAACTTCTTTTACTTGTAAAATTATGCATTTTCAGGGAATAAGAACTGCAGCTTATGTAAAACGACCTTCCAGTATCATTAAATGTGTGAATGAGAGCAGTTCTTGTGGAGTCAGACAGTGAAGCCCAAACTGCATGTGTTTTGCTATGATGGTGAGGGAATGATGGCATTAGTTCTCCAAAAGTTCAACATCACCATCATCATCATCATCATCACTTTTATTTATATAGCGCCTTTTCCATGCTCAAGGATGCTTTACAATCAATACATAATCAACAATGCATAACAGAACACATACTCAGACACACACACTCCATGGCTCCCACAGCTACCGGGGGAGGATTTCATTGACCACGGTATAGAGTCACTTAGCTAGCCCGGAAAGAGTCCTTAGCCACGGGGGAAAGTCTTACATCGCAACTACGGTGCATCATGCAGGAGGCTGGCCAGGAAGCCTCAAAGGCCAAAAATGTCCTCAGCCACGAAGGGGTAGCATTTTCCTGCAGCCCAACCCCACCAGTCCAGACCTCATAGCTGCAAGGCAGCGAGACCCAAGCAGCCGGGCCAGGCTGCGATGTCACGTTTATCAGGTCCCCAGACCAGAGAGTCTTGTAGCCATGATACAGCGTCACTCAAGCGGCTGGTCCAGGCTGCATCATAGCTGAGATTTAGCATCACCCAAACAGGCAGCCCAAGAAGCCTAAGCTGCACTTGGAAAATCGCTCTTGGCCTCTGCACACACACTCACTAACACACAAGTTGCTGTAATGACATTTGTTGCTAAGTTGTAATTGTCTGGCTGAATCAGTTTATGCATCCATTTTTACTTTCCTTTGTACATTACAGAGAAAGTCCAGGCAGAAATTGATCATGTGATCGGACAGACTCGTCCACCCTCGATGGATGACAGAAGCCGGCTGCCGTACACTTACGCAGTCACTCACGAGATCCAGCGCTTCTCCAGCGTTGTCCCCTTCGCCCCTCCCAGAGTAGCCAACAAAGACACTACAGTAGCAGGTTACCTCATCCCTAAGGTGAGACACTGCAGTGGAAGGCTAGTATATCTGGGATACTTCAGTGGACGGCTACTGTATCCCATTCTTAAAGAATTAAGACTAAATGACTAATAACAGGTACACCAATAATGTCCTTGGGAAAGATTCCTAACACTATGTTCACCTGCCAGTGTAAATCACTCTGGATAAGAACATCTGCTAAATATATAGTTGTAGTAAAGTGACATGAACAACGTGTAAAACGTATTAGATAAAACAGAAGAAGTCATCATCATCATCATCATCGTCGTTAACTGCTTCGTCGTTAACTGCTAAGGTCGCGGTAGCAGTTGGGAGAGCAGAGAATCCCAGACGACCCTGTCCCCCGCAACTTCCTCCAGCTCATTCCCGGGGACCCCAAGCCGCTCCCAGGCCAACCTGGAGATATAATCCCTCCAGCGCATCCAAGGACGACCCCGGGGCCTTGTCCCGGTAGGCCGTGCCTGGTACACCCCCACCGGGAGGCATCCAGGTGGCATCCGGATCAGATGCCCGAACCACCTCAGCTGGCTCCTCTCAATGCGGAGGAGTAGCGGCTCTACTCCGAGCTCCTCCCGGATGGCCAAGCTCCTCACCCTATCAAATAGAGTGTAGCCTGCCACCCTGCGAAGAAAGCTCATTTCCGCCGCTTGAATTCACGATCTCATTCTTTCAGTCATTACCCATAGATCATGACCATAGGTGAGGGTCGGGATGTAGACCGACCGGTAAACAGAGAACTTCACCTTACGGCTCAGCTCCCTCTTCGCATTACTGCTGCCACTTGTCCCAGCCTGCGGTCGATCTCACGATCCCTCTTCCCATCACTCGTGAACAAGACCCCGAGATACTTAAACTCCTCCACCTGGGGCAAGTCCTTTCCCCTTACCTGGAGTGGGCATGCCATCCTTTTCCGGGCTAAGACCATGGACTCAGACTTGGAGGTGCTGATCCGCATACCAACCGCTTCACACTCAGCTGAAAACTGCTCCAGTGCATGCTGGAGGCATCCATGTGATCCAGCCAAGAGAACCACATCGTCTGCAAATAGCAGAGACGCCACCCTCCGGCCTCCACACATAATGCCCTCCTGACCACGGCTACGCCTTGACACCCTGTCCATAAATATCACAAACAGCAGTGGAGACAGGGCACAACCCTGGCGGAGTCCAACGCTAACACTGAAAGAGTCAGACTTAATGCCGAGTATACGAACACAGCTTTCACTCTGGGAGTACAGAGATTGAATGGCCCGGAGTAGCAGCCCCGGCACCCCATACTCCCGGAGGACCTCCCACGAGATATCTCGGGGAACACGGTCGTAAGCCTTCTCCAAATCCACAAAACACATGTAGACTGGGTTGGCAAACTCCCATGCCCCCTCAACAATCTGTGAGAGGGTAAAAAGCTGGTCCATTGTTTCACGGCCGGGGCGGAATCCGCATTGTTCCTCCTCAATCCGAGGTTCAACTATTGGTCGAAGTCTCCTTTCTAGCACCTTGGCATAGACTTTCCCAGGGAGGCTGAGCAGTGTGATACCCTGATAGTTTGCACACACCCCCCGTCCCCTTTCTTAAAAATAGGGACCACCACCCCGGTCTGCCAGTCCAAGGGTACTGTTCCCGAGGTCCATGCAATATTGCAGAGGCGTGCCAGCCATGACAGCCCCACAACATCCAGAGCCTTAAGCATCTCCAGACGAATCTCATCCACCCCCGGTGCCTTGCCACTGAAGAGCTTGCCAACTACCTCAGTGACCTCGACCAGGGAAATGGAGCTTGACACGCCAGAAGCCTCTGGCCCTGACTCCCGTGAGGGAGGCATGTCTCCCGGATTAAGAAGTTCTTCAAAGTGCTCCTTCCACCGACCGACAATATCCTCATTTGAAGTCAGAGTTTCTCCACCCCTGCCGAATACAGCTTGGGCGCAGCCACCCCGACCGCTCCTTGAGCGAACCTCCTTGAGGCCGACTGAAAGTCTTTTTCCATGGCTTCACCAAACTCCTCCCACACCCTGGATTTTACTTCTGCCACCGTTGCGGCTGCCACCTTTTTTGCCTGTTGGTACCTATCTGCTGAGTTGGGAGTCCTTCGGGCCATCCAGTCCCTAAAGGCCTCTTTCTTCAGCTTGATGGCCTCCCTCACCCCCGGTGTCCACCAGGGGGTTCTTGGGTTACTGCCCTGACAGGCACCAACAAGCTTTTGGCCACACCTACGCCTGGCAGCTTCCACAATGGAGATTTTGAACAGGGTCCATTCAGACTCCATGTCCCCTACCTCCTCCAGGACATGAGAAAAGCTCTCCCGGAGGTGGGAGTTAAAATCTTTCCGAACAGGGGCCTCCGACAGTCGTTCCCAGCACACCCTCGCTATTTGCTTGGGCCTACCGGGTCTGACCATCAGTCTTCCCTGCCATCTGATCCAACTCACCACCAGATGGTGATCAGTTGACAGCTCAGCACCTCTCTTCACCCGAGTGTCCAGAACATATGGTCCCAAGTCAGATGAAATGACAACAAAGTCGATCATTGATCTATGACCCAAGGAGCTCTGGTACCATGTACACTTATGAACATCCTTGTGTTCGAACTTGGTGTTCGTTATGGTCAATCCATGCCTAGCACAGAAGTTCAATAACAATTCACCATTCGGGTTTAGATCGGGCAGGCCGTCCTTCCCAATCACGCCTCTCCAGGTCTCCAGGTCAGTCATTGCCAACATGAGCATTGAAGTCTCCCAGTAAGACTATGGAGTCTGTGGGCGGGACCCTTTCCAGAACCCCGCCCACTTGCTCCAAGAAGGCCGAATACTCCGACCTACTTTTTGGTGCATAAGCACACACAACAGTCAGAGTTTTCCTCTCTGCGATTTTAATTCGCATTGAGGTGACCCTCTCGTCCACCGGGACAAACTCCAACTGCATGGCTACCAGTCGGGGACTCGTGAGTATCCCCACACCCGCCCAGCGCCTCTCACCCTGTGCAACCCTGGAGTAGGAGAGGGACCAACCCCTATCAAGGAGTTTGGTTCCAGAGCCGACACTGTGGGTGGAGGTGAGCCCAACTATATCTAGTTGGTACCTCTCAACCTCTCGCACAAGCTCCGGCTCCTTCCCCCCCAGTGAGGTTACATTCCACGTACCAAGAGCCAGTTTCTGCCGCAGGGGCCTAGGCCACCAGGGGCCCCCCCGCAATCTCCCACTGCCTATACGGCACTGCACCACTCCCCCGTGCTGGACCTTGCGGGTGGTGGGCCTCTCCATGTTGCTTCTTCGGGTACACGATTGTCTGTGTCCATTTCTCAGAAGAAGTCAATAAATAGTAAATAATAAATTGTGACATATCATGACACCTATTAAACTTCTCAGGAAAATCGCAAAAGAATCATTTTGTGGCTCAAGTATTGTGAGAATCATACCGTGTGGCCTCCAGAGATTCCAACCATTACTAGGTTACTATGTCTTGTATGTAAGTCAAGTTACTTCAGAAAAGCCACTGTATATTTAAGGTCAGAGATTGCAGTAGCAGACAGAGAAGAAGACATACACATCAATTTCTGTTGACATTGGCCTGTTTTTCTTTCTTCCCCAGGGAATGATGATCGTCCCCTTCCTGAACCCAATCCTGCAGGACAAGCATGAGTACAGCACTCCCGACAAGTTCAACCCAGAACACTTTCTGGATGAAAACGGCAGATTTGTGAAGAGAGAAAACTTCATTCCCTTTTCAATAGGTAATTTTCACTGAAACTACTTCAGTATGCATTGTAATAGTGAAATAGGAGTCTAAGTCCATGCCACAACTGAATGAATCAGAAACCGAGTTAAGATCAAAAGTAAATTCACTAGCCCAAATCCAATGATTTTCAAAAATGACTACACTATTCACAAGTTCACCTACATGTATTTACATTCATTGTCCTTTTTATCAGCTCCACTTACTATATAGGTGCACTTGTACTTCTACAATTACAGACTGTAGTCCATCTGTTTCTATGCATACTTTGTTAGCCCCCTTTTACCCTGCTCTTTAATGGTCAGGACCCACACAGGACCCCCACAGAGCAGGTATTATTTGGGTGGTGGGTCATTCTCAGTAGTGACACTGATGTCGTGGTGGTGTGCTAGTGTGTGTTGCGCTGGTCTGAGTGGATCAGACACAGCAGTGCGGCTGGAGTTTTAAACACCTCAGTGTCGCTGCTGGACTGAGAACCAAAAACATCCAGCTGACAGTGTCCTGTGGGCAGCGTCCTGTGGGCAGTGTCCTGTGGCCACTGATGAAGGACTAGAGGATGACCAACACAAACTGTGCAGCAGCAGATGAGCTATCATCTCTGTCTTTAGATCTACAAGGTGGACTGACAATGCAGGAGTGTCTAATAGAGTGGGCAGTGAGTGGACACAGTGTTTAAAAACTCCAGCAGCACTGCTGTGTCTGATCCAGCACAACACACACTAACACACCACCACCACGTCAGTGTCACTGCAGTGCTAAGAAGGATCCACCACCCAAATAGTACCTGCTCTGTGGGGGCCCATGGGGGTCCTGACCATTGAGGAACAGGGTAACAAAGCACGCAGAGAAACAGATGGACTACAGTCTGTAATTGTAGAACTACAAAGTGCACCTATATAGTAAGTGGAGCTGATAAAATGGACAATGAGAGTAGAAACAAGAAGTTGTTGTGGGGTAACCTAAAGATAACCAACTGTCCTCCACTGTCACTGCCCATACATTCCTTTTTTGGGAGTAAAACAGTCCGTAGTCCAGTTCCTTTTCACTATTGTTCCTAGTTAAAAGTACAACACTAGTATGTATATTAGCTGCAGTATATTAGCATCAGCATGCTATTCAGCTAGCCTGCTCACAATCCATCTACATTTCAAGTTATGCAACTGTAAAAGTATTAGCAGCATATAATGATTTTTAGGGTGTTAATTTATTGTAAATATTTCTGATTAAAAGATGCACTTTCAAAATTGTATTAGAAACAATGCTGAAAAAATTTGCATTTTGTACTCAAGTAAATAAAACAGTTTATAGCTGAAGCTCTTGAAATCAGCTGACTGGTGCAGTAGTTTGGCAGGTAACTGAATGTGGGTTTATTGCTGCAATGAAAAATGTTATGCTCTGAATTTACTTGATTCTAATGTGTACATTATTTTCATATGAATTTAACACAATTTAGCTTTTCAGCTTACTTTTGTAATTAATTTATAGTAGGTATGTGAATGGCTCCATTAAATCCACTGACTAGCGCTGTGCTTTGGCAGGTAAGCGGATGTGTCCAGGTGAGCAGCTTGCCCGTATGGAGCTCTTCCTCTTCTTCACCTCTCTGATGCAGCGCTTTACTTTTCACGCTCCTGAGGGCCAGACTCTCGGGTTAGAGCGAACGGTGGGCATCACCTTAGGCCCCAGACCCTTCCAGATACGTGTAGTGCCACGCTGATGTCAACAAGCTGAAGAGTTCATTAACACTGCAACATTTCTGTAACATACTACTAACCCACTAGAGGGCAGCATAGAGTCTACTTCTGCTGTAGAAACTGAGTTTTCACAATTGTCAAAATTCATACTCAGTTAAAGATAAAATATTCTTACTTAACAATATTTTGATCAGCCTAATTAATAAACCACAGTTCAGTTCAAGTTCAAATAAGTTCTTTATTCCAAAAATGATATGTAATGTATGTATCACTGTTACGGTACAAATTATGGTACAAATGTCCATATCACTCTGAAATATATTATATTACATGTTGTAAATGACAACATGTAATATAATATATTTCATATACATATTCATATACATGAAATGTCTTAAATTCTCAAATTCATCTCTTTTTTTGTTTCTTTTATACCAATTTTCTATGACTATGTCAAAAAAAGTTTCCAATTTAGGGATTTTCAATTATCTACATCATTTGAGCACAGAATCTGTTCTTTAGGTTATGTGAAAATTTCATGATGAATGGACCAACGGAAATGTTCCAAAACTGATTGGAATAAAATCTCTTTATAATAACTTACATTAAAAGTAACGCTTTTGCATTGTCACTGAGATGAATCCCACATAAAATTGACCACCTACTGAACGTCTACTAGTTTAGTAATATCAAAAATGCAAAACATGCAAAAATTTCATATGAACATGAGGAGGAGTTTGACAGACGAGTCTCCGGAGTTGCAGCCGTGTTCATAGATTTGATTCGAGAAATGATTGATGAACACATTACCATGTAGATTCATTTCCTCAGTGCTTGTTTTCTGCTGTGTGATTTTATCCCCTCTTCATAACTGTTATGACACTCATACTAGGCCAGGAAGCCAGTCACTAGAGGCTGTAAGAAATTAAACCAAAATGGTATCAAACAATGAAAAACAATGAAGTGAAGTGCAAATAAATAATGCTGCAGTGGAATTTGTTCAGTTGTATAAAGGTGTACAAAAAACATTCTGCCAGCAATTTTTTGTTTTTAATAACTTTATTTTTCAGGAAATGCCTCTTTTCACTAGTGCAAATGGGCCCAAAACAATACCATAATCTTGGAGGAGAGCTAAGATGACAAGGGATCAAAAACTTTTCAAGACATTAAGAATCAGTATGGCTTACCCAACACTTCTTTCATCATGTATAAATGTATTAGATCTCCACTCCATGGAACTTAAATCAATCCATCAATCCACTGCATAGTTTAATCTTTCCTAACGGTCAGCTATCCAGCTCTGCCTCAACCATCTACTCCTTTCTACTAGAATCATCTTTAAATCCACTTGATATAATAAGAGTATGGACTCCAGAAATTAGTCCGATCTTCCTAATCATGGAAAATGATAGTCATGGCTTCCTAAAACCCAAGTCATCAGATCATTCATTGGAAACTTGTCTCTATTTCATTTTTTTTATTGTCTTCGTTTTATAATTGACTTATTATATTAATAATATGTAAAAATAAAAGAATTTTGTTATTCATGATGTTCATCTTTGATGTATATGTACCACAGACACTCATGTCTGGTCGAAGTGCATGTAAATTTCAATGTGCATGAAAACAAGCATGCACACTCCAGTCCAGGGATCATAGATATTCATACCTAGATGCTGCGTTGGGTCCAGCCAGGTACGTCAACAGCGCTGCCATTTTGGGGGAATTCAACATTGCTGCTGGACTGCATTCAGTACTATTACAGAGCGACTGTTTAAGAAAGATACTGTCCATAATTACACTATTTCAAGAGTATTGCTCTCAGAAAGTGGGATAGGATTATATAATGGAGGAAATGCAATGATCCACACTCATGTTTGTGTGATGTGTATTGTTTGTGTGATGTTTATGTGTAGATTTGGCTGTGTGGTTGGTGATGCACAACCTGTTGATGTGATTTTTTTCCCTCTGATTTTATATTAAGCTTGTTTCATCTAATAGTCTATTCAGGGAGTCTTATTGTGATGTTTAACGCTTTGCAGCTCAGTAAGTTATAGCATTCTTTAATCTGTGTAGATATTAATAATAGATTAATGTTAGCACCTTCTTGCACAAAGTTATCTTCTTATTTGCCAGCTTCTTGTTAAAATTTCCCCATTCCATTTTAAATGGTGCAGCAGTTACTTTCTGGTGCCTGAAGCTGCACAATTTAAGGTGGAATGGGAAAATTCAAACAAGAAGCTGGATCACAAAACTTGGACAAGAAGCTGGCGAATAGGAAGCCAACTTTAGCTTCACCCCTTCTTACTGTGTTTTTGGGGGGGGGGTATTTTATTTTAATGTATATTAAGACTAGAAGTGATTCACATATTGATGAATTTGCTGGTGGATTGATCGGTTCTTAACATCAGGTGCAGACTGAATACTTTCCTGCTGGTCCAGATGGCTAATTATCACAATCCGTTATTATAGAAATAAAAGCTACTGAGAGTAGCCCATGCAACCTAGATTAAACAGTGTCTGGGGATTATAACAAAAGAAATTTGGTGAAAATCGGTTGAGTAATAAGGAAGTTGTGGCTGATTTCATCCTGAGACTCATCGTCTCTCAATACAAGTGAATTTGTTCACAAACAAATCTTGACCTCTCCAACATGGCGGACGTGCAGTGGTATTGCCTCAGATAGAGAACAACAGACAACGCAGCATCTAAGTATGTATATCTATGGATTGGAGCAGCTTCTTTTTTCTCCTCTGGCACTAGAACAGCTAGTAAGATGACGTGTGTGTGGACATAGGCTTTCAAGTGCAAGTGCAGTGTTAAAGCTTTCTAGGCCTGCTAAATTTGACAAATTCCTGGTCCTAATGACCTAATAAAGATCCAAGGTTACAAATTCTGATCCACATTTACCCATTATATGTTGGCAGTGTTTCCATTTGTTAAAATTTTACACTCAAATTTACACATGCACCGACCAGACATGAGTTTAGCTGCGTACTGACTTGCTTCCTAGTTACACCTTGAACTCTCTCACCTGCAGCTCATTAACCTCCCTTTATAAGGACCTTCACTCACACTGGATCTCTGCGAAGTATTGCCAGTTCATCTGCGTAACAAGCGGTGTTTGTTCACATCTGTTGGATTATTTTTGGATTGCCTGGAAATTTTCTATACTTCTTGACTCTGTTTGTACCTGTGATCTGTTCTGTTTTTTGTTGTTTTTGTTTTTTTTTGACTTCTCGGATTGTCTCTGACTCTGATTCTGGTTTTTGTGATTTTTGATACTAGGTTTTGAGTAAACAGGAATCATGGATTCAAACCTATCTGGACAGTCTTCATTACACTAATGTTGAAATTTGCATTTATGATCAATTTTGACTAGAGTTGTGCCTTGTTTGAGTAATTCCTCTATGAGAAGTTTAATTTTTATTGCCTGCTGTTGTTTAACATAATCGATTTAGCAAAGCTGAAGTCTTCCAAAATGCTAATAACATTTCTATCTCTGTGTGACAAAAGAGGCAGCAAGTCAGTAACTTACTGTAGTTTCTCCAATTTACAGTGTGGATCCTTCAGTAGATCAGACAGCAGCTTCATTCCTGACTCTCCTGGTTTATTGTGGGTCAGGTCCAGCTCTTTCAGGTGTGAGGGGTTTGATTTCAGAGCTGAAGCCAGAGCAACAGAGCCTTCTTCTGTAATACTGCAGTTACATAACCTGTCGCATGAAGGAGGAAAACTCCTTGTAGGCACAGATGGTGCACATGCATAGATAGAAGGCAAAAGAATGAGACTACCTATGTGTGTGAGAGAGAAAGAGTTGGTGATCTCACCTTAGTGTCTCCAGTTTACAGCATTGCTTCTCCAGTCCAGCAGAGAGCAGCTTCATTCCTGAATCCTGCAGATCATTGACACTCAACTTCAGCACTCTCAGACAGGAGTTTGTGCTGAGAACTGAGGCCAGAACTGCACAGCTGTTCTCTGAGAGATTACAGCCACACAGCCTAGAAGAGAAATGGTTATACTTCATTAACACAGCCATTTCAAAAACAGAAAACACACACAATTAACCCACAAAAATACATACTCACAGGTCAGCTGGCAAAATAGGAAAAAAAACAGTAATGCTAAAAAAAATGCAAATATAAAGATGGGAAATATGGCAAAATGTATAAGGAATCATGAGACCTGAAGAGAATTTCACAAAACATATGAATCAAAAAACAGAAAAACAGACACTTCTGTCTTTTTTATGATATATGTATCTGTTCAGTGTTCTAGATGCACTGATAATATGTATACTCGGAAATGCATATTGTGATTTATCACAATAACTATAACATGCAGCCATGTTGCCTACCTTTACACACACACATAAACACACACACACACACACACACACACACACACACACACAAACACAGACAATTTATCACATTCTATGAGGATGAGAGCTCAAATGCAATTGTTTGGTGAATAATCAACTTTATCTCAAATAAAGTTGATCCACCAAGTCACCAAGCCAAGTGTCCTTCTTTAGTTTTGCAGTGGAGCTACAAGGCTAATGTAACCACTAATTAACATCATACAAATTAGATACCTACATCAAATACTTACCTCAAACTGAAGTGAGAGTTTAAATAATCTCAAATAGATTTGCTTATGTGCTGTATGACTTTATATATACAGTTCTTATGATAAACCGTTATATGCACTTTTTAGTTCATGTACATTCAAGTTGGTTTCACATTCACAGATATGGTTGAGTTAGTGATGATAGTGAGTTACTGATTTTCAGCCTGCTATGAATAATATTTAGCCATTAGCCCTTTGGTTACATGTTTGTGGTGCTGTTCTCTTAAGCATTTTGTTGTTTATTGGCAATTTTACAACCTTAGACTTACACACTCTGACTATTGCCTGTTATTCTGTCCTTGTATTTATGAGTGAGAAAATTCACTCCTCTGCCTCCCTATGATTTTAACAGCACCCCAGAGTAAACCACAACAACTACCCAAGTTTCTCCAGTTTACAGTTTGGACTCTTAAGTCCAGCAGAGAGCAGCTTCACTCCGGAATCATGTAGTTTGTTGTAACTCAGGCTCAGTTCTCTCAGACTTGAGGAGGTTGAGCTAAGAGCTGATGCCAGAACTGCACAACTTTCCTCTGTGAGATTACACCAACACAGCCTAGGAGAAAAAATGACTGCAATTTCAAACATAAAAACACACATATCCAAGTATAACTACAAAACACATACCTGTATTAAGACTATTAACAAGATAGTAACTCTTAGTAAGCTATGATATTCTTACCCCAGGTTCTGCAGTTTACAATGTGGATTCTCCAGTGCAGCAAAGAGCAGTTTCACTCCTGAATCCTGCAGTTTATTGTCACGAAGGTCCAGTTGTCTCAGATTTGAAGTGTTTGAGCTAAGAACTGAGGCCAGAGCTGCACAGCTTTCCTCTGTGAGGTTACATACAAACAGTCTAGGAGAGAATAGTGATTGTATCATAGCATCATTGTCAAAAAACACACACAACCAAAACTGCAAAATGCATATTGGTATTAGATTCAGCAGGATGCTTAAATGATAGTGTACTATGCATAAAATACAGTATCATCTCTTTTCACACACACATTCACAGTTTTTGATGTGAGAAACTACACCTGTTAGGTATCCACAGTAAGAAAGTGATAAACTTACTTCAGTATCTCCAGTTTACAGTTTAGATTCTTCAGTCCAATGGAGAGTAGCTTCACTCCTGAATCCTGTAGTTTATTGTAACTCAGATTTAATTCTCTCAGAATTGAGGTGTTTGAGCTGAGAGCTGAGGCCAGAACCGTACAACTTTCCTCTGTGAGATTACACCATCTCAGTCTAGGAGAGTGAGGATGATCTCAGTACACTAACATTTACAAAATACACACAATGCTTCAAAACATTTGTCATATCAGCCAAATTGAAGCTGAATTACAGAAAAATAAACTACAAAAAGAGCTATTTTTAAAAAATCCCTTTTTCTCTTTTTACACACACACACACACACACACAGTGTTAATCCACTGTCTGTGTGTGTTATCTCCATCCTCAGTGAGAAAATGATCATCTCACCCCAGTGTCTCCAATTTACAGTGTGGATTCTCCAGTCCAGCTGAGAGCAGCTTCACTCCTGAATCTTGGAGTTCATTCTTACTCAGGTGCAGCTCTCTCAGACTTGAAGTGTTTGAGCTGAGAGCTGAGGAAAGAGCTGCACAGCTTTTCTCTGTGAGATTACAACCACACAGCCTAAGAGAGAAAATATTGTGAGTCACAACATTACCATTTATGCAGTGAAGCATGGCAGCAGGCAAGTCTGCCTTTGCTAGCAAGTCAAGTACTTGAGCTCTTCCAATCCAGTTGCACACTCTTAGAAGCTGAAGTTATCAATATCAGACTATTTCAGCTCTTCTGGGATAAACGGCATGATGCAACGTGGTAGAGTGGTGGGAATTTGCCACCATACAACACAGCTGGCTCCCAGCTTGCTCTGCTTCACTTTTTTTTAAGAATGAAGCTAATAAAAGGTGAATGAGTAATAAGCTCAGTTTACTCATACATGCCTGTTTTTCTGTTCTACTCTTACTCTTTTCTTTTGTTCCAGTTACATGCATTTCTTTAATATTAAAGGATGCTGTCTAAAGTGGGAAAGGAGTGTTATCCACTATTTTATCCAACTCCTTTACATGTGGATTATTGCTTGAGCTTCCCATTTTGCTAATCAGACCTAACACTTTCAAACACGCTTGGCTACTTCAACTGTGACTGTCTTTCGGAAACCCAATATCCTATAAAATTGTGCATTCAGATCACTGTGATCTTCATTATACATATTTGTTGCACATATTTGGTTTGCATATTTATATTAAGAAATGTTGAAACACGTTTATAATTAAAAGTACTCACACAGCCTTTCGGCATGCCTTGATCACTGGAAACAGTCTTTGAAAGCATTCCTCTGATCTGCCATATTTTGTCAGGTCAAACTCATCCAGCACCTCAACTGAGTTCAGCAACACAAACACCAGAGCTGACCATTGAGCAGGAGAGAGACTAATTCTAGAGAGAGAGTGTTGATTTCCTCTGCTCAGGTATGTTTGCACTTCCTGCACTAAAGAATGATCATTGAGTTCATTCAAACAATGGAACAGATTGATGCTTTTATTTGTAGAGCAATTCTTCCTGATCATCTCCTTAATGTACTCGACTGTTTTCTCGTGGTTGTGAGAGCTGCTTCCAGCCTGTAGCAGGCTCTGTAGGAGAATCTGATTGGACTCCAGTGACAGACCAAGAAGAAAGCGGAGGAAAAGATCCAGGTGTCCATTCTCACTCTGTAAGGTCCTGTCCACTGCACACTCGAGGAAATCACTCATTGTAGCGTTGAATACAGCTTGTTGTTCTAGCACATTTTTGTTCTCAGAGATAAAGGAGAGAAGTGCAAATAAAGCAGCCAGAAACTCCTGAACACTCAGATGCACAAAGCTGAACACCTTCCCCAGGTGCAGCCCCAACTCCTCTCTGAAGATCTGAGTGCAGACTGCCGAGTACACTGATGCATCACTGACCTCAATGCCACACTCTCTCAGGTCTTCCTCATAGAAGATCAGGTTGCCTTTTTCTAGTTGTTGGAAAGCCAGTTTTCCCAGTGCCCAGATGATCTTTCTAGTCTGGTCAGGATCAGGGTCACTTTTTCCTTGGTACTTTTGGCTGCTATGTTTGATTTGAAAGATCATAAAGTATATGAACATTTGAGTGAGAGTCTTGGGGATCTCTCCACTCTTCACTTTATCAAATATTCTCTCTAGAACAGTAGCTGTAATCCAGCAGAAGGCCGGTATGTGGCACATGATGTAGAGGCTTCTTGAGGACTTCAAGTGTGTGATGATTCTGTTGGCCAAACTCTGGTCAATGATCTTCTTTCTGAAGTATTCCTCTTTCTGAGGGTCACTGAACCCTGTACCTCTGTTACCTGATCGACACATTCAGGAGGGATCTGATTGGCTGCTGCTGGTCGAGAGGTGATCCAGAGAAGAGCAGAGGGAAGCAGATTCCCCTTGATAAGGTTTGTCAGCAGAACATCCACTGAAGCTGACTGTGTTATGTCAAGTAAATTCTCATTGTTTCGGAAATCCAAAGGAAGTCGACATTCATCCAGACCATCAAAGATGAACAAGACTTT
Source organism: Colossoma macropomum (assembly GCF_904425465.1). Taxonomy (NCBI): domain Eukaryota; kingdom Metazoa; phylum Chordata; class Actinopteri; order Characiformes; family Serrasalmidae; genus Colossoma; species Colossoma macropomum. Next base: position 40,341,161 of record NW_023494802.1, read on the forward strand.
GTACTGGTCATAGTCTCTTAGCTTTAATTCCTTTGTTGTTATGAAAAAGCAATGCAGAAGATCCACAAGACTGAGTTTTTCCTTCTTAATTATATTCAGCTCCCTAAAAGGAAGTGGAAATATGAAAAAAATGTCCTTGTTTGCTTTTCCTTCAGCCCAGTCCAGAATGAACTTCTGCACAGACACTGTTTTTCCAATTCCAGCAACTCCTTTAGTCAGCATAGTCCTGATGGGCTTATCTTGTCGAAGTAAGGGCTTAAATGTGTCATTGCAGTTGATGGGTCTCTCCTGTGTTGCTGGTCTCCTGGATGCTGTCTCTATCAGTCTCACCTCATGCTCATTATTGACCTCTCCACTCCCACCTTCTGTGATGTAGAGCTCTGTGTAGATCTCATTCAGAAGTGTTGAGGTTCCATGAAATGCGATTCCTTCATTAATTTTCTGAAATTTGGCCCTAAGTGCAGATTTGAGCTTTCCGAGGGAAGCAGGAGCCAGTTCTGATACTTATTGTGACTTTTAGCTTTCAGCATTCAGTCTTACTTTATTTACTTATGTAATATTTTATATAGCAATACTATTTTATCAGTGTCACTTAAGAAAGTATTACTATTTTAAAATTCAACCCTATAACACAGAGCTCTTACTCATCTGTAATGTGTTTGCAAGGTCTGTCTGATTCATGCTTCTGAGAACATGCAGTGTGATCTTCAGTGCACCCTCTCGGACACTACTCTGATCCTCCTCAACTTGCATATCATCTTCAGGACATGCTTCATAATCTGAATGCAGTAATTTCTTGATCCTCTTCAGATCATTTTTCACCAGTGAGATGACTTTGTACTGCAATTTCTAATTGAGAATAAACAGTACCAAAAACTATTAAAATATCATATTGTCATAGATCAGTGGTTCTCAGTCCAGTGTCCATTAAAGAATTTACTGGATATATACAATAAATTACCAAGGCTCACATGGGACATACTATATTGTTGCTGTAACTAAACCCTATATCTCTAACAAGGTAACTTAACACAAGAAGGTAAAACATTCTTAACTACAATGGAAATTAATGTAACATTACTTTATTCCAAGTAGTTTTGGACCATTTGTATTGGTCCAATTATCATGAAATATCAAATTAATTCAGTTGTTCTTGCAAGTAGCTCAGAAGATATCAACTATGTTTTAAAGAACAAGACATTCTTGTTGCTCTTGATTGGGTTAAATGTTTTTGCATATATTCTAGCTTTATATAGTGTTATTACAAATAAAAACATGGCTATTGTCCAGATAAACTCTTTTAAACAATTTTCTTTTGCACTTTTGCACAGTATTGTACACTGTAAATTAAAAAAATAACTTTTTAACTTAAAAGTAACTAATCTGATTTACTTAAAATTCTGAGTTTATTGAACTTTAAATAATAAGTTGACAAATGTAAAACACATCATTTTTCTCTTAATTTACATATTAGAAGTTCAATGAGCTCAACATTTTAAGGTAACCAAGGATCTTACTTTAGATTAAGAAGTTTCATTCTTACAGTGTATATATTTCCAATGAAAATCTAAAATGTAACTATAAACACATTAAACTTAAACATTTATATGAAAATGGTAAAGCAACATGGAAATGCAGATTATATATGATTCCAAGACATGTACACACAAGTTTACACACACATTGATAACAACATACACAAACAAACACACACCTTGAATATAGAGTCCAAATCTTTTCTGTTGGTAACTTTTGATCTTTGCTTTTGGGCTCTGTGGGCAAAGTTTAAATGTCAATAAATGATATCTATACACACACAACACACAACATTAAATACACATTATACACATTATCGTAAACAACATACTTGACTCAGCTCAGGACAGGCGATTATTCATGTTGTAGGTGTGTATGTGTGAATGTATGTAAATTTTTTTTTTTTAAATATAGGATGGGTCACCTACTGGAAATAAGGCATCATTTACAATGAAGTTTTTAAACATATAATAAAATTTAAAAGTGTCAAATAAAATACAGAAATACTGACTGTCCTTACCTCCACTCAGTAGAACAGTCTTTTTCTCTGAAGACTGTATCTCTGAACATTGACCCATCACTCTTCATAGACACACAGCTGGGATCAGATGAGCTTGATCTCTTACCCTGAATCAGACTAAAACAGATTCAACCAGTTGTTAAGATTTGTAGACTTCATATGTCTGATATGGTAAAATTGAGAAACTTCAGACCGTTTGGGCAGTGGTGGTTTCTAAAATACAGCATCTTTCTGCTAATGTTCACATTCCAAAATGTTCTCTCACTGAGATGAATAATTAAACATTAAGAAAGTGAATGGGTTTAAACACACACTCAACAAGAGATATACTTCTCCATAATAAAAGTTCAGGAGGTTGCCTACTAAGAACATGATGTCATTTACAGAGGCTCTCAAACATATGATAAAATAAAAAGTATATAATAAAATACAGAAACACTGTACTAAACCATGTGACTGTCCTTACCTCATCTCAGTAGAACATTCTCTCTCTCCGAAGACAATATTTCTGAATATTGAGCCATCACTCTTCATAGATATGCAGCTGGGTTCAGGTGACTGTGTCCACTTACCCTGAGTCAGACTAAAACACAATGAACTGCCTGTTAAGAGTTGTAGTCTTTCATGTTTCATGAATTTCATCTCTATTAGTGGCCATTGTCATAGGACAAAGAGACATTGGGCTATAAACTACAACCCCATTTTCAAAAGAGTCGGGACGCTGTGTAAAATGTAAACAAAAATAAAATGCAATGATGTGCAAATCATTTAAACCCTATATTTCAGTGAAAATAGTACAAAGACAACAAATTAAATGTTGAAACTGAGAAATGTTATTATTGAAAAATATATGGCCATTTTGAATTTGATGCCAACAACATGTTCCAAAAAGGTTGGGACAGGGGCAATAAAAGGCTGGTAAAGTTGTGTAATGCTAAAAAACACCTGATGGCTAACCTTTTATTGACCACAGTATATTTTGTTTTTTTTCCATCTGAATTTACGTGACCAAATCTTAAGGCAAATTATTCAGTAACTGCATGAAATAAATGTAAATTTTTATTTTATTTATTTACTTATTTTTTTTATAAAAGCTTCCCTCAAATTAACAGAACGTGTGTTTTATGATCATATACATATTGCTATATGCTTACAATTTACTGTTGAAAGCCAAAAATCTTAGACGCTCTTTGTATTATTTTATAAAAATAATTTTTATAGAGCAGATCACTGAAGAGACACCATCAGTTTATAGTTTATAGCCCAGATTTATGGAAAAATGGGTCGATTTTCAGTAGAACAAAAAAGTTGTGAGTTCAGCTTCTTTTATTATAAGCGTTTAAAATTACATCACCCATCTATTTGACTGGAAAGAAAACAGTTACAACTCTCATACAACACCCACCATTTGAATGTAGCTAATGAAAGTTATGTAGAATATGATGAAGTGTGTCATGGGGAGGGGTTCACCACTCTCTGAAATACTGCATGATCAAACAGTGCAACAATTCAAGAATAACGTTTTTCAATATAAATTAGCAAAGAACTTTTGCTTTTCATCATCTATGGTACATAATAACATTAAAAGATTCAGGGAATTAGAAAAAAACTATGTATGCATGGGACAAGGCTAAAAACCAATATATACAGGCCATGATATTTGGGCCTTCAGGCAGCACCGCATTAAAAACAGACATGATTCTGTTGTGGAAATCATTGCATGGGCTCAGAAACACTTCTGAAAACCACTGTCTGTAAAAACAGTTCATCACTGCATCCACAAATGCAAGTTAAAACGCTAAAATGCAAAGAAGAAACCATATATAAACAGGATCCAGAAATGCTGCCAACTGTTTTTGGAACATGTTGTTGGCATCCAATTCAAAATGGGCATATATTTTTCAAAAAACAATAAAATTGTTCAGTTTCAACATGTCTGTGTAGTATTCTCCTTTAAAAATATGGTTTACATGATTTGCAAATCATGGCATTCTATTTTTATTTACATTCTGCAGAGTGTCCCAACTTTTTTGGAAATGGGGTTGTATATAGTTAAGCCAGCTCCTATATTTCTGGTGAACTGTAATGTCTCAAATGCAGATATGAATGTTTGTACATGAAAGAATTCATATGTGTTAGGTCTAACTGAAGATGATGGCATTTTACATTTGTTATATATTATGACTGACAACATTGATGGGTTCATCCAACAAGCATCTGGCTTCATGAAGTAAAACGAAGAATGGATTTATATTTCAAATTACCCTGGGAACAAGAAAAGTAAGCTGGCACTGTAGGTAATGATGGCTGTCTAAATAACACTACCATAAAAAATTTGATGATTTACCTAGAAGTATAAGTATTGTATACTGGCAGTTTCTTTTTCTAGCCAATCAAGACTAAAAGAGCACAAACTAGGCTAAGATTATTGATCTTATTTTGGTGAATGTGAGAACATACTTTATGCAGTGTCTCACCTCTCAGGTTCCTTTGTGTCGTCCTCCTCAGAAAACCTCGCTTTGGAGGCCATGTTTCATGCAAGTCCTGTACTGTCCTATATAGGGCAGACCATATAAAATGGGTTTGTAGGAATTTGAAAGTCACTTGAAAGCAAAAACTGCTCTGCTTCAGATGGGAAAGATTTCCCAGTCCATTACTGGGTCAAACTTTTAAAAACAGGGGAGCTCTTGTCACAGTCTCAGATGGCAGTTGCTTGCTACTTGCTAACATTTAACTTGACAAACAGTCTTTGCTTCCTATTGGAATGTGGAAGTGCATGGAAGCCAGAGAAGTGCGGTTCTAATATCTATGGTATTCCTGCACAGTTTACATCAGACAGCGACAGCCATGATCAGAAGGTAGGAATATCTGCACTCTTAAAAAAAGAGGGTTCTTCAAGGGAATGGTTCTATTTAGAAATAAGAGTCCTATATACATCCATTTGCCTGGTGAAATGGTTCTTCAGATTTATGGAGGATGTGTTGTGTATGGTTCTTGTGTAGAACTTTCTTGAAAATGGTTCTGTGTAGCACCAAAAAGTGCTTTTATATAGTTACAAGCTTGACATAACATAACATAACAATAGCAGAACCCTTTTTGGTGCTATATAGAATCATTTTCAAAAAGGTTCTATATAGAACCATACATGACACATTATCCATCAATCTGAAGAACAATTTCACCATGCAGAGAACCATTTAAGCATAAAATGGTCCTATATAGAAATTATGGTAGTATGAGCCACTGCCTTTAGTAAGGAATCCTTGAAGAGCCATCTATAAGAGTGTGCTATTGTAGGATTTATTGCATTGTTAAAAATCAACCTTGGCAATATTTTACAAAATGTTTATGTTGTAAAAATGTATTGACATCATAATAAAGATAATGATGGAAAGATAAGATGATCTAGGATAACAGGCTGCTTTAACCCTTGTGTGGTGCTGATGTGTTTGTTACTCAGTGGTCTGGTGGACCCATCACATTATTGTTAAACCAATACAGCCATAATAATTTATGTAAAAATACCAGTTGTTTAAAATATCACAAGTGGCCAGCGTAGGGTTCTCCTTTAGCAGCTGTAGCCAGTCAGCAGCCTGTCCATGTTGTCCACCCTCTCTCTCACACACACACACATATACAAACACACACACACACAGACACACACCCATATATACAAACACATACACACACACATATACAAACACATACACACACAGACACACATACACACACGCACAGCAGGCCATGTAGGAGGAGAACAGAGTAAAGAGACACAGCACCTCCACACTTTTATTCCCCACGGGTTCACCCAACACCACATGTGTAACATAAATGTGTAGGGGGTGAACAGTGTGATACATGTATATGTTCTTCACAGAAAGATGATCAAAGGCCAAGGAATCCAAGGTTGAAATAATAATTTAATCACGTCATTTTTCTTTTGGTAAACATTGAAAATGGGTCTCACAGACCCCAATACCACGCAAAGGTTAAATTGTTCAATATCTCAGGAGGTGGGTACAGCAGCCTAAACCCATACTTAGGCAGTAGTATTGTTACTTCTGTGAGGCAATGATAAAGTTACTGGTAAAGTTACTTTTCCATAAAACAACTTCAGTAGAAGCACAAAACTAGCAACTCAAAAAGTACTTAAGTACTGACTAATACAACTACAATGGAACTTCTCAGCCCATCCAGCTTCAATCAGCATAAAAACTGAAGTGTGTTAGACTCGATTCTTCTATTTTTGATGGTCTCTGAGTTTAAAATAAAATGAAAGCTCAAGACTGAGAGGTGTAACAATTTGCAAAGCAATTTAGATGGTGCCAGCATAATGGAATTAAACATTGAAAGGAACAAGGAACTCAATGTTAATGATTAACATGTAACTGATTTATGCTTTAAATTTCCAACAAAATTTTGCTCAGGTACGTGGAACTGAGTAAGTTGATCAGATGGTGCCTGCTATGTGAAAAGAAAGCAAGTGCAGCTGAAATGCTACAGAGCTCTGCTAGTAGTCAGAGTGGGACTATATCTTCTGCTATCTAACCACATCAACTACATCTGCTGTTATTCACACATTTCAGCAAAGATTTAGACACTTACTGCGTTTCTCTCCAAGTGTGATTTGGGTTCCAGTCACGGTGATAGACCCTGAGAGTGTGTCTCACACTGAACTGGTTTATTCCTGATCATGTAAATGAATCTCCAGGAAGCAGAGAATGTAAATAAAAGGTTTACTACATGTTTTTCAAACAGATTTCTAGGCTAGACACTCCAAGGATAGATATACAGTGCTTGTGAACCTTTAATGTTGTGCAACATGCACTAAACAGTTAGCCTACTGTGGGAAACCATTAAACAGATGTCATGACTGGAAGTGCTTAAAGGGCCCATATCCTACATTTGTCTTGTATTTTTTTTTCTAATGAGGTAAACTTATCATGTTAATGTGGAGTTTTGAAGCAAAACAGTCAGAATTTGTATTTACACTGACCTCTTACAGCTTCTCTCCATGTCTGTAGAATTAAACAAGCTGTTTTTGTTATTGAGCCTTTAAGACATATATCTAAATGAGCTCTGTTTTGATTGGATGTCCTGTATTGATCTTCATTCAAAAATTTAAGCTAAATCAGTCTTTATGGATCATTCTACAGAAATGTCAATAATTGTGTTCCTAGCATTTACAGATATATTGCACTTGAAAAACGTTAGTGTTACAATTTATTTATATTTTAAAATAAAGAAATTAGTTATTGTAACAATTAAACCTTCTTGAGTCATCAATTTAGCAATATTGCTTTTTAAATCATCTAGAATTACAAGCACCACAGAAGTGATAAATAATTTATACATGACTATGGAATATAGAAATTAAATGACATAAAGAAAACAAACGCCAAATAAATATTATAAAATATATAATGAACGTTGTTGTCCCCAGGAGTCGAGTTACTGGTGTTACTGCATAACAAAAAATCTCTTATTTTGAAATAAAAGTCACACTGATGACATCACTCAACTTCCTTTTACCTGTTTTCTGAGGATCTATGAAGAAAAGCACATGGTGAGTCCACTGAGTCTTTCAGTTATCAGAGATTTTCTCATTTAGCTCATGATTTCATATGAAGCTTTTAGCTGAAGTCACTGGTGTGACCGACTTTATTCTGAGGTAATTGTGAAAAAATAGAATACAAATGGATTAAATTACATATTTTAGTGGATATTTCATGATTGACAACATATGGTTTGATGCTCTGTAGCAGCCATTTTGTAAAATGCATTTTTCATTAAAAATGTCTCTGGTGTTCACTTTCTTATGTGTAACACCAATGAGGATCAGTAACACCAGTGACTCTTATGGAGAGACAGAAAAGTGGACGTTTCTGTAGAATGACCTGTACAACTTCAGCGAGAATGGGCTGTAACCTAAATAGGTGGATGTATGTAAATGCATTGGTCATCACAAAAATGATGAATTTAAGCTATTTTTGCAGCTTAGTTTTTGTGTGTGGACCTTTGGCCTGAGGTGTGGACAGTACACTTTGAAACGTCTATATAGTAAATGAAAAAGTGAAGAAAATTCACAAAGGGTTTCCCTTTAATATCTGCTCCAGCCAAAACTTTAAAACCACAGACAATACTTAAAAAAAATTATAATGCAAGATTTTAAAACACCCATCACCTCTTATCAAACATTTTCTTTGTTTGCCTATACTGCTAATTAAGACATTTCAAAGAAACCCCTCTCTGCTTGTCTTCACATACAGCCAGCGGAAGCATATCCCATAGAATCCTAGTGAAGCTGGGCTTAAATGTTGGGTTATGGCAGATTCAAAAACATTTACTGGACTTTTACAACATGTTTTGTAATGGGCTGGCTGGCCATGGGGCGGAACCAAACGCAGACCCTAATCCTGCTAACAAAGTGAGCCACAGACAAAGGGTGATGGGTGGATCCAAGTACAGAAACAGAACTAAGGAACAGGCAGGATTAGGCCTCGGGAAAATGAGTAAACTCAAAAGACTATCAAAGGCAAAATGTGACGGCTCTCCCAGCAGAGAGATCAGATGCAAAACTGGAGACCAGAGTTCTAAAGAGGTGCAACCCACAGGACAGAAGGCAGCCTGAGAGTGACAGGCTTTCACAGGAGGGTGTAACTCACAAATCCAGGAAAAGGACATATGTTTCTTTCATCATACACAAGGAGCTCAGGAATATATATTAGGAAAAGTCAGGGAAGTCTAATGGGGTTTCGTCTGACGCAGCGAGAAAGCTCAAAAGAGAAGGGAAATGAGAGACTACTTCTTGTTTTTACCAAATTATCAGCTTAGTCTCAGTACAGGCCTCCACAAGGAGAACTCAAGGCTGAGTGAGAGCTCATCCTAAAGTAAATTTGCGGCACTGTGTTGTTCCCTTAAGGGCCCATAATTAAGCTTTTTTAAGGTTGTAGAGTGATGTAATTGTGTAATGTTGTTATTTTATAAAAACGTATCTGAGGTGGCTTCTACTAGGCAATGTAATGTCAGGAAGGTATATATTTATTGTATAAAGGAAAAGCTTTTAAATTGAATGTACAGTTTTTTTATAGCAGTTGTTTATATTCATAAAAATATTTTAAGGAACACATGCTTTGAATCTATTCTAAGTCATATTATCTAAGTCATTGTTCTTTGTTTAAAAAAGTTGCATTTACACACTTCTGAATGATGTATTCACAATACATGAGGCTTTACTCTATGACCTGCATTAGTACATAATTGAAGGCATGTTAAATGAAAGTCACTAATAATTGCATTTTAGTTGTAATAATGCACAAGAAAGATTTTAAGATATTATGTGACTGAGAATTAATTAATCACCCAAATTAACATCTTATTAGTGCATAACAAGGTTTTAGTAAATCATTGTGCAGGCCATATTGTAAAGTAAAAATCATGGCTTTTTGGTAGCTAAAACATACAAGCTCAGAATATTTTCAGTTACTTTCAATCAGTTTTAACAACAAATTGCAGATAAATTGAACACTTTTATGGAAGAGTTTTCAGTCATTTTTTGCAGTCAAATATCATGAATAGATGTAGAATTTGTAATGCAAATTTTGAAAACTTGTCTAGCACTTTCAAGCCTCTAATCAATATAGTTGTTCAATGCTATCTAGGCCATATAAGTATATAATGTTGCCAATTATACACTAATAAGATGTGATCTCGGTGATGAATTCATGCACAATAATTTTCATAACACCATCACTTATTGTGCACTATTACAATGCAATTAGTAATAACTTTCACCAAACAGACCTCCAACTATGAACTAATACAGCTCTTATAGAATAAAGCTTAATGCATAATAAATAAAAACCATATTCACTCTGGATATTTGTGTGACACATCCATGTTTTATCACATAAACATAACAAACATATGTCATATGAACTGTTCCTGGATATTTTGGAAAATAAAAGCTGTAGTTAGGAAATTTACAAACCGAGTTCATGTGCAAGTGTTAGCAGTAAGGATTGACATTTCAACAGTTTTCTTAAGACCTTAGCTATTTTCCAACGTGTCACAGCTAATAGATTTCTTGTAAGAAAAAAGGTTTCCTGTATCTGTTTTGCAACTTACTGTTCTAGCATTATGTCTCAGAAAAGAGCCAAGCTGTCAGCTACAGTAGTGATATTTAAAGGGTAAAATGAATCTTTTTTGGCTAAAAGTAACCGTGTATCTACATAGTTCTATTAAGTTGTTAATGTAGTGTCCAGTTGTTTTATTAAAAATATCATGTAACACATGTATGCTTTATCAATGTTGATTTAAATGTTCATGAACATGTTGTGAAGCATTATGTAAGATGTTATTAATGTGTTATATAGACACTCTTCAAGTAACACAGAACACACACAGAACCAGTGAAGGTGCAAGACTTTGCTTTATTTACAAAAACGTTGCAACAAAAACGAAGTAAATATGAACTGAAATAAAACTTTACCCACTTCATAGTTTGGAGTGACTCTTTTAAACAGTGACCCTGTTTGAAATAGTCTACATTCTGCTGGCAAACCAGTCATGCCAAAAGTGAGTAATTGGGTGTAATGAAGTACAAAGCCACGCAGTACAGAAATTAGATTACTGACAGATTTACCACTTTTATAAGCCCATGCACTTCCATGGGGACAGAACAGTTTTCAGTCCAAATAAATTTCCTCCTACTGCTTCAGATTGCTAGCTGGCTAGCATGTTGTCAGTTGGGTTTACTACCAAGACTAAATGAGAGCACGCTGGCTAGATCTAGTTTCTAGATTTGAAAAGTTTGTGGACTGCACCCAGTGATAAAGCAGATACAGTTGTGTTTAGCACTTACTGCGGTATAAAGCAGATTTCAGCGGCTTCATCAGACCTTCAATACTCTCCTGTGACAAGAATCAACCAAACATTTTCCATTTTTAAGGCTAATATGCTAAAATGGCCATTAAGGCTAATATGCTGTTTCCTCTACTACCGCACTGCTCACTGTTGTCCAAACAGAGCCAGCAATCTGATCAGGGTTGCCAGATTTGGCAGGGTCCTTGGTTTAACATTTTAATGCAACTTGCTATGAAACTAGCTATTAAAAGTAAAACAAATTAATAGAATGTATGTAATATTGCAAAATAATAATTACAATATCCCCTAATTAGTATAATAGAAATAGTTAGCATTAAAAATGATGTTAACATTATTGTTAGGAGAAGTAGTAGTAGTAGTAGTAGCATTAGTAATACTAGTATCAAAAACAATACGAATACATTTTTTTTCATTCAGTCTTTAAGAGAAACGTCTTGAACCTTTCTTAGTCTTATAGAATATTTAAATATTCAAGATAATATAAACTGAGATCATATACATAAAAACATATTAAAACAGATTTGAAAATCTAAAATGAAGGTAACTCCTGCTATGCACTACTCGCTTACATCCCAGCACAAAAATCTGCATAATGAATCATGCCAGTCGCTCAGCTTGACTGACTGCATGTATATGATCCAATCAGAGGAGCGAACAGCAATATAATCTGGACACACTCAATGATCATAAAGTATTAATCAGCTCAGCTTTGAGAAGATTTAAGTCAAAGTATATGTAATTAATCCACACCACTGTAAATGTTTTCATTTTATTCCCTTATATTTTGGGGTCAGAGCTGAACTGGTTGGGGCGGCAATGCATATTTCATGGGTGGGAGCTGCCACCCTGTACTACCCATGTAGCCACACCCCTGTGTCTTCTCAGAATTTACAAACAATAACCCATAACCAGGGTTCAAAATTGTTATCAGGAGACAAGCAATAAATATTCTGCAACTGACTTATTAAAAACTGAACTGAAAACATTTCACAGTCAGTTTGTGTTGTACACTCAGAGTTCAGAAGAAGCCAAAACTAGCTTTCCCTATAAAGAACCTCTTTGGTACCCTCCTCAATAGTGACTGGTCAGCTGTGAGGACAAATGCAGGTGCAGATTAGAGATTACCCTTAACAATCTAATTGTAACCTAATCCAAAGGATTACTACATTAAAATGACATAATCTGATTACTTTTCACTACTTTTGGATTACTTGTCTTTTTAAAACCATATAATACAATAAACAAGAAAACAGTTTTAACAGTACAACATTTTATGACACAAATTATATAGTTCAGGTTTCACATAACTGCCAAAACTATGCACTATGTTCATGGCAGTAAACAAACTTACCAAACGGCAGAATGTCTTCAACTGACAACGTTTTGCTTCATACAAAAAAGTCAACTGAGGGGGGCTAATTTCCATTTTAGAAAAGCGGATGCCACATAGAGAGTTTCATCGCTTAACTGGGGAGCAAACTTTGAGCATTTTCATGCTAAATAATGTTGCATTTTTGTCATCGAAATATTGCATTTCGTGTGCAAGACTTATTTGACTGTAATCCCACTAGTATTCACTAGCTCACTTATCTACATTATATCTGTAGTCTGATTACTGTCTTTTTCTGTAACTGTAACGGAATAATAATAATAGTAGTAAATAATTAATGATAACTTTCATTCATAGAGCACTTTGCATACTGCAGGCAGCTCAAAGCGCTTTACAGACAGGGGAAAAATGTAATGCTCTTACATGTATTCAGCTGCTACCCTAGTCGGCCCATAATCTTCATATCACACACGCACATGTTAATGTTCAACTTACAGCACCTCACAGAGGGTTTGCTTTCTTTATCTTTTTCTCATTGTCTTCCTCAAACATGAGCTTCATGGTCTCTGGAGGTTCAGTGGATGGTCTACACAAAGTGAAGTGAGGTGATAAGGAGAGCGCCTTGTGCTGCATCCATGTCCACAGATTTGACCAGTGAACACGTTACCATGTAGATCCTTATTCTTGATGCACATTTTCTGCTGTAGGATTTTATCTTCTCCTCATAACATGATGCTGTAAGAAAGCAGAACAAGACACAATAATCAGATAAGAACATACACTTATCATTCATTAACATCAAGAGTTTTTTTCTGTTATTTCTGTATGACATTGAAATATATACACAACACTGTTTCCAAAAAAGTTGGGATGCTGTGCAAATTGTAAACAAAAACAGAATGCAATTATGTGCAAATCCCTACTGAATTTAAATTGAATTAAACTCTAAATTTGATTCAAAATAGTACAAAGACAACATATAAAATACTGAAACCAAGAAATTGTATAATTATTTTGAAAAATATATGCCCATTTTGAATCTGATACAGCAACATGTTTCAAAAAAGTTGGGACGGGGGCATGTTTACCACTGAGCTGCATCACCTCTTCTTTTAACAACACTTTGTAAGCATTTGGGAACAGAGGAGACACTGCTGTAGTTTTAAAAGTGGAATGTTTGTCCATTCTTGTTTGATACAGGATTTCAGTTGCTCAAGAATCCTGGGTCTCCTTTGTCAAATTCTTTGTTTCATAATGCATTAAATGTTTTCAGTGGTGACAGGTCTGGACTGCAAGCAGGCCAGTTTAGCACCTGAACTCTTTTACTACGAAGTCATGCTGTTGTAATATGTGCAGAATGTGGTTTGACATTGTCTTACTGAAATGAGCAAGGCCTTCCCTGAAAAAGACGTCATCTGAATGGCAGCATATGTTGCTCTAAAACCTGCATATATCATTCAGCATTAATGGTGCCAGAATCATGTCTCTTTCTAATGCAGTACCACCTGAGGGCCCAAAGGCCACAGCGAACCAGTATTGGTTTTCAGCCTCGTTCCTTGCATACAGAGATTTCTCTGGGTCCCTCAATGATATTATGTACCGTAGATAATGAAATCTCCAGCTTTGCTATTTTATGTTGTGAAATGTTATTCCTTGAATTGCTGCACTATTTGCCCATGCAGTATGTATTTTATTTATATATGTATATATACAATATATAAATTGTATTACGTATTTATTTTATTTATATATTACTTTTCATGAAATACTTTGATGTTTGGTATTGAGGTGTTCTGAGACTGCTAAATCTGCCAAGACTGCATATCTAATCTTCAGACATTGACTAATAAGCTGAAAAACATCTAAGTCTGCAAGTTCATTTTCAAATTTACAAATTATTACCCACCATGTTACTACAATGTCTACCATGCATAGCACTTAGGCTAACCAAACTGAAGGTGATTGTTTTCTGTTAGAATAATAATTAAGACTCAAAAGGGGAACCCATCCTGCTCTGGCTCTTTCTCTGTAAAGCATCATCAAATAATGATACGATATAACATTTAAGGATAACATTTAATGTGTATGTTCAATACAGTCTAGTTAAATACCTAAAAAGGTCACTGGGATTTTGCATGGTAAGTTAACAACAAGAAAGCATGGCTGCATTTACTGCTGAAACAATTACTTTTTTTCTGAATTTGTATTTGAGTGTCTATTTGTCTTTAATCTACACCAAAGTATCACTATATGTTCTAAATGTTTAATTTCACTTTCAGATTCTTTAATTTCAGGCTTTCAGGGGGTCCAAAGGGTTAAGTAGGGGGCCCTGGACCCTACTGTACACACACACACACACACGCACACAAAACAGCTCAGAACTTTCAGTAGGTTTTCCTTGCACAGCACTTGCTCCTTATATTATTTAAATGACTCCAACATTAAATGTTAAAACGTTATATATATTTTAATAACTCACTGTAGTGTCTCCAGTTTACAGTTTGGATGCTCCAGTAGATCAGAGAGGTTCTTCAGTCCTGATTCTCCTGGATAATTGTTGTTCAGATTAAGCTCTCTCAGACATGATGTGGGATTCAATTTCAGAGCTAAAACCAGAGCAGCACAGCCTTTATGTGTAATACCACAGTCAGACAGCCTGCAGAGAGATAGAGAAATAATCCTTATTAGCACAGCTCAATAAACACACATAAACACTAGGGCCATATGGATTTTACAGAATTCACACAGAATTTTCTAAATAAATAGACTCCCCTTCTCCTGAATGACTGCCAGCTCACCAACAACCTGAATGAGTTCTACTGCAGATTTGAATATACAAAGGATAATCCTCAGCCTTTCTCTTGCAGTCCCCTGCCCTCATTTATCACCCTAGCTCTCTCACAACTGCCTCCTGCTCATCCCACCATTAACAAGCAGGACATTAAAAGGATTTTCAGCAGACAGCACCGCTGTGACCAATTAGCACAGATTTTCACAAACATCTTCAACAAATCCCTGAAACATTGCTTAGTTTCCACAAGTTTCAAAACATCAATCATAATTCCAGTTCTTAAAAAATGTACATTACTGGATAAAATGACTACAGACCAGTAGCCCTGACCTCTGTAGTCATGAAGGTCTTTGAATGCTGGGCCCTTGCCCACCTGAAGGCTATTACAAACCCTCTGCTAGATTCCCCTTCAGTTTGCATACAGAGCTAACAGGTCTGTCAATGACATGGCTAACTTGGCTCTGCACTTCATGCTACAGCATCTTGACAGTCCTGGAACCTGTTCTAGAGTTCTGTTTCTGGACTTCAGCTCAGCATTCAAAACAACAGTGCCAGAGCTGCTGCAGGTCAAACTATGCCAGATCACATCTGCCAGTGGATCATGAATTTTCCAAACACAGGAGAGAGCAGATGTGCCTTGGAAGACACATATCAGACCTCAAGACCCCCACTACTTGAGTATCACAAGGCTGTGTGCTCTCACCCCTTTCCCTTCAGTCTCTACACCAATGACTGTGTCTATAAGAAACCAGCTGTAAAAATCTTCAAGTTTGCAGATTACACTACTATGGTTGGCCTCAGTGCCAGTGGTGATGAGTCTGTCTATAGAAAAGAAGTCAAGAAGCTGGTCTCCTGGTGTGGCAGTAACTACCTGCTGCTGAACATGAAAAAGACTGTGGAAATGTTGGTGGACTTCAGGCTCAACCCCCACCCCAACCCCCTGAACATCAATGGCTCTGTGGTTTCCTCTGTGGAGTCACTCAAGTTCCAGAGCACCACCATATTCACGAACACGGAAGTGCAACAGAGAATGTTCTTCCTGGGACAGCTGAAGAAATTCAACCAGCTGCAGAGTCTGATGATCCAGTTTTACACTGCAATCATCGAGTCCATCCTCACATCATCCATAATCAGCACAGCAGAGAGGATCATCGGTTGTGGTCTGCCAACGATTTGCAACAGCAGGGTGATGAAGCATGCTGGGAAAATTATGTTGACTCCTCTCATCCTGGACATCACCTCTTCCAGCCACTTCCCTCTGTTATGAGACTCAGGGCCACAAAAACCAGCACAACCAGACATGCTAACAACTTATTCTCCAGAGCATTTTGACTGAAAATTCAAGGAAGAGATGCAAGGATGTAGGAATGTGCAAAACATGTCCCTCACTCAGCCATTATGTTCAAGACTTGTCACTGGTCACCAAAACATAATTAAATTTGTTACAGCACCATTAATTGCAGTAATTATCCAAAACTACACAAGGTGGTACCATATGCCCATGACACATGCTACAATAATAAAAGGTTTTCCACGTAGGATGCGCCTATGTATCCTCGCTCTGGAAGCTTCTTTTCTCCTCACTCCTCAAATCTTTCATGAGGTTACTGAGCTTTCAGTACTGAATAAGGCCTTTCCTAAGGACACAGTCAGCAAATCTGGGATTTGAACCTTCTGGTTGCTGGCTTACCACAGCTACCCCATTTTCTTTCTTTAGAAAGAACCCCCAAGTCCTTACAAGTGGATTTTATTTCACTTATTTTGTGTTTGCATTATTTATGTTAGTTAATGCTAAACATTTCAATGTTAACATTATTGTTAATAATGTCGGTATTACTTATTTTTATTTTGGAATAGCATACTTCTTTATTTGAAATGATGCAATCTTACTTTTCATATTTGATGTAGCTGAAGGTAAAAATGAGGGATGCACTGACATATGACTTGGGCTGATGCAGGTAGGTTTCATGTGCATACCCACCAATGCCAATGCCAATACATAAACATTTATAATGTAGAAATTGTGACTATGTCTTCCTAATTTAGCATTATAGAGATATATAATATTTCTATACAGTACAAATGCAGTCAAATAAATAAAGTACTTCTGGAGTACAATAAACACATCATCCATTAGTGGTCTGAATCATCAGCCAAATCTTATCATCTTTCTGTTTTTTTAAAAAGCAATTATTGTTGATTCTGATATTATTATGGATCCCTAGCACAAATATCAAAACTTGAATCACCAAAAAATAAATACCAAAAAATTGGTTAAATTAAACTGAATTTGGGAAAAATAAAACAGATAAACAAAGGAATAACATACAACTACAAAACAATCTTTGCAATCATCTTCCTCTAACACAAATATAAACAAAATATCTACGTATCAATGTACAGCACTTCCAGTGTACATTCTATGCCTGACTATCTCTCTGTCACACAAACACACACAAGAGTTGAGAATGAGACTGCATTTGTGTTTGTGTATGAGTGAGAAACAGAGTTGGTGATTCTAAATAGGTTTGTGTAAAGATTAATCTTTTCTCTTCAGCAATATGAATTAAAAAAAAACAGAAAACAAGAGTAAACAGACAGCTTATCAGTAACTTACTGTAGTTTCTCCAGTTTACATTGTGGATCCTTCAGTAGATCTGATATCTCTTTCACTCCTGACTCTCCCAGTTCACTGTTGCTCATATTCAGCTCTCTCAGGTATGAGGGATTTGATTTCAGAGCTGAAACCAAAGCACTACAGCCTTTCTCTGTAATACTGCAGCCAGACAGCCTGCAGAGAGAAGAAGTAATCGGTAAATGTAAAGCTCTACATTTTCTCTCACACACAAACATGACTATTATCTTGGGTATGGTGGTATCTAATTTTCATAACATCAAACAGTGCTCAAATATTACCCCAGTATATAGTATTACTTGGGAAAGATGGGGGATTCTCTTGATAACAGAAACAAAATTTGTTCCATGTATCTAGAGTTTTCACCACTGTTACTCCTTATTCTATGGCCACTGTCATGTTGAAGTGATGTCACAGAATGTTACTCAAGGAAATTGGAGCTCTTGAAAAACTCTGACTTTCCAAGTGGGAATAAGCCATTCAAGTAGATTTTTCCAACCAGAAATTTGAATTTCTTCAGATCCAACTTGATCATGAATGCAGCACTTATCTGAATGTGGCTAAATAATTTACATGAGCAATTCATTCAATAGCCCCACACTTAACCAAAAAAGTAGTTACATTCGCAATTCATCACTGACAAAATGTTAAAATATCTATCTAACAAACTAGGCCAGTCAAGTGAAGATGGTTTTGGTGAAAATACTGGCTTAGCTATCAGGCTAACTGCTCCACACACCATAGAGGGTCTGGTATTTTAAAGTCTAAAATGACTTGTTTTTTTTTTTATAAAACATGATAAAACACAGCACTTACCAAAGAAATATTATTTTATTCACACTCTGTGTGTGTCTGTGTGTGTGTGTGCACATAAACAAACAGTAAGTCAGTAACTCACTGTAGTTTCTCCAGTTTACAGTGTGGATTCTTCAGTAGATCAGACAGCAGCTTCATACCCAAGTCTTCTGGTCTACTGTTGTTCAGACTGAGCTCTCTCAAGAAACATGGCTTTGATTTTAGTGCTTTAACAAGAGCAGCACATCCGACATCTGTAATATTTAAGTTAGACAGCCTGCAGACAGATTGAAAAAAACCTCACACTCTTAAGCACTTTCTTTGTTTTCTATACATAGTGCTGGACAGAAAAGTTAGCTATTTATAAAAAACATGTGTCTGTGTGTGTGAGAGAGAGAAATCTACAGTCACAGTGAGAAAGTAATGATCTTACTCCAGTTTCTCCAGTGTACAATTTGAATTCTTCAGTCCAGCAGAGAGCAGCTTCACTCCTGAATCCTGTAGTTTATTGTTACTGAGATCTAGCTCTTTCAGACTTGAGTTTGCTCCGAGAGCTGAGGCCAGAGCTGTGCAGCTTTTCTCTGTGAGATTACAGTTATATAGCCTAGAACAGAAATAATAATATAATAATATGTTAGAACACTGTCATTTCAAGACACACACACACACACAAAAATAAAACTATAAACATACATATTTGGCATATCTGCCAAATTCAATTACAGACAAACTATAAAATAACATCTTAGCAACAATAAATCTCAACACAAATCATCTCTCTCTCTGTCTCTCTCTCTCTTGCACACACACACACATGCAATGTAATCTGAAAATGATTTTGTTTGTCAAAAAACAAAAATCTAGATATTCTTTATATTACAAATGTAATTATATCATGTTTGATAGCCAAATTTGCTTGTTTATTTTTTCACATGAGCTAACATGGGAAAGATTTAGTTAATTTAGAATTGTGCAAAGTACATACTTAAATGAGTTTGAGCTGTCAAAATAGACTTGCTTGTGTGATTTCAGACACTGTTTGACATACATTTATGAAAAAAGACATAAGTATGTAGCGTAGGAACAACAGTAATGTGTCTTTAATTTCCACATTTTTGTTTATAGATAACAGTATGTCATACAGTGTCAGAAAACATATAATCAAGACAATTAGAGAATACTTAACAATGTGGTTTGGGAAGTATGTCCCAGGGGCCATATTACAGAAAATTCTTAAGTCTGAGATCTTCTATCTTATCTTCTACCTCTATCTTATCTCCTTTGTTGTCATGGCAACATCAGTTAAGACTGAAGTTAGGACAGAAGCCATTACATTATTTTATTTCCAGACAAGAAAACGGTATTACAGGAACATCCTAAGTTGCCAAAATATCCTAAATATTTTCTTAACTTTAAGACAACCAGAGCGTCTTAACTTCTGTTTTAATCATCTGTTTCTATTGTTTTATGCAGTGATAGGCAGCACAGTCAAACTCGTCAGATAAAATATTACAGTGATGGTGGTGAATAATGAGGAGACAGAGCTGAACGTGTGTCTGTTTATTATAAGGAATAATGTTAGCGCGGTCAGCTAAAGTGTTTGGGAAATGAAACTGAAAGTGGAGAGCAGCAACGCTTTGATAAACAGCTCGAAGCACTGACACAGTATTCTTAACTTTCATTTTATCGCGCTTTAGTTTTATTTGACCTTTATACCTCAGTAATGGTAGCTAACGATAGCTGTCTGGCTAACTAACTTGATAATGTGTTTACATTTCAGCTATGTGCATATAGTCGGTTGCTAGGTAACAGACATGACAGTTGATTGTCGACGGTCAAGTAAATTAAGTTTTCCTAACTTGAGATAATATAAGATGCTGTAAGATAAGATTCCTAAATCAAGATCAGATTTGCTTCTGTAATACGATTTTGTGAAAAATCTTATCTTGACCTGTCAAATCTTAAGTTAAGACCAAATAATAGGAAGTTTCTGTAATACAGCCCCAGATTTACATCCCCTGATAGTATGTGGGTGTGTGCATGTGTGTGTGTGTGTGAGAGAGAGAACTGCAGTAAGAAAGAGATAACCTTACCCCACTTTCTTTAGTTTACAGCATTGATTCATCAGTCCAGCATAGAGTAGCTCCACTCCTGAATCTTGCAGTTCATTGTGACTTAGATCCAGTTCTCTCAGTTTTGAAGAGGTTGATCTGAGAGCTGAGGCTAGAGCTGCACAGCTTTCCCCTGTGAGATTACATGAACGCAATCTGGAAATAGAAATTAAATTAAATGATTAATTGATTATATTAAAAAACAGCAACAACAATTCTCTTTCTCCCTCCTTTTCTTTCACACACACACACATACACACTTTCAATATAGTCTCCCCTGTTATTATGTGTGATATCTGTATCCACTGACAGAAAGTGATGATCTCACCCCAGTGACTTCAGTTTCACACTGTGAATTGTTCAGTCCAACAAAGAGCAGCTTCATTCCCAAATCCTGCAGCTCATTGCAACTCAGGTGCAACTCTTTAAGACCTGATGAGTTTGCGCTGAGAGCTGAGGCCAGAACTGCACAGCTTTCCTTTGTGAGAGAACAGTTACACAACCTGGAACAGAACCAAAATCATGAAATATTAGAACACTGCCCAAGGGTATTTTCATACTACAGCTTTTACTACACCCAGGACCACTTGTTCTGTGAGTTCAGTACACTTGGACAAATTTGAAAGTCCAGAGCATTGATCTCTGGTCCTCCTGAAATCAGTGGTCTGGGGTTCGGTTCCAGCAAACTCTGGTGCAGTCTGCTGCACATGTGGAAGTTTTCCACTCCTGGTGCCATGCGTGGGGCTTCGCAACTGGTTTATTTTGTAATGTGACTGCTTCAACGTATCACGCTACATCCCTTTTCAACTTTTAGATGAAAAGTGCTGTTCTTTGCTGCTTGAGTGTTTTTATCCAAGGAAAACAATAAAAAGCAGCAAACAGATGAAGGTAATGCCTACCATTTTGCAAACCTGCATGCAGTAAAGTGATGTAAGGAATTGCACAATCAATCCACAGGTCAGAAGGAATTCTTGTGTGTGAAAGCAACCCTGTGATAATAAGCCTTGACCCAAAAAGCCCAAAATTGGTCCTAGGTGCAGACTCAATTATTTGAGACAAATATGAAAATGCCCTAAGTGTGTGAGAACAATATTATATCTAACACACGTTTCACATAAACATTCTATGTTAGTGTGCATGTGTATGTATGTGTAAATAAGATCAGCATTGATCTCACATTAGTTTCTCCAGTTGACATTGTGAATTTTCCAGTCCAGCAAAAAGCAGCTTCACTCCTGAATCCTGCAGCTTATTGTAGCTCAAGTTCAGCTCTCTCAGACATGAGGATTTGAGAGCTGAGGCCAAAACTTCACAGCTTTCCTCTGTGAGATTACAGTTACACAGCCTGGGAAAGAAATTATGATACATCAAATCAATGCCATTTTAAACATTCACATGGACACAAATATAAACAGTTTATATATCTGAGAACAGTGGGTGTATGTATGTAGAAAACATAGAGAGATCAGTATTAGGATGTTTGTGTGTGAGAAACAGAAAACTTTTGATTTACTATTATAAATGGTAAATATGTGATTGCCTGTGATCTGCATTTACCAATGTCGATAACCTCACCCCACGATCTCCAGTTTACAGTGTGCATGCTCCAGTCCAACGGAGAGCAGTTTCACTCCTGAATCCTGCAGTTCATTGTAACTCAGGTCCAGTTCTCTCAGATTTGAGGTGTTTGAGCTGAAAGCTGAGGCCAGAACTGCACAGCTTTTCTCTGTCAGATTACACCAACGTCCTCTGAAAGAACAATGATGATACTTTAGATAAAAAAACATGGCCTATTTGGTACTGTGAAAAATTTCTTCTATTTTTGCTAATTTGTGACATTTACATTTCAAATCATCCAACTTATTTTAATATAAGACAACAACACAGGTAAACACAAAATGCAGCTTTAAATGATCATTCCATTTATTAAAGAAAAAGATTTATTTAAAGCCTATGTTACCCATGTGAAAAAATATTTGCTCCCCAAATCTAATAACTGGTTGTGCCCCCCTTGGCAGTAACAACTGCAATCAAATGTTTGCTTTAACTTGTCATGCGTCTTTTTCATCACTGTGGAAGAATTTTGGCCCACGTTTATTTGCAGAATTGTTTTATTACGGCTACACTGGAGGGTTCTTGAGCTTAACCTCCCTCTTAAGGTCCTGCCACAGCAGCTCAATGGAATTCAAGTCAGGGCTTGACTTGGCTACTCCAAAACCTTAATTTTGTTTCTTTTGAGCCATTCAGAGGTGGTCTTGCTTGTGTGCTTCAGATCATTGTCCTGCTGCATAACCCAACTGCGCTTGAGCTTTAGGTCACAAACTGACAGGCAGACATTCTCCCTCAGGATTTTCTGATAGAGACCAGAATTTATGGTTTCACCCATTATGACAAGTCGTCCAGGTCCTGCAGAAGCAAAATAGCCCCATCCCACTACCATCACCATGTTTGACTGTTGGTATGATGTTCTTATGGTGGAATGCAGTGTTAGCTTTGTGCCAGATGTAATGGGGCCCATGTCTTCCACAGAGTTCCACCTTTGGCTCATCAGTTCACAGAATATTATGCCAAAAGTCTTGGGGTTCATCTACATGTTTGATATTAATGTTTTTTGTTTGATGTTAATGTTTTTTGGCCTACAGTTCTTTATATGTTCATCTGGGTTCTTTTGTGACCTCCTGGATGAGTTGTTGATGAACTCTTGGTGAAATTTTGGTAGGCCAGCCATGCCTGAGAGGGTTCACCACTGTTCCAAGTCTTCTCCATATGTGGATAATAACTCTCACTGTGGTTCACCTGGTTGATTTAGTAACCATGGAAGCAATTATTGTTCACAGGTAGGGCTGTACAGCATTTTTCCTTCAATAAACAAAATCACCTTTTATAGACAGCATTTTGTGTTTACTTGGGTTATCTTTGTCTAATATTAAATGTAGTCCAATAATCTGAAACATTCAAGTGTGACAAATATGGAAAAATAGAAGGAACTGCACTGTTGTGTTTCTGTTGATTATTTGTTTTATTAAACTTAGCTGATAATTAGATGGAGTTTCAGAAGGACATACATGCCACTCAAATGTATACTACATGTATACCTATGCATTCTATTCATGTCCCTTAAGCCCTGCAGAGTGCAATTATGATGTTTGCATTCATAAGCTTCTGTCTATCAAAGAACAATTTTACGCTTATCAAACTGGCTCTAAAAATCTCAAAGCTGACGCTCTCTCTCCACTAGATTCCCCATTCTCTTCTCAAGGAGAGGAGACTATCATCTCTTTGTCCTGCATTGTGGTTACTGTTTTTTTTCAATGTTCTCCCCAATATAGACATATCCAATTCCACCTACTAGTTAGGACTCTCCCATTCCAGTACCAGTGCTAGGAGGGCAAAAGCTAGCAGAGGCGTCCTCCAAAAGTGAGCCACCGCACCTTTCGAACTGCTGCTAATGCAACATCATCGGACAATTGAACATGATCAGAGAAAAGTGCCAAACGCCAGTTCTGTTGCATCAGCTAAGCCAATTGTGCTCTCTTGGACTCCCAGCCATATATGGCTGTAGCATCAGCAGGGATCGAACACGATACTCAAACCTGATGATAGGACCAATGCTTAGATGGTTGCACTACTTGGGGCTCCCATTTGATGAGAATTCATGGACGACATTCTTTGCACCCTGTATGAAGACACTGCCCCCAAGGACTGTTCACTAGAAAAACTGTAGTCATCTGAGAACATGCAGACCACTTTCACTCATACATACATAACACTCTCAGCTCTGGAGTTGGTCAAACACCTCCAAAATTCAGTCTTAGTTGGTTGCATGTTCTGCTTCTCATAATCCAGCATAATCCAGCACAGAAAAACCTTTGGATTTTTGTGAAGCAAGAGTGGAGTTTGATTTCCACATCTCAAATATAAAAGTGCTGTTCATCTGATTGGGAGAGTTTAATGGGTGTACCAGATCTTGCACAGTTGATAGGTGTCCTATTAGTGCTGGAGGCATCTTTGAAATTTTCAGTTAAATGTATGTTTCCTTCTCTTTTTTTGACACTGAAAAATGAATAACTTACAGGATGTTTTTGACTGGAAATAAAATAAATGAAAGTGTGTTCTCTGACTTTTGCAAAGTACAGCTTTTATTTATTCTACCTTTCTTTAAATTTTTATTGCAATTACTTTAATCATTTCAACATATTTATTTTTCCTAATTTTTTGTTTACTTTTATCTTTAATAATGTTATATTTTATTTTTGGTAATCTTGTATTTTTATTTCTCAACCATAGTATGTGATTGTAAAGCACTTTCAGCTTCTATGTGTGTAGAAAGTCCTCTTTAATTTATTAATATTATTATTATTATTATTATTATTAATGGAAATACTTACACAGCTTTCTTGGATGCACTGACCACTGAAAATAGTTTTTCAAAACATTCCTCCGATTTGTCATATTTACTCAGGTCAAACTCATCCAGCTCCTTATCTGAGTTCAGCAAAACAAATGCCAGAGCTGACCACTGAGCAGGCGAGAGCTTAGCTCCATGCAGACACTCGTTACCTCTTCTGCTCAGATATGTTTGGACTTCCTGCACTAGAGAGTGGTCATTCAGTTCATTCAGACAGTGGAAAAGATTGATGGATATCTCTGGAGAGGGATTCTCCCTGATCTTCTCCTTAATGTACTCAACTGTTCCCTCGTTGTGAGAGCTACACGCTGTCTGTAGTAGTACAGTTTGTAAGATATTCTGATTGGACTCCAGTGAGAGACCCAGAAGGAAGCGAAGGAAAAGATCCAGGTGTCCATTCTCACTCTGTAAGGTCTTGTCCACTGCATACTTGAGAAAATCAGTCATTCTTGATTTGTTGACAACATCTAGCAAGTCAGTCTGTTGTTCTAGCACATTTTTGTTCTCAGAGATAAAGGAGAGAAATGCAAACAAAGCAGCCAGAAACTCCTGAACACTCAGATGGACAAAGCTGAACACCTTCCCCAGGTGCAGCCCCAACTCCTCTCTGAAGATCTGAGTGCAGACTCCTGAGTACACTGACACTTCTCTGACATCAATGCCACACTTGCTCAGGTCTTCCTCATAGAAGATCAGGTTGCCTTTTTTCAGTTGCTGGAAAGCCAGTTTTCCCAGTGTCCAGATAATCTTTTTAGTCTGGTCATGATCAGGGTCACTTTTTCCTTGGTACTTCTGGCTGCTGTGTTTGATCTGAAAGATCAGGAAGTGTGTGAACATTTGAGTGAGAGTCTTGGGGATCTCTCCACTCCGCTCAGTAAAAATCCTCTCTAGAACAGTAGCTGATATCCAACAAAAGACTGGAATGTGGCACATGATGTAGAGGCTTCTTGAGGACCTCATATGTGAGACAATTCTGCTGGCCAGACTCTGGTCATTGACCCTCTTCCTGAAGTATTCCTCTTTCTGAGGGTCACTGAACCCTCGTATTTCTGTTATCTGGTCCACACACTCAAGAGGGATCTGACCACATGCTGCAGGTCGAGAGGTGATCCAGAGAAGAGCAGAGGGAAGCAAATTGCCCTTCATGAGGTTTGTCAGCAGGACATCCACTGAGGCTGACTGTGATATATTTGACAATCTCTCATTGTTCTGAAAATCCAGAGGCAGTCGACATTCATCCAGACCATCAAAGATGAACAAGACTCTGTGATGGTAAAAATCTCTCTGCTTCAACTTGTTTCTGTGAAAAAGTTCTGAAGTTTCTGTGAAAAAGTTCTGAAGAAGATTCCTCAGACTGAGTCTTTTCTTCTTTATCAAGTTCAGCTCCCTAAAAGGAAGTGGAAATATGAAGTGGATATCTTGATTTGCTTTTCCTTCAGCCCAGTCCAGAATGAACTTCTGCACTGAGACTGTTTTTCCAATTCCAGCAACTCCTTTAGTCAGTACAGTTCTAATGGCTTTGTCTTTAAAAAGATCATTGCATTTGATGGGTGTCTCCTGTGTCGCTGGTCTCCTGGACGCTGTCTCAATCTGTCTCACCTCATGTTCATTATTGACCTCTCCACTCCCACCTTCTGTGATATAGAGCTCTGTGTAGATCTCATTCAGAAGTGTTGAGGTTCCTTTGTTTGAAATTCCTTCATTAATTTTCTGACATTTTTTCCTGAGTGTAGATTTGAGTTTTTTATGACCAGCAGGAGTCAGATCTGACAAACGTTGAAGCAACGACAAAAAAACATGTTAATGCTACAATTAGAATCACCCATGCCACAAACACCGTTGTCATACAGTAAAATTACTGTTAAACTGACTTTCTTGTTCTGTGGTGAATGGACAAACAAATTAGTCACATGCACCACTTCTTTTCTAATAATTGGTTATGCGCACTCTTGCCGTAATGGCAGTGCCAGTCCTGTCAGGTAAGGACTACACCAGTCTCTTGACATAGCTGTCTATGGTCGAGCCAAACACAACTTTAACATTCACATATTTCCTGATGACAAATGTCAGGTGCATGTATGTGACTGGTTCAACAGCAAAGATGGAACACTGGGACACTTTGATTTACCAGCAAAATCACCAGAACTCAAATCTAATTCTTAATTTGGAACAGCAGGTGAAGTGCCAAAATAGATGTACATAAATGCCAGCTGAAATGTCCATCTATATTTGATTAAAAAAAAAAAATCTGTAAAACAAAGGGAAAATGTAGTGGCCAAAGTGAGCAGTACATTTTCCGTAAATTTAACAGACAATTCCGTCACTCCTTTTACAAAACAATCTGTAAAATTACAGTACATATTCTGTGTATACATAATAGCTGATCATATCAGCCATTATTGACAACTTACAGATTTAGCAGTATCAACTGAAATATCATTGATAATGTGGCAATAATTAGTGACTTTTTTGAGCTGCAGCATCACCAGGATTCAAATGTGATATGCTGACAACAGAGCTAAACCTTACAACGTTGTCTATTGAGAGCTCAGTTAACAACTGCTTTTATCACAGCAAGACCAGCTGTACTGGTAAATTTGAACTCAAAATACCATCATGGTGAACAAAACAAAAACATATAAAATGTATTAAACCAAAACAATATTTCTGGGAAACCATAGCTCATGCAGGCACTGATTAAGGTACATCACATTACTTAACAGCTACAAATTATTTCAACTTCAGCTATTGCTCAGTGCTGTAGCCACATGTCTAATACTTATACCTAGCATTATCATATAGTTACAATATTATTAATAATGTGTGCTGCAGCCGTAACCAGTGGGGTGACAGGTAAACTACCCAGGTAAACTATCATGCAATGCATGCTTGGAAAAGTTAAAGTTAAATGCAGAAACAGAACAATTCTGTTTAAGTTATACGAAGAAATAATCTGTAAAAAGATGGATATTTTTACAGTGTAGTTTGTGGAAAAGTGGGTTAAAATAAAATGGATAGGAACTATATCGAAGACTGGTGTAATCCTTACCTGATGTGATAAAAGCTGTCATTAAGCCAAGGGGATGCATAACCAAGTATTAGTAAATTATTATCGTTATATACATATTTAATATCTATATATTTTTGCTATTTGTAAAGATCACTAACTTTGCTATGCAAAACAGAGCCTTCACATCTTGAGTCTATATTAATGTGACAGCAGAATATTCCTCAATAATATTTTTTAAAACATTCTCTAAATTTCCATTATTTTCCAATGCATGTTTAAATTCAGTACTTTTCCAAACTTTTCAGACTTGTGCAAGAACCCAGTAAGAGCTCTTACTGGTCTGTAGTGTGTTAGCGAGGTCTAACAGGTTCATGCTTCTCAGGGCGTGCAGTACAATCTTCAGCACTGCCTCTCTGACACTGCTCAGTTTCTTTATCCCTCTCTCAGCACATCCAACATAATCTGGGCTCAGTAACTCCTCGAACGTCTTCAGCTCATTCTGTACCAGGGAGATGACCCGGAACTCCAGTTCCTGTTTGAGAAAAAAGAGTAACAAAAAACCACTTGAAATACTGTCACAGCCAGGTCCACAAATATTTTGACATTAATAAAGTTATTGCTGTTTTAGCTGTCTACCACAGCATATTGGAGCTGAGGTGGACTAATGAAGATGAGCTCATCTTCATTTACATCCAAATCAGGTGTAGGAATTACCATTACCCTGGTATTACATTTGCATACATTGTTCCCCATAACACCCTCCGGTCTTAAGCTAACCGTCAGAAATTAACTATCATTTTTAATACTTGCTTTGAAAATCCTCAATGACTGTGAACCCACAGACATCACCAGACACTAGGTTTCTTTGCTGGTGTTGCTCTGGATTTACTGTTTTCAGTTCCTGCTTGATCTTAGTGTGTTTTCCCTTGAGTTTTTTTTAATTGAAATGGATTCTTGACTGCCTTAAAAAAGTCTTGGGTTGCTTTCGCAAAATGCTGCAGAGATTTCTCTGGATTCCATGAATCTTTTGATGATATTATGCATATTATGAAGCTATTTTTAAACTGTTGCATGTTTTTTTGCTGAAGCATTTTTGGCAAAATGGCCTTGACCCATCGACCCATCTTTGCTTATAAAGTATTTCCCAAATGTTCCTTTTATATCCAAGCATCATTACATCACCCCTTTCTAGTCTTAAATTACCCCATCCTCAACATTTTTGGAATGTGTTGCAGGTATCAATTTCAGAATGAGTGCTGGGTCAAATGTCAGCTTGCCTTAGTAATTCCAGTGAAATATTTTAGGTTGTTCTAAATATTTATGTACAATTATATAAATGCAGTGGTGGACAAAGTACACAAATCATGTACTTGAGTTAAAGTAGAGATGCCCAAGGTAAAATATTACTCCAGTAAAAGTAGAAGTTCCTCCCTTTAGACCTACACTTGAGTAAAAGTACAGAAGTATTTGCCTTCAAATGTACTTAAGTATCGAAAGTAAAAGTACTAAAAGATTAATTATGACTTTAATGTCCTATTATCATTTTTATAACAAGACTCTTGCTTTATCAACTTATTTTAGGCGAGAATACTCTAGTGTCACTCTTGGTAAACCAATCTTTTAATAGAATGTCATTAATTAGTCTAATACTGATGTCTATTAAAATTATCATAGGCACAAAACACTGAAGGCAAACAATTTCCATTAGGTAGAACTGAGTGGCTCTGAAATCACTTTTTACAAACAAGCAAAGTTTCAGTTTAAGATTTGTTTGCAACTTAGTTACAAGTTTAAATTTAATAAAAACTTGCTTTAAAAAAGTGAGAGTTTTGCAAAAGTGCTTATACAAATTTAGAAAAAAGAGGCACGTCAGTCACAACTTAATATGTGTACATATTTCTATATTGTGGTCTATTTACACAAAGTTAGGTTAGTTCATCATTTATGTTGAATAGACTCTCCCAAAATTTTACGCTGCTGCACTGACATTGAACCGTATGCTTGCACTGGGTCGGTATGACCAACAGGTCAAAACAAGCTCAAAACAAAGTGTGCGCTGTGCCCTGATTGGTGTTCTTGCTTTGTGCTTCTTTCGTTTTGACATGTTACGTTTTTTTACACACATAAACCGAAAGGAACGACAGATTTCGCAAAATGTAGTGGAGTAAAAAGTAAGATATTTGACTTTGTAATGTAGTGGAGTGAAAGTAAAAAGTCGCCCAAAATGGAAATACTTCAGTAAAGTACTGATACACGAAAAAACTACTTAAGTGCAGTAACAAATTACATTTACTTAGTTACTGTCCACCACTGTATAAATGTACAGTTAACATTCTTCATAGAAAGTTAGCACTATATTTGTGGTTTATGGGTATGCAATATGAAAGCTTGAAACTAGCAATGTTTTATATGCTTTGTGAAGCTGCTCCTGTTTAGTTTATGGATGGAAAGTGAACTGTTTTCCCCAACACCAGCATTATTCACATCACAATAACAATACTAAGGTAATATATAAAACTATTAAAAAATATTTATTGAATTCATAAAATTTTTAAGAATTTAAACTAAAACATCAAAATGAAAAACTAAAACAAACACATACCTGAAATATAGTGATCAGCTGCAGTCTCTTACTGCTAAAGCATAAAAATAATAATAATAATATTAATAATAATAATAACAGCATCATATATGTACACGCACTTACACACACATACATACACAGAGAATCGTATGCAAAAGTTTGTGTGCCCCTGGTCAAATGTGTTTTATGTGTATGTGTTTTACCGATTTTGTGACAATAAGTATCTTAAATATGGCATTTTTTATGTTCATGGCAAATTTTAGACCACAATTTCTATTTGTTCACTGAGTTAAAATAAAAACAGCAGCACTGCTGTGTCTGATCCACTCGCACCAGTGCGCACACTAACAAACCACCATTTCAGGTTCACTGCAGTGCTGAGAATGACTCACCACCAAAATAATACCTGCTCTGTGAGGGTCCATGGGGGTCCTGATCACTGAAGAACAGGGTAAAAGGGGGATAACAAGGTCTGCAGAGAAACAGATGGACTACAGTCTGTAACTGTAGAACTACAAAGTGCACCTATATAGTAAGTGGAGCTGATAAAATGGACAATGAGCGTAGAAACAGGGAGGTGGTTTTAATGAATTGGTTGTTCAGTGTATATATACAGTACATAAACACAGCTGAGTTCAGATGACTTTGATCTCTTACATTCACATTCAAATTTTCTTTTAAGGGTTGTACACATTCATGCATCTTCCACCAACAAGTCTAGAGTCTCTGACATATGAGTCTGAGTCAAGTCTGAGGTCTCTAAGGTGCAAGTCAGAGTCAAGTCGTTGAAGCGTGAATCAAAGTTTAGTCTCAAGTCACTGAAGTGCAAGTCTGTGTTGGGTCTTGAATCTGTGACGTGCGAGTCCAAGTCAAATCTCGAGTCATGGACTGGTGAATCTGTGTTGAGTCTTGGGTCTTTGAGGTCTCAAGTTTTTGAGGTGTGAGTCCAAAATGAGTCTTGAGTCACTGGGGTGTGAGTCCAAGGTAAGTCTTGAGTCGTGGCAGTGCAAGTCTGTGTCAAGTCTTGAATCTCTGATGTGTGAGTTTGAGTTTCAAGTTTTAAGTTTCCGAGTTGCAAGTCTGAGTCAGGTCTTAAGTTTGGGACTTTTTTTAATATTTATTTATTTATTCATGTATTTTATAGCACTGCACAGTTTTCAGTATTTCCTGTTCCAACAAACTTGATTTATTTGAGGAAAGGCACATTTTGATCAGATTCCCAAGTCTGGACTTGTGAATCTGTGTTGAGTCTTGAGTCTTGGAGGTGCAAGTCTGAGCACAGTCTCAAGTTTTATAGGTGTGAGTCCAAGGTGAGTCTCGAGTCACTGAGGTGTGAGTCCAAGGTGAGTCTTAAGTCGTGAGTCTGTGTCAAGTCTTGGGTTTGAGTTTCAAGTTTCAAGTTTCTGAGTTGCAAGTCTGAGTCAGGACTTTTCAAGTATTTCCTGATACAACAAACCTGATTCAGCTCAGGAAAGGCACATTTTGATCAGGTGACACTGAGAGTAAAACTACTACTGTCAAACCTGACTCTTACCTCAGCACAGTTGAGCTGTCTATCTCTCTGAAGTTTATGTCTCTGAATATTGAGTCATCACTCTTCACAGACGCACAGCTGGGTTCAGATGAGTCTGATCTCTTACCCAGAATCAAACTGAAACACATTCAAAATTTCTGTTAAGAATTGTACACATTCATACATTTTCCCACAACAGGTCTAGAGTCTCTGACATGTGAATCTGAGTCAAGTCTCAGGTCTCTAATGCCGGCCTTACACCAAACGACTTTTCAAGCGATTTCACTGTCGCAGACAAATGTCGGAATAAAATCACGAGAGTCTTGTTAGAGTCGCGTCACGCTCGCGTCATCTCGATCGTTTGGTGTAAGGTGATCAGGACGGCCGTCTTAAGTCAGTCTTTTTCTCATCTTGACGCTGTGACAAAATCAACCGTGTTTAATATTATTGTAAGTTTTAAGTCTTGGTTCATGCAAATACTGACGTGCCAGGGGCGCACGTGAGTGCTTGCGGGCGAGTGCGGGCGCGCTGCGCGATAGAAAGAGAGAGAGAGAATGCAGGAGTGACTGCCTGAAATCTCTGTAAAAAACAGCAATTCAATACAATAATCATAATAACTTAAAATGTAAACTGACTGTTTTAATATTTCAGGTCCACTGAGCTGTAACATGTAAGGAAATGTGCAGAGGACTTTAAGAATGCCATTACTGAAGAATCATCAATTGTTTTCTATTTTTTCCTATTTTCTGTTACACTGGCTTCTTATATTGTTTGTTTGTTTCTTATGGTTTAGTCCATGACACCCAATCGACAATGCTGAATCGCTGCATGTTGTGTTGATGTGTAAATCTTTATATCAAATTAAAAAAGTAGCAGCACATTTTATAAGTTAATTAATACAATTCTGCGTGATGATCTGCCAGAGTATACAGTTCTATAGTGAACTAATCTGAGTCCCAGATCTTTACACACCCAGCCAACGTATCTTCCCATCTGTACCACTATAAAGTGGAACTAAAAGTGTTTATCTGCTTGTAAATTTCCACCAGGTGCATGATGGGGAATAATCTCAAAAATGTAGTTGCAGTCTTGTAAATAGTGACACTGCAAGATTCCTATTCTTTGCAAAATTATAGTCTCTGACTAAAAAACATGACACTGTCTTTAGATGTGAGAGGGTGTCAGACTTTAGTCTTTCAAAAGTCTTTTCAAAGTCATCTAGTGTATGGTTAGCATAAGGTGCAAGCCAGAGTCAGGGTTGAGTCGTTGAAGCGTGAGTCCAAGTTAAGTCTCAAATCACTGAAGTGCAAGTCTGTGTTGGGTCTTGAATCTGTGACGTGCGAGTCTGAGTCAAGTCTTGAGTTTGAGTTTCAAGTTTCTGAGTTGCAAATCTGAGTTAGGTCTTAAGTTTGTGAGTTATTTTTTAATTAAAAAACAAGTTTATTTATTCATGTATTTTATAGCACTGCACAGTTTTCAGTATAGTAGAAGTCTAGAGTCTCTGCTGTGTGAGTCTGAGTCAAGACTCAGGTCTCTAAGGTGCAAGTCAGAGTCAGGTCTTGAGTCGAAGCATGAGTCCAAGTTTAGTCTCAAATTACTGAAATGCAAGTCTGTGTTGGGTCTTTAATCTCTGAAATCTGAGTCAAGTCTGAAGTATGAGTCCAAGTTGAGTCTCGAGTCACGTTCTTGCGTCTGAGTCTGTGTTGAGTCTGAGTACAGTCTCAAATTTTTGAGGTTTGAGTCCACAAGGTGAGTGTTGAGTCATGGCGATGTGAGTCTGAGTCAAGTCTTGAATCTCTGGTGTGTGAGCCTGAGCTAAGTTTCGAGTTTCTGATTTGCAAGTCTGAGTCAGGTCTTAAGTTTGTGACAGTTTTTTTTACTTTCATTTGTGTATTTTTTTGTTTGTTTGTTTGTTTGTTTATTAGCACCGCACAGGTTCTAGTATTTCCTGATCCAACATACCTTTAGCTCAGGAAAGGCAAATTTTGATCAGGTGAAACTGACAGTGAAACTACTATTGTTAAACATGACTCTTACCTCAGCTCAGCAGAGCCATCACTCTTCACAGACACACAGCTGGGTTCAGATGAGTCTGATCTCTTACCCAGAATTAAACTGAAACACATTCAAATATTTTTTAAGAGCTGTACACATTCATACA
Source organism: Colossoma macropomum (assembly GCF_904425465.1). Lineage (NCBI taxonomy): Eukaryota > Metazoa > Chordata > Actinopteri > Characiformes > Serrasalmidae > Colossoma > Colossoma macropomum. Next base: position 40,375,441 of record NW_023494802.1, read on the forward strand.
TTTTCCCACAACAAGTCCAAGTCTGGACTTGTGAATCTGTGTTGAGTCTTGAGTCTTTGAGGTGCAAGTCTGAGCACAGTCTCAAGTTTTATAGGTGCGAGTCCAAGGTGAGTCTCGAGTCACTGAGGTGTGAGTCCAAGGTGAGTCTTAAGTCGTGAGTCTGTGTCAAGTCTTGGGTCTGAGTTTCAAGTTTCAAGTTTCTGAGTTGCAAATCTGAGTCAGGACCTTTCCAGTATTTCCTGATACAACAAACCTGATTCAGCTCAGGAAAGGCACATTTTGATCAGGTGACACTAAGAGTGAAACTACTACTGTAAAACATGACACTCTTCTTACCTTGGCTCAGTAGAGCGGTCTCCCTCTCTGAAGTTTATATCTCTGAATATTGAGTCATCACTCTTCACAGACACACAGCTGGGTTCAGATGACTTTGATCTCTTACACAGAATTAAACTGAAACACATTCAAATATTTTTTAAGAGTTGTACACATTCATACATTTTCCCACAAGAAGTCTAGAGTCTCTGCTGTGTGAGTCTGAGTCAAGTCTCAGGTCTCTAAGGTGCAAGTCAGAGTCAGGTCTTGAGTCGAAGCATGAGTCCAAGTTTAGTCTCAAATCACTGAAGTGCAAGTCTGTGTTGGGTCTTTAATCTCTGACGTGCAAATCTGAGTCAAGTCTGAAGAGTCCAAGTTGAGTCTCGAGCCACAGACTTGCATCTGAGTCTGCGTTGGGTCTGAGTACAGTCTCAAATTTTTGAGGTGAGTGTTGAGTCATGGCGATGTGAGTCTGAGTCAAGTCTTGAATCTCTGGTGTGTGAGCCTGAGCTAAGTTTCGAGTTTCTGAGTTGCAAGTCTGAGTCAGGTCTTAAGTTTGTGACAGTTTTTTTTACTTTCATTTATGTATTTTTTTGTTTGTTTGTTTGTTTGTTTATTAGCACCGCACAGGTTCTAGTATTTCCTGATCCAACATGCCTTTAGCTCAGGAAAGGCACATTTTGATCAGGTGAAACTGACAGTGAAAGTACTATTGTTAAACATGACTCTTACCTCAGCTCAGTAGAGCGGTCTCCCTCTCTGAAGTTTATATCCCTGAATATTGAGCCATCACTCTTCACAGACACACAGCTGGGTTCAGATGAGTCTGATCTCTTACCCAGAATTAAACTGAAACACATTCACATATTCTTTTAAGAGTTGCTTTCCACCAGCACACAACTTAATCTCATTAATTTCAATGAGTGATTTCTCTGAAATTTTTCTTGCATCATAGCAGCAAGAAAAATTAATGCTCTTTAAAAATAAAAAAGTCTCATATGGAGCAGATTAATTGTTTAAGACTTTTTTGTTGCAAAACGGGTTTTGCAATAATTTATGATGCAATAAAGCAAATTCTGGTTCCATTGACTTACATTAAAAGTAGATTTTTTCCTGTAAAGTTACCATTTTAAGATAGGAGGTTTTCTTCCAACAACAGCGATTCTTTGGCATCATAAAGGTCTTTTAATAAAACTAAAGGTGCTCACTAAAAAGACACTATTAAAAAACACTCTTTCTAATAAATGAACTTTGGTGAACATTTAAGCTTTATGCAGGGTCTGACCTCTCAGGTTCCTCTGTGTCAGGCTCATGGGAGGCCATGTTTTCTCCTAAAAATTACAGCTGTAATCCTGTAAACACACAGTATAGATTGCATATTTACTTCAAACCAGAATCATTCTCTCAAATTTAGGCACTGATATTTTTCGTTTTAGGGTGTATTACTAGGGTGTAAAAATATTTCCTTTGCTTCAATCATTCTTTGTTAGAGTGACTGATGATTTTAGGGCTGTTGTCTTTCAAGATGCACCTCTTATTTACCTTCAGTTCACAGACAGATGCCCTGACATTCTGCTGCAGAATTTCATGATACAATCCAGAATTTATCGTGCCATCAGTGAAGGAAGGGCTGTCCTGATTCAGTGGCAGCAAAACAGCCCCAAACCATGATACTGACACCACCATGTTTCACAGCTAGGATTAGGTTCCAGCCAAACATAAGTCCACATAACATTCTTTCAGTGGTCTTTTTGCTCATCTCGGTGGTTGAAATGTTTCCTAATGTCTAAATGTGCTTCCTGGAGAGTAGTTATTATACTATACTGTACTATACCATCATTCAATGCACATAATTTTTGGTCAGCATTTGCCTGATGGTGGACTCATGAACACTGACATTAGCCAGTGCAAGAAAGCCCTGCAGATCCTTAGACTTTTCCTTGGGGTTCTTTGTGATCTCCTAGAATATTTTGTTGGATGACCACTCCTGGGAAGGGTCACAATGCTGTTGAAGTTTCTGTTTGTACACCGTCTGACTATTAGTGGATTAGTGAAGTGCAAACTCTTTAGAAGTTTTAGAATAGAATAGTTTTGTAACCTCTTCCAGCTTAATAAGCTTTACCTACTATTTTACTGAGATCCCTGGAAATCTCCTTTGACCAAGACATGACGTGTACCCACAAACTGGATACAACGTAGTCTGTTCCACTGTTTTTTGTTGATGCTGAAAACTGCTCATGTTAGACTGAGATAATGAAAGAAAAATAAAAAAAAAAGTTTCGACAGTAACACGGGAAAACACATTCTCCTAAATGTGGACCTGAGAAGACAACATGCCTTTAAATTGATCAACAACACAAAATAGCAGTTATATAACATTCACCAAATTGGAACGGATACTTGAACAGAAAGTGAAAGTGCAGTGGAAAAGCTAAAAGAGTTCTGCTAACAGTCTGACTGCACCCACTGCTTCTACTGCATTTTGTAGTTTTAGCACTTATCGTACATAAATTACAGTATAGGCTCAGATATTCACCGTGTTTTCCTCCAGCCATTCCAAAATGGATCCCGAAAGAATCCGTCTCACTCTGATTTTTCCTCATTTCTCATGATCACATGACTCGGCAGGAGGTGGAGACTCCAAGTTTAAGTTTCAATCTTTTCACTCACCTTCTAAGGCCCTGACGAGGTCTGGAGGGACAAGTACATGGTACTCATACATCTTCAATATCAACAAAAATTATTTCTATCCTACTGCATGTATTCATACATTTATCCAGTGGGTGTCAACATTACTGGGAACACTTAAATTTTGTCGTACACAACAAAAATAAAGCCATCAACTCTACCTGCTGTTAACAAAATCATCATAGAACTCATACTGGCATCCAAGCAAGATTTTAGCTCCTTCCCACATTATCTATCGTACTATGTTTAACCTTCTCATGGGCGTCTGGTCTATTTTATATACTTTTATATACTGTTTAGGAATAAGATCCCTCAAGACATCAGAATCTCATCAGATAAAAAAAAAATTAAGGTTTAAAAAAAACCCATAAAAAAATGGATAGAATCAGAAATTGTTAAATTATATTATATTTTATATAAAAAAGGAAAAATCTTCCTCCTGAAGGAGTCAATTCATCTTTTTAGCTGCTTGTATTAGCTAAAGAAGAATGTGTGAAGTAGCAGCATACACTAAAACCCTAACGCATGGTTTAATTCTGTTATACTTCATCATATGCAGACCAGATCCACCCTAATTATTACCTACGGTCATATGCAAAAGTTTGATCAAATTTAAAGTTTTACTGATAAATGAAAATAAGTTAGGGCGGCACGGTGGCGCAGTGGGTAGCGCTGTCGCCTCACAGCAAAGATGGCCTGGGTTCGATTCCCGGCCGGGCGACCAGGGTCATTTCTGTGAGGAGTTTGCCTGTCCTCCCCGTGTCTGCGTGGGTTTCCTCCAGGTACTCCGGTTTCCTCCCACAGTCCAAAAACATGCAGTCAGGCTGATTGGACATGCTAAATTGCCCCTAGGTGTGAATGTGTATGTCTGCCCTGCGATGGACTGGCGACCTGTCCAGGGTGTATCCTGCCTTCTGCCCAATGACAGCTGGGATAGGCTCCAGCACCCCACCGTGACCCAGAAGGATAAGCGGTTTAGATGATGGATGGATGGATGAAAATAAGTTAGCACAGCCTCTACAGAGCGCACACTTCTGCATGTTTCAATGCACAGTAACTGTTCATTTTCTGAACATTTTGGGAAAAAATAGAGCAAAATATGACATGTGTGTTCCCTGTAGAGCATGTGTTATAGAGTTTATTTTCACTTAGAAATTCTACACGATGTATAATTTGAATATAATCATTTTTTTCTAATGTGTCTGAGCAGTGAGTAGTGAATGGGTGGTCAGTGAGTTGCTGCCCCTCCCAAGATGCATCTGTTATCTTTAATTATGTTTAATTGTGTCTTTAATCCTCAAATGCTTTTTTTTCTTGCATATTTCCTTGCATATTAGCTCCTCCCTCTGAGGATGAGAAGAAGAGATGTGACGGCAGAAGAATCAACATAAAAAATGTCCCAGGTTATATTAATCCTGTGCTATAAAACAAACCATAGAAATAAGACCAGGTTATATTAATCATGTGCTATAAAACAAACTGTAGAAATAATCCCAGATTATACTAATCCTGGGCTATGAAGCAAAGCATAGAAATAAACCCAGGTCCTATTAATCCTGTGCTATAATGCAAACCGTGGGAAAGTCATTATTATTGTTGCTTTTATTAGAGATGCACTAACAAGGGAATTATGTGTTGATGCCAATTTGTGTTACTTTTCATGAACATATCTGCCAGTGCTGATACATAGACGTTTATAACATGCAGAAATCGGGACTATATAGATTAGCACTATGGGGAAATCTAAGGTTTATTTCTATTGGATTACAAACACAGTAAACTAAATAAAATGCACGAGTCGTCCTTGGATGCCCAAACTGTATTTATGTCAGTCTGTCATGGGCATATTAATTATGTCAATGAACATCCAAAGTCTGTTTTAAGGAGTAAATTAGTTAGTGACCTATTAACAACATCCATGTGCAACCAAAATCTGTTTTAAAAGTCAGTTTGTCAGGAACCTATCAATTTTAGGGGCCCACTATTTTTCAAGATGCATTTTTCTGATGAATTTAGCCTTTAGCTTATAATCACGTAAAGCACTAATAATAATACTAACAATAATGCATAGTAGTTCTTTGTGATCTAATGAAATGGCAGTACATTCTCAATGAAATGCTCAGTCAACTAAGTTTTTTCTTGTTTACATTGAAACCAATATTGTTTCAGTTAAAGCTGCTCCATGTAAGATTTGGAGATTTGGAGACCTCTCTGGTGGGAATGTGCAACTGCACGCGACACAGGGAAGAACATTTTGTAATGTGGATTGTGCTTCGGACCCCTTCCTCGAGCAGATAAATCTGATGAGTGAAAGAGAATTCAAAACTTGGTGAAGGAGGATGTGAGTGAATTATCTACTCTCAACAATATCTTCAGCAGTATAATGTTGCCTTTGGGACATTAGAGATCTAAACGTCAAGTTGTTCCTTCTTTTTGATACTAGAATATACAAAAGTCTTAGGCCCAATCCCATTTCTTCTTTTTACCCCTACCCCTTGTTTTTGAGTGTCACCCTAACCCCTTGGAACTGAGTTACAGGGGTAGTGGTTGAAATCTTGCCCTATGAAATGAGACCCTCAAATAAAAAAAAACAAAAAAAAACAACAAAAAACAATACTTCATTAACAGCTACCAGCGCTGCTCTGTAGGCGACGCTGCCAGTCTGCAGTGACAGCAGAGGAGGGTAAAGTTCAGCTCCTCACTGCTGGGCTTTAGTTACATTTAGGGCATCATATGCCTTCAAAGAGGGGGGCAATTATTTATTATCACCCACCCCTAATTCTTCAGTGATATGAAGCTGAAGTCAGATATTCTCCAGCTTCTCGTTTGAATTTTCCCGTTCCACCTTAAATGGAGCAGCAGTTACATTCTGGCACTTCAGGCATCAGAACTACTGGACCATTAAAGGTGGAACGGGAAATTTAGCCAGCTAGCTACGGAGACGTCAGCATGCTATTAGCAATTTTTTATGCCTGTTACAAACAAAACGACCATAATACATAGAAATGACTTTGAACTAAGACAATACAGTGGTTATTGTAATTTTTTACGATATTTATTTGTGGGTTTCTTTGGTCTCTCGTTCAGCCATCTTGCCGGTTTTTCTTTTTTTTCCTCATAACACTCTGTTTGGAGTGAGTCTCTGAAAAACCTCAGTTTGGAGGATCATGTAGCCCAAACACTTTGCACTACCCCTCTATCTCAACAAGAATTGGGACACCCTACCCCAGGCGTGAACATGCAAAACAGAGGGCTAAGGGCTCAGCGGTTGGGGTGAGGGGTGAAATGGGATTGGGCCTTAGTCTGGTACAATATTCTGCTATACCCGATTCTACTTATTGTGTTTTTGTGTAAGATTTGAATTGTGAATTCAATTTGAATTGAGATTTCTTCTCATTGTCTTTCAAGCTAAGCCAAAATAATGTAACACAAACTGTCACAGAAGATGTCCTACACACATTAAACAACATTTCATGCATCAGTAATAACTGAAAACAGAAAACATTTCATCATTTAGTTCATTTACTCAAGGGCTAGTTGTGTATCTAATGTTTATGTCTACAGTGGACCGTCTTAAGTATTTGATACATCTTGAGCCTTGTGGTCTGAGCAGTATCGGTCAATCTAAACATCGATACATGTATGACTCCTTTATCATTGCACTAACACTGATATCATAATGCATCAATGACTATTATAAAGAAGAGCGCTTCCCATATTTCAAAATGTCTACATAATTAAATGGATAAGATGTAAACAGAGTCGTTCAGAGTGGTTTGGTGTGAAACGCTCTGTTCTAGAGAAACTTACAGAGTCAGAATTGGTCACAGTGGTGGTGACAGGAACCAGATGTCCACCTCTAAAAGCTCCTTCACCAAACTTATCACATGAAATGGTTACGAATATGCAGCCTAATGCCTGAAACATCATTTTATGTTCCTTTTTCAGATGAGATTTGGGCCCAAAACTCATACACTTATAGCAGAAAGGCATTGTGAGGCCGAATAGTCCCCAAAGAAACCTACTTTTCAGATATATTACTATTTAACCATCATCAATATTCTATATAAACACTCAGAAGGCTCGTGTAGGTTCTCTGGTGGTTCTGGATAGTAAATAAAATGTCTATATTCGTGTTGTAGTCATGGCGACCCCTGGTTCCTATCACCACCACTGTAAGGACATCTGAACCATTTCACACCAAACCGCTCTGAATGGCTCTGTTTACATCTCAAACACTGAATTATGCAGAAATTTTGCAAATGGGTGGAATTCCCCTTGAAGGCTCCCGCAGCTCTAATCACCTTTACAACACAATCACTCCCTTTTGTTCCCTGTGCAGTAGTCCACTAAGTAGGGAGCTGGAGCTGGAGCTGGATTTGGGACGCAGCCCTGGATTTGCGAGCTCTTTTTTGGTGGAGCAGGACCCACCCACCGCTGGAGAGGCTCCTCGGTGAAAAGTTGAGTGTAGTCTGATAAGCAGGAGCCATTATCCGCCGCGGGGAGGACGGAAGGCTTCACCTGCAGCAGCAGCCTGCGCTCGGGGACGCTCACCAATCCTAACCCGCCCAAACCTCCCTTTTTCCCTCTGATGTTGTAGCTGCACCGCTGCCGCGGCCGCAGGATGAAGGCCTGCCCGGAGAGAGCGCTGCTCCTGCAAGGGCTCCAGGAGGAGGAGGACGGCGCCTTCGAGGGGCTGAAGCAGGAGGAGGAAGTGGAGGACGAAAACGGGCCCTTCGTGGTGGTGAAGCTGGAGGAGGAGCAGGCGGCCTGCAGCGCTCGGTGCAGCGGCTCCAGCAGCGCCAGCAGCGCCAGCAGCGCCAGCAGCGCCAGCAGCGCCGCCGCGGAGGCCAAGATGGAGCTGGAGCTCAGCCTGTTCGCTCCGGTCGAGTCCGACGAGGAGGAGCAGCAGCGGCTCCAGCAGCGCTCCTTGACCGACTCAGAGTGCGACTCGGCCGGCGCGCCCGCGTGGAGGAACCGCGGGGCCCGCGAGCGAGCAGGTAGCGTTAGCTCACAAGGCTAAAGGGCTGCGCGCGTGTTGTGTTTACGGGGCTGTTAGTTAGTTAGCCTAGCCCGTGCACGCGCGCTGTAGCTTCGTTTTGCTTTTTAATTCTTTTGCATTGAGACAGTTTAACGCAGATGCGTTTAACACGCTGGTGTTCATTTTACACGCGTGTCCTGTTTACACTGTAATGCTCTGCATCTTACATGCATGTTTATCAGCGTACTGGGCCCAGAGCTGGTCGACGTGCAGTACTTTATCTCTTTATGTATTTATTTACGTTCCTTTTTTCTTCTATGGGCACGTTTTACGGTGTGGCAGGCTCGTGTGCACGTTTTACATGCATATTTTGTTTGGATTTTGGTAGCATGCATATTATACACACGCTTATTTGTGCACCAGGACTGGGTGGGTCGAGGTTCATAACTTTATATTTTTATACATATAGAATATTTCCTCTTTTTTGCATGGGCAATTTTATGTTGTGCTGTGTTAATATGCATGTTTTACATGCATGCTTTGTTTGCAGTGTATTGCAGTGCATTTAACATGCTTGTTTATGTGTGTACTGGGCCCAGCTGGGACAGTGTTTAATGAATTTGTGTGTTTTTTATATATTATTCCTGTTTTGCATGGGTAGATTTAACATTGTAGTGTGCCAGTATACATTTTTGTACATGCATGTTTTATTTAGAGTGTAATGCTACACATTTTACACACTTTACATGCATGTTGTTTTGGGCTCACGGCCCCCCTGAGGCCACGTGATGTACTTTTTATGTTTTTTAGCTATTTTTCCTCTTTTTGCATGAGCAAATTTTGTTTTGTGCTGTGTTAATATGCATGTTTTACATGCATGCTTTTTTTTGCAGTGTAGTGATGTTCATTTTACATGCATGTTTGTATGTGCGCTGGGCCCAGCTGGGACAGTGTTTTAATGATTTTGTATTTTTTTTAAAATATATTTTATCCCTTTTTTGCATGGGCACGTATAACATTGTGGTGTGCTAGTATACATTTTTGTACATGCCTGTTTTATTTACAGTGTAATGCTACACATTTTACACACTTTACATGCATATTTGTAGGTGCACAGGGCCCACCTGGGTCGACATCTAGCACTTTTTATTTATTTATTTTTTTAATATGCATTTTTTTTTATCTTTTTGTTAATCTTTGTGTTGATATGCATGTTTTGCATGCATGCTTTATTTACAGTATAATGCAATGCATTTTTATATGTGGGCCAATGTGAAGTGCTTTATTTTTAAATATAGAATTTTCCATTTTTGCATGGATACATTTTACAATGTAACATGCTAGTGTGCATGTTTTACATACGTGCTTTGACAGTGTAGCGGTCAGTGCATTTATCTGCTTGTTTGTAAGTGCATTGGGTTCTGTCTTTTTCTTTTTTGCATGGGCAAATTACGTTATAATAATACAGTACTGTGCCTGCCTCCGTGTTTTTGGCATAGGTTAGTATTACTAGCAGTAACTGTCACCTCTTATGATAATAGGCATGTTAATGTTAGCCAAATGAGGTGTGTGTGTGTGTGTGTGTGTGTGTGTGTGTTTTTTGTTCATTGCCTGGTTCTCTGTCAGGTGTTAATGTTACAGGCTTGGCACTTTGGCCTGTTTTATTTGCATGACCAAATTGTTAGGGGCATTATTATTGATGCACCATTATGGGAAAGCTGGGCCAGTGCTACAGTTAGTTTTAGTACAGGGTGGATTTGGGTATTGGAGTTCATTCGTTTTTTAGTTAATGCTTTCCAATTGAATTTAGCAAATTAAAGTAATTGCTTTGTCGTCCAGTGTCAGCAGCCTGTAAGTCTCATGTTGACTAACACAATGTGCCTTTGTACCTAAACCACCCCACATATCTGCCAATGCCAGTGCATAAACATTAATTAAAACAAAGAAACTGGGCATACTTTGTCCTTGTAGAGGGCTACAAATACACTAAATGGAATGTAATGTAGACATTTTAGCTCAGTGTCTCATAAACATATAAATGTGTAATAGTTTTGAATTGGTTTATTTAATGGTGCTGATCACTTATGGCAGTAATTATCTGCCAGTATGGATGTGACTGATATCATCGCGCATCCCCAGGCGTTACTATCGCCTTCAGAATAATATGCGTCTTTATACATGCATGTTTTATTGACGTGTAAAGTAAGATGTGAGCACTGTTGTGCACCAACATTGCGTTCAGCTCAGTTCGGTCTGGAAATTGTTGTTGGCCATTGATCCGCTGCAGAGGCCTAGCAACCCACAGGCTCTAAAAACCAATAGGATACATCCATTATGTACACAACTGATACAATCATGCAGTCAGAGCGGGATTAAAGGGGACGTGCAGTCGTGATAAACGCTGCATCAAAGCACATTGTGCAATTTGGAGGATTAGTTAGGTAAAAAAAAAAAAATCGCCCCCACTCGAGGTTTAGTCAGTCAGTCCAGCCTTTTCTGTATCGCGAGTTATCAGTTTGGGGCTGATCTCAGCGGAAAAAGCTGGATGGGATTTTAGAGGGTAAAAAATAATGAATGTGGTCCAGTTCTGTAAGAAATCTAATGTGAAATAGCCGTGTTTCCATGAAACTCACTTTTACCGCTTAAGTGCTTTTACATTTGACATTTCCTGCAAAATTACTTCCTTTTTTTTTGCTTTATTGGTTTAAAATCATAGTTTGTTTCACTCTGTAGTTTAACATGTCGCAACTTTTCTGCTTTTGACTTCCCTGATTTTCCCTCTAATCCACTGATCAGCTGCTCACAGTCCTGAATTTTTAGCTGACATTTAATTGCCGTACAGATTAGGGGTGTAACAGTCCTGAAACCGAGACTGAAACCGTGATCCAAACATCTTCCGAAACTTCCAGAACCCCAGTCTGCTGCCAGTGCATTCATCGTGTTATTTTATTTTATTTTATTTGTTTTGGACTCGTCTTAAGAAAATTGCAGTTTTTTTAAAAAATGTATTTCTGTTTACGTAGCTACTTTATGCAGAGGTAATATACCATGTCTTTTAATGTTCTTCTCTTAAGGTTTATTTTAGCAGTAAACTGATAATACCGATATTTGTATAATGTGAAAATGCAACACAAACAGAACCGCTTTCGCTTTCGTCTCGTGATTTCGGTCTAACACGTGTTCCGTGTTGCATTGGTGCAAAACTGGCTAGCTGCACAACGAAAAAGATCATTAACTCGTTAATGGCAGTCATTTGTATTAGGGATGTAACGATTCATCAGATCCATGTTTTGGTTTTGGTGTTTTTTGGGCCACGGTTCCGTTCATACCTCATTTGTTGGGAGGGAATAAGAAATTGGAAATTTTATTAAGTAACAATTTGGAACACTAAACAGAAGAACTCTATACAGCTTACACAAACTTTAGAGTAATTTCTTGATTTGCGTGTGTTTGTTATTAATTGTGAAATGAGAAATGAGTTCTGTTACGTTATTAATGTAGTGAGAGCTCAACAGGCTGCACTGGGGATGGTGGTGGTATCGGGGTTCTGTGGAAACAAGGCTGTGGAGGTTTGTGTCACGGTTTTGGTCAAGGTTTCGTTCTCGGTTTCAGCTTCGTTGCATCGAAGTAGCTTCTGGGTAATGTGATGATGGCTGTGTGGCTCCAGCACCATAGACTACTTTTTAGATCTAGAGCTTCAAATAAAAATCACTTCAGGATGAAATACCAGGTCAGTTTAGGTGAGTTTTAGTGTCTGAAAAGATGACATCATCCACCAATTTCCATGTTGCTAACTGCAGGCATAAATCATTATTATTATTGCCTTTGCCTCAAAGTTATGTATCGTAATGGACAAAAGTACTGAGAAAATTCAGCTTCTGAGTGTCCTCTGCTTCTATTTATAGCTGTGTGATGTTCTTCATTCTGGATAGTTAGATAACAATCCCTGATCTGCTCCTTTAATGTTGGTAAAACTGTTATGAGGGGTTTATGTGGTGTGAAGGCCTGTAACCAGTTTTTGTGCCTAACACTAACCAGGCATACCTTCAACAGTGGGATTAAAAGTGTTAAATCTAAGATCATCAAAATCATCTGAATAAAAAGTGAAACAGAGGCTGTGTGGTGCAGTCGGTATTGTGCTAAAGTGGCGTAATGCTAGATCAGGGTATTCGTTTTCATGCAGTGGGTTCAGGTCCCATTGATTTTTGGCATGGAATGACACTGCAGCAGTTATTCATAACCCACATATCCTGGTTTTATCTCCATACAGGTATTGATAAAAGTTAAACGTTGTGATAATTTCTAAGTATATTATAGAGTAATAATATTTCAGTGATATTAGAGTTAATGAAGTCACGCTTCTTCACTGCTGCTACTCTAAACTGAAAAAAAAGAAACGTTACTGCTGATTTTATGGAACGTTTTGTGCAGTTTTCCTTTTTCATAACTAAACTTCACTTATAAAAACACTTACTGATGATGTTCCACTGCTGTGGGGCTGTTTAAAGAGGCGTTATGGCCCAAAACCACCATTTTAATAAGTTTTGTTGTTTGGGCAGCATCAGTTTGACAGAATTCATTATTGAAATTGTTTGAATTTATCAGTTTCCTCACTACAGTACCCAGCATGCATTGTGCAAATGCACCGTCGGCAACCCTTGTGGTGCCAAACAATCCTAAGGCTAATAACTACAACCAGGCTAGCGTTAGCGTGAGCCTTACCTCACTCTTCAAATAAAATCATAAAGAAAACAGCAGTTCTGTCTTTATTTAGCACAAAATGGACGCCAAACGAGAGTTTTATCCTTTTCAGTCAGAGAAAAGAAGCCAAGCTATGCTAATGTGTTTATGTAGCCAACAACCTTGCTAACTTTAGCTTTTAGCTTGTTGTCGTTCTCATCTGAGGAGTGATTTCTGTCGTTTGAGTGCTTTATTCCCATTGTGAGGATGATTTGAGGACAGTAAGATATGTGACTTCCTAGCTTTAGCGTTAGCTAACTAGCTTTCTGCGTTCAACAGCCACTGAAGACTCAAAACAGCCCATCCACAAAAATACCCCACCCAAAAGCAGTAGTAGGTTTTTAACCTCCTTGGGACCACCGGTGGTTCCAAAACGCACTTCGTCATATTCTTTATAACGTTCATATTTCATAAGCTACATTCAGAAGCTGGGGGTCGTATGAGAGCTGTAACTGTCTCTGTCCAGTCAAATAGATGGGTAATGTAATTTTAAACCCTTATAATAAAAGAAGCTGAACTTTTCTACTGAAAGTCAACCCATTTTTCCACAAACCTGGGCTATAAACTATAAACAGATGGCGTCTCTTCAGTGATCTGCTCTGTAAACATTATTTTATAGAATAATACAAAGAGCGTCTAAGATTTTTGGCTATCAGCAGTAAATTGTAAGCATATAGCAATATGTTTATGATCATAAAACACATTCTCTATTAATTTGAGGAGCTTTTACAGAAAATAAATAAATAAAATAGTGTTATTTCATGCAGTTACTGAATAATTTGCCTTGGTCATGTAAATTCAGATGGACAAACCAAAATATACCCACGAGCATAAGAGGTTAAAAGTGTCTCCTGCAGTATAAATCATCAGAAGGGAGAAGTTTCCGGAATCTCACGCTGTAGGACTGCGAGGGACAGATGCAGTGATGGTTAAACTGTTCTTTCTGGCTGCACTGTCCCTTTAATGTAATAGCACGTATAGATATGGTGCCTGTTGTTGAGACTTTATGCTGTTATTGAAAATGAGTGTACAGCACTGATACGGTGTATAACTGCTTTTCCTGACTGTGTCATTTTCTTTCCCAGGCCAGACAGAGGCAGCAGAATTCCCTCAGAAGCGCCCTCGAGGACGGCCGAGGAGACAGAAGAAGGCTGTGGGGAGGCGGGGAAGGCCGAGGAAAGTGGCAGCCGGCGGTGAAAGCAGGGTATGATGAGGCTTCATATTGCACATGAGAACCAGGTGATGGGTCAGCCACCTTGGCGGTTTAGATGCAGTTTTTCCACTTCATGTTCAATTAAAGCTGCACTAAGTAAGATGAGTTTTGGTTAACACTGAAAGAAGCAGCATTACTGAATGAGGAGAATAAAAAACAGTCTTAAATATGGTTTGTGCTGCTGCGAGTTGCCCTGTCAAGCCTAAAATAATCATTTTTTGAAACTTGAGTTGTCGGGGAAGTTTTTCACACCATGTCGTACATCTTTACTTATCAGCATCACACACACAGGCTCAAAGCAAAGGTCCGGCTCGATGTTTAGGTCTCAAATGATCTCAAAATTAACATTTATACTGATGAAGGTAGGGCTCCGAAGCACAACTCACATTAAAATGTTCTTCCACATGTTGTGTGCAATTACACATTTCCACCAGAGAGGTCTCCAAATCCCCAAAACTTACATAGTGCAGTTTTAAAGTAGGGCTGAGTGAAGAACTGGCCCTGGATCAATGCTTAACTCTCGAGAATCTTTATGAGCTTATGAATTACGCTGGTTTATGAATGTGTCTGTGATTTTTATAACTGCTTTTAAGGGTGTTGTTATGTTTGTATTAGTACACGTAATAAGGATGTCATGGTACACTTGCTTTCTTAACCAAGTTTCACTTGCAAATGAATTAGAAATCTCAAGGTGACTTTCCTGGTTAAATTAAACATAAACTAAATGAAATTAAAACAGAGAGTACGTGGTTTCTCTAAAGCTTGGTAAATGTGCGGCACAGGCTGAATTTGACTGAATTTCTACATAGTGTTGGTGTCACACAAGTTGCTGGATGTAATGGAGCTCATTAAAACATTGACTTAATTCATAAAAATGAAGTGTTTTATTGTGAAAACCTCTGCTGAGTAAGTTACGTGGGGGAAGTGGTGATGATCCTGCCCTTTTTGGCTGTGTCATAATTGTACCTCACATGTTAATGATTATTCTTGTGCCAAAGTGCACCACGTATAACGAACCTGCCCAGAGAACGCCTTAATTTGGCACAACTGGGCGCATTTTCGTTACTTCAAAAGCACAGATCGGTTTTCCAAGAAGGAAGAACGCCTGATCTGAGTAATAGGCCATCAGACCCTGTCTTTAAAAGACGAAGGCATCCAAAACGATATTTTCGGCTTCAGGAGCTCCAGCCCTGTGTGCAGTTTGAAAGGTAAAGCCAGTTCAATCCACTTGGACATTTTTCTTCTTAGGTTAGAACAGCCCACAGACCCTTAGTTCAGTGTCCTCACTGTGTTAGACTGCACTTCACTAGCAGCAGGTAGACTAGCTGAGTGTGATTCATTAATAGAGACAGTCACCTGGTTGAGATGTTTTGACTGTTTACCCCTGTAGCCTCACTCTGGGATCTTCTGCTGTTGTAGATGGAAGTGATTCTGGAAGCGGATGAGGAAGAGGAGCCTCGTGAACATGCACCTCCGCAAAAACGCGCCAGGTCAATGTGCTGGGACTTTTCTCCAGCCAAGGTCTCTCACTCTGGAGTCTGGGAACATTTCGAGTATTTCATAAACCCAGACGGGGAGGTCGAGGACGACGGTTTCCCCACATGTAAAATATGCCAGCAAAAGGTGGCGTGTAAACGAGGGAACACGTCGAACATGCTGAGACACCTGCAGGATTACCATACAGCTGCCTATTACAAAGCCAAGGTGGGCTGAGTTTCTTTTCCCCTCACTTGCACTTCGTTTAGACACTAATTTGCATTAATGCAGTTGGGATGCACTGATATGGGAATTCTGCCTGATTACTAACTAATGTACCACTAATTTTTTAGTTTTGAGGGTAAAACGTTAGAGTTGTTGATCCATAGTGGTGGTATCAACCACAAAGCTGAGAGGGACTTTTCTTTTGTAGCTTCTTCAAATTCGTTCAAATTTTCCATTCAAAATGGTTTAGCAGCCACACTTTAGAGCAGGCGTGTCAAACTGGGGATCTTCCGGGCCAAAGTGCTGCCAAGATCAGCGTCTACCCTCATCTAACGCGCTGAATCCAGTTCACGAAGGCCTTGCTAATTAGCTGATGAGCTAAATCAGGTGTTTTTAATGAGGCAGTGTGCTGAAGTCTGCACTGTTTCGGCCCACAAGGACTGGAGCCTGACACGTGTGCTTTAGGGTCTCTGAAGAAGCCCCCTTTGTTTTTGAAGCAGTGGAAGTAAAGGAACGGCCGGTCTTTTTGGGTTAGTTAGCCTAACATGGACACCAGAATGGTGAGACCAGGCCGAGAAGCTACCTCACATGGTCACTTGCGATAGATGGTGTTACAGTCTTGTGGCTTCGTCCACGCAGCAAACCGTGTACCAGCTGGCGCTGATAGCATGAATGACTGTAATACTTTCCAAATTTCAGCAGAGGCTGACGGTCAGAGGGGCGGGTGCAGTTACATCCCGGCATCTATGTAACAGTGTAGCACCATTTAAGGTGGAACAAAAAATTTGCACAGAAAGCTGCCAAATAATAAGCCAACTTTAGCTTTGTAGAAATTCGGACATGACCCAACTTTTAAAACCACTTTTGCCTGTTTTTTAAAACTTGGCCTAGGTTTATGTACAGTACTATGCAAAAGGTGTAGGAACCTCAGAAAATTTGACTTAAAGTTGTTGATCTGGACAGTGAGCATTTATTTGGTCAGAAGTCTCCGTTATTAGAATAAACAAAAATACCATTAATACAGTGACTATTGATTTTATACATCGCTCTGTGTTCAGTTAACGGTTTCCAAACCTTTCTACGTGGCAGCTGAGTATTAGTTTTATGCAGTTCTTGGTTTGGCCAGTTAGTGCTTCATTATATGAAATCGTTATATGTATTATTCTTTGTTTAATTGGATATATTCTAATGATATATGGTGTTTTACAGCACAAACACACACATTGTTAAGACAAATGGTTTTAAACAATGTGCTTAGGTGCCCAAGACTTCTGTACAGCACTGTATGTGTTGTTCAGTTCAGTTTTTTCTGTTTGGCACAGTAAAAATGTACAAAAATAAACCTTTAATCTAAAAATAAACTGTCAATCTAAAAATAGATTTGGCTGTGCTTTTTAAGGGTTTGTGTGTATTTTGTATGTAGTTATATCTATTTTTAGATTAAAAACAACAAAAAGCAACAAATTATAGCACTGATATGTGATAGTGTGTGTGTGTGTGTGTGTGTGTGTGTGTTTCAGTGTAATCACAACAAGATCAGGCTCTTTTGTTCTTGGTCATGAATGGGTTAAGCACCATATTAAATATCAGCAACTAAAGTGCTGGTATCGTCTTTCACTCAGTCTCGTTTATCGTCTTTCAGAAAGTGGACGCCGTGTGGACCGAGTGGGATTCTTCCGACTCGGACAGAGAGATGAAGATGGAAGAAGACGTGGAGGACATGGAGAAGCAGTGGCACAGCGAGGAGGAGAAATACGACATTGACGCTGATGACGACGACGTCGATTACACTGACAGGAGATACCCCAGATCCACCCGACAGAAGAGGCAGGTCAGGTCGGCTGTGTGGCAGTACTTCGTATATAACAACGACGACGATGCCAACAAGGAGAGAGTCGCCAGCTGTAGGATCTGTGGCTGGAAAGTGTCTCCGGGATCTTCCTGCAACACCAGCAACATGCGCTACCATCTCCAGGCCCACCATCAGATCGTGTGTCCGGTGACAAAGGTAGAAATATATACATTTTACAGAAATGCAGTGAAGCGGTTCTCAGTGTCTGTGCATGTTGTCGGCTCCAAAGAAGGAAAAGAAGCCACATCCTACATTTCTCTTATATAATTACATATTTTTTTTTCCTCCAGGTCTTCATTTGCGTTTGTGTGGGTTTGTATACCAAAAACAGTCATTGTGTTTTTGCTATTGTTTTACTATGAACACCGTCCAACATCTCTTTTGTCCCTTTGTCAGAAAAATGATCTCTATCAAAAATAAATTCGAAACTGGCTGCAGCATAGTTTCCATATATGGACTGACTAACTGACTAAAGAGTGAAGGGTATGTTTTATTAAAGAAAAAATGTGTGTGTGTGTGTGTTGTGTGTGTGTGTGTGTGTGTATATATGTATGTGTGTATATATATACATATATATACATATGTGTGTGTGTGTGTGTGTGTGTGTACGTACGTATGTGTTTTAATATACAAAAGAAGTTGTCTTCTATAATGTTAATAACATTTTCAGAACCTATCATTCTCTCTTCAGTCCTTATAGTCCTTATATGGAAACTCAGCTGCAGCCTGATGTCAAGAAAACTTGAATCATTTACATATATCCAGTTAAGCTCCGCCCACTCACACTGACGTTATAAGGAGTGTTGCAGTCTGGACCGCTTCCTGAATGAGGTTCAGGGCAGGACATCCAGTAAGAACAGAGCTTATTAGAGCAGCTTACATACAGCAGCCTTAAAGGCACAGTAACAAAAAAATGAAAAAAAAACTTTGCTACTAAAACCACACAAACGTCATAAGTGGACCTCAGGAGGAAAAAGTAAAATACAAGAAAATGTAGTATATGGGAGTAACAGGAGTTTGTCCGAGTAATTTAAATCTATTTAATTATACATCATGAAATTTTCATGATATAAAGAGAAGGTTGTGTGTTTTAAATGGGTGAAAATGGAAGAAAAATACAGAGGGTTTTTAACAGTGTAACCCATAATAGATTTTTCAGATGTTTCTTAACCTCTCTCTCTCTCTCTCTCTCTCTCTCTCTCTCTCTCTCCTCCCTCCCTCCCTCCCTCCCTCCCTCAGCCTGGGATCCCTACCAGCATTGATATTCCTCTGGCTGAAGGAGAAGAACAGTTAAAACTTTTTCCACCAAAAAACCCTCGAAAGTCTGGGGTGTGGAAGCTTTTTGGGTTTGTCTTGAACACGGAGGGAATCGTGGAGGAGAACGGTTTCCCCATCTGCAGACTGTGCCATCAAGTAGTGGCGTCTAAAGATGGCAATACATCAAATATGCACAGCCATCTGCAGCGGCATCATCAGACAGTTTATGCAGAACTGAAGGTAAAAACTGCCGTCATCTGTTAAGTGTGCCAGCTGAGTTTAAAGAGCCGTGTGTATTTTTTTATTGTGTGTGTGTGTGTGTGTGTGTGTGTGTGTGTGTGTGTGTGTGTGTGTGTGTGTGTATTTTATTTAATGGAATGAAAATTATTTACAATACTTACAACCATATTTAGATTGAGGTTTGATAAGTTCAGCAGTGCCATAGTTCAAGAATGCTATCAAAAACTATGAATAAAATGATTTAATCAAAAATTTCAGGTCTTGTGCTGCACAGGATCCAATTAAACCTGAGTAGTTCTTTGTAATAATACGTGCAGTTTCTTAGTGTTGTTTAAGCACCAGTATCCGTGCTATATTTAGAAAAGTGTATTGTGTTGTTATTTTTCACAATAATTATAAATGTTGTCATATTGGCCACCTCCAATCCCAGTGACCCTTAGTCTTAGGCCTAATCCCATTTCTAATCCCTATTTTTACCTCTGCCCCTTGTTTTCGAGTGTCACCTTGTGCCTTGGAGTTACTGAGGTAGTGGATCAAATCTCCCCTCTGAAATGAGACCCTCAAATAAAAAGAGCATCACTTCATTAACAGCTACTAGCGCTGCTCTGACCCTGTCAGTCTGCAGTGACAGCAGAGGAGTGTAAAGTTCAGCTCCTCACTGCTGGGCTTTAGTTACATTTAGGGAATTATATGCCTTCGAAGAGGGGGGCAATTATTTATTATCACCCACCTCTAATTCCACTGATATGAAGCTGAAGTCAGATTTTCTCCAGCTTCTCGTTCGATTTCTTTCATTCCACCTTAAATGGAGCAGTAGTTTTGATGCCTGAGTCACCAGAATGTAACTGCTGCATCATTTAAGGTGGAACTCCCATTGCCATTTGCCAGCGAGCTACTGAGACATCAGCATAATACTAGTGGATTTTTATGCTTTTTATAAAGAAAAGGACCATTATAAGTTGAAACGCCAGTAAACTAAGACAGTATCGTAATTTTTTTCACAGTGAAAATTCTCCCTTTTGTGGGTTTCTTTGGTCTCTTGTCCTCCATCTTGCCAGTTTTTCTTATCATAACTCTCTGGAGTCTCTGAACAGCCTCCGTTTGGAGGGTCATGTAGCCCTCACACTTCGCCCCTCCCCTCTATCTCGACAAAAGTCAGGACCCCCTACCCCTAGACGTGAACGTGCAAAACGGAGCGGTAGGGCTCAGCGGTAGGGGCGAGGGGTGAAGTGGGACTGGGCCTAACTGATAAAACAATATCGCCACTAGTTTTACATGTTAACCTTTTAGAGAAGGAGGCCCCAATCAGAACAACCTGACTTTCCTTTCTACCCTTTAATCATTCTAGCATATAATTGGCTCCGCGAGACCAGAGCACAGATTATCGGAGCCAGCAGAGATTCATCCACCTGTTAAACATCGCAATTCCCCCGTGTGGAAATATTTTGGATTCGTCAAAAACGCAGAGGGCATGGTGAAGGAGGACGGCTTCGCCCTCTGCAGATTGTGCCTTCGGAAAGTGGCGGCGAAGGACGGAACCACTTCCAACATGTTAAACCACCTGCGGCGCCATCATCAGGCGGAGTACGAGGAGGTGAAGGTAGAATGTTTTCTGACTGTTTTGGGTGATGGACAGTGCAGTCATATGCAGAGGTTCGAACCCAAACAGTTTTGTTGACTTTCTAAGTAAAAAGAAGTTCCTCTACAGCACGTGTGTGTCAGGCTTCAGTCCTCGCAGGACAAAACACTGCAGACTTCAGCTCCCTGCCTCATTGAACACACCTGATTCAGCTCATAAGATGATTAGCAAGGCCTTCATGAACTGAATTGAGTGTTAGCTGAGGGTAAACGCTGATCTCCGCAGCACTTTGCCACAGTTTGACATACCTGCTCTACTGGGAACACACTTAAATGTGGCATTGCTGCTCATTTTAGAGCACAACTTCTGTTTTTTCGCATATAGGAAAAAATAAAGCATTAAAAAATGTGACGAACGTTGGCACAGACCACATTTTATGTCTTATTTCCCCACGATATGTTAAATTTGGCAAATATGCAGTAGTTGTGTATTAAAATGTGCAGAAGTGTGTTCTCTTTAAAGGATGTGTTCACTTAGAAAATCAACAGATTTGACCAAAGGTGTCCAGACCTTCGCATACGACTGTGTACACTCCTCACTAGAGCAGGGATATTATAGTTTTAAAAAATCATTAATTTTTATTTAGTTTTATATTTTGATTTTTGGTTTCAGTTTAGCTTGTTAATCTTAAAATGCACTAATAGTTTTGGTTCTTATTTTCTGAAAAGTAATAATTTTAGTTTAGGTTTTGTGATGAAGGTTGTGATAAGGGAATGGAATTAGTACTGTAAACTGAGCTTAAAGACCAAACACCTCTTCTAAAATGTTATTGAATACTGAAAAAATACAAGTTTTTGTCCCAGTAATTCTATTTAGTTTTCATTTTGCAGTGAACATATTTTTTATAGTTTATATATTTATATATATAGTTTTCATGTTTTCTTTTACAGTTAATGAGTGTGTTTTTCTCTGTTAGTTTTCATTTTTAATAATAGTTTTAGTTAACTATAATAACCCCTACACTAGAGGTGGGCAGTATGACAGTATTTATTGTTGCTGTGATGCATCACATTACGTCATTATAACATTGTCAGCTCTTGAACACTGACTAGCTGCATGTTTCATCACAAAGCACCATTAGTCCTGTTTAATGAGATTTAGTGCGACACACTGGATTAACATCATTGTACTCACAGTTTTGGTAGTTTTAGTGAAAGCAGGCGAAGCAGAAACACATTTAGTGAAGCTTCTTCATAAATGCATATTTTACTTAAACTCCATCAGGAAGAGCACAGCGATGTAGTAGGGCTGGGCGATAAAACGTTAACGATAATTATCGTGATAACTTTCCTCGATAGAAATATAAATGTTCGATACAATAGACCATTCTCACACTTCTACGTTTAGCGACAGTGATGGGATAAGAGGCGTAACAGTACTGACCTACAGTGAACTCACCTCTTTCTGTACATCCTAACAAGCTTTAACAGCGTTAAATCCCACCTGCTCCACACAACTAAAGCGCTGTTACAGCGCTCAGTCATATTTTAGTATTGGTGCATTCCCAATTAATGAAAGTGAAAGAATGAAGTGAGTTCATGCATATGCAGCACTGACTTCAATCACTGTCACTAATGGCACGTTGTCTGTTTACACTTTAGCTTGCAACCGATGCTTTGCCTTTGGCAAGTGCAGATGACGGAAGCGACTTGCCAGAGCTGTTTCCACCCACCAGACTACCGCTGTCACCGGTGTGGGACTACTTCGGCTACCCCAAAAACGCAGACGGAGTGATCGAGGAGAACGAGCACCCCAAATGTAAAGCCTGCAGACGGTCCATAATTTCCAGACAAGGAATTTTATCCAACATGTTAAGACACTTAAAATTCCACCACAATTCTTTATTTGCTGAGTTGAAGCTTAAAACCGGTGCTCCCAGACAGTACAAGGAGAGGGTCCGCCCCCCTCCCATCCAGGCAACGCCTGAAGAGCTTCATCCGCCCAAAATTGCTCTCAAGTCAGCAGTTTGGAAATATTTTGGATACCTCAAAAATTCAGACGGGGTTGTCGTGCCTGACGGCTTCCCAGTCTGCAAACTGTGCCTCCGGAAAGTTAGTACCCAGCGGGGCAGTACGACAAATATGATGGTCCATCTGCAGAATTATCACCAAACTGAGTTTGCGGAAATGAAGGTAAATCTGCTCTTATCTTTACGTGATACTGCCTGTTTTTTTTTCTGCTATATGTAGATTCTTGGCTAGTTACAGGCACTCCATAATCTGATCAAAATCTGATTATTTAAATGGTCATGTGAACAGCATACTCTGATTTCTTAGATCAGAGGAAGGTCTAAAAATCTGATTTAAGAAATTTTAATTACTGAGCTAAAATCCAGCTCTCTTTATCAGATTTCTTAGTGCATGTAAACTCTTACTCTGATTTCTTTCGGATTTCTCCGTCTGAGCATGTGTGAAAACAGACGGCGGTACTGGAAATAAGCGAGCAGCGTTGCCACGAGACGCAGCAAAACACTTTTGGAGCGACGCTGAAACCAAATACATTCTTGATGAAATGAAGGATTTAAATATTCTTCATCTTCTAGATGATGTTTGTTCATATTTTCAGGTGATGTGTCTTTTAAGGAAGCTACTACATGAAGTTTGAGTTTTACGTTACGTTTATGTCACGTATTCTTCTGTGAGTTTATTGGCTGGTTGTAAAGCAGAAATCTGATTACCGTCTGGCTCATGTAGACCCAGAGTTTGCTATTATCTGATTACCCAAGTGCATGTAAACATGTTGATCGGATTACTGACAAAATCTGATTTTCTGCAGCTGTCGGATTATTAAGTGCATGTAAACACACTCAGTGATGTGGAATGTGATCAACAATCAATGAGTTTGTTTATATGCACTTGATAATCCGATAACTGCAGAAAATCAGATTTTGTCAGTAATCCGATCAACACATTTACACGCACTTGTGTAATCAGATATTGGGGAAACAGAGTAATCGGATTTCTGCTTTACAACCAGCTAATAAGCTCACAGACGAAGACGCGACGTAAATGTAATGTAAAACTCAAACTTTATGTAGTAGCTTTTTTTAAACACTGAGTCACTTTACCTGACAATCTGAACAAACATCGTCTAGAAGATGAAGAATATTTAAATCCTTCATTTCGTCAAGCATGTATTTGGTTTCGGCGTCGCTCCAAAAGTGTTTCGCTGCGTCTCGCGGTGACGCTGCTCGCTTATTTCCGGTACCGCTGTCTGTTTTTGCACATGCTCAGACTGAGAAATCAGAAAGAAATCAGAGTAAGAGTCACATGCACTGAGAAATCTGATTACTGAGCTGAAATCCAGCTCTCTATCAGATTTTTTAATCAGATTTCTAGACCTTACTCAGATCTAAGAAATCAGAGCTGTTCACATGACCGTTTGAATAATCGGATAACTGTAAAAATCCTGATTATGATCGGATTATTGAGCGCATGTAAACACACTCACTGTTTGTTTGCCCAGTGAGTGATAAGTTGCTTGTTTTTTCCAAAGCTGTCCGGCGACGAAAATGAAACTGGTGATGACGGCGAAATTCCAGGACAAGCAGAAAATACAGACGAGCATTCCAAACTTTTCCCGCCAAGAGATCTTCTTGAACCTGTTTGGGAACATTTTGGGTACCAAAAAGATGCGGATGGAGCTGTCCAGGTGGACGGCCATCCTTTATGTAAAATCTGTGGAAGCAAAGTGTCCTGCGAAGGAGAAAACACTCAGTTCTTATACAGGCATCTTTGGAAGAAACACAAATCGGTCTACTACGAAGTCAAGGTAGGTGTTCACACGTCCACGCGTGGTACTCGCTGTGAATACTGAGCAGATGGCTGAGCTCTTGCTTGCGTTAATTTGCTGAAGTGTCTGAATGTGTTACTGTCACAGGTGGCCACAAATTCTTTGAGAGAGGAGGATGGACTCTCGCCTCCAGCTCTTTATCCACCAACGCAAAGGGTGAAGTCTGTGGTCTGGGAATATTTCGGTTACTTGAAAGATGCAAACGGGACAGTTGTGTGCGACGGCTTCCCCATCTGCAAGATTTGTCAGTTGAATGTTGCTGCCAAAGGTGGGAATACGACCAACCTCTTCAAACATCTCCAGGATCATCATAAGGCCGTCTATGAGGAAATCAGGGTAAATTCCCCATCTGTGTTTATTTGGTAACTATATTTGGACTTGATAGTTGCTTGAAATCAGATTTTTTATTTATTTATTTTTTTTTCTTTCCCTGTTCCCCCCAGCCGGGTTTCTCAGATGAAGTAGTTGCAGGTGCTGGTACATCTTCAACATCTTCAGAACTCTCTGCACCCAATGCTCAAATTAACTCTAAACTGTGGGATTATTTTGAGAACCCCAAGAACGCTGAGGGAACCTCAGTAGAGGAGGGTCCTCCAATCTGTAAGATCTGTGACCAAACTCTGGAGTCCAGTGGCGACACCACATCAAACATGATGAAACACCTTCAGGAAAATCATGAAATGGTGTATGCAGAGGTTCAGGTAACCGAGTTTGTCTGAATTCTTTCACTTTTTTCCGTTTAGTATCGTCTCAGTTGTTGTGTAGAGTGTCAGGCATTGTAGTGAATTAGTAGAGTGCGGAAGTTTACGGAAGCCCGGAGAGGCATTTAGGGTTATAATTGTCTGGATTGTTATCTCAAGATAACGAGTTAATTTTCTTGTGATCTCAAGATAAAGTTGTTATCCTGAGATAAAAAACATTTGTGATCTCAGTAACTTTTATCGTAAGATAATGAGTTAATTATCTTGTGTTTTCAAGATAACAATTATCTTGAGATAACAAGATAATTATCTTGTGATCTCAGTTATCTTGAGCTGAGTCAACTATTTTTTTTTGTTCTCAAGATTTGTTCTCAAGTTGTTATCCTGAGACAACCGTCTTGTGATCTCAGTTGTTTTCTTGAGATAATGAGCTAACTATCTTGTGATCTCAAGATAAAGTTATCGTAAGATAACTGTCTTGTGATCTCAGTTATCACAATTATTAATTTGTGAGTAACGTTGCCGGTGGCGACGGGTAGCAGTGTTGGATTATTGTGTTTTTTTTTTTTTTAATGGCTAACACATTTATTACTATTGATCTGTTTTTATTTTTTTTTGTGTTTCATGTTTTCTTTTATCATTTTTTTTTAATTAATAAACATAAGTGATGGGCTTCAGCATCACACAGACTTTGTTGTTGTTGTTGTTGTTGTTGTTGTTGTTGTTGTGAATAACTGTTCTTCTTCTTGTCTTCGTTAGGCTGCAATTGTTCCTCCAAGGGCCGACGATGGACTCGAGGCTCCAGACCTTCACCCGCCAACTCAAAACCTCTTATCTCGCGTCTGGGAATATTTTGGCTTCCTGAAAGACACGGCGGGATCCGTTGTTTTTGATGGCTACCCTATCTGCAGAATGTGTCAACAAAGAGTGGAGGCCAAAGGAGGAGACACAACAAACATGTTTTTACACTTAAAGGCTCACCATTTGCAAATTTACAAAGAGATCAAGGTAACCTTAATCTCATTTCTCTTCTATCCGGTTCCGGTTTAACAATCCAGGCGTCTCCCTCAAGCACAGTAATCCCGACATAGCATTTCTCTGAACGATGTCTTTAAAGAAAGAACATTAAAAATAGTATCTAACATGTCTGAAATGTTTTCACTCCAGCCAGCAACTGAAAAGAAGATCTACAAGGCCTCCGAACTTTCTCCGCCAAACGGCGAAATCGACTCCAGACTGTGGGATCATTTTGGATATCCCAAAAACGCAGATGGTGTTATTGAAGATGACGGAGCGCCGGTGTGCAAACTGTGCCTTCAGAAACTTAATACAGCTTCCAAGAGTGCGACTATCTCCTCCAACATGATGAGACACCTTCGGAAAAAACACGAATTGGTGTACAATGAAGTCCAGGTGAGTTACACTCGAACCTGCCGGTGCTGTGTTTCATACATGTCTTTATTTCTTTTATTTATTTCTTGGTTTATTTGGTGCGTCACAGCTTGTTGTAGACGTGCCGTACAACCACAATAATGCCGTTTAATAAAAAAATAGAAAGCTCTAAATCATGATGTTTTACTGCTGTAGGAGGCGCTCACTGCCTTGCGAGCGGAGGGAGGTAACGACTCTGCAGAGCTTCATCCACCAACACAGAATGTCACGTCTCCAGTCTGGGAGTATTTTGGATACCTGAAAGATGCGGAAGGTTTAGTCGTGTCCGACGGCTTCCCCATCTGCAAAATGTGCCAAAAGAAAGTGGCGTCCAAAGGAGGAAACACGACCAACATGTTCAAGCATCTCAAAGATTATCATAGGACCATCTATGATGAGATTAGAGTAAGTAGTCATGTCGATTTTTAACGTAAGTTGTCTTACGTTGTTTAATTAAGGTTTTTTTTGTTTGGTATTTTAGTATTTCGGACATTTTACGACTTATTAATGTCATTCGTGATAAAGTCTTAGATTTATACTCAACGTTGTGCTGATAAAGATAATGATGACAATAGATCATTCACTCACATCCTTAGAAAACACCAAGTTTTGACTTCTTTTTGAATTCTCTTTCAACATACAATCATCAGATTCATCCCCTCGGGGGAGGGGTCCGTAGCGCAACCCACGTGCAATTACACATTTCCACCATTTAAAAATGTTTAAAAATGTTAAAAAGGAGATACAAGGATGTGGTAGAGATTAAATTAGGTTCAGTCATTTTTAAATTAACAAATTTTTGTCACAGTCCGCAGTTACAAACGAGACCCTTGAGGATACTTACACCGCTGCTGACCTCCATCCGCCGAGCGGTCAACATGACTCGACCTTGTGGGAGCATTTTGGATACCGGAAAGATGCAGAGGGAATCCTCCAAGAGGACGGAGCTCCTTATTGTAAAATTTGCCTTCGGAAATTAATTTCCAAAGGCGAGACCACAAGAAATATGCGTCAACACCTCAAGGAGAACCACAGCAGCGTCTACACAGAACCAGAGGTGAAGTCACGATGATGTGTTTTTCAGAAAGTTGGACAGTAAAAATGATTCATGGTGAAATATCTGCATTCGTAAGCAGGCTGTCCGTAGGGGAGTTAAGGATTGTCCAGATGTTGACATGGTTTATAACGTTTCTTTCAGGAGGTGGTCAGCTCGTTCACCTGGGAGGCGGACATGGATTCCTCAAACCTCTGTCCTCCAACACACAAGGTGAAATCAGCCGTCTGGAAATTCTTCGGGTATCCGAAAGACGCAGAAGGGTCAGTGGTGTGTAACGGCTTCCCCATCTGCAAACTGTGTCAGAAGAAAGTGTCGGCTAAGGGAGGGAATACCACCAACATGTTCTCACATCTCAGAGACTATCATCGGCCCACGTACGATGAAATCAAGGTGAGTTGTCTTTTTGTTTTTAATTGATTTAAACGCTTTTTTAACATGTTTTGTTAACGTCATCTTTATGTTCTTGTTCTGGTGATAATATTGCTTTTTTCCCCACATAATGAACGCAGTTGGCCATACATGCATCTGTTATTTAAGCCGACAGCAGATCTATTCAAGGATTGGTTCAGTATTTTTGTCAGACCCCATTTTTTGGATCAAAGTAGAATTCTTGATCCATTTTCAAATTCCAGGTGTTTAGTAGTTCTTGGTCCTTAAAATAAACAACATTTCTTTGCAAATTGAAATAGTTTGCAGTGGTTTTATTGAAACATGGCGTTTTTCTCTGAATAGATGAGAAGATGTAAAACTCAAGCTTGGTGTTTCATCTTTGCTTTAGAATACAAGCAATAATTTGTGTCACATGTTATAAAATTAAACAGTATGTTTATATACAAAGCACTTTTCATACCATTAGCAGCGTAGAGTGCTTTCCAGACAGGTGATAATGTTTTCAGTACTAGACAAGACAGTAAGTGCATTTACACTTAATCTGATAACTGCAGAAAATCAGATTTCGTAAACGCGTTGATTGTCTTACTGACATGCACGTGAGTAGTCAGATAATGGGAAACTCCAGGTCTACAGTAATCGGATTTCTGCTTTACAACCAGCCAATAAACTCTCAGAAGAAAATATGACGTAAACGTAACGTAAAACTCAAACTTCATGTTGCGGCTTTTTACTTTTAAATATTTTCTTTATCTGAAAATATAAACGTACATCATCTAGAAGATGAATTCTTAATTTCTTCAAGCGTGTTTTGGTTTTCGCCCTCAAAGTGTTTTGCTGCGTCTTGCAGCGACGCTGCTCGCTTATTTCTGGTACCGTAGTCTGTTTTCGCACATGCTCAGACTGAGAAATCCGAAAGAAATCAGAGTAAGAGTTTACATGCACTGAGAAATCTGATTACTGAGCTAAAATCCAGCCTCTTTATCAGATTTCTAGACCTTACTCCGTCCTAAGAAATCAGTGTGTGCTGTTTCTCAAAAATGTGCTTTGAGCTTGACTGTCTAATAAAAAAGGTGTAATTGAGTTCCACAGTTTAGAAGTAGAATAACTGGGTCCGCGTTTTCTGTATTTTATTGAGGGTATTTGCAGAGGGTCAGTATCTGCAGATCACATATGGAAACATATGACACATGCTGTGAGGGTCACAGGTGCTTTAAGGTCATTTAGAGCCTTAAAAACAAGAAGTAGAAATCTTGAAAGACACAGGCAGGCAGTGCAGTTCTTCCTTTGCAGTTTGACCATCAACAAGCTTAAAAAATACAAAAGTCTATATTGGTTGTTCCCGTCTCCACTCGTCTCAGGCTGTGGTCATTCCTGCGAGGGCCGAAACTGACCTTGAACCACTGGAACTTCACCTGCCAACAGCTGACGCGATGTCCCCAGTCTGGAAATATTTCGGATACCCGAAAAACTCAGATGGCACCATTTTGTGTGATGGCTTCCCAATCTGCAGGATTTGTCAAAAGAAGGTTTTGGCCAAAGGAGACAACACGACAAACATGCTGATACATCTGAGAGCGTATCATTTGGACATTTACAAAGAAGTCAAGGTGAAGTTAATCAGGTTCCTCTTTGTGTTCAGATACGGTTTGTCTTGTTTCCACAAAGTAAAGCCACGTAGTTAAAATTACTGTTGTGTATTGATCTGCGTGCAGAGATATTGATCTATTTGTTTATCCGTTTTAGTCCGCAGTAGCAAAAAAGGTTGTCTACAGACCCTTCGAGCTCTTTCCTCCGAACAGTCAGAACGACATAAAGCTGTGGGATCACTTTGGATATCCCAAAAACGCAGATGGAGTCCTTCAGGACGACGGAGCGCCGATCTGTAAAATCTGCCTTCGAAAGCTGATGAAAGCCTCCGGGGACGGGACCCCAACGACCAACATGCTGAGGCACCTGCGGAAGAAACACCAGTCTGTGTTTGATGAAGTCCAGGTGGGTGTTGAAATCAGGTGGGCGGGGCTGAGTGGGAATAATTCACGGCTGAATCTGTGGCTTCCAAACTACTTAAATTAATGTGTCATCTGACTAAAGACAAACGTAAACCGAGACTGTATAATCTGGAAAAATGTATGTAGAACTCAGGAGACTGACAACGGACTCACTGGACTTCATTCATTCATGTGTTTATGGAGTCTTAAATCTGCCCTATTTTAGTCTTTATTTCTTTTTTATTTTATGGTGTTCAGGTTTTTGAAGTGGTGTTATTGGTGTATTTACTGCCCATTTGAGTACAGTTTTAACAAGCCCTCATCCATTTGGCCTCACCATTTTCCCTGTGGGGATCCATCATAAGGTTCCTTTATCAGTTCAGTTCAGACAGCAAACTACTACAGCAAGTTAAGTGCTACACAGCTAGCAATGACAAAAAATAAAGGTAATGTACCAACGTTTATAGCTGGACAAGTCAGTTATTCAAAAAATGTATGTTTAACCTTCAGAACCCTGGGATTTTGGTGGGAATTTAGTGGTATTTTGGGTCAATTACAAGTAATTATAAAGTATTTACATGGGACTTGTGTTGTTATTGTCAGGAGACCCTGGGCTACTCAGATATGCCTGTATTTGACAAGTAAATGCAACAGAAACCAAAAATAATCTGAAATTTAGCTAATTTTTTAATCAAAAATTTACCTAGCATCTGCGAAATTGTGTAAATGTTTTGTAGAGGTTTTGAAAACAGTTGTCACCTCAGTTACCTCTAAAATTGTTTGTCTGGGGTGTCTGTGAAATGAAAAGCGCAAGAATTTGCGTGGTGATTTATTCTATTGGTCGTTATTGAGTAAAAATAAATAATTAGCATAAGGCGGCCAGGTTTTTATTGATTTAAGTCAGAGTTGACAAGGGCAAAAAAAAAGGTATTTAAATGGGACCTTAGGTTGTTGGCTCGTGTAATGATGTTGCTATGACGTCTATCTCTTCAGGAGGCGATCACCGCGTTGAGAACCGAGTGGGGCATTGAACCCCCAGAACTTCATCCCCCAACACAAAACGTTACCTCTCCTGTCTGGGAATATTTCGGATACTTAAAAGATGCCGAGGGCTCGGTGGTTTGTGACGATTATCCCATCTGCAAACTGTGCCAACAGAAGGTGGCTTCGAAAGGCAGATGTACAACGAACATGTTTAAACACCTCAAAGATTACCACCGAGTCACCTACGACGAGATACGGGTCAGTATGCCTGTTAAATATGGACATTGTGTTCGTATTCTGTGTTTCTGGATGTTCGGTGAGAGTAAAACCAACATCTCCCTCTTAGTCTGCAGTTACAAATGAGACGTTCGAGGACGTTTGCATGCCTACCGACCTCCATCCACCAAACGGTCCGTATAACCCGAAATTATGGGAGTATTTTGGATATCGGAAAACTGAAGAGGGGATCGTTGAGGAAGACGGCGCTCCGATCTGTAAACTTTGCTTCCGGAAGTTGATCTCCAAGGGCGAAACCACGGCAAACATGATGCAGCACCTTAAGGAGAACCATAACGCTGTATACGCTGAAGTTCAGGTGAACTTGGTAGTTCTACAGTTACAGACTGAAGTCAGTGTTAGCCCCCTTTCACCCTGTTCTTCATTGGTCAGGACCCCCATGGACCCTCACAGAGCAGGTACTATTTGGGTGGTGGATCATTCTCAGCACTGCAGTAACACTGAAGTGGTGGTGGTGTGTGACCACTGATGACCAGGATGACCGACACAAACTGTGCAGCAGCAGATGAGCTATCGTCTCTGACTTCACATCTACAAGGTGGACTGACGAGGTAGGAGTGTCTAATAGAGTGGACAGTGAGTGGACACAGTGTTTAAAAACTCCAGCAGCACTGCTGTGTCTGATCCACTCGCATCAGCGCAACACACACCACTGTGTGTCAGTGTGACTGTTGAGAATGGGCCACCACCCAGATAATGCCTGCTGACCACTGAACAGGATGAGAGGGGGCAAACAAAGTATGCAGATATTTACTGAAGTCATATGAGGCAGAGAATCATATGAACTGAATGAAGCTGAGTAACTCAACCATGTTTTGTTTGTTTGTTTGTTTGTTTATTTATTTATTTATTTATTTATGTATGTTTTTAATTGGTTTAGAGGGAAGTCAACCCATTCACAATCAGTGGTGCCACTCAACTCCCAGATCTGCACCCACCAGAGCACAGAGTGAGATCAGCAGTGTGGAAATACTTTGGCTACCTGAGAGACACGGAGGGTCCAGCAGACTGCGCCGGATACCCCATCTGCAAAATCTGCCTTTCGAAAGTGTCGAACAAAGGAAAAGTCACAGCGAATATGACTGCGCATCTCAAGGATCATCATAGAGATTTCTATGATGAGCTCAAGGTACTTCTAAAAAATAATTTATGCATATTTATATATTTATTTTATTTTTTTTTAAACTAACTTATCAATCATCATTTAATCATTTAATCATTTAATCATTTGTTAATTTTTTTTAGATACCAGAAAAGAAGGAAAAGGTGGTCAGTGCTGAAGAACTCCCAGAACTTTTCCCACCAAACAAGCAGCCGCTTCCTCCAATATGGGAATATTTTGGACTTAGCAAGAATATCGATGGGGTTGTTGAAGACAACGGATCCCCAATCTGTAAAATATGTGCCAGAAAGGTGTCGAGCCAAGATCCGAGGAGAATGATACGACACCTGCAGTTCTGCCATTTCTCTGCCTATGAAGAATTCAAGGTAAACTTGTTTTCAGACTGTTGTGTGTTTTAGTGGGGTTGTCAGAGTTAACGTTAGCATATAAATCAGTAACACCGCAAATCTTTTATCTGGTTTGGCACTTTGAACGATCCAAAGCAGTGCAGGCTGAAGCCCAGCTGCAGCGCCCTGTATTTCGTTATGATAAAATCTAGTGAAAAATGTTATTGAATTACTGAATTTTGATGAAGCTTATATTGTTATTATGTAGCTGTAACAAAATGCACTGTTTTTGAAATAGAAAAAGAAATTGCTTTAGGGTCAAACTTGGGCAAATAGGACAGTCTGATTATGATTGACAGCACGAAATAACGTGATTAATCACAATAAACTACACGCATAATTAGTGTTGCACCGATACCGATGCTGTATCAGTATCGATGCCGATACTGGCACTTAAACACAGTATCGGTATCGGTGATGGGGATACCGATATATGACTGATACCAAAAAATAATTTCTAAGTTGTTAAATATGGTTCTTATTACTAACTATATAATAATAATAATACAGTAAAAAAAGTTTTCTTAAGCATTTGATAAATGTAATCTAACAAGTAAATGCCATCTAGCCCAGCTGGGCTAAATAAAATTATTTAAAAAATGTAACTGTGTAGATATCAGGACTTGTATATGAGTTGGGTTAGATAGTGCTAGTATCGGTACTCGATATCGGCCAATACTAAAGGATCAGGTATCGGAAGGGAAAATGTGGTATCAGTGCGTCTCTACAAATAATGTGGTTAATCATAATTAACTACACAAAACAGTGTTATTAACCACAAACTAACACAATTTACCATGATAACCTACAAAAACTGATGCAGTTGATTCGTCTGACGTTCCTAATTTCTAAACTTTATTAGGTACTTAATGCACTTTATCCTCATCAGTGCTTGTTTTTTGCAGCCCTGTGGGTTTAAAATGTCTGACTCGTTTGTTTTCCATTCAATCCAGAAGGCAAACAGGAAATCAAAGCTGGGCCTACAAGGAGGAAGCGAACCTGCAGAACTTTGCCCTCCATCGAAGCAAGTTAGATCCTTTGTTTGGGAATATTTCGGATACCCGAAGAACCCAGATGGAACGGTGAATGTGGACGGACGCCCAGTCTGCAAGACGTGTTTCCGGAAGGTTTCCAGCCAAGGAGGAAACACCACAAACATGCTCAAACACCTGGAGGACAAGCACGGATTCAGTCAGTAGGGAAACGGACCGAGTGGGCAAGTCGTGCGAAACTTATTCCGAGGAAACCTGCATGTAAAGAACCGCAAGTTAAGCTCGTTTTGTTTTTGTTTGTCTGTTTTTAACGTGTGGACACCAAGAAGAATTCAGCGTGTTCGTGTGTCACTGCCTGTTTCCGGTCTAGAGGATTACAAGGCCTGGTCTACGTCAAGAAGAGACTTGCTGCTATAAAAAAAAGGATGAGCGGTTGTTAAATTTTTTTTTATTATTATTAATTTTTGTTCCTTTTTTGTGCAAAAAAGTATAAGAAGGTGACTTGGGACTCAAATCTACATATATGCACATGCATATGCTCCTGTGCTGGACTTTAAATCACTTTATTACCTCACAACATCCCCATCAAAGAAAAGAGCACCTACTCTGTGGTGCTTCTGAAGGGGTGCCATTGATATGAGGTGGAACCACGAGTGACTGTCTGGACGTAGTTTAGTCAGCGCCCGGTACACGACTTAGGGGGCAGCCTTATGATGAATTATTAATCTTTAAAAACATTTATAAACACAGTTTTAAGAATACAAAGTGCTGTTCTTGGGGAAAAAAAAACAGTTCTTAAAGATTTTCTTGGTCTAAAAACGGTCTGGCGTTCGGCAAGGCAAGCTTTTGAAAGCATAACGTCTATGCTTGTGGCTGAGATGAGATTAAGAGAATATTTTTTAGAATATTATTTCTAAGAGAATATTTAAGAACTTGGAGGATTGCAGTAAAACATTGTTCTCAACGTCTTTGAGAAAGTTTTTAAGATCCATTGCAGGTTATATTTTGCTTGCATTTTGTTTTTTTTTTATTTGTTGTAAGTTTGTATTTGTTTGTGTTTGTTTGTTTTTGTTGTTTTTTTTTCACCATGGTTAATCCGGCCCCTGGTCTTTTAGGCACATTCTGCTCTACCCTTGCAGTGAAAATCACACAACTACAGATTTAGGTATTAAGTATCTGTTAGTTATTACTGACTAATAGACGTGTAGATGTTGGTAAAAAAAAAAAAAAAAATCCTAGAATTTTCAGGCTTGGAATTCTGGGATGGACACTTGGGATTTCGCTGTCTAGGTCCTTCGAGAGCACATTTGTAACGCTCGGCTCCGGTTTGGCAAAGATGTTCTGGGCCGGGAATTTGCGATCACATGTTCGGAAGAAATAATAAATTATCTCGTGTCCAAAAAAAGGGAAAAAAATACTGAACATCTTGCTTGACAGCTGTTAAAAATAAGGTACCATGACATCCTTAAATGACCATTAAACAAGCAGCAGTTTGATCAGTTTGTGCTGTAAGTTTGTGCTGATAAATGGTCCGTGTCTGAATTTGCAGGACAGCAATGAAAGGTCCTCCTCCGTTGAACGGTCGTGTGTGCCTGTCCAGTCTGGGCTGGCTGAAGGGGTAGCAGGGGCTTCTGCACCGTACTCCGTACCTGACCTAACCAGTGCTGTCAGCCCTTTGCCTGGGTTGGAGCCTCCACTCTTCCCTGCAGCCCCTGGCCTGGTTAGTAAAGCTTTTACATGCGTAGTACAGAAATGTCGCTGTATTCGTTGTGCTTTAAAGATTTCTAATTGAAATCCTTCAGATCAGCTGCATCGACCAATGACCAAGCTAGTTACTTAATTAGGATCTCTTACTGATGGAAAATAATTTTCTTATGTATCTCCTGAGCTCTGGAACAGAATTATAATGTGGTATATGTGCATTATGTACATCATTTACATATCACTGTTGTCAGAACAAAACCTTGTATCTCCAAAATGGTAACTTTACAGGAGAAGGAAAAAACCTACTTTACTTTTAATGTAAGTCAATGGAACCAGACTTTTTTACAAGTCATTTTGGGTCGTTTCTGTTGGTCTGTTCTTCATGAAATTTACACACAACGTAAAGGGCAACAAATCATGTCCAAAACTGAAAAATTCCAAAAATGGAGATACGAGGTTTTGTTCCGACAGTAGTGATATACGTGTTAGTAGAGCCCTTATATGCAGTTTAGAATGTGGTACAGAAATGTTGTATCAGTTCTGCCATCAGGGTTTCTAAGTAAAGACGTTAAAATGCAGTAAAACCACACAACCTAAAATGCAACCAGAGTTTAGTATCTGCTTACTTCCTGTTCGTCCTGGACGGGTTGTGAATCTGTGCAGACCCTGATTAAAGGTTACTTCATAATTTGACTGTATTGTCCGCTCGTGAAAGAAGTTCTGAAATATGACTAAATGCGTGAAATTTGGTCTTATTTTTCAGGCACCGATTAAGTGAAGTTCTCTGGTGTATAATATGAAACCACATTTCTGGGTTAGCAAGATAACTTTTTTGTAGTTTCCTGTTAAGCTGTGCATCGACTACAGAGTCTTGCTCATGACATGCTGGAGCACCGCCATTAACAGCTTTAAATGTCTTGCTGAACT
Organism: Colossoma macropomum; assembly: GCF_904425465.1. Lineage (NCBI taxonomy): Eukaryota > Metazoa > Chordata > Actinopteri > Characiformes > Serrasalmidae > Colossoma > Colossoma macropomum. Next base: position 40,411,842 of record NW_023494802.1, read on the forward strand.
TTTGAGGCATTATAGCCCATCCAGACCACTTCACTCAGCTTAAGCAGGCTTACTGTGAACACCTAGGACCTCGTCCAGCTCAGTCAGAGGAAGATCAACACCATTAGCCTAGAGTATCGTGGCCCATTTTTGCCTGTGGTCTGTAATGCAGTCATACATATGTGAGTTAGTCAGTTAGTGATAGTTTTATCTAACCGCTATAGTATTGAACATACCCTTAACTCTCTATTGAATGATGTTGCCTCAGGGCAACAAACTCATTTTCCCCACTTTACAATAACGTTAAATGGTAGGGTTAACAATGAAGGTAAGAGTTCGAGTAAGTCGATAAAAAGCATGTACTTGGTCAAACCTCATTTTTCAAATTCAGTATAATTTTTTGTTACGAGAATTTCCAGAATTGTTTGTTGCCTAGAAGCAACATTGTACAACAGTGGAATGAATTTAGCCAGTCACAAGCCAGATCTCACCACATCAGGGAACACGGCTCTGTATCATTTCTTCACATTGTCGCACAATGTTGCCTCAAGGCTCCAAAATGACCCCTGCACACTTTATTTATTTTTTTAATGTTTTTGAATTTAATAAATAGGTCCAAAAAAATAAATCAAGGATCATTTTATGTGGGAAAAGGGAATTGAATTTTTATTTTTTTTTAATTGCTCTCATAATGCGTGCAGTAGAGGGTTAAAGAAAAACTGTGGAACTTAAATTGTGGCTCTAGCTAACATGAAGGTGAGAAATATCTTTTCCTGTTTTAAATCAGAGCTAGTTCAGTTTTGTTCAGATACAACATTATAAATTAGTACATTTTAAATTCGTCTGTATGTTGATCAGAGACTTTTGCCATTTTAAGTCTTGCATTAAACCATGTTTCGGAGCATCACTCCAAAATTAGCTGAGGTCGTTTCAATACGGCTGGAGGGCCCTGAAAAGTCTTGTTTATGTGCTGTTCTTAATTTGTCCTCAAGCAGGAGAGAGCCCAAGGCGGTGAAAGACAGGAGAATGTACTGCTAGAGGTCCTGAGCCACTGCAGGGTGAGTCAAACCTGAAAGCCTTTCAGGTTTTGGTGAAGTGTAGTGAGTAACACACCTGCCTTCTGCACTGTAGACTGGGGTTCAATCCCTGCCTGGGTGAACACCCTACACTATACCAATAAGAGTCCTTGGGCAAGACTCCTAACACTGAATTCACCTACCGGTGTAAAGTGATCACACTGTAAGTCACTCTGGATAAGAGTGTCTGCCAAATGCCATAAATGTACAACCCATTTCCAGTAAAGTTGGGATGGTGTGCAGAATGTAAATAAATAGAAAATAGAAAGCCTGAAAGAACATCAGTTTTTCCAGTGTAGGCTGATCCTTTGGTTATGGTTCCATCCCAACTTGCCGTATTGTGTTGCCAAATCTAAGCTGTTATTCGTATCATTACTAGTTTGGTTTAAAATTTTCATATTAATATACTTAGTAATGTACAAAATGTTACTAAATAATGTAATTAATAATTTGGACTAGACCATTTATCACTGTTTTACCATCCTCAGCAGTAGATGTGAAACTCAGAAGACACGTGTGGTTTCACTGGTGGTTTTGGGTAGAAAATAAGCATCCAATCGGAACAATTTGGGCTGCCTGGGGTTATTTGAAGGACGTTACACGGATGCTTTATCTTGTATGCTTCAGCCAGTCAAATCCCGTATTAATATCAGTACCGGACTTTCTCTGGTAAAACTAATCCAGCTTTTTTTAAGGTCATCAGTGAATCCAGGTAAAAGTACACGGCACAGTATATAAATGATTGGGTTCATCACTTGAGAGATTCATATAGTCCATAACTCATTCATCTGTACCTACAAAGCCCCTCTAGTCAAGTAAACTGGGATCGTGTAAAACCTTTTGAGCCTTTCTGTAGCTGAATATCAGTTCCTTGTCCTTTAGGCGAATAACAGTCCACTTAAGAACCTTCAGCGAATGTCTGTCTTTATCTCCACCAGTTCCTGCATGCAGCAGTGCAGAGGCTTGAGCAGAAGATTGACAACCTTCAGTCAAACCGCTACGCCACCGGTGGATGCAGCAAGCGGGAGATTCCAGAGGAGGTACTGTGTGTACCGAGAACAAAGATATTCCGAGGCTCATCGTCGAAGGAGATACAGAAATCCTTTATAGAATCGTAGCGATAGGTTAAAAATGTGCTGACACGTTGTGGCCTTTCAGGCCTCCATCAGGACACCAAACTTGGCATATCAGTTTATTGTGTCCTGATGAAGCTGCAACACACCAGCACATTTTTATAGAGCACTTATGAAAAGGGTTCTTTATAGCACCCCAAAGGGTTCCAAGCTAACACACTGTCGTCATGCATTAAGATACATTGTATTTTTGTCTCTACACCAGGGGTCTTAATTAAAATTCAATAAGGTCCAGTTAGAGAAAATTTCCTCGAGCAAAGGTCCAGAATATCGTAACGTCTAACTTGCATCATGACTCAGCGCCATAGACTCTATACTGAAGTAGCCCAGTAGGTATATCAACATCTTATACAGTCAACAACTGAATATCAAATCAAATCAAAGTCCAATTCAGTCATATTTCAACAATATTTGTCAGTTTTCTCTTTTTTAGATCACGTCATGTTAAATAACTTCCCTCTGACTCACTTTCTTCTCCGACTGCTGTGTCTCGCCTCGTCCCTCCCCTTAGTGAGCGTCACTCACTCGAGTCTCAGTGCCCATCGTAATGCACAGATCTGATTGGCTGAGTAGCGTCACGTGTGATATTTACAACGCATGCGATTGGTCTGTGAGTCTCCTGGGCCGCTAAAGTTACAGTAAAGGCTAGAAAAGCTACGCCGATTAAAACAGGACCACCCTGTCGAAATTAAATAATCTCCCATAGTTTATCTGTTGTTGGTCCAGGTCCGCGTAGGACTCGGGCCGCGGTCCACCTATTAGTGACCTTTGTTCTACACCCTTAAAAAAGATGGGTGTTCAAGGGTTCTTCAGTAAAGGCAGAATAATGAATTCTATATAAAACCATATATGCCACATATAGAATGACGTATCAATTGTTTTGTCCTGATGAAGGCCACAATGCGTCAGCACGTTTTTATACATAGTCATGTTTCGAAAAAGGCTTTTTATGCCTATATTTATTTATTTATTTATTTATTTATTTATTCATAATAATTGGAATTGTTACTTTGAGTTGGCTGCACCCATGCCCCAGGACCGCCTGTCTTTTTGCTCTGTTTTTGTTTTTTCCTTTTCTAAAGCACTTTACAAAACATACAAGATGAAAGCGCTGAAGAAATGTGGTGTCTCAGTTCCTTCATCCATTTGAAGTCCATATTACTTTACATGGTTTCAGTGGAATGGTTTTTTCACCAAAGGCCACATCCGAGACAACCCAGGTCTTTCTCACTTTATTGTACCAGCCTTTTTATAGTGTGCAGGTATCAGTATGTTCAGACAATGCAGTGCCTGGGGTGTAACGCTGACAAACATCCGGGCTATAACCTTTCAGTCCAGGCTCTCTGTGGCAGGTTTATCCTGTGACTGCTGGTCAAATTACAGCACACAACCTCCTCCGGTAGATCTAATCAAGCCCCAGTAGTGCTGAAGGAGCGAGTTGGCCTTCGGCTCCTCAGAAGAAGGCTTTGTTGTTTCCTGTTGCTTTTTTTTGGAAATGGTCCTATGTAGCACCCAAAAAGGGTTCTTTTATTACAATATCAAGCTTGTACCAATAGAAGAATGTTTCTGGTGCTGTATAGAACCATGTTCAAAAAGACACATTCAAAGAAACAGCAGGAAGTGGTTCTATATAGAACTCATTATTCTGCCTTTACAAAAGAACCCTTGAACACCCATCTTTTTAAGGGTGTAGGGACAAGAATACAGTGCATGTTAATGTATCTTGATAGTGTGTTAGCTTGGAACTCTTTTGGGCGCTATAAAGGACCCTTTTCAAAAATGTTCTATATAGAACCATCTACAGCACATTCTCCATCAATCTGAAGAATGCTTTCTTGATGCAAAGAGCCCTTTAAACATGCAAGGGGTTCTTTGAGTGTTGGTTCTACATAGAGCCATTTTCTGTAGTAAAGAACGCTTGAAGAACCCTCTTTTTGTGGGAATTGTGGGCTGATTGCAGGTCTAATCTACCTGGATTAGTATAGAATGGCTACTGCAGCCACCTAAACGCTACCACACACTGGATGAGGTAAAATACGACGTTATTGGGCCTTTTTTCTGAACTTTTTAATTTTTCATATGTGGTAAATTATGTGGCCTAACAGATTTGTCCAGAGACATACAGTGCTTTAATTAATTGGTCATTTTAATCTGATTGGTTGATTTGGTCACTTTTTATGACTTTGTGTTTTGTCTCAGGGTCAGTTGCGAGCAGGTCAGCTCTCTTGGTCCCTCGCACAGCGTCTGGGTCCCTCACCTCAGACCAGGCACCGCAGGGCCCCTCCGTGGAAGCAGCACCCAGCTCAGCCAATCCCGGGCACTGCAGTCCCTCTTGAACCTGACCCCTACGGCAGCAGGGCCACCAGAACCCACGGCGGCGGTCGAGGGAACGGCAGGCGCAGGGGCCGCTGGGGAGCAGGAGGTAAAAGAGGATCTCAGCCACAGCAGCCCAGCTCAGAACTCCAGCCTGAACAGGAGCTGCCAAAAGAGGGGAGTTTCGCAATAAAGGAGGAGCCACAAGCTGCTGAGGTGCCGAAGAAAGTTCCTCGGCTGAACAGGAGGGTGAAAAACCTCCAAAAAATAAGAGAGCTCAAGGATGCAGTGCCCATCAAACAAGAGGAGGACACGCCTCCTGCTGAACAGGACAAACAAGGTGAAAGATGAGGCGATTAGCTGCTGAGACTGCACCATTAATCAAAACCAAAATCAAAACCTTTGAAGATTAATTTGCTAAATTTTAATTAGGGTTACACTGAAACTGTGGCCACCAGAAAGGACTAAAATAGCACTTTTTAAGCATTCAGTTGAAAGAAAGGACAAAATCGGCAGTGATCCAAGACTCACCACGTACAGAACATAGTAGGAGTGTCTAATAGAGTGGACAGTGAGTGGACATTGTTTAAAAAAAACTCCAGCAGCACTGCTGTGTCTGATCCACTCGCACCATTACAACACATAATAATGAAAAACATAACAGAATTTATGGCTCTTAATGACCACCTGTTGTCTGTTACGGCACATCCTGATGCAGATTTGTCCGATTGAAAGCAGCTTTTCTAACCACAAAGCACAGTTGTATGAATTTAGTATGTAAATCTCATTGCGTAAATAAAATAGGAAAAAAATCTTTATTGCAAATTTTAAAAAAATATATATTTCATGTTCTCAGCTGAGTTTGTTTCGCTGTCCTTTCAGCATATCACTAGTTTTAACGGACAGTTTCATGTTCTAGATCTGTTGAGGAGTTATTCAGTCCTCTTTCTCCTCTTCCTTCCTTCCTCTCCTTCCTTTCCTCTACTCAGTGATGATTGGCAGCGCGATGCGGAAGGTCTGGATCCCCGAGTCAGTGTACGTGGAGGCCGTTAAGGAGGCGAAGCCTCAGAAAGCCATGGTGCCGGTGCTCCACGCCCTCTTTCCCATCAGCACGCTGTCCTGCAGCGCCATCACCGGCGGCCCGCTCCGGGGTGTCCAGCAGCTCGACCCCAACAAACTGGAGGCCATGCGAGGTGAACACACCTGAACTACTGATACTGACTGGATTAGTGTGAACCGTGATGCACTGATGCCTCAGTATGGTGGAAAATCTGGATGGGAATGTTTTTAGTAAATTATTCAGTTACAGTTAAGGTGGACGTGAATTTAATGCATCTGTTGAACTGTGTGTGTATGTTTGTATTCAGAGTGGCTGGCTGAGATGTACCCCCAGCATGACCTGACTGTGAGGGGCTCAGCGTGGGCTCAGTGCCTGGGAGTTCTCAACAGAATCACTAAAGATCTCCGCAAGAAGGAGGTATGACTCCCAACACACGTTCAAGCAGAGCTGCAGATCTTGGGTTACTTATTAACAGCACTGTTCACTGATTACCAGGTTCCTGAGTTAAAGAGTCAACAGTCACTATTGAGCCCTGCAATAAATGAAATGTGCTTCATCAAAACAAACATGTTTGTCCCCTGAGTGCAGTTTACCTGCTGCTCTCTGAGCTTTTTATAATAGAACAGGACCTGTTTTGGCAGAAGAATGAACACATCAGACATGATAACTGATATTAAAGGGCCAGACACTCAGTTCTCTACTGAAACTTAAGACAGTTGTGATTTAATAGTATTTCCTGCATGTTCCACTGTTTTGTGGGAGATACAACAGTGAAAACCTAGGAATGCCTCTTACTTACTCCAAAGGCCTTGAGTTTACTTTCATTAAAGGGAAATTCCACCCAAAAACTAGGATTTTATGTTGCATCCCTCAAGAGTTTGGTATCCTTTCTCTGTTTTTGTCCATCATAGTTGTTTAGCGCATGGCTACCTGGCTTCCTTCTGCATTATCCGTTTGGGGTTTGCATTCAGATTTGTAAGCCATTATTATAAAAAACAGGGCTGGATTGAACAGATGAGAAACTCTTCACTGCCCTCTGGTGGAGCATATCGTTGATTTATGATTCCTAAATGCATGAGAATGAATGAGAAGCTCATCTGCGTATGATTTACTCTGTGATTTCTTGAAAATATTTCATGATCATTTCAATGTTTAATATTTATTAGACAAAACTATTTCAAACAGACTGCCCTTAAGTATCTGCCGCAAAAGCCCTTCGAGAGACATCATTTGGAATTTGGTTTTCCTAGTCTTTAAACAGGAACAGCAATGGTTAAAAGACCCATATCCTGCATTTTTGGTGTATTTAAATTTTTTTCATTTTTACATAATTCATTTTCAAGTGTCTTTAGTGTTTAGAATAAATAAATAAATATAATGTGTGTAATATATATAAAATATGGTTTTTCTTTCGACAACAGCGATTACTTATTTTATATATATATATGTGTCTGTGTGTGTGTCTGTGTGTGTGTGTATGTATGAATGAGGTGTTCTGATTGCCCTGTATTAGTCAAAAATCAGTCCTGGCTGCATCATTATTACTAAATAATGGACCCAGATCCTCATAACTTCAGTGAGAATGGGCGTGGCTAACCTGCTGTGGGCCGAACAGACAGGTTCATGTAAATTTGCTGGTTTTTGTGACATCACAAACACAGCGAATTCAAAACAGGCTGATTTTTGCATTAGCTTCCATATAAGTACTGTGGACAAAGAAAAGCCCTTAGTTCTGATTTTGGCCAGAGTCCCTCTTCAACAAAGCGAACTGAATACAAATTGACGCTCTCGTTTCAGGCGACGTCCCCACGCGTGGAAGCAGAGTGACCTTCACGTCGACTGCAGCCGCAATCCTACATCAAGCACTACAGCGTCTCCTCAGAGGAGAGCCATGGGCCAGTTCTGCAGGCACGGATTGAGCCAAGCGTCTGTCGCACCTTCAGCAGCCAGTTCTGAAATTGAGGAACGGCGTAATCTGCCTTGGACTGTAAACCAAAACTAAGACCACATTTAAATAGCGAGAAGCAGATATTCATAGATTTACACATACTGTTGACCCACGATCGTCTCCTGAACGGACTCTGTTGGTATGTGCATGCGGTTCATTCAGAACTGAAGGCCTGCTTCAGTAGCGGCTGCTGTTCTAGACGTCACCGTCCGGCTCACCATCCAACCGAAGCGCATTTAACTCAGTTTAACATCAACACGGCTTACTGTTGCTCTACCTCCGGTTCAGTTGGCCGCATCTACAGTAAAGAGGGTCCCGCTCTTGATAATGTGAGCCGTAACGGGTGGGCTTTTGTTCTGTTGCCTTCTTTTGTTTTTCTTTCCTTGTTTTTCAGATCCTAAAGGTGCTTAATCTTCAGACTGTATGAATACAAGAAAAACTGAGGCGCTTTCCTTTTTACATATTTTTAATTCGTAATTAACAAAAGTGTACTCACTGAATGTGCTAGTGTTTCTATTTACAAATAAACGAAAAATAAATGCTTTTGCTCAGTTCTGTATCTATTTTTTTTAATATTAAATGAGATTGAAATGCATAGGAAAGTGTTAATTAGTCTGAACAGTGAACATAACAAAACAAAACCTCATTCTTTCTGCAGCAGCAGGACAGACTGCCCTTACACTGAACTACTGCCCTTACACTGAACTACTGCCCATATACTGAAATAATCCTCAATGCCGTGAAACAGTTTTGCCTTCCCTAAAGCTGTAAACCACACTTGAAAGTGAGGCGTCGCTCTCAAACCAAGCTACAGGTCAGTGAAGGTTCTGGCGCACATGCTTGCATCTGATCTCCACAGTGTTGCCGGTCAGCGGCGAAGCTTCTTGCACTTGTGTCTGGTCTTTCGGATGCAGCTGTTGATGGCGTCCACACACGCCTTCCAGTCTTGACCTTCCTCCTCCAGCTTCATTTCAGGAAAACGCTCACAAAGATGTTCTAGATGGAGAGCAGAGGGAGGAAATATGAGTTTGTAATTGTTTTGTCAGGTAATTCAGTGTTTCTTTGGGTTCTTTTGTCTACTGTTCTAACCCCACAGTGTTTACACATAGGCCCCAAACCCAGGCGTGTCCAGCTGCAGTCCCAGAGGGCCGCCGTCCAGCCCAGTTTGGAGATTTTCCTGTTTAAGCACGTCCACTAAACCTAAAAATCGCTGACCAAACTGGGCTGCACTCCAGCGTGAGGGAACATAAGTGCCAACTTCAGCAGCAGAACTGACTGATCTGACCGAACTTCTGTTTCAAACCCAAAGAATTTGTTCATTCATTAGTTAATTTAAGTACAGTTTAACATTTCTCTGCTAACTTGCTAGTTAACAAGATAAAGGTTACTCAGCTAACAATAACAAAAAGGCAGGCAGAACATCACAGTGCCAAAGCAAACATTTAATGTACAATGGGGTCCAAAAGTCTGAGACCGCCGGTGAAAATGCTTATATTTTGCATTGCTGATATCAGGACTAATAGGAGCGTACTGTAAGTAGAAATACAGCGTTATTCAAATAGATTAATCTGATTTCAAAGACCCATATTTTTAACAACCATGAGGCGTCTAGGAACCAATCACAATCCAATTGAAAGAGGGGGTCATAGAGTTTCTGACCGTCAGTGGAAGATGGCTCCCTTCAGTCTGAGAGGAGTTGAGACCCCTGAGCAGAAAGCGTTCTGCGTTCTCCACTTCAATAAGAGTGAATCTGTCATAACTGTGCAGTGTGATTTTCGTGGGCAGTGAAGCTCCAACAGCTCAGAGCGTTCGGCGTTGGTTCCACAACACTGGATGATCTCCGAAATCGCACTGAAAGAGCCGTGAGTGCAGCGACACCCGACATGCTCAATCCAGTATGGGATGAGTTTGACTATGGTGTTGATGTTGTCTGTACAGCTGGAGGAGGTTCAGACTGAGACCTTGTACAATTACATAATAAACTTTATGCTCATTTAAACCATTTACAGTTCACTGCATTGATCTGTAATGATTTACAAGAGAAATAAATCATTTTGAAATCAGAGAAATTTTTCATTTTTTCTTTCCAATAACATGCTCAGTTGACAAGTCAAGTTTATGCAAAAGCTTCTGATCAGCAGATCAGATCCACTTGAGAGTCTGAACACAAGCTTCACTGGAAGACATAAGACTCAAAAATAAACCTGACCTTTTTATACAAAAGGCTTTAACATGGTCAATTTCACAAATTTAAATAGTGACCTGGAAAAAGTCCAAAATCTTCAATATTTCATTTTGTCTCAACTTTGTTATAAAATTTCAAGATCCTAAAATGTTCTGCTGTTTATTTCCAGGTTTAAATGGAAAAAAAATACCACATTTTCAATGTGGTATCAGACTTTTGGACCCCACTGTATGTGATGCGCACACAATATCTAAGCCAGTTATCCTCCTGGGTCATGGGGGGAGCTGGAGGCCATTCCAGTGGTCAGTGGCTGGAAGGCAGGAAACACCCTGGACAGGCCGCTAGTCCATCACAGGGCAAACACACTCACACCTAGGGGCAATTTACTATCTTCAGTTAGCCCGACTGCATGTCTTTAGACTGTGGGAGGAAACCCACGCAGACACGGGGAGAACAGACTCCACACAGAATAGGCAGGGGAATCAAACACAGACCCTTCTTGCTGTGAGGTGACCTCACTACCCACTGCGCGTTATATTAAATAAAAATAAATAAAGAATAATAATAATAATAATAATGGCATTACAAAGACTGCATGGCTAAGTAATTAGCTCTCTGATGCCAGAGACACTTAAGTAGAATTTTAAGAATACGTACTTGAATATTTCTGTCAATAAATACTTTTTTACTTTTACTCACATTTTAAAGAGAAAATCTGTACTTTCTACTCACTATTTTCAAAACAGACTTCTTTCTTTTTTTTTCTTTTTTTTTTGTTATCTAGTTTTGTTTTCCCAATCTGGCAACTGTGATTCAGGCACCACGTTGATAGCAAACCAACATCTTACTGGACGTGAAATCAAGGAGGAGCAGATACGTCATAGAATCCAAAGAAAGCAGTAGTGCTGAGGCAGCGTGTGAACTCCGGAAGGTGTAAATATGTCAGAAAAGCAATCCACCGTTCCTCGCCTTACTTACAAGAACGGTTTGAGCTGGTTGGTTTAAAAAAAAATAAAAAATAATTCTTGGCATATGCTCTACAAAAAAAAACAAACAACTATGACTTTTCTGATGTAACTAGCATAATTCATTATTTACACTGTTTCATGGTTGTGTTCATCTAATTAATGCAGTAAATGCTAATTAAAAAAATAATATAACCTTTATTATAACCTCTAATATAACCTAGAATAACCTTTTAAATAAATGCTATTTATTGACTTTTATTGTTTTTGTTGTTAGTTTAAGTATATCTAGGAGTTACTTTTATACTTGATTAAAAATGCAAAGTACCTCCACATTTAATAGAGTATTTCCATTTTAAAGTACTTTTACTTGGGTAAAGGACCTGCGTACTTCTGCCCCTCTAACTGAGGCTAACCTACGAGGACGAGCGCACCCTAAATGAATAATGATGAATGAGTGGTGGGCACTTGTGTAACAGAAGTTGGTGAGCTTTAACGGAGCTCCTGAATTGGACAAGCAAGAAGGGTCTGGGTTCGATTCCCCAGCCGGGCGACCAGCATCCTTTCCGCGTGGAGTTTGCATGTTCTCCCCGTGTCTGTGTGGGTTTCATCCCACAGTCCAAAGACATGCAGTCAGGACAACTGGAGACACTAAATTGCCCCTTGGTGTCCGTGTGTCTGCCCTGTGATGGACTGGCGGCCTGTCCAGGGTGTTTCCTGCCTTGCGCCCACGACCCCGGAGGCTTAGATAGCGTGTGTATTTGCGGGTGGGCTGTATTGTCTGACCCCTCAGAGCTGAGATCTTGTTGTGGTCCAGCGGCTCCATGCCGTACTCGGCATTCCCGTACACGTTGCTCCGCACGAGCACGTCCTCTGGGAACATGAACTTGATGAGGTAGCGAGCGACGAGGGGAGCGTTGGGCCGCTGCCAGGCTGTGTACATGGCGTACTGGGGCACCTTCACCTCTCGGTCTGGACAACCCAGGTACACTTTAGTTTCAGTAAAAGAGGAAAAAAAGTTTTAGTATCAGAACTTAATAATAAAAGCAGAAGACTTTATCAGACGGTGTGGATCTAATTGTAAGCGTGACGTTCTGACTGATCAGACTCTAAAGAAGAGTAAAGATGTGACAATAACGATACACAAAACTCAGAATTTTAAAATGAGCAAAAAATAAGCTGAAAATACGCCTCACATTAAGAACGTCTCCATCTGCAGAGCATTCAGCATCAATAAAGTACAACATTTGAAACTAAATCGGTTCTTAGTGTCCCAGACTGATACGCTGTCGCAGAACATTAACATACACTGTACTCTACACACTTAAAAAGATGGTTCTTCAAGGGTTCTTTAGTAAAGGCAGAATGATGAGTTCTATATTGAACCATGTCCTGCTTAAAAGGTTCTTTGCAGGTGTCTTTTTGAACATGGTTCAATGCAGCACCAGAAAGGGTTCTTCTATTGTTACAAGCTTGACATCATAACAATAGAAGAACCCTTTTTGGTTCTACATAGAACCACTTTCAGAAAGTTTCTATATAGAACCATCTACAGCACCTTCTCCATCGATCTGAAGAACCATTTCATCAAGCATGGAATGGTTCTATGTAATACTCATGGATCCAAATAGAACCACTGCCTTTACTAAAGAGCCCTTGGAGAACCATCTGTAAGTGTGTACTATGTAAAGCGGTCATGAAGAAAAAAAAAAACAAAAAAAAAACTTATCTTCATTTTTGAAGTCTACACACTTAAAAACATGGTTCTTTTTGGGTTCTTTAGTAAACGAAATGGTTCTATATAGAACTATGAACACTCAAAGAACCCTTTATATGATTGAAGGGTTCTTTGCATCGTGAGAGTGTTCTTCAGATTGATGGAGAATGTGCTGTAAATACAGAACCTTTTTAAAAGGGTTCTATATAGCACCAAAAAGAGTTCTACTGTATCAAGCTTGACATTGTAACAAAAAGGTTCTATACAGAACCATCTACAGCACATTCCCCATTGATGTGAAAAACCATTTCATGATGCAAAGAACCCTTTAACAATGCAAAGGGTTCTCTGAGTGCTCATGGTTCAATACAGCACCAGAAAGGTTCTTCTATTGTTTGTAGGCTTGACATCATAACAATAGAAGAACCCTTTTTGGTGCTACATAGAACCACTTTCAGAAAGCTCTAAACAGAACCATATACAGCACTTTCTCCATAAATCTGAAGAACCATTTCACCATGCAAAGAACCATTTAAGCATGAAATAGTTCTATGTAATACTCATATATCCAAATAGAACCATTGCCTTTACCAAAGAACCCTTGAAGAACCATCTTTAAGTGTGTACTATCTCCATTTTCTAAGTCTACACACTTAAAAACGTTTTTTTTATGGGTTCTTTAGTAAAGAAAACGGTTCTATATAGAACTATGAACACTCAAAGAACGCTTTGCATGATTGAAGGGTTCTCTGCATCACGAAAAGGTTCTTCAGATTATGAAGAATGTGCTTTAAATGGTTCTATATAGCACCAAAAAGGGTTCTTCTATTGTATCAAGCTTGACATTGTAACGATAGCAGAACCCTTTCTGGTGCTATATGGAACCCTTTTCAAAAAGGTTCTATACAGAACCATCTACAGCACATTCTCCATCAATCTGAAGAACCCTTTCACGATGCAACCCTTGAACGCTTCAATCATGCAAAGCGTTCTGAGTTTTCATGGTTCTGTATAGAACCATGTTCGTTACTGAAGAACCCTCTTTAAGAGTCTAGGCTCACCGTGGTCCTCTTGGTCAGATAACTCTTCGTTGTCAGAGCTTCTCTCTGGATCAGACTCTGCTCTGAATGTGCTGGTCAGCAGGTTCTGCCCCTGCAGGTCGTCGTTGTCGCTGTCTGAAAGCTCCACGTCGATCTCCGCCGTCGGCTGCGGCTCCATGTGGGAAACCGGGGAAGCAGATTTGGGCCGTTCGTCTGCGTTTGGACTCGTCAGTGTTGACTGTTCAAATACACAGGAAGAGCTCGAGCGTGGAACACATTCAGAACCAGCTCAGTGAGTGTGTTTACAAACACTCGATAATCCAATCATAATCGGATTTCTGCAGTTATCCGATTATTCAAATGGTCATGTAAACATTGCACTCCAATCTAGAAATCTGATAAAGAGGCTGGATTTTAGCTCAGTAATCAGATTTCTCAGTGCATGTGACTCTTACTCTGATTTCTTTCACATTTCTCAGTCTGAGCATGTGCGGAAACAGATGGCTGTACCAGAAATAAGCGAGCAGCGTCGCCGTCAGACGCAGCAAACCAAATACATGCTTGACGAAATAAAGGATTTAAATATTCTTCATCTTCTAGACGATGTTTGTTCATATTTTCAGGTAAAGTAACTCGATGTTTTAAAAAAAGCCGCAGCATGAAGTTTGAGTTTTATGCTACGTTTACGTCGCGTCTTCTGTGAGTTTATTGGCTGGTTGCAAAGCAGAAATCTGATTACCGTCTGACTCGTGTGTTTCCCCATTATCTGATTACTCAAGTGCATGTAAATGCACTGATCCAATTACTGACAAAATCTGACTTTCTGCAGTTATCAGATTATTAAGCGAACTCTGTGATACAGCAGGGTCCAAAACATCTGGGATTATTTTAATGTAAACCTGGAAATAAAAGAAAGTCTCAGGATTTTGAAAAGGTTAAAACAAAGAAGTAAAACAAAGAAGAAATATTCAAAGTCCAGCTCTGTTTCGAGGCCACTATTCAAACTGAAGTAGCTTTATGAAAATGACCACATTAAGGCCTTTCAGCAAAAAGGTCAGACTGATTTTCAGTTGTTTCGGTTTCATCTCTTCCACTGAAGCTCGTGTTCAGACGACTCTCGCGTGGATTTGATCTGCTCGTCAGGGGCTTTCGCACAAACTTGTGGAGTTCATGCCAGTTTGAGTACACACTGCCATTAAAGCAAAAAGGAGGACACCACCAAATACTAAGAAATTTTGAAATTCATGTGAACATTCAAAGACTGTACTTTTTACTCAAACTGTTGTGCTGATAATATCATTAGTAATGAAAAAAGTAAAAATGAAAATGTAGAAATTTTCACTAGTGCTCTCGGACTTTTGGACCCCACTGTACGTACTACTTTATGCTCACATACAACTTTTCTACACATGCTGAGATTTTTTACATTAACACTTTTGGAGACCCTCTTCTTCCTGATGAGACCTCTGCTGAAGGATGAAGTCAGACCACTCAATGACTTCAATCATTTAATTATGCAGAAATTTTTGAAATTTGGCAGAATGCCCCTTTAACATTTATACTTACTGTTTACTACTTCAAAACTAATGTGAAATTCTGTAGTTGGGAGAGTGAAGAACTGAAGTCCCAACCCATGAGCACCCAAAAGTGTGTGCCCTCCTCACGCCCTTTAATTATAACTATGTAATAAATGTTTTATAAAGAATTTAATACATTTATTTGGGCAAAAGGGTTTAAATACAAAAGTGAGCTCACAAGTTTGAAATTAAGTGAGGGTGAACCGGAGTGCGTCTTAAGCCAGCGTTCACACCCTGGACGTTCCTCACCTTGCGTTTCTTGTCCATCTGCCGGATGTATCTGGCTCCTTTGTTCATGACGGTCAGACAGGCCCTCCAGTCTTTGCCCTTCTCACCCAGGTCGTGTTTGGGGTACCTCTTCTGCAGCCACTCTGTGGAGGGACACTAAATGCATTAATGCCATGTGGCAGACACTCTTATCCAGACTGAGGTTACAGATGTAGTCGAATGTACTGTAGGAGTCTCACTCAATGACTCAGCACATCTGGTGCTACTCGCCTCGTATGGCGCCGATCTTGTTCGGGTCGAGCATGTTCAGGCCTTTGGCCGGGTCTCCTTTGGTGCTGCCCTGCAGGAGCTCCTGGTGGGAGAAGACGCTGCGCAGGAGGAAGCGGGCGGCGGACGTGGGTTTGGGCATGGTGCTGGCCTTCCTCAGGAACGTGCTGGGGAGGACGAACCTCCCGCCTCCTGCGGGAAAAAAGGATCACAGCCAGGAGACGGTGGGTGATTTACGGTATGATACACAGGGATTGGTTTGCATGGTGCTAATTTTCTTAGAAGAGAACTCCAGTCCTGGCTTTTTGACACTTCAGAGAAATGAAGTTACATTTTTTCCATGTTTATTTATATAAAAGTGTGATTTTAACTTTTTTCCTCTCACTAAATTGAACACTTGTGAGCCCACCTTTGTATTTAAACGCTTTTGCCCTAATAAAAGTGTCTTTAATTCTTTATAAATGGTTTATTACATAACGTGATAATCACTAAGGTGATGATTAAGTGTCGTGAGGAGGGTACACACTTTTATGGGTCTGTGCTTCAGTTCTTCACTCTCATAACTACAGAATGTACACGTTCACAGTCAGTATAAGTGTTGAAGGGGCATTCCACCAAATGTCCAAATTTTCTGCCTAATTTAATGGTTAAACAGAGTCGTTCAGAGTGGTTTGGTGTGAAACGCTCTGTTCTAGAGAAACTTACAGAGTCAGAACTG
Source organism: Colossoma macropomum (assembly GCF_904425465.1). NCBI lineage: Eukaryota > Metazoa > Chordata > Actinopteri > Characiformes > Serrasalmidae > Colossoma > Colossoma macropomum. The sequence goes on from NW_023494802.1 coordinate 40,428,048, forward strand.
TTCACAGTGGTGGTGATAGGAACCAGACGTCCACCTCTAAAAGCTCCTTCCCAATGAAATGGTTATGAATTCACTGACTGATGTCATCATAATGTTTAATTACAGTTTCGAGAAGCTTTTGGCCTAAAAATATATTTTTCCCCAAAGAAAAGTTTTTTAGATTGATCACTATTTTTTACAGAAGCCCAGAGCACATGAGGGTTATAAATTTGTGGATTGTTATCTCGAGATAACAAGTTAATGATCTTGTTATCTCAAGAAAAAAGTTAATTATCTTGTTATCTCAAGATAACAAAAGTAATTATCTTGACATATTGAGTTAATTATCTTGCGATCTGAAGATAAAGTTAGCTTGAGATAACAAGAATAAAGTTAGCTTGTTATCTCAAGATAACAATCCAAAAAATTATAGCAACAGCTCACTGACGCTGTGGGCTTCCATAATTTTACCATCCCATATAAACTCAGAAGGCTCGTGTTGGTTCACTGGTGGTTCTGGATAGTAAATAAAATGTCTATATTTGTGTTGTTGTCATGGCGACCCCTGGTTCCTATCACCACCACTGTAAAGACATCTGAGCCATTTCACACCAAACCACTCTGAATGACTCTGTTTACATCTCACACACTGAGATTCCCCTTTAACTGAGTGATCAGGCTGTAGTTTGAAGTAGACTAAATAAGGTTCAGCAGGTCTTCACCTGTGCTTTCAGCCGGGCTGCTGCTGTTGCTGTAGGGGTGGTGTGGTTTTTTCCGCTGGTGTTTTAGGATCATTTTCTTCACGGTGTGAGGCGACGCGTGAGCTGAGAGGGTGGACACTGTGGAGGCGGAGGCTGTCTGAGAGGACGTCTGGTTCTCTGGGCTTTGAATGAAGACGGCCGGCTTCATATCCTCCACAGGAGGAGAAGGAGGAGGAGAGCTGAGGCGCCGCTGCAGGTTCAGGAAACTGGAGGCCACATCGGCAACTTCAGAATGAAGCTGAGAGAGAGAGAGAGAGAGAGAGAGAGAGAGAGAGAAATAGAGTATAGCTCTCTTTAACCTTTAGAAATCGCAGTTATTGCCTATGACACCAAATGCTGGGTGAACTTTTATATGAATTATTTCTAAATGTAGCTCATTGAAATGAGCAGAGACGCTGTGTGGAAAGGGCAGATTATAAACCTTCAATCTAAACCACACTAGGAAGATAATACGAGTTATTTCATTATGTATTTAAGTCTCGTTTTTCTGGAAAGAAAAAAATATTCTTTGTAGGATTTTTGCTGTTTTTTGTCATTTTTGGAAACCAAATCAAAAAAGAGATCATATTATGTAATAAATGTTGAAATTATGTGATTAAATGAGGAATTAAGGCATCAACCCGACAAACCTAAATACAAATGCAAAAGTTTGGGCGCCCCCTGGTCAGACTACATGTTCCGTTTATTTTCTAAATGAAAACAAGTTAACATCCTCTACAGTGAACATGCTTGAATATAATATTGTAGAGGCCACATTGTGTGTTTTTTTAATGTTAAATCCAGTAAATAAACAGTGATTGTGCATCAAACTATGCAGAGGATGTGTTCACTGTCTGCTGTCAGAACAAAACCTTGTATCTCCATTTTGGTCTTTTGGTTTTTCAGTTTTTGACACAATTTGAAAAAACCTGCTGCTCTTTTTATATTGTGTCTAAAATTTATGATGACTGGACCAAAAAAAAATGACCCAAAATGACTTGGAAAAATGTCTGGTTCCATTGACTTACATTAAAAGTAAAACCATTTTGGAGATACAAGGTTTTGTTCCAACAGCAGTGATGTGTGATATATATATATATAAATAACAATATAAAACAAGGTACAGGTGCAGGTTTTTACCGGTGGGCTCGGGTGGTCTGCCTGAATGTTTGTCACTCTGGCCTGCAGCAGCTCTAACTTTTCGTCCAGTTTCTGAATGGCTCCGTACATGACCTGAGGAGAAGTGTGACCAGACAGACAGCACAGCAGTATTAATCTTCAGAATAAGAGCTCTAAAGGATTTTATTAACATCTTCTCCATTTTAACATACATTAATTACATTTTCAGTGTGTGAAATGCATAATTTTCAATTCTTATATGTCAGAATTAAATTTACACTTGGAATTAAAATATTTCCACTAGTAAAAACTGACACTCTAAACACAATAATTAGCAGAATTAGGAATAATCAGAATTTCAACAGGTAAAACTGACATTTTTACCTAAAAAGTGTTCTTTCCATTCAAATCAACTGGAAAAATACAGTGTTAACTGAACTACAACTAGCAAAAACACAATAAAATAATATTTAAATTCTGCTGTAGACTCAACAGGCAGATATACAGTGTATGCAAAAGTTTGGGCGCCCAGGTCAAATTTGGACAGCAAGTTTTTTTAAGTGAAAATCTGGCTACAGAGAGCACAGCTCTGCATATTTCAATACACAGTTACTGTTTATTGCTGAATTTTACATAAAAGAAAATATTAAACAAACTGTGGCTTGTGCAAAAGTTATGGCACCTTTTACAGATTATATATTATATTCTTTATTTGTTAAAATCAGCAAATAAATAGGAGTTTTGCACTTAAATTTGCAGACAAATGTTAATTTAAGCGTGTTCTCTGTAGAGGATGTGTTTACTTATTTTCACACAGAAAATCAAGTAAAAACATCATCTGACCAGGGGTGTTTTTAATAGGACTGTATGAACATGGGTTATATTTTGTGACATCCCAAAAACCAGTGAGTTCAAAATGGGATGTTTTTGCTGCTTAGTTTTCATGTATGGACTGTTTCTGTATAACATCAAACTCTTATTTTAAAAAATGAGGACAGTTTGGTTTTCCAGATATGGGCCCTTTAAGGAAAATGAATAATATTCAGTAAGTGATGTCACCACAGCCAGTTAGTGTACTAATGGCTTTCATACCTGACAGTAAGCTAGAATTTCTCCCAGAGTTCGTAAAGGATCAGCTCCGAAGATTTCTGTAGACGCCACCATCTCCCCCTTCAGACAGAGGGAACAGGGAGATTACAGCACTTTATAATAAACACTCGTCTCACCGCACGATTGAACAACTACCCGCTCTGCGTTCAGTGAAGCTCACCTCATCTGCAGAGTCATTCTCCATTTCCACACACGTGATGTCATCCAACAGGGCCTCCTGTTCAACCGCCGACATCTACAGTCCAGGACACGTCCACCAAATACGGTTAGTTTACCTTTTAGTACGCGGCAACAACATGCAGTGACACTGGAGACACACAGTCATTTCAACTCGAATACAGAGTGTTTCTAATAAAGTGGCTAGTGAGTGGAAGAAGAAGGGAGGTGTTTCTAATAAAGTGGCCAGTGAGTGTAAGAAGAAGGGAGGTATTTCTAATAAAGTGGCCACTTAGTGGAAGCACAAGGAAGGTGTTTCTAATAAAGTGGCCAATGAGTGGAAGCACAAGGGATGTGTTTCTAATAAAGTGGCCAGTGAGTGTAAGAACAAGGGAGGTGTTTCCAATAAAGTGGCCAGCAAGTGTGCATCAGCCTACCACGCTCTCACTGGTGAAGCCAGAGTCTCTCTGCCGATTCACTGCTTCTCCCTCTCTCCTCTGATCTGCCCTCTGCTGGCTGAATCTAAAACTGCAGGCTCTAATGTCTGTGTCCCACAGTTACCTACAGGGGGAAAAGGGATACATTCATTACCGGTCAGTTTGCAGGTGCATCGTGTTATGACTTAAGGCAGTTCCTGTAATGCTGACATCGGTTGGCATTGGTGTTTTATTCTAATAGTACATGCAGTGTTTCCCACAGTGCAGCTAAACGGCATCCTAAAACTAAGGTGCCCAAACTACACGTAATGTATAACACGCAAACAAAAGGCTTATTATTAAAATGTTTAAGTACTATTAATACATTTATTGTCAACTTGATATCTTTTACAATAAAAGATATTCAGGTGAAAATTACAACTCCGTTTCCAAAAAAGTTGGAACTCAAAATGTAAATAAAACAAAATGCAACGATGAGCAAATAATTTAAACCTTATGTTTCATTGAAAACAGTGCGAAGACAACATATCAAATGTTGAAACTGAGAAATTTTATTGTTTACTGAAAA